>NC_134700.1:75833499-76530999 GCF_043290135.1 Rhipicephalus microplus | reverse complement strand
GCAGGCCGCTCAGTTCAGCGCAAAGCCTCGCGTTGTCGGCGGAGAGCGTCTCCAGGTGCGCCTGCCTGTCGTCGTCGTAGGCAGCCTGGTCCTTCGTTGACGAGTCCGTCGGCTCTAGGGCTTGGCGAGTGATGTTGTCGCGGATGATTCTTGCGATGAGCTCGTCCTTTCGTCCGGAGCACCGTAGACCTCGTGCTCTCAGCTCGTCGACGAGTTGCTTTTTCGTTGCATTGGCCATCGTGCTGTGGTCGAGGGTCGTGAACACGCTTTCGACGATGGTCGTTTCGGAGTCCCGAGACGATGCACGGTGTGGCGTCGCTCCTTCTCGTGGCGTCGTTTCCTCCTCCGCATGCAGCTCGGTCGATTCACATCCTGTCGACTGCGCCATGTCAGCGATGTCCGGATGAATGTAGTCAAGGCAAGGTTCAAATTTTAAGAAAAACTGTATTGTGCTATGTTACAGGTGAATCGGCAGTGGTTACATGTATAAGAAAACTGGACTCGGTGCAGGAGCTCGATCGGATACGTCCGACGCCACTCGCGTCTCGGCTCGCTCTGCGGTGCGTCGCTCTGCGGTCCCAGCTCGAATCTCGGCTCGTTCTCCCCTCTCTGGCGATACGTTGCTATGCGGTCCCGGATCGAAGGCTCACTTTTGTTTTTTGAATCTTCGTTGAACCAATGGGCAACCGCGTCGAGTGGACGCGCTCAGGGCTCGGAGTCCACGTTAACGCAGTGCAGCGTTTCCCGAGCAAGCACGGAGACGCTGCCGGAGAATTCAGCTGTGCGAACTCGAGTGCCGCTGACAGCCCAGGTACAATGCTCCTGCGGTATAGTCCCGTTCGCGTATCTCGAACCCTCGACGCTCGTCTTGCTGGTGCTTGCGGCAAAAGCATGAAATGTGACCCCGATAGCCGCAATAATAGCACGTAGGGCGAGTCGATCGATAAGGATGGTAGTAGCTTGCGCTAACTGCACCGGGAGAGAGAGCAGCGAGAGGGACAGATGACGGCTCAGGTGGAGGTGGTGGAAAGCTCCTGGGGAAGCTTGTGGGAAGTGCGACAGCAACGGACGCGTACGTTCTTGGTGGTGACGTCGAGCTGACAGTGCCTGATGGCGCGGCAGCGGCATGCGAGATCGATAGGAGAGTACGACCGACAGTGGGCTGCAGGTGGGCCATGTGGGTCATGGACGTGAGCTTCTCCCTGATGACATCCCGCAGTCACATTGAAGAAAACTGAACGGGAAACACTGAAGGTAGTGTGAATTCCATAGATAATGATTCTTCCCCTATAATCACCCTTATTGTGTCTCGTATGTTTGTATCCGTCGTAATACGGGCCACGTCACTGTCCGGTTGTAGGCGCATAGACTCAAGTCCAACCACGGACTTGACGAGTGCGATATGATACCACGCCTGAGCATGTCATCCACTTGCTTAACAATTTCTGCGCGTTCAGAGGCAGAGACTCGACGCGGGTGATGCCGAACAGAAACTTCAGAGCCGGTGTCGATTCCGTGCTGCAGCAAAGGAGTGTGGCCGAGCTCACTGGCTGACATCGCCACGCAGTCACGGAATTTCCGAAGAAGTGCTTGAATCTCAGCTTTCTGTAACGGAGTCAAGTTGGGGACGAACTTGAATTCATTCCTGTCTAAGGGTGATGCAGTTGGTGGCGAAGGTGCTACGGGCTGTACTACTGCTACGACAGACGGTGCTTCAAGGTAGATACAGGTACCGAGGACGGTGCCTGACGGTGCGCATAGGGTACTATGATCCACTACAATATATATATATATATATATATATATATATATATATATATATATATATATAGTTATAAACTTCGAGAATAGTGCAGTATAGGAAACAAAACAATAAAATATTTATTTAATCCTAACAGTTCCGGCTGGTGGACCAGCCTTCTTCGGAGGATGTAAGATTTTTCACTTACATCCTCCGAAGAAGGCTGGTCCACCAGCCGAAACTGTTAGGATTAAATAAATATTTTATTGTTTTGTTTCCTATACTGCACTAGTCTCGAAGTTTATAACTTTTATTATGGTAGCCGGAAGAAACTCTGATCATCTATTTCATCCTATATATATATATATATATATATATATATATATATATATATATATATATATATATATATATATATATATATATATATATATATATATATATATATATATATATATATTGTAAGGCAACGTTTTTGCTGCAAGACACTTCTTTTACTTGCCGAGCCTCTGCCCCACAACACGGGTCAGACTGATGATGATGAGTATGTACATCATATGACAAGATGAAGCGCATGAATAATGCTCACACTTATTTCCCCCCCCCCCACCGCTTGAGCAGCCAGCCCGGACGCTTCTTAGACGGAAACGGAACGTCGAACGACTGGCTTCAGACGTGATACGTGCACAATCTCTGAAACACGACAGCGACGATCCGAAGAAAGGTCGCTGGGAGTGACACGGTAGTTCACTGGTGACGTTTGTTCCTTGATTGTATAGGGTCCAATGAAGCGTGACTGAAATTTATCGCACAATCCTGGAGTACGAATGGGCCTCCAAAGCAACACTTCATCCCCCGGACTGAAGGAGACGTCGCGATGAGAGCTGTCGTAGCGTTGCTTGCGATCTTGCTGATTGGCTTCTGTATTCAGGTGAGCTCTGTCCGACATTCCTCGAGCCTTGTGGTGAACTGCTCTGATACGGTTGCCGAGGAGTCAGTTGGAACATTTAGAAAAGAGACGTCGATGGTGAAGGTCGGTGTACGGCCGTACACGAGGTAGAAAGGCGAGTAGCCAGTAGTTCTTTGAACAGCGGTGTTATGTGCAAACGTCACAAAAGGCAAAATCGTATCCCAGTTGTCGTGGTTTGGTGCGATGTACATCGATAGCATGTCTATTAGTGTCCGATGAAATCTCTCTGTCAGCCCATTAGTTTGGGGGCGGTAGGCTGACGTCGTCTTATGTACTGTACCACAGGTTGTGAGCAGGGTTTCGATTATGGTGGACAGGAACGTCTTGCCGCGATCACTCAAGAGGATGCGAGGTGCACCGTGACGCAATACAATGGCGTTGAGAAAGAAGTCTGCGACATCTAAAGCAGAACTTGTGCGTAGTGCAGCCGTCTCTGCGTACCGTGTCAGGTGATCGACAGCAGTCACAAAAACGATTACCTGCTGGCGTGATGGGGAGAGGTCCTAGTAGGTCTATGCCAACGATGACGAAAGGTGTCTCGGGACACGGGATGGGTTGCAGAAGGCCAGCAGGAGACGAAGTCGGTCGCTTCCGCCCTTGACACAGATGGCAAGATACAACGTACTTGGCCACAAAAGTAGAAATGCCAGGCCAGAAGAAACGTTTTCTGATGCGGCTTTGTGTTTTGTGAAATCCCAAGTGGCCTGCACATGGGTCGTCGTAAAAGGCTTCGAGGACTTGGTGACGTAGAGAACGCGGCAGTACTGCAACCCAGCGGTGTCCATCAGTAGTGTAAACGTAATGATGGAGCACATTGTTATTGAGCTTAAATTGCCGTAGTTGTCGGCGCAATCTAGCATTAGGAGCAAGTGATATACCATTTAGGCGTTGAATAATGCTATTGCAATATGGATCATCACGCTGACGTGTGGCGAACTCGGTGTAGCGATTTGAAGCTGGGGTGTCGATAACCGCAAGTTGTGATAATTTGAGGGGTGACGCAGTGTTTTGCCCACCAGACGAGCAATCACCTGACTTACTCGATGATGACAGTGGAAGGGGGCAGCGAGAGAGAGCATCTGCATCTTGGTGTCTTTTGCCAGACTTATAAATGACGTCAAAATCGTACTCTTGTAGGCGGAGCACCCAACGACCAAGGCGACCAGACAAGTTTTTCAGTGACGATAGCCAGCACAAGGCGTGATGGTCTGTAATAACTGTGAAGTGGCGTCCGTAAAGATATGGTCGAAATTTTTGTATGGCCCAGACGACAGCAGGGCACCTCTGCTCAGTTATGGAGTAGTTTGGTTCAGCAGCCGTAAGACCATGACTAGCATACGCAATAACTCTTTCCCGTGAAGTGGCATCCCGCTGTAGAAGAACTGCACCAATGCCTTGGCCACTCGCGTTGGTGTTGAGAAATATAGGTGCGTTCTCGTGGAAATGACACAGAACAAGGTCTGATGTTAAAGCATGCTTGAGGGCTTGAAAGGCACGCCCGCAGTTGTCGTTCCAAGCGAAAGTTGATTTGGATGTCAACAGCTTATGCAGTGGCGACGCGATGACAGCAAAATGGCTAATGAAGCGGCGGAAGTAGGATGCAAGGCCCAGGAACCTTCGTAGGTGTTTCTGATTTTCTGGCCGAGGGAAGCGTATCATGGCAGCAAGCTTGTCAGGGTCCGGGCGAACGCCATCTTTGCTGACAACGTGACCCAACACCTTGATGTTCTTGTTGGTGAAGTGGCATTTCTTGTGTATAGCTGAAGTCCAGCATTAGAAATACACGTCAAAACTTCGTCTAAACGATCAAGAAGCTGACGAAAAGAAGAGGAGAAAATGACGATGTCATCTAGATAACAGAGACATGTTTTCCATTTTAGGCCGCGTAGAACTGTGTCAATCATGCATTCAAACGTGGCAGGAGCATTACATAAACCGAATGGCATCACGTTGAATTCATACAGCCCGTCCGGTGTTGCAAAGGCAGTTTTTTTGTCCGCTTCGTGCATAGGTATTTGCCAATAACCAGACCGTAGATCGAGGCTGGAGAAAAATTCAGCGCTTTGCAGAGAGTCAAGTGCGTCGTCGACTCGTGGGATCGGGTCTTTGCGCGTGATCTTATTAAGTGCTCGATAATTGACGCAGAATCGCACCGAACCATCCTTCTTTCGGACTAGCACTACAGGCGATGACCACGGGCTGGACGAAGGCCGGATAACATCTCGTTTGAGCATATCAGCAACGTTGTTCTCGATTATTTTCCGCTCTGCGGATGACACTCGATATGGGCGGCGGCGTACAATTGTATTGCCTTCCGTTTCAATTCAATGTACGGCGACGGAAGTGCGACCCAAAAGCTTGGAATTGACATCAAATGAAGCACTGTGTTTTTGAAGGATATCCAAAAGTTCTTGCTTTTGCGCTGACGTGAGATCGGTATTTATTGTGGCTGTTAAAGTTGCCGTTGTAGCATCGTTATCATTACTCGTACAGAAAGATGGCGCGTCTGCTTGAAGGGGCACCAAAGAAAGTGGTTCGGTATCTGTGAAGCAAACCACACTGGTGCCCTGAGGCAGTGCAACAGGCAAAGAAGTAGAGTTAACTGTCGTAACTAATGCTCTGCCATCATGAAAGCGCACCAGGCTAGGAGCGATGGTAAGCCCACCAGTGATGTAGCGTCCACACGGTGCCAGGAACACACCACCAGTACTGATCTTATCTGATGTCAGGGTCAGAATATGCTCATTACCTGGAGGAATAAAACAGTCTTCAGCGGTGATGAAGCGCTGGCTATGAGCATCTTTATCGGACGAAAGCGCAGTATCTGAAATGCGAATGACCCTCTGACGGCAAGATATCACGGCTGAAGCTGAGGAGAGAAAGTCCCACCCTAAAATGAGCGCATTAGTACACGATGACAGAACGAGGAACTCTATATGGTGAAGGATGCCCTCAATCAAAACTCGGGCTGTGCAAACACCAGAAGGCTGAACGAAAACCGCATTAGCACAAAAAAGGGGAGGGCCATCATACGGTGTCTTCACTTTGCGCAAATGGGAACACAATTCCACACTAATAGCTGAGAGCGATGCACCTGTGTCCACCAAGGCTTCAGTCCATATACCCTCAACATTCACTGAAAGTACATTTGAAGGGCGTTCCGGAGGAGTTCGATGCAGTCCGCCAAATGCAGCTTTCCCTCCTGAAGCTGCACTGTTTAGTTTTCCGGGTGATGATCAGACGCCGTGGTAGCCGGACGAAGTGGTGGCGAGGAACGGCGCATAGGTGACGGGGAACGACGGCGCGAGGAGCAGAAGGTACTGGCTGCATCGAAGTGCTGTGGAGATGGTGAGCGGGGTTGGTACAGTTGGTACGGGTGGCGATGTTGTGGAGCAGGGGCAATTTCATCCCTCTCGTAGTCAGCATAGCCCCGCCTTTCGTCTTGTTGACGTCGACAACAGAACCGTGAGATGTGGCCACGTATTCCGCAATAGTAGCAAATCGGTCGAGATGGACACCAGGCATGGAAAGAAGGAGGCGGTGCCCTTGGGGCGAGGACATTTAGGGAGGGCAGCGTAGTTGACACGTACTGCAGTGATTGCTGAGAAGGTGACGCTGCAACCACCTGAGTGTATGTCGGCTTTGGAGAGGTATGTGAGCTCGGGGCTTGCTCACACGTCATCGATGCCAGTTCCTAGGACCCTGACGATGTTGCGGAGGCTGCCTGCGGAAGGTGTTATGCGGAGCTCACAAGATGACGAGGTGGCCTGGAGTTGCAGCTCCTCGCGAATCATGGACTGTATCAACGCACGGAGCTCATTGTCATGCGTTGGCCTGAGATCTCCTGTGTCAGGTTGTAAACGTATAAGTAGAAGGTCATCGAGTCGCTGACACGTACTGATGATATCCGCGACCATGGTGGGGTTCTTTGCCACCAAAGCGTTAAAGCGACGGCGCCTATGCTCTTGAGCAGGTGGCGAACGCGGTCATGCTCCGCCTTCGAGCTGTCGACGCGACGGCATAGGGCGAGTACATCTTCAAGGTACGAAGTATAGGACTCGCCGGAGTGCTGGACACGTTCAGCAAGCTTCCGTCTGGCGATGTCTGCACGTACAGAAGGGTTGGAAAATATCTGACGGAGCTGCTGCTTAAAGGTAGGCCAGTCTGGGAAATCCAGCTGACGGTTGAGAAACCATGTCTTAGCGACCCCCGTCAGATAAAACGGCACGCGGGACAGCTTCACAGAATCGCGCCAATAGTTAAGCGCACTCACACGGTCGTACTCATCCAACCAGTCTTCAACGCCTTCACCGCGAAGGCCAGCGAACATCGGGGGATCTTTTTGAGGGGCGGTGACAGTCCATGAAGGCATGCCCAGGGGTGTAGGCAGGGTGGATGGAGCCGTGTTGTTGTTGTGCTCGTCTTGCGACATGACCGTGGGCTGACTGCGCAAACGGCGACCCGACCGGAGCTCCAGGGATGGTTGGTAGTTGAAAATAACGAAAAATCGTTGCAGGGAGAGGACCAGGGGACTGGAAAGCACTCTCCACCACTTGTAAGGCAACGTTTTTGCTGCAAAACACTTCTTTTACTTGCCGAGCCTCTGCCCCACAACACGGGTCAGACTGATGTTGATGAGTATGTACATATGACAAGATAACGCGCATGAATAATGCTCACAATATATATATATATATATATATATATATATATATATATATATATATATATATATATATATATATATATATATATATATTGTGATGACGAAATGCGGCCCGGAAGCTCTGGCTCGTGGGTAGCTAGCGGGAGGTAGACAAACGAAGAGCAAGATCAGACTAAGAACAGCTGGCCCAGGATCGGGTGTTGTCTCTTGTTCTCTGTCTTGTTTATGAGAATGGCGCAGTCCAACAAGTGGACCATCCGCAGGAAGCCGCCGATACGTGTCTTCGTGGTTCGTCGGCAGCGTTTGCTTCTCCATCGAGGATAGCCGTTCCCGTTTCCTCGGCGATGGGGTCCCGCACGCCACTTCAGCTACCCTTCAAACTACCAGTGGACGGCGTCCAGGCCTCCACTGTGGTTCTAGGGTATGAATTGATGGAAACCCTGCCACCACTTCCCGGCAGGGATCCGCACCAGCTTCAGTGCTTTGAGAATGCCGCTCACGCTTCCCATGACCTACATTTCCGTTGCAGTACTCTTCCAACATACAAGCCGTCATGGAACGCCGTCCAGGCTTCCCTGCTCGTCAACCTCACCGGCATGAGTGCTGCAACTGCTACTTATTCGAAGACCGCGATCACTGACTTTTCGAGCTTCACACCCACAGTGCCGTGGTCCTGCGGCATACCATCGCGCTACTCTGCGTCAAAACTAACAAACTGACAGCGTCGATCTCCGAGCGAGCTTCTACAATGTTTCCAGCATCGCACGCCATTAACGCAGCGTTGAATGCAGATGCTTCGCAGGACCTTGAGGCAAGCCCACCGCAGCAACGCACGGAGCTTCGGTCTTCTCTCATCCGGCTCTCACATCATCTCGGCTGCTTCACATTGGTGATCTCTGCATTGCCCCCTGTCACCCCGCCATCACCGGCCGTCTGCGAACTACCGGAGTTCCACGGGTTCCAAAACAACGCCGACAGCTGGGTGGCAACTGTGGACGCACTAGCAGTCCGTGAAGCTTGGATGAAGCCTCAGAAATGGTGCGTGACCATAGACCGCCTTCAGGAAGGTGCCGTTGCGTGGCACCGGCATGAAGGCGTAAAGCAGCTGTACTGGGGGGATTGGAGCTGCAAGCTCATAGTTGCTTTTGACCGTACTCTTGACCACCTCTCCGCCGCCACGCCGTCAAACCAGACCACATCCGAGGATGGAAGTCGGGAAGGGTAACAGCTCGAGGCTGCTGTTGAGCGTGGCATTTCATCACTTGAGCATTCGGACTCGTCACCGGCACCCGACTTAAGTACAACACAGCCACCGACTACAGCAGACGACAGCTCTCGTGAAGGTCGTCTCTCCGCCACGTGTCAGATTGCGGATTCCGCGTCGCAACCCATTTCTCGAACTTTCTTGACAGAGACTGTATGGCAGCCATTGGCCAAGTGTGTGAGTGTGTGAGCCAAGACAAGCGAAGCCATATTCTCCGAACGTCTGCCCTTTTCTTCAAGACCCGACGCTATCATGGCCAGGCCTATAGATGCGCCCCAGGCAGACGTAGCCGCCATCTGTTATTCCTATTACATCGCGTGTGAGCCCGCTGACACCAAGCACGCTGTACCACGTGAACGCCGTGCAGCTAACTGCGGAAGTGGTATCGTCGCAAGTGGTTCTGGTCACAGTACGCATATGGTTTGCAGCTACTCGACATTGTATTTCGTCCGAGTCGCCACAGCGAAAAAACTGCGATGACAGCGAGGGCGAGACTGCTATGTTGAATTTTGATAATAACGTCCTGCTGCCAGTGCGAGTGCACGCGCATTTTCTGTTGCGAAAGTGTTTGCCGACCGGGCACACAAACGTGAACCAGGACCAGACCAACATAATGAAGGGTCTGCTAGGCGTGCGACGACCACTGCATAACAGTCATTCCCACCCACCAGAACCATAACAAAGGAAACTTGACGGCAAAGCACGTCAGTGCAGAGAACTTTGACCACAAAGACACTGCCAATGTTGTCCCCAAGAGTTGTCATCGACAAAAAGACCAACCAAGACCCAGTCTACACAGAAACATAGCGAATAACCCAAGCGACATAGTGTCAGCCACCGGAGGCACTCCAGGCATTCTCCAAGATCGAGCACTGCGATGCAGGCAACACCGCCCACCAGAGACATTTTAGGCTGTTACGCTCGTCGCGGTCACGCCGAGTGTGATGACGAAATATGGCATGGAAGATCTGGCGCGCACAGCTAGCGGGATGTAGAAGAGGAAGAAAAAGACTAGAATATGAACAATATATATATATATATATATATATATATATATATATATATATATATATGCAGAAGAATAACTTCGGTTGCCGCAAGGTTATAAATATGAAAGTAGATGCGCTTGCACATAACTGTTTATTCATCGACAAATATATATATATATATATATATATATATATATATATATATATATATATATATATATATATATATTTACATATATATATATATATATATATATATATATATATATATATATATATATATATATATATATATATATATATATATATATATATATATATATATATATATATATATATTGAGGGCTCGGAAACGTAGACACGGTGGCGATAAGGCGAAAACGACTTTAATAAGCAGGAGCTACGGCATCAATACATTCATGGAGCACATGCGCGCCTAAGAACGATTACGATAACCGCGTCCCGAATCGCTCAACTTGGAGCACAGGGCTGCCAGATTACGTGAGATCTCACATCCAACCCCTCTTTTTTAATCGTCGATGGCCTTTTGAAATCACACCCCACCCCATAATTTTTTTTATGTCGCATAGTCTAGCAGCAACCAAAACACCAAAATCTTCCCAGAATCTCGGAACAATGTTGTCCTCCTTCTTGAAACCCTTCATCTTTGTCTGAGGCTTGGTCTTTCTGCGTGCCTTTATGTTGTCCCGACGTTTCTGCTGGCACTAAATCTGACCTTGTTCCACTTGCTCAGTGCATTAATCTCCCATTTTGCGCTGGTCTGCTGCCCCTTCTCGCACCGTTTCAGCGATGTCTTCGTCAAAAATATGGGCACTTCTGACCTCAATTTTTTCTTTCTTGTCCAGAACCCAGTGACTTTGCCGCTGCTTCTGAGTTTCTTCTGCGCAGCTGTCACGGCGGAAGGTAGCTGCTTCCTGTGATGTCTTTTCCTCTTTGATGTAGCGCGCAGCAGCTAGGCCTTCTTGATTCGGCTTGGGTCGCTTATTCTGGCTCCGCTTAGCAGCTGGCTTGGTGGCTTGTTTCTTGGCCTTGCGCTCACCACCTGCTGGTCCCTTATATCTGAGAGCCTCAGCCTTACAGCTGAGATGCCATCGGGGCTCATCCAGAAAACTGACACATTTTAGTACTGCTAAGTGCATGCTTCCAATGGCTTACTTTTGTGTCTCCGTTTTCAGTTCATTGGCTTGCAGTGGCTGGCTAATTTTCTGGAAATGTTCATGGTGCAGCCAACCCATATAGACGCTTGAGTTCTTAGCATGAAGGTCTTGATATTGGCTTTGAATGAAATCGTCATCCTTCTTGCTGGATCTGTGCAGGCGACGTATGTATGATAATATACCTGGCAAAAACGCAGTGGAGTGGTCATTACCATTGTAAAGTCCCAAATCACTGTCATCAGTGGCAGACGCGTCTACATGCTGGTGCAATCCCCACAGGGGCGTCTGCGCAAGCAGGCGTTTGGTTAGTAGTGACACCAGGGACCCGGGCTAACGGGAGGGTTTTGATCTCCTCCCACGCCTAGCCGTGCGTGGCTGAGCCATGTCCGGGGTAAAGGGGATCCGCGGGGTTGAGCCGACGATGGGTGATTGCACCTTTAAGGCCCCCCGCCAGAGGCAATACACCCCTTTGGCCCTGGCTTCACGTAGACGGCTCACCTGGGCTGTCCCTCCCAGGGGAAATCGGCAGTGGCCTTTTCCTATCTCTCTCCCTATATTTTCGTTTTTATCTGTCACTTTTATCTGTCTTGTCTTCTACTTTCTTCCGTTTGCTTCCCAACTTCCTGGCGGCTAGAGTTAACCCTGTGCAAATAGCCTAAATTGGTCTAGGCGCATTAGGTTATAGTTGCGTTGTACGGCTGGCGTCTGCAGATTTTAGCATCCGCAAACTTGTAGCGTCCCCTCGTTGGTCTCCATGCTGAGGGACCACCGACGCTTCTGAAAAAAATGAAACACTCATGCATAAAGGTTTTCCTCTGGTTAATGATCGTACCACCTTAAAGCGCGCACGCACCAAAGACCTGTTTTTTTTAACCGTTCAAAGAAAAACTTCCCCCATTTTCCTGTCATACTTAGTGAGAAAAGTGGCAAGCAAGCCGGAACTGTATCCCCCTTTTGTAGTAGCCAGGTGTCTTACAGAAACTCTTGGGCCCGAATACAGAGTTATCAAAATGGCCAGCGAAGACTTTCTCCTCTAAGTTAGAGATAACAGTATGAGAAGCTACAAAATCTTTCAACTTTTGGTGACACTCCAATCACTGTAACACCACAAAGATCAATGAACACGACCCGTGGAGTGGTATCTAATGCTGATTTGCTTAGCCTGACCGAAGGGGAACTTCTGGAGGATTGGTAGAGTCAGAATGTGACCAATGTACAAAGTATCATCATCAGAAAATACAAGGTAACAGCAATATAACACCTATTACTCACGTTTGCTTCCAGTAATCTGCCAGAAAGTATTCAAACGGGGTACGCGAAGGCCTCCCTCAGACCGAACATATCGAACCCTCGTCGTTGCTTACAAGGCCAGAGGTATGGCCATGGCTCTAAAAGCTGTCATGGTCGCCAGACTTGTGCACAGTGTTAAGTCCTAGGCCACGTGTCTGAGCACTGCAAACAACCGCCACACTGTGTAAACTGTTAAGGAAACCATGCCGCACATTCACGCTCCTGCGCATACTGGCAGAAAGAAATAAAGAATATTTAGTTGAAGATGAAGGAGAACATTTCATTTACCGAAGCACGGTGAAGAGTCTCACCATTCTATGAACTCACATATGCTGATGCAGCGCGTCCGCGGGCACCGCGGCACCTGCTCTCGCCACTTCTTCGCCTCGCGCATACCAAGCTGGCGATTGTGGCACATGCCCCCAAGGCGGCTGTAGTACAGACTACACCGCCTGCTCCCGAACGGAGCCCGGAGACTCCAGAGTCTTCAGGTCTCAAGGCCTCACCTCACCAGGCGAGGCCCGCAATTCGAACTAACAGCTTGCACGTGCGGGCTTCCAGTGCCTCCGAGGAGGCAATGGATACGTCGGTACCCTTGGAGCCGAAAGAGTGGCGTGGCTCCTTGGCGCGCCCCAAGTAAACAAAAAAAGAGATAACAGGGCCTGGTGACGGCCCTGTTACGTGAACTCAAACTCCCTGTCTAAACAGCCACTCGCTTTTGTACACACAGCACTATTTTAGATTCACCATGAACACTCAAACTATACAATGGAACGTCAGGGGTCTTCTCAGAAACCTTGACGACATCCAAGAACTTTTACACGAACACTCACCAAAAGTGCTGTGTGTACAAGAAACACACCTAATTCAAAACACACCAGCTTTCTTTGTACATTCGTTATTTCCCTAAAGGCCCGAGATGACATCTTCCGGAGGTGTTGCCATTATTGTGAATCAAGGGATTGCATGCACACATTTACAACTCCAAACATCCCTTGAGGCAGTGGCTGTTCCAGTGGGTTTTTTTTGATAAACTGATCACAATTTGCACTATTTACATTCCTCCTAGCTATCAGCTGCAAAAACGTGATTTACACTTTTTAATTGATGAACTTCCGGAGTCTTATGTTCTGCTTGGAGTCTTTATCGCGCATAGCAGGCTATGGGGTGACTCCCGTTGTGACGCGCGAGGTCGAAAGATTGAACAGTTCCATTTCTTGTCGAGCACGTGTCTCCTAAACCGAAAAGAACCAACCTATTACAATCTCGCTAAGAATACCTACTCCCCCATAGACCAAAGCACAGTATCATCATCTCTTGTGCCTCTATTGTAGTGGAAAGTCATCAGTAATCTGTAGGGAAGTGACCACTTCCCGTAGTTTTGAGCACAACCACAGCAACTGAGTGTCCACCACGTGTTCCCAAACGGCTCATGAAAAGCCGACTGGGAACAGTTTTACACCATTGCTTGTTTAGGTTGGAGTGACATATGTACATTGAGCATTGATGTTGCTGTTAACTACTTCACAGTGTTTTTGATTAATGCTGCAGCAAAAGGCATCCCACAAAGAAATGGACACCCTGGAAAACGGTGTCGGCCATGGTGGAACTCTGAATGTCGAAACGCGCACCAAAAGCAAAACAGAGCATGGAGGTTGTTCGGAGCTCACCGACAGCCAAAAATCTTGACACCTTCAAGAAAATAAAGTCTCACGGCAGGAGAAAGCATCGGCACGCCAGAAGAGAAAGCTGGCAGAAGATTTTGTCAGGGATCGATTCATACGCACACGAGGCTGAAGTATGGAACATGGTTGGTAGGGTAGCAGGAAAACAATTACACACACTTTCACTCGTAAAAACACAGGTGATACCATGGAAGACCCAGCAAACTTCCTCGGTGAACACTTCGAACTAGTGTCCACCTCGTCACACTATACTGACACTCTCCAAAAATACAGAACAAGAATATGAAAGCAGGAACTCGTACCCAAATGCACTAGATACGAGACATACAAGCAAGCTTTCAGTTTAGCTGAGCTCCAAACACCTCTAAACTCCTGCAGTACTTCTCCCCAGATTCTGACCGTATGGTGTAAGAAATGTTAAAAAACCTACCAATGGAAACACAAAAAACCTTACTTTGTTTGTACAATGCGACCTGGTCTTCTGGCACTCTGCCTACTTCCTTGAAAGAGGCTATTATTGTTTCCAATTCGAAGGAGGGCAAGGACACTTCTTCAGCTTCGAGCTATAGGCCTATTGCTCTTACAAGCAGCCTGTGCAAAGTCTTCGAAAAAAATGATAAACTGCTGACTTGTACGTTTCTTTGAAACAAACAATTTACTCGACCCATTTCAGTTTGGGTTTTGAGAGGGTAGACCCACAACAGACCAGTTTTTTTTGTATTGAGGCACAGAGCTGAGACACTTTCATCCATAAACAACATTTTCTCTTTGTGTTCCTTGATATCGAAAAGGCTCACGATACAACATCGCGCTTCAGAATATTGAGAGACCTGTCCCATCTTGGCGTGCGCGAAAGAATGTTTAACATTATCTAAAGTTACTTGTCAAATCGGACATTCCAAGTTTGACTAGGCAGTATTCTTTCCCAAAAATTTGTCTAAAACAGGCATGCCTCAAGATGGTGTACTTAGTTGCGCACTTTTTATTATCAAAATGAATTTTTTACGCTTGTTTATCCCTCGAAATATATTTTACTCTACATATGTTGACGACGTTTAATCGGGCCATGTGTGAGTGGCAGGTTCAGCTTGGTTTGAACAAAGTCTCCGATTGGGCTAAATAAAATGGCTTCCGCGTGAATGCACAGAAAAGCACGTGTGTCTTGTTCTCTGGTAAGAGAAGTATTTATCCCGAACCCGATATTCAACTGCATGGGCAACGTTTTTCCGTTAATACCGAACACAAATTCTTAGGCCTGATCTTGGACACCAAGATAACCTTCATACCACGCATCGACCATTTAAAAACAAGCGCATAAAAGCTATGAACCTTCTAAAAGTGTTGTGTCGCACTACGTGGGGAAGAGACAAGAAGTGTTTATATTTTTTTATAAAAACCTCTTACGTATCCGCTTAGACTACGGGGCAATATCCTATCAGTCTGCGACACCTACTGCCCTTAAAGTGCTTGATCCTGTTCATCATCTAGGCATCCGCTTATCTACGGGTGCTTTTCGCACTAGCCCCGTAGAGAGCCTGTACGTGGAATAGAACGATTGGTCGTTCTACCTAAGGCGATTTGACATGTCTTTTAAATATTATCTTAATGTAAACGCAGACAAGGATCACCCATTCTATTCCACAATCAATGACATGTCGAGCCTTGCTGTGTTTGAAAAACGGCCTTCTAGGAGACCGCCCTACTCAATCCGTATGAGGGGCCTAGCGAAGGAAACTGGTGTGCCATTCGAACACTGCTTGATGGCTCCCGTAGTATACCTGCCACCGTGGCAGTGGCAGGCGATAGATTGCGACGTGTCTTTCTTGGAGGTTACAAGGCATGCACCAATCACACATATCCAGACATACTTTATTGAACTACAACATAAACACACATGTTCTGTGTTCTTTATGGATGTTCCAAAGTCTAACCACTCTGTCTCGTACGCAGCCGTCGGCCCATCCTTTTCGGAAGCCGGCGTTCTGCACTCTGATACAAGCATTTTCACTAGCGAAGCTTATGCAATACTTGCGGCCGTTAAACACATTAAACAAATAAAGCTACAGAAGGCAATAATATATACATATATGTTAAGCGTAGTAAAAGCTCTGAAAACACCTAAAAAGCACAAGAACCCTGTACTTGTCTCGCTTTATTCACTCCTATGCACAGTGTACTCATCCAAGCAGCAGGTTGTAGTCTGCTGGGTGCTTAGACACTGCGAAATACAAGGCAACGTTCTGGTGGACCAGCTAGCTGGATCTGCCAACAAAATGGCTAGCAATACATCGATACCAGTTCCTGCACTCGACTTGAAAGCCTTTATAGAACGAGACTCAGGGATTATTGGCAGAGCACATAGGACATACACACAGGTAATAAATTGCACGTCATCAAGCCGCAACTTGGTTATTGGCCGCCAGTATCAAAATCACGTCACACAGAAGTAACACTCACACGGTTAAGAAGAGGACATACATACACTACACTATAATTTGTTTTGTCTGATGGCATTCCACCTTTGTGTGAAAGATGTGGAGGAGCACTCACTGTGCTTCACATTCTGATCCAGTTCAAAGAATTAAATACGCTAAGAAGACAACACTTTCCATTACCCTACCGACAGCAGATACCGCTTCACCCTGCAATTTTCGTTGGTAGGGGATCACTTTTTACACAAAAATCATTGTTAGCTTTTTTAAGAGAGGTTCATACTTTTCATAGTATATACCCGGGCATTCCATAGCACGACTTCTCTCGAGAGGTCTCCGCTACGGTGGCTACACTCAACAAAGCACTTGCCTCACGGCCCTTGGACGCATGGGTGGGAATGATGGAGGCAATTGTGCTAATGCCATACATGTCCATCATTGTTTTTATTATCACAAACTTTTGTCATGCATTAACACCAGACACTTTTCACGGCATGGTCGTGTTTTTATTACGTCTATGTTTTTACCTGTCTCAGAGCGAGGAACTTTATGGCCCATATACAGCCGCTTATCACAATCATTGTCTATATCTCTTATAACATTAACTGGCACTGTTTTGCCATGAAATGACCATTGCGCCACAAAACATCAAACATAATCATGCTGGTGCAATACGCGTTGAACTACAGTGTTTTCTTGTTGTAACTGGGGACTGGCGTGGGCATCACATAGCTGTGGCTATGGCAATTCCAACGTCGTATCATTAGAGTAAAGTTGCGCCGCGTTTGGTTCATGTAGCATCACATTAGGTAACCCTTCTTTTGATTCACGAAATAACCATGTGGGCTGGAGTTAGTGTGGTAACGCCGAAATCGTGGAATAGGCTGTAGAAGACGTCGTATGTGTAAAACGGCGTAGAGCTATTGGGCAGCACAACAGCATTGAACATCTGTGGTAGTACCTTGTCCGGGCATCGCATGACAATACCCGTGCCAGGATGGCGGATTTCTGAAGGGACGAGGCGGTCAAACAAGGAGCTCAGCGAAGGCGGCCTCAAACCAGTTCTCTCCAAGGATTAAAGGCAAGGGTTTTCTAGCAAGAACGAGAACTTCAAGTATGGCCGAAACAGGCCCCACGGCGATACGTGTACAAAATGTACCAGCTGGCATGACGGTACCGCCAACCAACAACAAATATGGGAGGTTTGGTTTATTGTACCATGTTGGCAGATCCAATGATGTTTTGCAATAATATGGTGTCCTTTGAACCACTGTCCGGAAACGCGTCTAAGTGCCGATAAGTGGAATGTCTACTTGAATAACAGCGCAATGCACAAGAGATAATTCGAGAGGTTCTGAAGCTTGAAGGCACTCCAGGGAAGAAAATCTTGTTTCTGGCTGGGTAGCGCGGCACTGGTTCCGGAACGGGGGCACTTCAATGCAAGATGGCCAGGTTGGCGACAGTTGTCACATATGGCCTTGCTTATATCTTCCCCAGGACGATAAGCAGGTGCGCCTATTTGGGAACTAATTTCAATGTAGCAAGCGTCTTGTTATCCAGGAACAACGATGAAATTCGATGTGCTGCTGATGAAACAGGCGGATTGATTTCTGAAGAAGCTATGTCGTTCCTAGAACCAATCTGCAGCACAGGCAAGGGAGGCACTTGTAACGTAGACGATCTGGCTGCAATGGGCGGCTGACTTGAATAAATAGAGGCATGATCTATAGTTCGGTCGAGTTGAGTGGTGATGGCAAAAAATGAGCTCACAGTTGGTGGTCGTTGAGCAGCGATAGCTATTGCCAAGTGTGCGTCCCGCACATCCTGTAAGACATATGCAATGCGCTGAACATCTGTCAATTGGACGGGACATCTTGAAATTACGCGCAGTTTCGCCAAAGCGTAGTCAACGAGGCTCTTACTGGGTGACTGGACGCGTCTGGCGACTACGTGCTGCCACTGCAAAAGCGTAAGTTTGTGCCCAAACTGTCCCTCCAAGGCATTCTTCAAATTTTTCCACGTGTCAAAACAGTTTTTGCCATGCTCTTAAAAACAGCAGCAGGGCCACAGAGCTTGCTAAGCACTACGGCGAGGAGAGTAGACGGTGTCCATTACGCCAATACTTGGTTATGCTCGAGCTCTTCAAGCAACTGATGTGCTGAAATGCTACCGTCACCATTAAAGGTTTGCAGTGAAGCCGAGAGGTCAGGCAACGTATAACTTGAACTGAAAACGTTGGTTGTTGTGACAACGTCAAAAATTGTTGAAGTAAGTCACGCAGTACTTTTGCACTTGAAAACGACTTCTCAGCTGTCCAGTCAGACCCACCCGACGGTTGACGTTTCTGGGCAACGTCATGAAGCAAGCGTTCAGTCACTTCATCCTTCGAGCCAGTCGTCTTCAGATTACGGCGCGAAAGTTCATGGCAAACGTAGCCCGTTGTGAACTCTTGAAGGCCTTCCACAATGGCCTCATTCCATTTTATAAGGGGAATTGCGGCCGATGGAGGGGCAGGCAAGATCTAAGAACGCTTAGGGCAGCTAAAGGCAATGAGATGGGCAGCTAGCACACAAACACCAAATCACGCGAAATGAACGAGTGGCTTCGATTTTCTCTGCATGGTTAGTCGACGACAGCGTCAAATTTGAGGGCTCAGCAACGTAGACAAGGCGGCGATAAGCTGAAAACGACTTTAATAAACAGGAGCTATGGCATCAATGCAGTCCTGGAGCACGCGCGCGCCTAGGAATTACTACGAAAACAACGTCCCGACTAGCTCAACACTGAGCACAGGGCTGGCAGATAACGTAAACTCTCACAACATATTTATATATATGCAGTTAGTGACGCCGACGGCTAAATACACTCGAGGCTTCCATATATTGCTGTCGCAATAAAACCAGGGTGAATTTGGTTGGGCTCATAGATGCCTGCGAGCCACCCTGCCCAGCATGTCTAGGCAGGCTAGTTCTACCAGCCTCAACTGGTTATCCGAGCCAGTGGCCCGAAGAGCGGCCTCCTACGAGAAAGAGAAGGATTAGGAATTCGGTCTCCACCAGGGGCTCTCGGCAGTTATACAAGCAGAAGAAAAGATCCGCCCGCGGCGCTTCGCATGGGGTGCAAAGTGGTTGATGGAGAGCGGGGTAAAATAGAGGCACCAGATAGGGGAAATCAATGCTATTGTCTGAAGCAGGCGCCAAGCAGAGCTTTGATTAGAGGTGAAGGAGAATGACAGAAGGGACGAGGAAAACATGTTTATCGTTAGCTTGAAAAAAAAACGGTGACTGCATAAAATGAGAACTCACGTCTTGTATTACAATCGCGCGTGGCGGTCGTGCTTTAGTTAAAGTTTCTTCTTGTTGTCTTCTCAGTACTATTCTATCATCGCCGAACATCCATCGTAGTCACTGATAGCCTGCTCAAGCAATTTTCGTTCGTGGGCACTGTTTTATAGTGCCTTCAACTTGCTTTTGAGAGCACTAAAAACGCCGCACGTTAGGCGGCAATAACGTGTTTTTTTTATTTCGATTAGTTTAAACAAAGACTAGAAAAAACTAGGCAGCGTTTTTATTTTACCGCAGATTAAAAATTTCATTATTTCTGAACAAGCGGTTCAAGTTTTGCGCTGAAAACTTTTGTCTAGTCATGATTTAAAAAAATAATTAGCAAATTTTGATAATTTTCTAGCTTAGCTGATCATAAAGCTATTCTGACGGTCTCTATATGGCCCAGAACAACACTGCGCTAATTCAAGACATGTAGCGCTCATGAATAATGTTTTTTTTACTTCGTGATTTACATCTGTAACATAGTGTGTAATAATCTTTTACAGTGCTTTGTTTCGGCTCAGCCGGCAGTACAAGGATATTTAACGTAAATCTAAGCGTAGATCTGAAAAGCTATAAGAAAAAGTACCTCATTCTAGAGAAATATCAAAAATTATTGGTAACTTCAAATGGGGTGAATGAGATAATTTTGGGGAGGTGTGCTTCTATTATTCCTAATAAAGTGGAGGTTCTTGGGTTGATGGAAATTTTAGGTCAAGAAATATTCTTGGAAAAAATTCGCCGCTTGAGACGTTTCTACCAGCGTTGCCCTTTTTCATGGCTGCGCAACTGCACTTTTGCAGTAGAGTGTGCTATAGAACAGGGGACTGCCTAGAACATACTTCGAAAAGTGAAGCCCGAATCGGACCAATTTTCATGCGGCGCTGTAGTCGGTAGTCTGCAACGTGTTTTCCTTTTAAGAGTTAGGCGCAGCGCCGCCAAAGTGGTGCTGTGGCAGAATGCTCACTTCCCACTCGAAAGGCTCGGGTTGCCGTTGCAGCTGTTCAGTTTTTAGTTCTTTAGTGTAACTTCTAACAGCTGCATTGTTTTTTCTTGTTTCTTGAAACTATTGTTAGTTGGCTCGCATTGGTACAAAATGTAACTCCATATGCGAAGTAAAAGAGAGTAAATTTCACACTGAATGTAATTAGTTGCAGCGTAGCCGCACAGCATTCAACAAACACCTGTAGCATAGTCCTACGACGTTTCTCATAATGCCGAGATCTCGGAGCCATACTTTTCAAGAAATTAAAGTCTCAAGGCAGGAGCACGCGTTGGCAGGCCAAAAGAAAAAGCTGGCAGAAGTTTTTGTCAGGAATCAATTCATACACACAAAAGGCTAAAGTCTGGAACATGGTCGGTAGGGTAGCAGGAAAACAAGTACACACACTTCCACTCGTAAACACACACCTTTGAAGACCAAGCAAACTTCCTCAGTGCACACTTCAAACGGTTGTCCAGCTCGTCAGACAATACTGACACTTTCCAAAAATGCAGACCAAGAATATAAAAGCAGGAACTCGAACACAAATGCACTAGATACGAGACATACAAGCAGTCTTTAAGTTTAGCTGAGCTCCAAACATCTCTAAACTCCTGCAGTAGTTCTGCCCCAGGTTCTGACCGTGTGGTGGATGAAATGCTAAAAAACCTACCAAACGAAACACAAAAAAACCTTTCTTTGTTTGTACATTGCTATCTGGTTTTCTGGCACTATCCCTACTTCCTGGAAAGAGGCTAATAATTTTCTCATTTTGAAAGAGGGCAAGGACCTTTCTTCATCTTCGAGCTACAGGCCTATTGCTCTTACAAGCCGCCTGTACAAAGTCTCGAAAAAGATGATAAACTGTTGATTTGTACGTTTCCTTGAAACAAACAATTTACTCGACCCATATCAGTTAGGGTTTCAAGAGGGTAGATCCACCACAGACCACCTTGTTTGTATCGAGGCACAGATCAGAGACGCTTTCGTCCATAAATAACATTTTCTCTCTGTGTTCCTCGATATCGAAAAGGCTCACAATACAACATGGCACTTCGGAATATTAGGAGACCTGTCCCATCTTGGCGTGCGCAGAAAATTGTTTAACATAAACGAAAGTTACTTATCAAATCGGACATTTTGAGTTCAAGTAGGCAGTATTCTTTCCCAAACATTTGTCAAAAAACAGGCGTACCACAAGGTGGTGTACTTAGTCACACACTTTTTATTATCAAAATGAATTCTTTACGCTTGTCTATCCCTCGAAATATATTTTACTCTACATATGTTGACGACGTTCACTTCGGTTTTAAGTCTTGTAATCGGGCCATGTGTGAGCAGCAGGTTCCGCTTCGTTTTAACAAAGTCTCCAATTAGGCTGAAGAAAATGGCTTTCGGCTGAATTCACATAAAATCACGTGTGTCTTGTTCTCCAGGAAGAGAGGTATTCATCCCGAACACGGTATTGAACTGCATGGGCAACTTTTTTCCGTTAATACCAAACACAAATTCTTAGGCCTAATCTTTGACACCAAGCTAACCTTCATACCACACATCAAATATTTAAAAAGAAGTGCATAAAAGCTATGAAAATTATAAAAGTGTTGTCTCGCACTACGTGGGGAAGCGACAAAAAGTGTTTATTAAATTTGTATAAAAACTTCGTACGTGCCCACGTAGACTATGGGGCAATATCATATCAGTTGGCGGCACCTACTGCCCTTAAAATGCTTGATCCTGTTCATCATCTCCGCATCCGCCTCTCTGCGGGTGCTTTTCGCACTCGCCCCGTAGAGAGCCTGTACGTGGATTCGAACGAATGGTCGCTCCACTTACAGAGATGTTACATGTCTTTTAAATATTATCTTAATGTAAACGCAGTCAAGGATCACCCATCACATAACACAATCAATGCCATTTCAAGCCTTGCTGTGTTTGAAAAACGGCCTTCTATGAGACAGCCCTACTCACTTCGTGTGAGGGGCCTAGCGAAGGAAACCGGTGTGCCACTCGAACACTGCTTGATGGCTCCCGTAGTATACCTGCCACCGCGGCAGTGGCAGGCGATAGATTGCGACGTGTCTTTTTTGGAGGTTACAAGGCATGCACCAATCACACATATCCAGACATACTTCCTTGAACTACAACATAAACACACATGTCCTGTGTTCTTTATGGATGCTTCAAAGTCTAACACTTCTGTCTCGTACGCAGCCGTCGGCCAATCCTTTCGGAAGCCGGCGTTCTGCACTCTGGTACAAGCATTTTCACCGGTGAATCTTATGCCATACTTCCGGCCGTTAAATACAGTAAGCAAATGATACTACAGAAGGCAATATTATATACAGAGTTGCTAAGCGTAGTAAAAGTTCTGAAAACACCTAAAAATACAAAAACACTGTCCTTATCTCGCTTTATTCATTCCTCTGCACAGTGTACTCATCCAAGCAGCATGTTGTAATCTGCTGGGTGCTTCGACACCGCAAAATACTAGGCAACGTTCTGGTGGACAAGCTAGCTGGATCTGTCAACAAAACGGCTAGCAATACATCGATACCATTTCCTGCACTCGACTTGAAAGCCTTTCTAAAAGGAAACTCGGGGATTATTGGCAGAGCACATGGGACACACAAACTGGTAATAAATTGTTTGTCGTCAAGCCGCAACTTGGTCATTGACCGCCAGTATCAAAATCATGCCACACAAAAGTAATACTTACACGGTTAAGAACAGGACATACATACACTACACATTCATTTCTTTTGTCTGATGGCGATCCACCTTTCTGTGAAAGATGTGGAGGAATCCTCACCGTGCTTCACATTCAGATCCAGTGCAAAGAATTAAATACGCTAAGAAGACAACCCTTTCCATTACCCTACCGACAGCAGATACCCCTTCAACCTGCAATGTTCGTTGGTAGGGGAACACTTTTTACACATAAATCATTGTTTAGCTTCTTTAAGAGAGTTTCATACTTTTCGTAGTATATACCCGGGCATTCCGTAGCACGACCTTTCCCGAGAGGTCTCCGCTGCGGTGGCTACACTAAACAAAGCATTTGCTTCACGGCCCTTGGACGCAAGGGTGTGAAGCACTTGTGCTAAGGCCATACATGTCCTTCATACTTTTTATTATCACAAACTTTTGTCATGCATTAACCCCACGCACTTTTCATGGCATGATCATGTTTTTATTACGTCTATGTTTTTACCCGTCTTAGAGCGCGGAACTTTATGGCCCATATACAGCCGCTTATCACAATCATTGTCTATATCTCTTGTAACAAGAACAGGCGCTCTTTGGCCATGAAATAACCCTGGCGCCACAAAACATCAAACATCATCATCATCTTCGAAGCCATACTTTACAGTTTTGTTGAATGCGGCATGGCGGCGTTGCAAATAATAATGCTCTCTGTCATATTTCTTCTATATTACTTCACATTTCAAGTTACTTTTTCATGCAATACGTACCAGTTGAAGCTGGTTTTAAGAAACAAAGTTAAACTATAAATCTATATCGACTCAGGATGCCATGCTCTTGATCAAGCGCCGGTTTCGATCGCATTGAGCACTAGGCCATCGTCGAGGTTCTGTGCGTACTGGTTCTAAACGAGAAGCTTTTCAGCATAGTCAGGTCATTTCTTGGCAGTAGACAAACGAGCTTTACACAAGGAGAATTGAAATGTAAGGTGATGACCTTGGCAAACCGAGGCACCCCACAAGAAGCTGTTTTCTCACCCATGTTATTATTACGTTAGGTTTTATTGGCGCAAGGGCATCTAAGGCCAAAGAGCGCCATTACAAGTGTTGTTTCATTTCAGTTATTAGTTTAAAAATAAAACAAATGATTAAAACATGATTAAAATTAAAACAAATATCTACGAACCATTTCAAACACAGTGAATTTAGAAGGAATGTCACTTTGTTAAAAAAATTTCATTTTGTTGGCTGAAGTCTGTGCTCACAAATTAGTCTGCAAGGCCCAAGACCCTCGCTGCTGAAGTCCTTGCCTGAGCAAGAACTGCGAAGGCTCAGACATACTTTTACGCACCAGGCGGTACCTCACACTTGAGGCGCAGCCTGGTGCCTAGGATGGAATGATATCATTGTTAAAAATATCACTTTCTCAAGATAATGAAGAAGTCTCTTAAGGTAAATCACTGCATCAAGTGATAAAAACAGCACTGGATGAAGTGGGATATGATATCGATAGAGCTTCCTGAAATGGGTCAGTCGTGCTTGGTGAAGCACAGGACAATGTATTAGGACATGTACAACGGTTAGACTCTCTCCACAGTGTATACATGTAGGTGGATCAGTGCCTGTCAAAAGGTGTTTATGTGTGGCATAAGTGTGGCCTATTCTGAGCCGTGTTAGAATGACTTCGGCGAACATGTTGAGTTTTGGGGGGATAAGTTTTCTCAGCTGAGGTTTTACAAGGTGGAGTTTGTTGTCGACTTCTCTGTCCCATTCAGCTTGCCAATGGTTGCGTAGACCTCTACGTACAACAGGTTTTAGATCTACACCCGGAACAGAGGTTATATCTATGGTTTGCCGACCAGCGGCTTCTCGTGCATTCTTGTCCACTATTTCATTGCCCGCAATTCCAGAATGACCTGGAACCCAGCAAATAACAATAGAAAGCTTTAGGTTGTAGGCTGCATAGATTTCGTTAGGGGCTTGTTGAGAGTAGGGTTCTTGCTGAACTTGCAACAAGACAGGGCCCTGACGACAGTTAAAGAGTCTGTATACACTATAGACTTTTGTATCTTGTGTTGTTTATTGTGTTGTATAATAAGCAGGATACCATAGTCTTCCGCTGTGAAAATGCTGGTATGTGTATGCATGGTTCTGGTGTCCGAGAACCTTTGTCCATAGGCTGCACAAGATACAGATGTTTGAGACTTTGAGCCATCGGAGAAGAACGCGGTTGAACGATATTTGTGTTCAAGGGCCAAGAAATTTCGCTCAATGAGTGCACTTGGACAATTTTTCTTTATGATGTCTTTGAAAGACCAGTCACAAGTGATTGGACACTGCTGCCAGGGAGGGATGTGTTCGACATGGTCACTTTCCTCTAAGTCATTGAAAAAAGTTGCAAGTTTTTCTACTGCAGATCTTAATGCCAATGGAAACGGTGGGGCGATAGAAGGACGTTTTAGGTATAACTGGTTAGTAGACACATCGTTCATAAGTGTTTTGCAAGGGTGCTGCTTCAGAGACATGATCTTAACTGCATAGTTGACTCCTAGATACGTGCGCTGATAGTCTAGTGGCCACTGATCTGACTCTGCGCAAAGGCTGTGAATAGGGCTGGTACGGAAGGCACCAAGTGCCAGCCGGATACCTAAGTGGTATACAGGGTCCAACATTTTCAGTGCTGTCCTTGAAGCTGACTGATATACTATGCATCCATAGTCTATGCGTGACAGAACCAGGCTTCGAAACAGAGATATGAGACAGTGCCTGTCTGTCCCCCATGACTGATGCGATAAAATCTTTAAAAGGTTTATGGTCTTGAGACATTTTAACTTCAACTGTTTTATGTGCTGGATGAAGGTGAGTTTAGAATCAAAAATTACACCAAGGAATTTTTATTCTTTCGCGATGACTATGTTTTGTCCATTCACTAGTATGCAGGGGTCAGGAGCCACACCTCGTCGTCTCGAGAAAAGCACACTAGTAGTCTTGGCAGTGTTAAACTTAAAACCATTCTTGTCAGCCCATTTTGCAAGTCGTTTAACACCTAACTGTATCTGGCATTCGCATACAGTCAAGTTACACGATTTGAAACTAATTTGAATGTCGTCCACGTATACAGAGTACGATATCGCAGGTGGAATAACAGAGCGAAGAGAGTTGATTTTAACTATAAATAGTGTGCAGCTTAATACTCCTCCCTGCGGCACTCCATTTTCTTGAAGAAATGTGCGCGATAACACAGTACCTATTCTTACACGAAACTTCCTTTCAGACAGGTAATCTTTTAAGATGGTAATCAACCTGCCACATATTCCGAAAGACAGTATATCTTGCAGGATTCCGTATCGCCAGACAGTATCATATGCCTTCTCAAGATCAAAGAAAACAGACAGACAGTATTGATTGTGTACAAACGCATCACGTATATACGACTCGAGGAGGACAAGATTGTCGGTTGTGGATCTAGCTGTACGGAAACCAGACTGGCACGGGTCCAATATGCCGTTGTATTCCAAGTAATAGACCAAGCGGCAGTTTATCATTTTTTCATACACTTTGAGTAGGCAGCTTGTGAGGGCGATAGGCCTGTAACTATTTACCGAAGACGGATCTTTGCCCTGTTTAAGGATTGGTAGTACTATTGCCTCTTCACAAGCAGAGGGTATTTTGCCGGTATTGAGAATCTTGTTGTAAAGTGCTAAAAGGCAGTTCAGGGTTTCATCAGGGAGATTTCTCATCATTTCATAGGTAATTGTATCAGAACCAGGAGCAGAACTTCCAACCAAGGGCAAGCTTCAGTTCATAAAGTGTTAGTGGTTTGTTGTATCCGTCTGATACAGACTTGTTCCGGCACAGAGGTACACTTTCAGCTATGCTTTTGTGCCGTAAGAACTTAGTGGTATAGTTTTCTGAGCTTGACATTTTCTCGAAGTGTTCGCCAAGAGCGTTTGCCTGTTCTTCTATTGTATCACCGCAGTCATTCACCAAAGGGAAGGAATTTGGGCCTTGTCCTTGAAGTTTATGCACCCTATTATAAACCTTGCTGACGTCTGTGTAAGAGTTTATTGAGGATATATAGCGTGTCCAGCTTTGCCGTTTGGCTATACGGCGAACACGCCTGCCATTCGCTTTGCAACTTTTAAAGGTTCTCAAGTTTTCTGCTGTTGGGTAGCGATAAAAAGTCCTCCATGCTTTGTTTTGCCATTTTTTAGCAATTTCACACTCCCGATTCCACCATGGCTTTGTGTTAACCTTATCATTCCTGGACTGCGGTATGCACTTTTTCGCACAAGTAAGAACATATTCAGAAATATAGTTGGCCACCTCTTCTACTTCCAAATGGTCTACCTCTTCGAGGTGTAGTGTACATAGCTTTCTGAATTTCACCCAGTTTGCAACATGAAAGTTCCACTTTTTAGGATAAGACGGCCGGACATCCCGTTGTTTTGTTACTAAAAGAGTTGGAAAATGGTCACTTCCATATGAATTATTAACAACTTTCCAATCTAAGTAAGGTAGGAGTGATGGTGACCCAATGGCTAAATCTATGCATGAATATGTATTGTGTGTGGTACTGAAGTATGTTGGCTCTGCCTTGTTGAGCAGACAGGCTCCAGATGCGAGAAGAAAGTTTTCTATTGCACGACCTCTCGCATCACATTTGGTATCACCCCATAGCAAACTGTGAGCATTAAAATCTCCAATTAACACATACGGTTCTGGAAGCTGATCAATAAGCTTTTCGAACTCTGTTTTATTGAATGGTTTGTCAGGGGCTATGTAGATCGAGCAGATAGATATAAGACAGTTGAATAGAATAGCGCGAACAGCCACAACCTCAAGAGAGCTTTGTAGCACAATGTGCTGGCATGCTACGCTTCTTTGTGCAATGATGGCCACACCTCCAGAAGAGAAATTGCCACCATTTCGATCTTTACAAAAAACCACATATTGATTTGAGAAATTCACATGAGTCGACTCTAAATGAGTTTCTTGAACACAGAACACTTTTGGCTGATAGTCATTAAGCGAGTCTTTGATATCATCTAGGTTATTAAATAGGCCTCTGGCATTCCACTGTAGTATTTGTGTGTCCATTTTAGATGTGTTTTGTGTTGTGTGCTCAAGGATGGAAAGTAAGCTCACGGACCCTTTCCAGGGGCCGTGACACGAGATTTTTCTTTTTTGGATCGATCGACAGAGTCGCGCAGATCCTTAGGCGCTTGCTCCGCCCTCACGCTCGGAGTTGTGTCCATTGCCTCTTGCGAGGCACTGGACAAGCGCTCTTGCGAGCGCTGCATTTGTTTTGAGGGCCTCGCCTCAAAAGACGAGGCCTTCGCGGCCCCCCGCCTGAAGGTTGGTGGGTCCTTCTTAGATGGCGGAGCAGCACTGGCTGCAACCGCCGAGGGTGCGGATGGCGTCACCGCCGGCTCACTACGCGTGTGCCAGACAGGCGCCGGGGGCTGTCGTGGCGCTGCCCCCTAACGCGCCACTTCGGCAAAGCTGGTTTCTGGCATGTAGGACACCTGCCTTCGTGCCTCCCTAAATGAAATGTTTTGTTTTACTTTAATTGTGATAATTTACTTTTCTTTTTTCCAGCATGGGCTTGACCGTGAGTATGCGGCATGCTCCCCGTTACACTTTGCACAGCGAGGAGAGTTTTCACAGGCATCAGATGTGTGTTCTTCAGCACTGCATTTTGCGCAAGTAAGGCGGCCTCGGCAGTTCTGCGAATTGTGGCCGAACCGCTGGCATTTGAAACATCGTAGAGGGTTTGGTATATAAGGCCTCACTCGAAGCTTGATGTACCCAGCCTCAACGGAGTCGGGCAGTACACTTGAATTAAACGTAAGTGTTAGGTGCTTAGCCGGGACTTCTTTGCCATCACGTCTCATCCTAATTCGTTTCACGTAATGACATTCTGTTCGCTGAAACCCTCCAAGAGTTCAGCCTCAGTCAGCCCTAACAGGTTATCATCTGAAACAACACCACGGGTGGTGTTCATGGTTCGGTGTGGGGTTACTATGATTTTGGTATCTCCAAATTTCACTAGATTAGACAATTTTTCATATTGTTTCTGGTCGCGGAGCTCCAACAGGAGGTCACCACTTGCGATTCTCGATGCTTTATATCCTGGGCCAAAGACTTCTGTCAAAGACTTCGAAACAAGAAAAGGTGGAAGTGTTCGCACTGGTTTGACGGGTGTGTCAGCGGGGATAACGTGGAATCGGGGGAAGGATATTCTCTGGTGACCAAAAAACTGGAAGACTTCATCGGTGCGCCCTCTTTTCTGAGGGCGATCAGGGAGTGGGGGGAAGGAACTAGCCATATGAAAAGGTTTATTTTCGGCAGAGGCGCCAGCCACCCACCTTGAAGTCCCACAAGGGGACGCTGCAGGGTACACCACCACTATAACCGAATATGGTGTATCCAAGGTAGGATAGCCACACAGGGTGAACCCTTGCCGCCAGGAAACACGGAAGTCAACGGAAGAGAGTAGGGGACAGAAAAGATTTAAAGTAAGGAAAAAGACGAAGATGTGAGGTGGAGACAGGAAAAGGCGACTGCCGATTCCCCCTGGGCGGGTCAATCCGGGGGTGCCGTCTACGCGAAGCCGGGGCCAAAGGGGTGTGTTGCCTCTGCCGGGGGGCCTTAAAGGTCCAATCATACAGCGTCGGCTCAACCCCCAGGATCCCCTTTTCCCCGGACACGGCAAAGCCACGCACGGCTAGGCGTGGGAGGGAGCCGAAAACCCCCCGTTAGCTCGGGTCCGTGGTGTCGCTACACGAAAAACGCCTACTTGTGCAGGTGCCCCTGCGGGGCTCTCACCCATGTTATTCACTGTAGCAATGACCAGATTTGCGAGGTAATCGGAGTTGATAGAAGGTATACACTTCGTAATATATACCGACGTTAAAACCATAAGGAGCGCCAACGGCAACATAGGCCAAACAGAGATTAGGCTTCGTCGAAAGGCATCGCGGAAAGTACTATCGATGAAATGGGGCTAAATTGTTCAGTGGCGATGTCACAACTTTTGGTCTTAAAATATCGAGGTAAGGGTCCGAGACTCAAGGGTCATGTGCCAGGTGAGGAACCGAAGATTATCTTGCGTTATGACGATGAATCCGTGATCAAGCCGGTGGAAAAATTGAAGGAGTACTGACATCAAATTCACTCGTGCCAAGATTTTTGCGTCAACGAGTAGCTATAGACTCCGTACCATTGATGCGCGACCTAAAACTCCACTAACAAACGAATAACTATCAATTTTATTGATATATATCACTGGTATACAGCGTTATTAAAAACGGCCGGCAGTGCCGCCATTTTTAGCGCTGGGAGCACTACCAGTGACGCTACCTCGCGGTCACCGGCAGATCGTGCCACAGCTGACCACTTCTCTACAGAAATGACTGACGTCAGCCTCAGCTGCTCTGCAAACATTTTGTCTGCTAGGCGGACACATTGAGTCATGCCTTGTCACCTACCTGCATTACCGTTGTCGCCGTACAAGTTGTCGACTCGGGTTCAGTACGATACTCTGGAGCTTGGAATTCCGGTGATTTACGACGTCGCGAACAATTTTTGCTTCGATCAACCCTTTACAGAACAGTGATTACAAAATGAACGCCGTTCCAGGCAGCACTAAAGATTGATGATTTTGATTTGTGGGGTTTGACGTATCAAAACCGCGATATGATTATCAGAGACGCCGTAGGGAAGGGCTCCGAAAATTTAGACCACCTGGGGATCTCTAACGTGCACCCAAATCTGAACACGCGGGCATACAACATTCCCGCCTCCATCGGAAATGCAGCCGCCACAGCCGGGATTCGATCCCACGACCTGCGGGTCAGCAGCCGAGTACCTTAGTCACTAGACCACCACAGCGGGGCAGCACTGAGGAGGTGCCCGAGTATGCATGCTTCAGCCATGTTCGCTCGTCTGTCTAATTAGCTATATTGGTGTGTTTTGGCCCACACAGCATTCAGGTATACGCAAAGGAGCAATGGAAGATCTCTAGCGGCATTGACCATCAGCGTAGAAATAGAATACGTTCCCTGCTTCCGGGGTACTTCTTTGCGCCTCCAGATGGCCCCACCTATCCAACCTCTCAGAGGTTGCGGTGGCCGTAACCCGGTATTACACGAACGCGAAGAAGTCTACAGATGAACTAAAATTCAATGATACCTGCGTGTTACTTGTTAGCCATGACATCTGTCTATACGCTGTTCCACTTTGATATCTTGTGGTCGTGTTGGCGCGTAACATTTACGTGTCATGAAAAGACATATTCATTGCGCTCTTTCCGCGCTTCGAAAGAGACGACTGCAACTCACTTGCAAATCACAACGGTTCCCCGACATGCTAACCGACAAGCACATGTTGAACCATGCTCTTTTTTGTCGCCGTTGTTTTGAAGATTTATTTATTATTTGACAATACTGCTAACTCCTGGTGGAGTCGCCGCAGAGTGGGGTTACAATAAAAAATGAAGACAATACAAAGCAAAGAACCAACACAATTAGTTAAACAAAACAGGCGCACAATGTGTAATGTACAGGCGCACAATGTAAACAGGCGCACAATGTATAAAGAAAAAACCAAAAACAAAAACAGACACCCATTCAGGCCGAAATATAAGGCGAAAGGCAAGCAATGCATAAGAAAGGAACTCCACACAATCAACCGGCAAGCAATGAATCGAACATTTCCACACTGTTGGCCTCAACGGTGGGTGCATCCAGGGCGTTCCACTCCTCGATCGTTCGCGGAAAAAAAGAATACTTAAAAACATTATTAGCCGTTTGATATGGAGTGATTGAAAAACAATGTCGCATTCTGGTATCATAACCTGTTGAAAAATGCACATAATTGGATATACTGCCGTTGAGATGACCTTTAACTATTTTAAACATAAAACGTAATCGTGCGATTTTATTCCTCGCCGAAGTGTGCTTCAGATTAGCCTTAGCCACTAAGCCTGAGACCGAGACCCTATCGTAGCGATTGAAAATAAATCTTACGGCTTTGTTTTGGACTCTTTCTAGCTTATTAATATTAGATTGTGTAAAGGGGTCCCAAACAATATTAGCGTATTCTAGAATAGGTAAGACAAGTGTTTTAAATGCTATAAGCTTAGTATCACAAGAGGAATGACGAAGGGAGCGTTTTAAGTAATGCAGTTTCGACATTCCTTTGTTAGTGATCTCTGTTATATGATCATTCCAGCGCAGGTCGCTACGAATGTGAAGACCAAGGTACTTGTAGTGCTCGACGCGAGATAGGATGGTACCGTCAATTGTGTAGTCAAATGAGTGTATATGTGTTTTATTTGCGATAGACATGACAACACTTTTCTTAAGATTTACTGACATTTGCCATGTATTGCACCATTGAAAAAGCTGATGAAGTTCCCTGTTCAGTTGCAGTTGATCATTAATAGAGTTAATAACGGAGTAAATTACACAGTCGTCCGCGTACAACCTAATTTTTACATTACAATTGTCAGCAATATCATTGATGTAGAGTAAGAATAATAATGGTCCTAACACCGATCCTTGGGGTACTCCCGAAGAAACCGGAAGCATGGTTGAAGTAGCTTGATTAAACGAGACACACTGTTTTCTAGAAGTTAGGTAAGACTCTATCCAGTTACAAATTGTACTATTCTTTAAGATGTGCGAAACTTTAAGTAGTAGTTTTGGGTGCGACAGTTTATCGAACGCCTTGGTGAAATCCAGAAAAATAGCGTCAATTTGAGTATGATTGTTGATCGCCGAAGCAAAGTCATGAATTACCTCAACTAGTTGTGTGACGGTGGAGAACCCATGCCTGAAACCATGCTGTGCAGGTGATAAAACTGAGTTGGCTTCCAAGAATTTCATAACATGCTTGTAAATTACGTGCTCCAATAGTTTACAGCATGTACAGGTGAGGGCTATTGGTCTGTAATTGGCTATCAGGTGTTTATCGCCTTGCTTATGTAGGGGTTTAACTATCGACGTCTTCCAGTCATCAGGTAAAAGACCAGTGGACAGAGATAAGTTATAAATTAATGTAAGATACTTGGCGCACCATAACGCGTATCGCTTTAAAAACGCATTGGGTATTTCATCTGGACCAGGACTTTTTTTTATATTCAGGTCTAACAATAAATTAAGTACCCCAGATTCTGATACATCTAAATTTTCTATAGGGGGCAGATCACTAAATTTTTTATAAAAAGGGGAGCTTCCATCATCTGTGACAAATACAGATTTGAAGTAATCATTAAATTCACTGGCAATTACAGTAGCATCAGCGGTAGAAGCATTATTTACAATGAAGGTATCACAGTTTGAGATTACCGGTTTTATGAACCTCCAAAAAGAGGCAGGGGACTCTTTTATCATTTTACTCAGCCTAACATTGTAAAAATTATGTTTCTCTTCTCGCATCTTAATTTTAAGTTCTTTAGATACGCTTAAGATTTGATTATGAATATTTGTGTTATGGTGGAGCTTTTTTTTAGCTTTCTTCAAACGCTTAACCTTCCTTTTTAAATGAATAATGTCCCGTGTAATCCAAGGATTGGATACGTTAGTTTTTTTAGTTCTAAGGGGTACAAAAAGTTGTATGCAAGCATGGACCATGTTTCTAAATTTTACCCACAAAGCGTTAACATCACATGTGTGAACACTGCGAAAGAAATCGTCGTAAGATGATTCCAACATTTCCAAAATAGATACATCATCAGCTCTTGCAAAGTTATGAAAACTTATAACCTTAACATGTTTCGTCGCCTTTAAAGAAGGAAACTGTACAAGCACCGCATGATGGTCGGAGATGCCATCAACTACATCACACTCAATAGTTCCCGGAATGTTGCTTCGAACAAAAACGAGATCCAGAATGGATTTAGACTCACCGTGAACACGTGTACAATCCTTAACTATTTGTCTTAGATCAAAGCGAAACGCAATGTCGATAAGTTCTTCACCACACACTATATCATTATTAGTAGCTGAAAATGTATTCCAGTCGATTCCCGGCAAATTAAAATCACCGCAAAGAATGAGCTTTGTGTTTTGCGATATAAGGGAAGCTATAAATGCTTTCAGCTCTTCCAGGACTTTTACATCTTCGCCGGGTGGTCTGTAAACTACTCCAATTACTAGGCATTCGTTTTCAAAAAACAATTTGCAGAACATAGCTTCAGCTCCAGGTGGCTCGGACAAGCGTACTACTTTTAAGCCTTTTCGAAACAGAAGTGCCACTCCCCCACCCCTGAAATTCCTATCTCTCCTATGAGCGCAAAACTGAGGGGGCGTGAATTCGCTATCGAAGACACCGTTGTGAAGCCATGTTTCGGTTAAGGCGATTACGTCAGGATCGTGAATTGAAGTTAAGTGCTCTAAATCGAGGCCCTTGCGCACAATACTTCGACAGTTTGCGTTGAGCAGTTTCAACGAAAAGGGAGGGTGCTGGGGTCATTGTTTTGCGTTTCTAGAAACTGCAACCTTATCGTTAGATGCTTCATCCCAGGTATACAGACACCTTGTCGTAGGAAAGTTTAACCCGATCCCCGCGTTCTCTGTGTACACTGGTACAATCCCACAACCTTTTTCTTATGTTCCGTACTTTTTCTGAGTAATCTTCGGTCACATACATACCAGAATTTTTTAGTTTGCCACAGTTCTTTAGAATTGATTGTTTTTCTCTATAATCAAGTAATTTAATAACGATTGGTCTCGTTTTGTTTGGGCGTTTTGATCCAATCCGGTGACATCTTTCCATACCATTTATAGAAAGCTGAAGCTTTTCTTGAAAAAAATCCCTAGAAACACATTCACACAGAGATGACAATGTTTCATCTGCAGGTTCACGAAAACCGTGAATAATAATGTTATTGCGCCTGCTGCGATTTTCGAGATCGTCAACTTTATCAGCAATAGAGGCAATGCTTTTATCTATGCTCTGCATGTGGGATTTCATAGAAGCAAATTGCTCCTGAGCATTGGCAATCGGTATGACCGATGCCTCCAAGGAATCTAGCCTGTCTTTGAGCTGAACTAAGGTGTCCTGTAAAGAAGTCTGCGCCGTGCTATAATCGTTCATACGGCGAATTATTTCCTTTTGGCCTTCAAGAACGTGAAGTAGTAATTCATGATCACTTTCAGAGTCTACTTTTGAGCTGCGCAGTTGGCGTGATACCTTATCATCATTAGGCCCTGGGTTTTGCTCAACGTCACCGCACAGTAATAGCACATCAAAAAAGAAAGAACTTAACGAACATAGTAGACTACAAAATGCACATTTTCGCTTCTGTGGGCAAGGCAGCAGGACAAGAAAAGGATCATTGCTTCGAAAACATTTAGCACCGCTAAGGTAACTGACCTGCACAAGGAAAAAGACGTGCTTGTTCAGCATAGTTGCAGGCACGCTGCCGCCTCGCCCACTGAAGATGCGCAGGGGTGGCGGCGAGTATATAAGTCCTGGGCCGGATGACGTCACGTGAAAGGAGGTGAAGGCATGGCTCGCAAGTGCACACGAGGCGCCTGGTTGTTCGATGAAACTGCAGTAGTTCATGAATGTTGAATTTCCGTGTACTTCGCCAGATAGGGCACGAGAAACGTCGGCTGGGCAGAAATCCTGATCGGATGCCGGCATAGGGCTGGACGAAATGGCGACCAGCATCTGCACAAGGAAAAAGACGTGCTTGTTCAGCATAGTTGCAGGCACGCTGCCGCCTCGCCCACTGAAGATGCGCAGGGGTGGCGGCGAGTATATAAGTCCTGGGCCGGATGACGTCACGTGAAAGGAGGTGAAGGCATGGCTCGCAAGTGCACACGAGGCGCCTGGTTGTTCGATGAAACTGCAGTAGTTCATGAATGTTGAATTTCCGTGTACTTCGCCAGATAGGGCACGAGAAACGTCGGCTGGGCAGAAATCCTGATCGGATGCCGGCATAGGGCTGGACGAAATGGCGACCAGCATCTGCACAAGGAAAAAGACGTGCTTGTTCAGCATAGTTGCAGGCACGCTGCCGCCTCGCCCACTGAAGATGCGCAGGGGTGGCGGCGAGTATATAAGTCCTGGGCCGGATGACGTCACGTGAAAGGAGGTGAAGGCATGGCTCGCAAGTGCACACGAGGCGCCTGGTTGTTCGATGAAACTGCAGTAGTTCATGAATGTTGAATTTCCGTGTACTTCGCCAGATAGGGCACGAGAAACGTCGGCTGGGCAGAAATCCTGATCGGATGCCGGCATAGGGCTGGACGAAATGGCGACCAGCATCTGCACAAGGAAAAAGACGTGCTTGTTCAGCATAGTTGCAGGCACGCTGCCGCCTCGCCCACTCATGGTTTGCATCTTGGTTTGGGTTGCATCTTGGATGGTTTGCATCTTGATTATTTCACGAACTCATTCAAAGTGGTGCGACAAATATCAGACGTGATGAGCGAATGTGTTTCCAGGCTTCGGCGCCCCATGGCGACACAATAAGAACACACGGATTGTAGACGTCATCGCTACTAGCGCATCGTCACTCAGGAAGGTATGTGTGGAATGTATTACACCGAACCCGTAGCACTAGTGTCATTATTGCAGGGCACTTCATTTTCAAGAAATTCTCGTTCGCCGTTTCCTGTCAAAATAAAATAACTTCCGTGCGATGTATTCAATTGAAATTTGCTCAACGCGACCTACGCACACTGAGAAATCACAGGAAGGGCTCATCTCGATTTTGAAATTTGATGTTGGTGCTTCATTAAAGTTTAAAGCTTCCGCATCGAAGCTGGAGGTGACAAACTCACTGTCATTCAGGGTTTTCAAAAAAAACTGATGAAGTCCTCAGAATACTAAAGTGAATCAATAAAAGTTTATCCAATCCACCAACCGACAAAGGTACCTTGGTGAGAACAGCGCCCAAAAGCTACAACAAACCTTCGCCCTCTGTCACTTCACTAACGTAACAGGTCTCTCCAATGGTCGCAGGCTGAGCTGAACAAGCTCAACACTATTACCAGGAAGGTATTCAATGCTAAGGCTGCCATAGGTATACCCAAACGTGCGTCTAACGAGAAACTCATAAGCCGTGGCGTGCACAATACCATAAAAGAGATGGCCAAAGCGCAACAGCTGGTGCAATAGCAAAGACTAACGAAGAAACGGGCGGATGGGCTGGTACTCAGATCGATTGGGTCAGTTCCCAATATATCACAGAACCTGCACATATACGAGGTTGAACTGAGCTTAGAAGTGTGATCAGAGCCACTCCCCTGCCAAAAAAACATGCATTCTGAACATAATGTTAGCACGCGAAGAGCGAGAGCGAAAGCCCTATTGAAAGAAATTGAACAGGTAGGACAATGTGTGGCCCTCGCAGACGCATCCTGTTTAAAAGCAAGGAGGCCTACACGGCTGTTGTGGTTGACAGCGAAAGATAGGTACGATATGCCCTTACTGTACTCACTAAGTGCTCCACGTTGGTGGATCAAGCTGCGATTGTTTCCGCTATCTGGAACAGAAAATGGTCATGCATATTTATAGTGACTCCAAAGTATCGATTACGAGCTTTGACAAGGACGATTTCGCTGGGACTATGATTAAACTTATGAACAAAGTCATTGCTCTCGATACTTGAATTCGATAGTAAATTTCGTGCACATATGGTAAAAGTACACGAGACTCAAGTCAACCTCGACGAGGTGACGAATGACCTGGAGCGAGGACTCGATTATCTCCGGTCAGACCTCAGCCAATGCCCACTAGCATTCATGGAGATCATAAATATCAATTAATCACAAACAACGACATTTCAAAAAACATTACTTGGGGCGTAGTAAATTACCACAGCCACACCTAAAGTTCAACAGAGCTCAGGCAGTTACGCTACATTTACTGCAAATCGGAACTTACCCCACTGCATATTTTCTAAATAAAATTCACTCTGAAATTGAAATTCAAGACGAGTAATCAGACACATGCTATATGGCTATCTGTCATTCAATCAGACACACACTGTCGGGCTATCCCTGGTTATGCCACAAGCATGGTCCTCGTTCGGGAGCGCTTGTTCCCACGAGAACCAACGCAGTTTTGGCGAACTCTCCCACCTCCCAGCGCCACCTTTCACGCAGACGGCGGCAAGCCACCGTGCAGTTCCGGGCAAAGCGTCGCCTCCTCCGCCGGGCATGGTGCCGTTCTGAGGAAAGCTTCACCTTCTCCGCCAGGTTCCTGGGGAATGGTCTCGTAGAGGAGGCCAAAACCCTATTTAAGGCAGTGGCGGCCCCATGTTTAAGGGATTTTGCCCGAGCCGACATCGTCGTGCTGGCTGGCTCTGTACAAACGACAACCTGCGATAGTAAACGCTCCTTCTTGTTGCTGTTTTCAAAACTGATTGCCTCCCTATTCCACCGCCGGGCGAAAGCTTCAGTGAAGTCCGTTCGACTGCTCGCCACTCTCGGCTACCGCTACCATTGCGACAAACAGGGAATCCGAACAGTGATGGCAGCGGTTAGATGCCATCAAACCCGACTTTATAACAGTGGTGGCAGCGGTGGAATACGCTACCGCTGTCCTCAACGTTTTGCTGCTCTGGGGCCCGCTACCTCGATCTCAACGACTGAAAAGTTGGATCGGATCCCTGGAAGGCCGAGGACGACCACCGTGATATCGTTTCGCTGCCCTGCAACCCGCTACCCCGACTTCAACGGCTGGAAAGTTGGAGCTGATTCTTGCAGGCCCGAAGACACCCACGACACTGTTCGACGGCAGCCACGCTTTGGGCCATCGTCGTCTACTTTGGTTGGGTGAGTGCCCAACGCTCACTGTTCATTTCGCCAGACCTCTCTAGCACAGGCAAATGGTAGCAGAGTGTTTTGTGTTGGCTATAGTTCAATATTCACCTACTTTAAACCACGAGATTAGCTTTAGAGTGCGGTTTATATCCATAGTAGAGCTTCACGAGGGACGAGATCGCGATGGAGCAGTACCTTGTGCAGGACCTCCTTGAAATTTGTGGAGCCATTGGGATTTCCGCCGGGTCCGCTAAAACAAGGGAAGCAATACTCGTGGTGATGCGGGCAGAGAATGTGATGGCCGAGGAAGCTGACGAGTTTTGGGAGCTCATTTGTGAGCAAAAGTATAAGGCCGAGAAAAGCCGTGAAGACTCGAAGCTCAAAGGCACGTACAATAGAAGGCTGTGGAGAGTCGAAAAAAGGAGAGAGCATGCTCTCAGAATGAAAGAGCTTTGTCGTAAAATTGAAGCCATTAAGTGGCAGCGAGCACAATACCGACTCGAACTCTTCAGAATAAACGATAACATCGTGTCTTTTCTCAATTATTTCGAAAAGGTCTGCGACGATGTTAGTGTTGGGCGAGACTTATGGTCGGAGAAGCTTGCCACGTTGCTTCAGTGCAAAGTCGCAAGCATTTTGGAGCGCTTATTTGCCTAGGAGGCGCACGACTTTGATAGGGGTAAAGAGACTTCGTTCCGCCACTTTGCTGTCCTGAGTCGTGCCGACTGCGAAAGTCGAGAGTACAAGTACAGCACTGAAGCGCGCAGCAAAGCGCTAGAAATTGAGGCCCATCGCTAAGCGCAGGACGCCAACGTGCGTCAGAGAGAGTGAGATGAGATGCGGCGTAAGGCGATGGAGGTGGAAGCGCGCGAAAATGAGACTCGCCGAAGAGCAGTAGAAGTAGAAGCGCGTCGAGAAGCGCGTAAAGATAAGGCATGACAAAAAGCTGTGGAAGCTGGGGCCCGTCGCAAAACACAAGCCGCTGAAGTGCGTCAGAGAGAGCGAAACGCTGAGAACAGTCGCGAGGTGCCTGACATTGAGGCCCGTCACAAGGTACAAGACGCTGAAGTGAGTCGGACAAAGCCACACGCTTAGGTGCATCACAAGAATTTAGGGGACGAGGCCCATCGCGTAGCTAAAGACGCCGAGGTGCATCATAAAGCGCTAGAGCCGGAGCCGCTTCGCAGCACACTTGAGCAGGATAAATCGCGTCAACGAGAGCAGGAGGCCGACTTCGAAGACTAGAGAACAAGGGCTATCCACGACAGCGATAGACCCCCACAGACCGAAAGCTCTTTCGGCGTGCTTGTTGGCTTGGAAGGCATCGGGAATCCCGTACTGTCACAAGCAGAGACATCTCGCAAGGGGCCCGAAGAAAGGCTAGCTAACCAGTCTATAGTTTTGTCAGTGCCTGTCAAAGGCAGCGCACTTAAAATTGGCTGTGTCGAAGCAGCCGGCATTCCTAACCATTCCGTCAAAATGAGCCATCGGCGAAAGCGTAACACAGAAAAGACGACAGGTGCCAAGTGCGCTAAAGCCACTGTTAATTGCCATGACGTCTTCATTCGAGACGCCAGGTTCAAGGCTAGGTGTATGGAGGGGTCCTCTATAAAATATTTGAAGTGAAGATCGTCGCGGTGTTTGATATTGGACAGGAAGCGTGTTGAGAAAAACTGACTTTCAGGAAAATTCTGACACCGATATCTGTGCCTGGTCTCATCTTTTTTCATTGGTGCGTACAGGCAACCACGACAAGAAGCATCGCTTACGCCTGAGTTGTCACACAGGCTGTTGTTCCCCGCCGTGGCAAAATGGTCACGGTTCAATCAGGCGGGGTAAAGAACCTATGGATTGAACCGCCGCGTTGCCGGTACTCATGATCGGAGCACCGGCAGCCCCTTTGTTCGAGTAAAGGCTGGTGCACACCGGCGACTAGCCGCGGTCGCGCGACCATTCGCGACTGGCGACCAAAAAGCGACTGATGTTCACACCGAAAGAGGCTGCATGCGAGCGACCGGAAGTCGCAAAACCGGAGAGTCACGTCCGGATCTCGTTATGAGCGAGAACTCCTGAGACCGGCGCGATTAGCTGATCGCCGCCAGCTAAGTCCGTTCTCGCAGAGCGTTCCCAACAGCGTCAAGTTCGATTCAAGCGAAGAACAAGACAATTTCATGGTGCTGATGCACTGTGCCATGGTGTCAGCGCTGGCATCACAGATGCCTCCAAAGAAAAAAAAAAGCCGGTAGTGGATGTGACCATCCTTTCGATCGCGGGAGTTGACCGGCCATGCAAGCCGCCTGCCTTCAGAGTTGCGCTGACACGACGAGGAGTATTTCCGAGAGTCGTACTTATTCAGAAACCATCCTTAAATTTCCCTTGACTTGCCACAGCCTACAATGCAGCACAAATGCGTCTCGAACGTGGAGTCTTAAGTCGTTGCCAAGGCATGAAGTACAAACGCCTTCCAAACACGCTGCGTTGAATGCGCTGACAAGTCAAGTTCAAGACAAAAAAAAAGTTTCCGAATACGGGGAAAAGACAGTGCACAATTTCTTTTCTCTTTACTTTGACGGTGTTTAGCTTCTTGCGAATGCCACCACGTAAATTCGACAATTTGCTCGAGTTGCTGCGGCCCGCCATCTCCAAGCCAAGTATTCCGTGGTGGCCATGGTGCCACAGACCTAGAGGAACGCACTCGTTTGTATCTGGCGGCAGGAAGCCAGCGCAATGAAAAAAATTGAGCATCACTGATTGGTTAAGCAGCTTTGCGACTGCAGTCACGCGACTGAAAAATCGGTCAAGAAGCGACTGGCCAACGCAGTCGCTTTGCGACCGTTTGCGACCGTTCGCGACTGGTTGCGACCAGTCGCAAATGGTCGCGCGACCACTGCTAGTCACCGGTGTGCACCAGCCTTTAAGCGGCTTTACGTCAGAAGTTGCTGCTACCGAGTTCCGGAAGCAGCTTTGTTCACTGTGCCTTTGTCAAGGCCAGATCCCTCGAAAGCTGTGGAGTACGTGACTTCTCAGAGTTCATCTGAGAGGAGCCCAATCTTACCATTACTAAGAATGGCTATTGTATTCAGTTTTGAAAATTACTTTTCTAGTCTTGTCGTCAGCGGTTGAGCAAGGAATGTGTCTGAATGTTTGCAAGTTTTACATTCGTTCTCATCGAAGAAGCTCACATTGCAATGCTTGTTTGATTAATTTTGTTTTCATATTTCGAAAGGTAACAGTTAGTGTGTTTTATTTTAACAGAGAAGGCTGAGTAAAAGCCCCTGTTTAAATTACTTTTTGTGTTTGGCATTACGTGCTATTATGCGTGTTGGTGTAAGTCAACTTTACTCTTTCTTTTGTGCAACGCGCGCAAGTTTGGTTTTCAGTGTTATTTTCTTACTTTTTCAAGCATATTTTCTCTTGTTTTTATGGTCGTTGGCGGTGTGCATTGAAGTGAGAACTTGTAAAAGGACGAACTTTGTTAACTTAGACAATCTGACGCTTGCAGGCGACGCCAATGTGGGCGAAGAAGCAGTGCTTGATATTCTAAATTGTAGTTTCGGGGCCAGTTTGAGTTAACCTCATCAGCTTCGATCGTCCCCAATCTGCCTAACTCAAAATCGAGAATCACTCACGAAAAAAAAGATTTATTTGGTTAAGCAGTGTCATGTACTAACATTAAGTAAATGTGTGTCGGCATTATGTTTTCCTCCTGAGATCCGACAATGTTTACTAGCTCACCCATATCTCGAGAAAATATTTTCGTTTCTGCTGGTCTGGCGATTTGGTCAGCATTTGGAGGGCGCTTGCTTTGGCCAGAGTGGTTTGGCTTTGTGCTTGACTCCGTCGTTCAAGTGATCTCTGCAGGGCTCTGAAAGTCACCACGGGCGGAGAGAGCAGACCACCCCGGATGCATTGCTGTTGGCGGGGGAGCAGTTATGCCACAAGTATGGTCCTCGTTCGGGAGCGCTTGTTTCCACGAGAACTAACGCAGTTTTGGCAAACTCTCCCCCCTCCAAGCGCCACTTTCCACGCAGACGGCGGCAAGCAACCGTGCAGTTCTGGGAAAAGTGTCGCCTCCTCCGCCGAGCCACGGCGCCGTTCCGGGGAAGCTTCCCCTCCTCCGCCAAGCACCGCGGGACTGGTCTCGTAGAGGAGACCAAAACGTTATTTAAGAACGTGCCGGTCCAACACCACCTAGATAAGTTCAGGCAGGCCTCTTCACTGCCGCCGTGACGTCACGCACCTGGCCCGTCGACGCGCGCGCGCGCGAGCCGCTGCGGCGCGGACGCTTCCCGCGCGGCGGCCACTACAGATGAGTAAAACATTAATTTCTGCATTGCCGCGATATAGGCATAGAATATAAAATTTCTGAACGAACGTTATTTCACATCAAGATGAAATAGTGCTGTTCCGCTCCATCTTGGCGGACGTAACTGCTTCAGATTGCACTTAAAAGAAACGTACACAAGTCCCGGGCACCTGGCAAAATATTTATTACAATGTAAGTACCATGTATCACAAGGAACATACGAACTTCCAGCTTTTAGCAGTCATATTGACATCTATGACTACATTGTGCAACACAAAAACCGAAACTGACAATATTAAGCAAAAAAAACAAGGCGCTAGATTATTCGTTATAATGTTTCAAAATTTATCACAGTGAAAAACTTTTAGCATCTGGTACAGTCATATTCACAGCCATAATCACATTATGGGGCAAACAGAAAAACACAACTGCTCTTAGAACGAAAGAAACTAGCTACTGGAGTATTTATTACAATGTATAAAGTGTATCACAAGGAACAAACATTTAGCATTTGGAACAGTCATATTCAAAGCCATATTCACATTGTGGGACAAAAAGAAAATACGAACCGGCCAGCTTAAAAAAACTAGCCATTAGTAAAGCTTGCTTCATATTTTAGCGAAGGGGCCACTAGCAAAGTTTACTGTAGGGTTAGCAACTTTCTTTGCTTTGTACAGGCTTTTTCTTTCATGACACTGTCATTCCTGCAAGCGACATAGTTTTTTAGAAGCGTGTTGACAGCTGGTTTTAGAATGTTCTTGAGTACGGTATCTGGATGGTGGCCACTTGCACACATGTCCAACTCCTCGCCGTCGCTTAGTAGGAACTGCATGATGCTCAAGAGGACCATCCTTTGGTTGGCTTCTGCATGAAACCGCTGCTCCTGTTCCTTACTGACAAGGTGCTCTAATACTATCTTAGTGCCAAGAACAACATTAACAACAAAAGGCTGCGGAAACTTCAAGCCGCCTCTGCTCATGCTGTCAATGAGTACGTGCTCACTTTGCTGCAGTTCTCGGTCAGTGATCATGAGCTGTGACTGACAATCCTCACATGGCTGACGTTTAATTGCAGCATGCGCACAATAGCCTGCAATGTATGCCAACGCAGGCACGTCAGTTTGTGATGCCTTCAGGTCACTTTGGGTGAGTTTGATGGCATACTTTGCTATTAGCATCTCGGCATCAAGCTCCTGTTCCTTAGGTGCCAATGACAGCGGCATGTCTTCCAGCTTTAAAGTGTCCTGCAAGCGAATCTTTGTCTCCGCTTCGAATACTTCTGTGATTGACACATTGTAGTGAGATCCACACATTTGACGGTACTTCCCGAACCTGGCCTCAAGGCAATCTGTTTGAAACTTCCCCAAAAGGACGTACCTAAAGCCCAGCTCATCAAGGCAATACCGTGACAGCTCAATCAATGAATACGTGCTTAGACGGAGAGCAAAGTGGGTCTCTTTTGTCAAACCTCCAGCCGTGGTTCCCCTCCGGCTCCACCTGTCAAGCCAGGTAATGAACTGATCAAGGTACTGAACTTGCAAACAAGACATATCCTTCACAGGCTGCTGATAAACATCACGTAGTCTGTGCCCCTTTTCTGGAGTCTTAACATTTACAATGCTCCACCACCTGACAATCAAATCAATAAAGTAGGCCGTTTCCTGCAGTGCAGCCAAATGCAATTTCTGCGCTTCAAGTGACAAAGTTGATGACACAAAGCTGTTAAAAACTTTCAACACCAATTTCACATTTTGACGCTCTAGGTGGCTTGGATAATGTGCTTTATAGCTCAGACCATAGGCAACCTTTGCAAGCTTGCTTTGTTCACTCTGGTACAGCTTCCTCAAAAAAGCAAACGAAGCTTTTTGGTCCTCACCACTTCCACAGCTTTCAAAAGGAGGATACAAAAACGACTTGTCATCATCCTTCTGATTGAGCCAATTGTTGCGTATACACTTGAGCAAGTGAACAGTGTCCACAACATGAAACAATGGCTGCTGCGGGTTGGCAGGATGAGGAAAATCAAGCCCTGGCTCATTTTTCTCGCTAAACAGAGACATCATTTTCCTGTTTATGGCATTGTTATCTGTTACGACCGCAACAACATGCAGACCAGCACTTTCATGCCTCAAGATTAGTGTCTTTAGAACATCATGCAGCTCCGTTGCTGTGATACGAGTTACCGGAAGGATATGAGCAACATCTTTATAAGATGAAAGCAAAGACTGTACCATGAACACGTGCGCTGTCTTTGCTGGTTCCGCACAATGCGCAGCAAACCCTGTTAGGCAGCCACCTTAATATTCAAAAAACTGTTGCAGGTGTATTTCATCAAGCATGACAGTCACATTTTTTTCATGAGGCTTCAGAATGGTTGCTCTGCGCTTAATGTACCTCAGAAAACCTTCTTCGCACTGCTCTTTCGATGGGCTCACATCATGTGCAGCACAAACTCGCTTGATGGTAGTGTCATGCGGCAAGACAAGCTTGTTGCTGTGGCGAAAAAACTTGCAAGCATGTGGAGAAATTGTGTGCAATATACTGCTAAAAACTAAAAGCTCTGCAGAATACCGCACGCCATTACTCTTCTTTGTCAGCAGCTTGCACTGCTCCTTCAGGAAGATTAGTGCGTCAGCCCTCTCATCATCATGCAGCTCATCATCACAAATGTCATCCAGCAAGGATAAAACAAGCCTAAGCACTCCTCCCACCTTGTCCTCCTGTTGACGGGCCTTCTTTTCACAATATCGCTCCACGCTGTCTAGAAGGTTGTCCAGCACACGGACATCACGGACTTCGTCAGGAATGCACACATCATCCGACACCAACGGAGCGCACTTAAAATACACGGAAACGGACAGATCCTCTGTAACCACCACAGATACAAGCATCTCCGGAGTTTGCAACGCCGGTTCGATGTGGGCGACGATGAGGCACGTCTCGCAGGCTGTTGTACACCAAAACTTCTTATTTGGACACTCGTTAACCCGAGAAATCAGTTCATCCAGATTACAAAGTTTGTACTGTGTTTCTTCTTTTTCAAACGCTGCTTGGGACTCGTGTATGGCTTTCTGGAGTAGCTCATTTTCAGCCCGCTTCCTTTTCAGTTCAGGCTCTTCTCGCGACGTGCGCGAATCGGAGATATACGAAGGGCAGTCTGGAAAAATGGCTGGGAAGGCGTCTGGAGTCAGCCGTGTCAACTTCATAGGAGCTTCAATGGTTCGTCCATCGCAGTCCGTATACGTTGACGTTGTGCGCAGGTGTTCCGACTTGAAGTGACGCTCGCAAACCTGTGCGTGACCGGAACAAAAAAAAACACCAATTAGAATCTCCTGGGATAATTACGAGAAATCTCGTTAATTCTGAAGGGGTACGCTCGATGCAGCTTACCTTGGGGTCCTTCAACAGCCTCACGTCGACGTCGCTCCGTCGCACAGCCCGCTGCCATTCCGCTCTTCGCTTAGCGTCTCTCGGAAAAGAAAACAAGCGGACTTGCGGACCATTGTCATAGTTCCCTCGACAGTTGGGTACACAACACCGCCCCATGTCTCAGGATACATTCGTCAACAAAATAAATTCGGCGGAAGCGGTGACTGCAACATGGAACAGCGCGCACGGCGTGGCCGCGTGGTCTCGTTCAACGACAGAGTGAAATAATTGTCACGGCTGCCGCCACCTGTCGGAGACTCGGACAACTTACGGCTCTGCCGCAAAGCTACGGGCTACCACGGTGCTCGCTCTCTCGAGAGAGGTCGCCCTCCTCCTTGCCTGTCAACATGCCCGGACACGCCGAAACGCTGCTGGTACGGCGTGAGCTAGGTGGTGTTGGCGTGAGAGGCTCGGGCAAAGTTGAATGACGTCACACGAAGGCGCGCCGGAGTGAAGAGGCCTGAACTTATCTAGGTGGTGTTGGCCGGTCCCATGTTTAGGGGATTTTTCACCAGTCGACGTCGTCGCGCTGGCCGGCTCTGTACAAACGACAACCTGCTATAGTAAACGCTTCTTCTTGTTTCTGTTTTCAAAACTAATTGCCTCCCTATTCCGCCTCCAGGCGAAAGCTTCAGTGAAGTATGTTCGACTGCTCGCCGCTCTCGGCTACCCCTACCATTGCAACAAACAGGAAATCCTAAAGTGGTGGCATGCCATCAAACCCACAATTATAACACCCTTCATTCTCTCTGACCCCGAAGAACAGTGGCTTTATTGGCAGAAGTGGGTGCCTGGAGTGTCTAATTAAGACCAGCTGCGGGCAGTAGAAAAGGTCTACGATGACGCCATAAGGCCCGGCCTGATGGTGCCGGCGTGGATGTGGCTCGCCTCGGCTTTAAAAGGCTGAGCTTCAGGGCACTAAAAAAGTTTTGTGAATGAGTGAACGAATAAGAAGTTACACTAAAAAAACTCAACATCTACAGCTGTGATGTCAACCAGGGCCTTTAGAGTGGGAAGGAGGCATTGAACCCCTGCACTACTTTGTCTGAGCCGCCCCCCAACTCCTGAATAAAAAAGATTGCAGACTATACCGGCCACATGCCACAAGCGGAATGACCGTGTTTGGGTTTCGCTTTATGTGCATTGGTGCAGCGGCTGCAGATAAGAACATTCCCCTTTCCTAGCAGACTATAGCGGTAGCTTCTAAAATAGTCGGGGGCTCTGTGGGTGAGCACGTTTGCGTGCGTGTTTGTGATGTCACCTGATTAAATCTGATGTCCCGTGACGGATGCATCTACACTATCTTATTAGCCCCGAAAGTGAAGATCTTCTGGTGAATAGCTGATGCTGTATTGTGACGCAATTTTATTTTCATATATTTTCAGGGCGCGCAAAACTGGGCACAGTCTGCACGCACCTGGGATTAAGCGAGGGCGAAGACAAACCTTACGGGTACCTTGGTGTTAACACAATTGCCCACGAACTTGGCCACACGTAAGTATAACTTAAAGCAACAAGCACGTTTTATGTGAGTTGTGTTTTAGCCCTGTCATGCTTCTCTTTTTTTGCAGGTTAGGGGCTGAGCATGACGAAACCCCCGAGTGCCCCTGGAAAGAGGGATACCTGATGAGTTACGAGGATGGAGGATTAAAAAAATTCCGGCTTTCGCAGTGCAGCGAGAGAAGCATAAGGCAATATGTGAGGTCAGCAGAGCTGTGTGAATACTTTTCGCAATCAGTGGCCACGTTTGCGTGACTAACGTAGTCGAAACATGAAAAGTATCTGCTCGCATAAAACGAGTTTGGGGAGTCTCCGTGAATATTATCATCACTGCTAATTTTAGCCATAAAGGTAAAAAAAATTTTAAAGGGTTCTCTTATATTGAAGCACTGCTCGGAGATCCTGGGAAAGTATCAACTTCCTTATGGAGCGGTGCTTAGCTGATAGTTCAATGATTTACTTCTGAAGGACAAAAAATATTTTTGATCAGGTTTCCTAAAAGATGGACACGTTGTGTAGGTACAATGCACGCGATAGAATAACAAGAAAAGTGTTTTTCACTGTGATAAGGTAAGGAAACGTACCTTAGAGAGTTCCCCTTAACTATGAACAGGAAAGAAAACAGAAGGAATGCTCTGAAAGGGCACAGAAAACGTCAGTACTTTTTTAAACATTTCAAAGATGCTGTGACAGTGACTTTTATCAGAACACATAGACCAGAAGGATAGAAAGATGAATGCTACGAGTGTCCACTTCTTAACGGGGCGGTGGCATGCATGCAAGCTGGCCCAAAAGAAAAAAAACTAAAAGAAAACTTTTTATGCTGGCAATTGCCTTATGCACTTCTATTAACTCGATTCTATTTTTCACGGTTCGTCTCTATGCCGCTTCAGGCAGAAGGGCCTGATTTTTCCCTCTATTTATGTTCTTAATCCCTACCTATCTGCCAGCGGTACTTTAACCGTCTCTTACTTGCTTCTATCTTGGACTTGTTAAGCTTTCTGTGGTTGTCTTTAGTTGTATTATATCTTAGTTAGCCTTTACCTTGTTATTTAAATTAGTTAGGTTTTACCTTATTGAAATCACGAAGAATTTTAAATACGAAATTAATATGGTACTCTTTGAGTAGTTATAATGAAATTACACGCGACATCAAAGGCATTCCTGCGGCAGTATCCCAAGCCTGAGCCACCAAAGCTTCAAAAAATTTTCCACCTGTAAGGTTGTGCCTATTTTTTAAAGAGGAGTAATGACAAGTTGAGTTCTAATAGAAAAATACTTTGAACATGAGAAAAAGTGTTGTGCAATAATTTCCAGTTCTCCGCAGAATCTACAGAGGCGTGATACCATCAGGCCAGCCCTGTACAAGCAAAATTTTAATGGGCGGACGCGTCATTGAAATCTGGTGATCACCACTTTTGATTGTTTAGAGAGGCTCCACTGCGGCTTCCTAGAATATTTCAGATAATTATATTCTTTCCAAGTGGTTATTGCATCCATCCTCTCTGTATGAACAGCAAGTCTTCTATATCTGATTGAGGTGAAGTACTCTACCATCGAGAGAACCTTAACCATTGAGAGATCTAGTGCTGAGCGGGCTAAAGCGTTAGCCATTTCAATAATGTTAACCCACAGTGACCTCGGACGCATACTAATTTCAGGTACTTCAGCTGAGACGCAACTAAAGATTGTAACGTCGTGATAGCATGAGAGGTATGAGAAGCTGTAAGAGCTGTGCATATCGAGAGCGAATCAGTAATTATTACTGTTCTGTTCTCATTCATCGGAAGTTTTCACATTGCCATGATGTCTGCCACGAGCTCCGCTTCAACAACCGGAGTGCAATCGGGTAGCCTAACGGTAAATGACCAGCCCAATGATTGGGAGACTACTCCTACGCCTGCCTTTTCCTCATTCACAGATGCATCTGTAGTTATTATGTTACGTGTCTGTGTGTGCACCAGAAATTCTGCTAACTTGTTACCTAAGAACTTGTGGGATTGAAGTTTCAATTGCGGAGGAAAGATCTCATCATATTCTCTCATGAGAATCTGGTTTGTTTTATCAGATGCAAGTAACACCGCACGTGTCGCACATACCCGCTCACGGGTACGTACCACAAATGATTAAGTTTTAACGCGATAGTGTGAAACAGCTCGTTAAACAGAAAAAAAACAGCGAAAATTCATCATCTTGTGCATGACGAAAAACTTGAGAAAAATCAACGTAAAATAAATAATAAAAACTTCTGGGTCCGGATGGCGATCGAACCAGGGTCCTTTATGTGGCAGCCGGGTGTTCTACAACATAACCATGCGTCTGCTAGTGAATTTACTGACAATGACATCTTCTTCCTAGACATGGAGTGAAAATAACTTTCATACTTTAGAAACGCACGCGGCTTGTATACGTGCTTCGCGATACAACATGATACAGCCTGTGATAGAGCCGTCGCAACGGGTTAGCGTCAAATGGTTAGCGCCCCCTCCACTGAATTTGATTCAGTCAGCAGTGTCCGCGACTACCATCCTCGTGCCCACCAGCGCTTCATATGAGCTTACTGCTTTTTGCATTGCTAATGTGCACGTTGCTTTTGACATTGATAACCCAACTGCAAAAAAACTGCTGATAAAAAACATACGCGGCTTTTTAACCGATGACTTTGCGTGTATTTGTACATATATTTGGCTCTATTACGTAAAGATTTCCTCAATGAGTTAGCGATATCTTCCCAAAAGGAACCCTGATGGGATGCAAAGCAGCAGCGTTGCGCACAGACGCGATCACCGTTTTTCACTCCGGGCCCCGTTGGTGTCGTTGGTCTTCCACGGCCGACGCTTGCATTTGGCTTTCCTGGCTCGTGCTCCGTCAGTGTTGCAGGTACGACGTCGCCATTCGCGAACGCGGTCGTCTCTGCTTAACCTCGCTACGCTAGTGACGGCTGGCTTAAGCCAAATCGCTTCGGCACTGGTTTGGTGGGCGAATGATCTTCGCTTTCCGGCGTCCTCTCCATTACAGGTAAATGAGGCGAGAGTGTTCACGTTGTGAGTGGTGGAGGCGGTGATGCGAGATAGATGTGACACGCGGCGAGCACGTGGCAGGCGAGAGAGAGAATGACGTCACCGCACACTGCGAGAGAATGCGGGACCTACTTGGCACTGCCCAAACACCTGTGGCGAGGAGATTGCTGTGTGGCGCGTTGGAACCAAGACACGGGTGGACCGCGTCACACAGGCTATCAAAGAGCTGCTTTGGCATCTAATAAAATTACAACACAGTCACCTTCCATACGTAACCTTCGCATAAAATTGATTCTCTAGGCACTTGGGATCTGTAAAAATTTTAAACTATTTGGATAACTGCCACAAGCACACTGCAGAGCACCTGTTAGGTTCTGCTTCTCGTATGTCAACCATGCAGAACAGACAAGTGACACTATACGTTATTCAACTCCTTTTTCGTCTCTTTCTGCGCGCGGCTGTGCGCTTATTTTTGGAGCGTGAACGGCTTTTCTCGAGTGGCTAATATCGGGCACGCCCAGTAGGCAGCTCTCCATAGCTCTAGTTACGGGACCTTGCTACTACTTAATGGAGACATGCTTGGGTAAAAAGTCGCGCTGTCCGAATGCGAGAAGAGTGATGGCAGGCAAACCCCTCTTGCTTCCTGTAACCACCCAAGAGGGCAGTGGCAGCCCGTTTCCTATTGTCACGTGGTCGTGACGTGGCCGAAGACAGGAGACTTCGTGTTGGGATTTAACTGTTTATTTTGGCGAACCTGTGCCCGGTCAATGGAAAGTCCAATTACAGCAGCAATCTTGCACAGATAGCAGTCTCGGACTGATAGCGGCGAACGGAGCGTCGGCATTCGATCAACAACTGACAAGCGGCGAAGCGCGTCGGCATTTATACTCTTGCCGTCGAATGTTCTAGCGTTATCGCTGGCGGTTGCGTAGATTCCAGAACAATCTGTACCGTTCGCACAGTGGGCGTGATTCATATCGAAATGATCCACTACAGTCCGGAAACTTCTCGAAAACTGCAGGCGCGGTTTGCGCTGAGAATTGTGTGGTGTTTTGGGACGATAACAAAAACTTGGGAAATGGAACGTGGCATTGCCCCCCTCTGAAAAATGCATCGTCCCGATGCTTTAACTAAAGATTAAGGTACAATGAATAAATTACGATACAACAATAATACAAAAAACCACTGTTTCAGTTTGTTAACGTGCATGAAACGGCTTGAGGCGCGCGACATGGACGACTTCAGGTCGCGATCGGTGTCGTTGAGAGGCTTCTTCCGTAGACCAATTTGTATGGAGATATCTGCGTCGTCTCCTGCACCGCCGTGTTGTATGCGAAGGTCACATATGGAAGAATGGCGTCCCACGTCTTCTGTTCGACATCGACGTACATTGACAGCATGTCGGCGATCGTCTTGTTAAGCCACTCGGTGAGGCCGTTGGTCTGTGGGTGGTACGCTGTCGTCCGGCGGTGGTTTGTTTGGCTGTATGCCAAGATCGCTTGAGTTAGGTCGGCAGTGAATGCCGTTCCTCTGTCGGTGATAAGGACTTCCGGGGCGCCGTGTCGTAGGACGATATTTTCGACGAAGAACTTAGCTACCCCGGATGCACTGCCTTTTGGCAGGGTTTTTGTCTCGGCGTAGCGGGTGAGGTAGTCGGTAGCTACCACGATCCACTTGTTTCCGAAAGCCGACGTCGGGAACGGCCCCAGTAGGTCCATACGAATCTGCTGGAAAGGTCGGCAAGGTGGATCAATTGGCTGCAGAAGTCTCGCTGGCCTTGTCGGCAGTGTCTTGCGTCGCTGACAGTCCCGGCATGTCCTCACATAACGAGTGACGTCAGTGGTAAGACGCGGTCTGTAGTACCTTTCTTGTATTCTCGCGAGCGTGCGAGAAACACCGAGGTGCCCTGTCGTCGGATCGTCGTGCAGGGCCTGCAGGAGTTCTGGTCGCAGAGCTGAAGGCACCACAAGGAGGTACTTAGCTCGAAGCGGTGAAAAGTTTTTTCTTTTGTAGAAGACCGTTTCGTAGAAAGAACGACGCAAGTGCGCGCTTGAATACTTTCGGGACTTCGGCGGTCCTGCCTTTGAGGTATTCTATTAGGGCCTTAAGTTCCGGGTCGGCCCGCTGTCGTTCAGCGAAGTCGTCGGTAGTTATCGTTCCCAAGAAGTAGTCGTCATTCGGGTCGTCGGGTAGCGGTTGGTCGACAGACGCACGAGAGAGACAGTCGGCGTCGGAGTGTTTTATTCCGGACTTGTAAATGACAGTAATGTCATATTCTTGAAGTCTCAGGCTCCATCGTGCGAGGCGACCTGAAGGGTTCTTCAAGGTGGCTAGCCAACACAAGGCGTGGTGGTCGCTCACAACTTTGAAGGGCCTGCCGTAGAGGTAGGGGCGAAATTTCGACGTAGCCCAGATGATGGCGAGGCACTCCTTTTCGGTTGTGGAATAATTTGCTTCTGCTTTGGATAGCGATCGGCTGGCGTAACTAATAACCCTTTCAAGTCCGTCAGCCCTCTGCACAAGAACGGTGCCAAGACCTATGCTGCTTGCGTCAGTATGTATTTCTGTCTCGGCGAATTCGTCGAAATGGGCAAGTAACGGAGGCGTCTGGAGGCGATGTTTAAGCTCCTGGAAAGCGTGTTCCTGTGGCGTTTCCTACTTGAACTCTAAGTCGACCTTGGTAAGGTTGGTGAGAGGATTGGCGATGTGGGTGAAGTTTTTCACGAACCACCTATAATAGGCGCACAGGCCCAGAAATCGGCGCACGGCCTTCTTGTCAGTGGGCGGTGGGAAGACGGCGATGGCGGCTGTTTTCCGTGGATTGGGACGAACTCCAGACTTGCTGATAACGTGCCCCAGAAACAAGAGCTCCTCATGCGCAAATCTGCACTTTTCTGGTTTCAGTGTGAGTCCGGACGTCTTGATGGTTTGAAGTACAGCTTCAAGGCGCCGAAGATGCTCGTCGAAACTCGAGGAAAACACGACGACGTCATCCAAGTGCACAAGGCAAGTCCGCCACTTCAATCCTGCCAGTACTGTATCCATAACGCGTTGAAAAGTTGCAGGCGCTGAGCAAAGGCCGAAGGGCATCACCTTAAACTCGAAGAGACCGTCTGGTGTTATAAACGCCGTCTTCTCTCGGTCTCTTTCGTCGCCTTCGATTTGTCAATACCCAGTCTTGAGGTCCATTGACGAAAAGTACTTGGCGTTATGCAGCCGATCAAGTGCGTCGTCTATTCGTGGGAAAAGATACACGTCCTTTCTTGTGATTTGGTTCTGGCGGCGATAATCGACGCAGAAACGTAGGGTCCCATCCTTTTTCTTCACTAACACCACGGGGGACGCCCATGGACTCTTGGACGGCTGGATAATGTCATCCCGCAGCATTTAATCAACTTGTCTCTTCATGGCCTCACGTTCTCGCGTCGAAACCCTGTACGGACTCTGACAGAGTGGTCTGGCATTTTCTTCGGTTATGATGCGATGTTTCGTGATTGGGGTCTGCCGCATTTTCGATGACGACGAAAAGCAATCTTCGTATTGCAGGAGCAGGGCCTTGAGCTGTTCTTGCTTATCGTTCGGAAGGCTGGGATTGACGTCGAAAGCTATGGGAGGGGCTTGGTTCCTCTGAGCAGGTTCCGCAGAATCGGCGAGGGCGAAAGCACTGGTGGCTTCGACAATTTCTTCGATGTATGCGACCGTTGTTCCTTTGTTCACATGTTTGTACTCATTGCTGAAATTCGTGAGCATAACCATTGCTTTGCCTCCCCGCAGCTCTGCTATTCCTCTTGCGACGCAAATATTTCGGGTGACCAACAGATGCTGACTGCCTTCAACGACGCCTTCCAAGTCAGGTGATTTAGGAGCGCCGACTGAAATAATGACGCTTGAGCGAGGCGGAATAGTGAATTGTTCTCCCAGCACATTCAAGTCATGGTGTACTGACGGCGTGCGCGGTGGTAGTGCTTCTTCTGTGGATAACGTTATCGACTTTGTTTTTAGGTTGATGACAGCACCATGGAGGCATAAGAAGTCCATGTCAAGGATGACATCTCTAGAGCAACGCTGTAGGACTACGAAGTCTGTAGGATAAATACGGCCGTAATGGTGACTCTCGCTGTGCAGATTCCTGCAGGCGTTACGAGATGACCTCCGGCTGTGCGGATTTCAGGGCCTTTCCAAGCTGTCCTAACTTTTTTTAACTTTGCGGCGAACGACCCACTGATGACAGAATAGTCGGCTCCAGTATCGACGAGAGCGGTCACACTGTGGCCGTCGATAAGAACGTCGAGGTCACTAGTTCGCCCTCTCGCATTACAGTTAGGGCGTGGCGTCGGGTCACGGCTGCGTCGGCTTGTTCCGCTGCTTCCATGTTGCGTCGTCAGGCCACCTTCGGTAAGTGAGCTTTCGCCGTCAGGGCTTTGCCTGGTTGGCGTTGTGTTTGGAAAGCTCCGTCGCGGCGTCGTCGTCGTCGTCGGTTCTTCGGTAGTTTGTCGCACAGCAACCTCACCTCCACCAGTTGCTGCCCTTAGTTTCCCGGATACGGGCTAGGAGACCGGCACCACGTTGGGCCGGAGTACTGCCGGGGGTGCGGTGACATGCGGTGGCTGGGCGACTGCGAACGAGGAGGACTTCGTGGTGTCCATTGAGTTCCTGTCAGGTAGTCGGCGATGTCACGTGGCCGTTCCCCTGGCTGCGGACGTGGTGCATCGACGGCGAAGCCACGCAGTCCCATCTCTCGGTACTGGCAACGGCGGTAAGTGTGCCCGGCCTCGCCGCAGTGGTAGCACAGTGGGTGGTGATCAGGGGTGCGCCAAACGTCGGTTTTCCTCGGCGCACTGCACTGGCCCGCTGGCGAACGGTAGGTCATCGGTGGGGGTGGTGGCGGCGGTGGTGTCTGGCGACGGAAGTGCGATGGGGCGGCGTTTTGGCGTGCGCGTGGAGGAGGGGCGTGGCGGCGTGCTGCAGCAGCATAGCTCATGACTTGCAGCTGCGGCTCTTGAGGCTGAGGAACGCCCAGCGACTGCTGGATCTCCTGGCGTACGACGTCCACGATGGATTCCACGTGAGGCTGCGCTGAAGGAAGTAATTTTCGCAGCTCCTCTTGCACGATCGCTCGGATCGTCTCACGCAAGTCAGTGGTTCCGAGCGCTTGAATGTCGGCATAGTTTGGAGACGAGAAGCTACGGTTATATTGCCGCGTGCGCATCTCGAGCGTCTTCTCTATCGTAGATGCTTCTGAAATGAATTCGGCGACCGTCTTAGGCGGGTTTCTGATCAGCCCGGCGAAGAGTCCCTGCTTTACTCCTAGCATAAGTAGACGCACCTTCTTCTCTTCGGACATGTCGGAGTAAGCGTGGCGGAAGAGTTTAATCATATCTTCCGTGAATATCGCCACGTTTTCATTTGGCATCTGCATGCGGGTTTCGAGGAGAGTTGCGGCCTTCTCCTTGCGCACCACACTTGCGAAAGTGGTGAGGAACCTGGCGCGAAAGGCGTCCCACGTTGTGAGGCTTCGCTCTTGATTCTCGAACTAGGTTCGAGCAACATCTTCCAAGGCGAAATACACATGCCGTAGCTTGTCTTCGTCCGTCCAGTCATTGAAGGCGGCGACGCGGTCGAACCTTTCGATCCAGCTTTCCGCGCCTTCCAGTGGTGAACCGCGGAAAGTTGGTGGCTCTTTGGGTTGCCGGAGCGAGGGGGGCAATGCCACGTTCTATTTCCCAAGTTTTTGCTATCGTCGCAAAACACCACACGATTCTCAGTGCAAGCCGCGCCTGCAGTTTTTGAGAAGGTTCCGGACTGTAGTAGATCATTTCGATAAGATCACGCCCACTGTGCCAACGGTACAGATTGTTCTGGAACCTACGCAACCGCCAGCGATAACGCTAGAACATTCGACGGCAAGAGTATAAATGCCGACGCGCTTCGCCGCTTGTCAGTTGTTGATCGAAGGCCGACGCTCCGTTCGCCGCTATCAGTCCGAGACTGCTATCTGTGCAAGACTGCTGCTGTAATTGGACTTTCCGTTTACCGGGCACAGGTTCGCCAAAATAAACAGTTAAATCCCAACACGAAGTCTCCTGTCTTCGGCCACGTCACGACCCCGTGACACTATTATTTTAATGACTAGCACCGTAGTAATAACTCGGTGAGTGCAGCAAGATGGCGTAAAGGCACTAGGCTACAACACCAACAAATCTAAGTCGTGGTATGCGAACCCGTAGTCACTTCTAGTGTTAGTTGAGAGTGTGCCTGCGGGCACGTTGCGCAAAATGTGTAAACATTATTATCATCATCATCATCCTGACTACGTCCACTGCAGGACAAAGGCCTCCCCCATGTTCCGCCAGTCAACTTGGTCCTGTGCTTGCTGATGCCACTTTAAACCCGCAAACTTCTTAATCTCACCTACCAACCTAATTTTTTTGTTTCCCCCGAACCAGATTGGCTTCCTTAAAAATCCAGTCAGTTACCCTTAATGACCAGTGGTTATGCTGCCTGCGAATTACATGCCCCGCCCGTATCCATTTCCTCTTCTTGATTTAAACTATGATATCTTTAACCTCGGTCTGTTCACTAATCCACTAAGCTCTCTTCTTATCACTTAAAGTTAGACCTATCATTTTCCTTTTCATTGCTCGCTACGTCATCCGCAATTTAGGCTAAACTTTCTTTGAAAGTCTCCAGGTTTTTGTTCCATTGGTAAGTACCGGCAATATGCAACTGTTATATACCTTCCTCTTGATTGATTGATTTGTGGGGTTTAACGTCCGAAAACAACGATATGATTATGAGAGATGCCGTAGTGCAGGGCTCCGGAAATTCCGACCATCTGGGGTTCTTTAACGTGGACCCAAATCTGAGCACACGGGCCTACAACATTTCCGCCTCCATCGGAAATGCAGCCGCCGCAGCCGAGATTTGATTCCGCGACCTGCGGGTCAGCAGCCGAGTACCTTAGTCACTAGACCACAGCGGCGGGGCTACCTTCTTTCTGAGGGATAGTGGTGATCTATCAGTCATAATTTGGGAGTGCTTGTTGCATGCGCTCCATTCCAATCTTATCCTTCTAGGTACATCAATTTTTCGGTTAGACTCCATGGTTATCACCCGTCTTAAATAGACAAAGTCTTCTGCAACTTCAAGAATAGTATCACCCATCTCGAGGCACTGTTCTCTTTTGAGAACAGCGCCTCGAGCGAACTTATGTTTTGCGCAGATTACTTTCAAGACCTACCTTTCTGCTCTCCTTGTCTAACTCCGTAATCATGAGTTGCCATTCGTCTTCTAAGTTACTCGGCAATGCAATGTCACCGGCGAAGCGCAGATTACCGAGGTACTTTCCATTAACTCTCATTCAAACCTTTTCATATTCTACGCCTTTCATAACCTCCTCCAGGCACGCGGTAAATAAAATCGGGGAGATTGTATCGCGCTGTCTTACATCCTGTTTGATTGGTATTGTGTCGCTATATTTGTGGAGCACCATGGTGGCAGTTGATCCTCCGTAATTTTTTTTCAGAACGTTTATATATGCTTCGTCTACGCCCTCATTCCGCAATGTCTGCGTGAGTGCTGATATTTCTACTGAATGAAACGCCTTTTCGTAATTAATGAATGCTATGATAGTGATTGGTTGTAATCTGAGCATTTCTCTATTACCTGACTGATAGCAATAATGTGGTAGATTGTTTAGTAGCTTGTTCAAAATCCTGCTTGTTCCTTTGGTTGATTAAATTATATAGTTGTCTTAATTCTGTTACCAATCACTTTTGTAAATAGCTTGTATACGACGGAGAGCATTAGATTGGTCAGTAATTCTTCGGGTCGTTGTCATCTCTTTGCTCATGTATTAATATAATGTTAGTATTCTTTCAAGATTCTGGTACCCTCACCATCCGGAGACCATTTGTAAACAGGGTAGCTAGTTCTTTACCACAATCTGTGTTCTGTCTTTCAGCAAATCAGACGTTACCTGATCCTCACCAGTTGCTTTGCCCCTACTCATTCCCTCCAAGGCTCTTCTGTAAAACTCCTCAGCTATTTTAACTATCCTATTCATAGCGGTACTTACATTGCCTTCCTTGTCCCATAGTGCATACGTCCGGGTTTTCTCTCTTCATCGCTTTGACGCTTCCTCTAATCTTCAGAGCATGTTCAAATTCTCACCTTCTTGCATCACATAACGTACGCTTAATATTCAACTTCAAAAGCGCTGCCAGTTCTATTTTGCCTGTTGTATTTGAGCCTTTCTCTCTTTGAAGTTTCTTGATGAGGTTCTTCGTCTCCTGGGACAGCTTGCCAGTGTGCTGTCTAACTACCGTACCTCCAACCTCTACAGCACACTCCATATTAATAGTTGTCAGAATATCATTCATTGCGTGAACGCTAAGACTAGGTTCCTCAATAAAAGATGAGTGTCTGTTCTGAAGTGAGACTTTGAATTCCTGTACTTTCCCTCTCACTGCTAGCTCATTCATAGCTTCCTACGTATCAGTTTCTGTAGTTCATTTTACAACTCCCGGCGAATTCGAGAACGTACTAATCTATGGTCACTGCATCGTATCTTCCCAAGCCCTTGCACATCCTGCACGATGCCTGGGTGTGCACTCAGTGTAAAGTCTAATTCGTTCGTACTTCCCTCATTAAGGCACCTCCATGTTAACTTGCGGTTCCCTCACTTTCAGTACAAGGTATCCAAGATCCGTACATTATTGCGTTTTGTCATTTCTAAAATCACTCCTCACTGGAATTTCGAGTACCGATGCCATAATCTCCTACTGCCTGGTCTGCAGCCAGCTTTTTCCCTACCATGGCATTGATTTCGCTAATCAGTATAGTGTGCTTTTACGTTACTTATTGCCAATTCCACGCCCTCGTCGAAGCTTTCAACTAGCACGTCATCATGGCTGGATGTAGGCGCGTAAGCCTGTACCACCCTCACCTTGTATCTTTTATTGAGTTTAATTACGATACCTACCGTCCTTTGAATAATGTTATAGAATTTCTCTATTTTACTAGCTATATTTCTCTGAATAAGGAACCACAAGCCGAGTTCTGTTCCTTTAACCAAGCCACGTCAGAAAACGACGTGCCCAGTCTGTAGCACTGTGTAGGTAAAATCTGTTCTTCTAACGTCAGTGAACCTTACTACGTCCAATTTATCACCCTCTAGCTCCTCGAATAGTAAAGCTAGACATGCCTGGTTAGATAAGGTTCTGGCGTTAAACGTTGCCAAGCTCAGGTTTCAGTGGCGGCCTGTCCGGACCCAGAGATTCTACGCACCCTATGCTGCGCTGCAGATCTGACCACCGCCATCATTAGTGGCTTCGCCGCCGCTTTGGACTGAGGGTCGAGAGTTAATTTTCGCACCATTATAGGAGGTAGTGGCCAGATACTGCAGCACGTCACGGTAGGAAATTCTCCTCTAGTGAGAGTGTGTTACCGGTGATGGTCACCGGTGAGGCTCAACACCACGCTTCCTAATGCAATTATATCAACATGCGGATAATTTTATCTAAGCTTGTAGTAAATCGCTGGGCACCGGACTTCCAATCACGGACCTTTTGTACGTGAGGTTGATGCCCTAACCACTACGCCATACCTGTACGCTTCGTAATAAATCCACACAGCAAGGAATCGGTGAGAGCGTGTGAAGAGGCCGGAGAGAGCCATGATGAAAAAGAGTGCCAAGGCCTGGAGAAACTATACACACCCTGTTTTTATATTAGGCCAGCCCTAAAAAGTGTGGGATAAGTTAACGGTCAATACATTTGCTAAGAAAATGTTGAGGCAGCCCAGCAGAGGTCGCCTTCTCTTTTCTTTGTTTACCGCAACGTAATGAAGACAGGATGGATGGAACTCGATTTCTTTGGGTCTAGGCTCCAATTACTTAACTGATAGATCAGTAAGTATCTGTACGATGCAACATTTCTCTGGGCCACTCTGTGGCCGATCAGTGAGACTCGGTTCTTCGCATGTAGTAACAGCGCAGAGGCTCCAACTAAAAAGAGTTCAGTAGAGGAGTAAGATGCTGTGTACTTCTACGGTATTGTCAATATGCTTCGGTAAGCTGTGAATATTTGTCTATAAATATCGGTACAATATACCTCGAAGCTTTTATTGCCTCCAACCTGCCTCCTGCTTCATCGTCGCCAATAATTGTTTTTCATGACGAGATTTCAATCTTTCTCAAGGCGAACACATCACGAACAACGAGCTCAACTGTGCCTACTACATTCTTAGCAGTGTTGTACGGAAAGACGTTCCAGGAACTAATTCCATTTTTGTATAAACGAAGAAACGCCACTGTTCCATGCAAAATCGGTTGAACTGTAACGGTAACACGTAAAGTTTACGAGGGAACGGCAGAGGCAATGACATTACTTTTGCAGGCGCTGCACGACATGCAACTGGCCGACGCAGACAGCTCATCATGTAGAACAGGGTAGATAGACAACCGCATTGAGCTCCAAAACGTACCACTCGCCTATCACTCACTAATGCACCTTGCTTTTCAATTTAAGGCGCTTGCTTGCGGCCCAGGGTAGCGAAAGACGCCAAGACAGACCACGTGCGGTAGGCACAGGTAATTTCAGGGGTGACGCTCTTCTTAGTCTAACCTTGTCTGGCGTCAGACGTAACAGTAAGTATCTGCCGAACAGTATAATAGATGGCACTGTCTCATAACCTTTCTTGTATCATTTCCTAGACGGCGTTGATCCATTAGAAGTGCGTGAAATAGGACGGACGGACACACGACCGGAACCATGTACGGACGCATGGACTCACGCAGGACGAATGAAAGCACGAGCGGATGGACACACAGACGAATGGATTGACGGGTGGACGGACGGACAAACGTATCATGGGCGGGTGGACGCTTCTAGCCACTCATCATCACTCACTCCGTGAACATGCTGTCTGTTTTTTTACAGAGCTGTCTTGCTGGGGGTTCGCCGCATGTCGTAGAAAGAAAATTATCATCATCATTAACCGAAGGACTGACAACTGGGCAAGTGGGTATGAACTCATGCTACTGAAACGGCACCACAAGGTTAGACGAATGCACACGAAAAATTAAACACAAAACACAAGTGTCGACTCTCAACTGTACCTAAATTCACGTGCGCAGGAAATAAATATTGTTTGTACTGGTCGCTCACACTGGTTGTCTTACGTTTATAAACGGGAATCTGTGTAATGTTACGCGTTGGTACACATTTATATTCGGCGCATGTGAATAAACGTGGAGTTAAGAACTGGCGTTTGACTTTTATGTTCCCTTTTTTGTGTGCATTCGTCTTACCTTGTGTCGTCATTTCATTGGTACGATATATGAACTGACAGGCGCTCTATTCGCCTTATTCCCCTTTTGCATCGCTCCCAGGACACATGCCTTGGTTTGTCCAGCGTCGATTGCGAAAACTCCGATTCGTGATAAAGGTGGCGGTGAAAAACAGTTATTTTGGAACCTATGCACAGGGAGGGTGGGGAGCGGTCCTTACGGGGCCACCGCTTACAAACACTAGATGGGCTCGTTACAAGCACAAAGACAGCGAAATAAAAGAAACAGTGGAAAAAGAAACGACAAATTATTGGTATGTAGTAAGCTCTCTTGAGGTCCTGAAGAAGTCATTCCCCAGTTTTAATTGAGAGAGGAACCCAGGTCGCCCCAGGAAAAAAGCAAAAAAAACGGCGTGGGAGAATAAAAACCGCATAGCTACAATACAAAGGCGAACGCCGTACCCACTCGGCTACCTTATCCTTGTTTCCTTTCATGGTATTTATTCAACATAGCCATTGCCCTTTACAGTGGTTATGTACAGACAGAGAGCCAATATGTCGATGGTGCTCATATCACGACCCATGCACGAGTACAAAGCCGAAAAGAATTTGCATTCATAGAACTGCATCAAATAACGGCCAATTCAATCCCAGTACACTGGAACAGTGGTAAAGATAACACCTCACCAATGCAAATAACGTGCCTGCAGACTTTCCATTTGCTAGTGTACATCTCTTAGCTGAGCTACCAACCCAATGAAGTGGGATACTTAGGAAAGTAATGGCTCTGCGTTTCCCCACAAAGTGCTCGCACTCTAGAAGAGCTACCATATAGCGTTGTGTTCATTAGTATAGAAATGAGGTGTGAAAGAAAAGAGAGGGTGAGAAGGATGAAACGAAGGACGGCAGAACGAGTATAGAGAAGCAGATAGAGGGGAAAATCATTTATAAGCAAAGGAGAAAGAGAAATGTAGAGTGACAAAACAGGGAGGAAAAGTGAAAAAGACACAGAGTTTGATATACAGAAATTTTTCACTGACTAGGAAGAGGGCACATTACTGAGTTGAAAATGTATGCCCTGGACATCCTTTCCTACCCGCAATTAAATGTTGAATGAGCCCTGAATAAACATCTAAGCATTGCATGCGAAGCAATTCTTTGCGTACTACAAGCACTTGTGGCGTCTATCCGCGTATCTATCTATTTACCAAGCTGCGTACGTCTCGGTGCTCTCTTGAACCCCTCCTTAACTTGGCGTGAACCAAAACTAGTATGGGAGGGTAAGATGGTACCATGTTATTAAGATGGTTTGAGGAATATAATGCACTGAATAGAACACGAATAATGTCACAATCCCGTCGCGTCCGTCGTCAAACACATTTCGCAAGACAGTGGCACATACCCACAGTTGGGTATGTGCCACTGGTGATGGACACTTGGTATCTACTAAGAAACAGCGAGAACACACATAGATAATTTTAATGCAGGAGCGTTGAGAAAATGTTGACATCGCTTGCGCGACAGGAAACCACCGTGATGCGAAATAGGAAAAAAACTGAGTAAATAAAAAGCAGCAAGCATATATTGGTATTCCAACCCAGGTCCCCTGCCTGCCAGCCCACATTCTACCACAGAGCCTGCTGGTGTTTTTTTTCTATATTTTTGGTTGGACATCATGCACAAGGGGACAAAATAAAGATATTACAATGAACAAGAAACATGACAGAGTACTACTATGGCAATCATGCATTGCCAAAAGACACCACGTCTTAAAATTCCTTCATAGTAAGCAGGGCTGCTACCCGTTTGAATCATCAAGGAACATATTCATTTGTTTTTACTACCTCGATAGGCCTTGGTACACTTTCTTTAAGCTCCTCTCTTGCTGGTCTCTTGTAAATGCCGCAGTGAAATCCAGTTATTCGAGAGCTTCATCCAGCTATTCAAGTACTTAAAGCAGTTAGCATGCTGTGTATGTTCAGTTAGCATCCTGTCATGTTTACGTGTAAGAACTCGACTGTAACAGTTCATTTTAGTATAAAATAAACCGTATAACTCATCGGCTGTGAGCTCTGCCCACCACCGGCGACCGCCATTTTGCTATGGCGTTCGTGACGTCCCGACCCATAAGCAGCAGTGCCGCCGTACACAGCACCTGCCCCATGCGGTCAGTGTGCTCACTAAGTTGCTAGTATTGCTTGTCGCGTGTCCGCACGTGTCAGCGGGTTGCAAGTGCTGTGGCGTGCCATCGGTAACATCGCCATGTCGTCGGCCCCATCACCTCACAATTGGGGCAATGGTTCACTGAGCAGCAGAAGCGGCGGCGACGTCGTGTACCCTGTGCATTTTGACTTCGGCCCCAGTGAGGAAAAAAGCGTCGACGCCAAGAGGAAGCCAAATGCCAACGATGCCCAATCATGTACGTGTTGTCCGTTTGGTTTGGGTCCCAGGTCACACTGGACTAACACTAAATGAAGCAGCGGACAAACTGGCGACATCATCAGTTAATTGTCCTGTCCTGAATATTCTAAGACCGTGTTGCCCATATATAATCGTGCAATTTCAAAATTTCTGTACACGTCATGAACACACCAACTCTTCTGTTCTAAATGCCCCGCCGCGGTGGTCTAGTGGCTAAGGTACTCGGCTGCTGACCCGCAGGGCGCGGGTTCGAATCCCGGCTGCGGCGGCTGCATTTCCGATGGAGGCGGAAATGTTGTAGGCCCGTGTGCTCAGATTTGGGTGCACGTTAAAGAACCCCAGGTGGTCTAAATTTCCGGAGCCCTCCACTACAGCGTCTCTCATAATCATATAGTGGTTTTGGGACGTTAAACTCCACATATCAATCGATCTTCTGTTCTAAATGTAGCAGACTTTCAGCGCCTCAAGTTTTCACGGTACAGCTCATGGTGTGCAACAAGATAATTTGAAGTGACATTTACTAAATTGCGCTGCATCATTCCACCTTTAAATATTGTTCATACAAACCTGACTTTGTTCATTTCCTTCAATGTTACTACTGTACACAAGCAGAAACTATAGGGAACTTTCTTACGAAATACCACAGGTATCAAATTTAAGGCGAGAACTTCTGACACCAGCTTTTTGAAAACATGGGCTCGAGCTGTCTGAAACGGTTTTGCTCTCCCTATGGGCATCACCACTGGGTCATTGCAACAAGGGCATAAATGGAGCTGTACATAACTATTTAAAATATTCAAACCTGCAACCATGCCAACATCACAAGTACATACTTATTACTTTTTCTGCGCCATTAGTATATTTCATGTATTTTACAATACATTTTGCTACCTTTATTTTTTTCCTTCTATAACAATTCATAATAGACTGTTACAACGTATCTTTTCGTTGGCCTAAAAAAATCTTCAGAGGCAGCCCCCTCTCCTGTTTTTTTTTTCGAAATCCCACTGCCGCACGAGTCATGGCTGGTACCCCGTGGTGCTTTAAGCCATTCCTCTTGAGTACAACCAACCAACCAACAACCTCGGTGTTGTGGAAGATGTTGCAGACGGCCTTCCGCGATGATAAGTGGCTTTATTTCAAGCGTGCCAGGTTGACAAGCGAGCTCTAGATATGGGGTTCTATCGACGCTACACTCATTAGTAAGTCTTACTTTCCACCATGCGATTGGTAAAGCGTGAGAATTTACGGTTGCTAGCATGTACGAGCATGCGCGAGTTTTAGTGCTGAACATCATATATAAGTAGCCGTAACAATGTTGCACGTTGCGACTGTTACTTTTGAATTGGGTGTTGCGTGTGGTGTTTGTACGCATTATCCGAAGCGAACCTCAGGTCAGTGCGGTGCTAGTGTTACTCACGATATACATTTTGGCTGAATATCTGGTGGAACTCTATCGATTCAATTCGATTTAGGTAAAATACTAGCAAGTATGACGCTTAATCGTCGCACAACCTGCGAGTAGTTTTGATAAACATTTATCCGTAGGGGCACGATGCCCTATCAATACAGGTGCTGACACTCTCTTCGCAACGCTTTGAAAAGCGCCATCCCAGCGCGTCCCGATAATGTACGTTCGGGCCGTTATCAGTAATCTCGTCGAAGGCGCTATGAGGAGCCGGGTCAGCCGTCTTGGTCTGGTAAATGTTCTGTGTATTGGTCTCAGCAACATTCTCGACAGAAACGTGCATGCTGCTGATTCTAGATCTTTTTGTTGGCATGTGTGACCACGTTGTTTAGAAGCCAGGTTTTTTTTTCTTCGCGTATGTTCAATTATATTCTGTCGACGAAGGTGACATCAAATTGATGAAAGATTCTCGAAATGACTAGAACGTGTTTTTTGTACCAAATTGCCGTTCTGGCTTCGAACTTGTGCGGAGCGTGTCCCTCTCTTCAAAGTGCCGTCTGGCAGTTATTGTCTGACGGTGATCATTGGCATAAATATATATGCGAATTCGCATCGCAGCATCTAGCCATAAACAACTGCATTGCTTTAATATGCTCTATGTGAAATACTTGCGTGTTTCAAACACATATATATTTTGTGCAACAACTGCATTGCTCTTGTCTGTTTGTTATGGAATACTTGCGCGTTTTAAATTTTTATTTATATTGCGTTCACAATAAAAAAGCGTAAATGCTTCGATGATTTTATGTGTAAATGAAAGCAGTCGGAAGTTCCTTGCATTTTTTCCCCTTGTGGAAGTATTTTGATGGAGCAAAAGCGCTGGCTAACATTTCTTGACTTTATTTTTTTTTTTTGCTTCAAGCAATACTGTGAGCAGACAAAAATACTTGTGCGCGTGAGTGGAACTATTTGTGTTATATGTGTTCACGACGTTCACAACCTCCACAAGGCATTTTCGTGCCAATGATTCCTTAAACCAGGTAAAAGTCTACCTTTTAATCCGAAAAAGAACTTTCCTTCGCGCTGTAGGTATTACTCACACCACTTGGAACGAAAACGTTGGGGAGGCAGAGGAATTTGAGTGCGCCAACACCACTCTCTGGGTACGTTGGCCATGGCACCATCTGACGGCTCACAGCACAGCACGCCCGCGAGACCGAACACTATCTGGACGCTCAGGCGCGCTCAGTGTCCACGCCTGATTACTCTTGCACCATGGTAGTGGAAATGGCATACGCACTGCAAATTCACATGAAACATTTTGGTCTCAAACAGATTGAAAAAATTGTTTGCGGCAAGTACCAGCGCTACATGGGTCTCGTGGTGGAATTGTTTCAACGTTTGAACTGCTGCAAGTCATCTAGTTCGAGTGGCAAGCTGAACAACGCAGAACAAGCTCGATTGCAAGCGCAACTGCCCACGGAAGACGATCGTCTTCCAGAATGCAGACCATGCAGCATCTCGCCCAGCCAGCAGCTTGTTACGTCACGATTAGCGAGCGCATAAATCTTGCCCAAATTCTCATCCTGCTCACTTGTTCATGAAAATATTAGACTATAAATTAACTCCACGAATCAAATGCGCTAATATTTCGCCAGCTTCTCTGCGCACGTACAAGGACAACGACAACTTACACAACACAGGTTATGGTTGAAAGTTTGGCGTCAAGGCCCCCTTAAATGAACTCCCTCTGCCAACTGTAATTGGCTACAGTTACAACATGTAACCTAACAGTGTATGTGCTATCAGGAAATTCCACATGTATTCACTAAAGTCCCGTCAATCGCCAAAGTTTATGCCTATTAAGAATTTACCTATTTAATTCTAATTTAAATTATATATATAATTAGCTTCCCAAATGAGTTACACGTAAATATCGAAAGTAGTTTTATGTCGACGTAGAGTCATCATCGTCTTGCATCATTGCTTTTTGAAAATGGCAATATTGCTTCTTGCAGGAGATTGTCCGATCATTGCATTAGTGTTCTCAACGCGCAAAACTATCTGAGAGACATAAAGAAATTTCCTGGACAGACTATACGAAAGAAATATTACTGCCAGAGACTAATGGGAAATACTAAGGAATCAAGAAAGGTCTTCGTGAAAAAGGTGAGAATGAAAGCTAACCACTTTGCATCTTTGGTGCATCAGCGAGTAAACCATAACGTTCGTGACACAATAATTATAATTCGTTTTTTTGAGATACGCAAAGTTTTTGCGAAAATACGTGTCAACACGCGCTAGGCTGCATCGTACTCATATCAGCTTCGCGATATTTTCTATAGCCACGTAGGTTAGTTAAATGTTACCGTCTGACTTTTACAGTTGAAACATTGTTTTACGTGGGTATAGCATTTAACGGTGCTTTTGTGAAGAAGGCGAAGATTCGCGCAGGCTGATCATTTGCTCTTCCGAAACTTGGCCGAGGCTACGTCACTTGTTTTTGCGCCTTTGTTGATAAAGGGTAGCACACAACAAGTGACTCGCTTGTTTGCGGATTTTAAAGCGAAATGTTCTCAGCGCCCGGATAAACGTGGTGAGGTACGCGTTGTTTGTGTTGTCAAAGTCACTCAGTGGAGGGAATTGATGACGGCGATGAACGATGAGCAGCTAACTTACGAGGAACGACTTGCACTTCACATCCTCTCGTGCGCTAATGTTTTTGTACGGTCGTAAGTCCCTTCATATTTCTTGTATAATATCGTAGAGCGAGGTGAAGCGAAACCATAGTTGTTGTTTTTTGTACGTGCATTACATGTAGCCCACTTTCTGTCGGTATTATGGAGCACAGCATGCCACCAAGACACTCGAGCTTGACCAGCAAAACGAAATAGAACAATCGAACGTGCAGGTACAACTACAATCCACGCCTCTTTTCCACCTTCTCCTGCACTTCATGGGTACCTTCCGAATGACGTTGCTGCTCGATGAAGTTTCGCAATTTCAACGTTAAGAAAAGCATACGTGTGTATTTTTTCCGATATTCAAGTTTTGATAGCGCTTATAGTACCTGCATGCAACATGCGAGTGCAGTAAATTGCGCACAATGAGAGTCTCAGCATGGCTGTGACACAAGTGGTACTTAATGGGAAGTTAAATTCTTGTGTTCCATTGAATAAGCAATTCCACGTTGTTGACGGCTCAAGTATTGACGACGGCGTCTTTCAGTCTCATGAAGTTGGAATGGCGCGCTACTCACTAGCGGCCTACTACTGTGGCAAATCAGTCAGCCAGGCTTGGTAGTAATTACTTCGGAGTGCCATTCAGTTTATACGTCAATTCTAGTCGGCAGTGCTTTTGTGGCATGCAAAGAAATACGCAAAGAATCGTGGATGCACCGTCGATTAGCTCAAACCACCACCATTTGAAGTGCGGAAAAAAATAAGGTAGCGAACATTGCGCTGTTCCTTTCAATTAAGGAAGTACATTGGTCCAATATACATCATTTGGCGATCAATTTCACCCAATGCAAGCGGCACAGGGCGTACGTCCATGCGTCCTATCTTTTCCTGGGTGACTTCACGGGTCGACCCTCCTCACGCAACCACCTTCGGTTGCATGGTGCGCCACCAATAGCTCCTAGGCATATCAAATATCTAAAGCTCGGAGTAGCTGACGTCCACTGCTATGACAAACGCAAGCAGCAAATGCTTAAGTATGCGCTAAGAAGCAAAGCAAATAAATGAAGCGTCGCGCCCCAGGCTTGACACTCGGCTCTAGCGGAAGAAGCTCCATTTAGCGCTGAAGCAATGATCTCGCAAGTATCATTAGAGTGGGGCTATCGGCAATCGGACGTACGGATGTTAGACGAGACCCTGGAAAGCTCTCCCACGAGCAGAAATACATGATTAAGAAGCGTCAATGCATGAAAGTCTCGAACACCACAGACGAACTATAAATTGCACTACCTTTGAATCTATCGATATGCGTAAGAGAGCCTAAATAAGGAAGTATAACCTGGGCCGAGCTCAATACGGTCTAAATAACAGAATAATATGATGCCAACGAGGACGTGCAAACATCATAACTGAATACACTAATATATTGTTATGGCGTTTACTAGCGGGCAGACAGCGAGTATACACAATGGCGAAAGTAACGGCCAAGCACGGACTCCCAGCGCGAGCGGCGTTCTTGTTGGGTAGCCCCACTAGAAGGTACTCAAGAGTTCGACCCATTTCAGAGTTCGGAGGCTTCGCTACAATTACCCCGGGGTCGAAGAGGGAGCCGCCTGGCGACCTAACAGCTTGTTACTATGAGCGGGTCATAATAAGCCTTCAGGCGCTCCACGTTGACGATGTCTCGCCCACGGCGGCGCATGTCCGAAGATTGTTCAACGGGTTCGATCAGATAGTTGACGGGTCAGGTGCGCTCGATGACACGGTAGGGGCCTTCGTATTTGGGACGTAGTTTGGAAGAGAGGCCAGCTGCAGAGGTCGGGATCGAGAGCCATACAAGCGCACCAGGAAGGAACGTGGGCTCAGAAGTGGTGGAGCCATCACGAATACTCTTCTGCCGCTCTTGCTCTTGCGTCGTAAAAGTCTTGGCAAGCTCGCGACACTCTTCGGCAAGCCTGGCTGTCTCGGAAATAGGTGTACACTCAGATGGATCCGGCGTGTACGGGAGCATTGTGTCCATGGTGTGCGACGGGTGCCTTCCGTACAGCAAGTAGAAAGGTGAAAAACCAGTCGTGCTCTGAGGGGTGGTGTTGTAGGCGTAGGTGACGAAGGGCAGTATATTATCCCAATTAGTGTGGTTGGCAGCGACGTACATAGAAAGCATGTCGCCGAGGGTGCGGTTAAAGCGTTCGGTGAGGCCATTCGTCTGTGGGTGGTAAGCAGTAGTTTTTCGGTGGACAGAATGGCACTCCGTCAGAATGGCTTCGACGACTTCCGACAAGAAGACACGGCCTCGATCGCTGAGAAGCTCCTGAGGTGGACCGTGGCGCAGTATAAATCGATGCAGTAGGAAGGACGCAACATCACGCGCAGTAGCCGCAGGGATAGCGGCGGTTTCGGCGTATCGCGTTAAATGATCTACGGCGACGATGGCCCAGCGGTTACCAGCCGACGTCAGAGGAAGTGGTCCATACAAATCGATACCTATGCGCCCAAACGGACGCTCAGGGCAAGGTAACGGCTGCAGACTGGCTGGCGACATGTGTGCTGACGGTTTGCGGCGTTGGCAAGCGAGGCAGGAGCGAACGAACTGCTGCACATAGCGGTACATCCCGTGCCAGAAGTAGCGTTGTCGAATACGACGGTAGGTTTTGAATACCCCAGAGTGCGCGCATTGCGGATCAGAATGGAAGGATTCACATATCTCTGACCGCAGACTGCGGGGTATCACGAGTAACCACTGCCGGCCATCGGCGTCGTAATTGCGTCGGTGTAGAAGGCCGTCACGGATGGCGAAATGGCGAGCTTGACGACGCAAGGCACGCGTGGATGGCGTTGCGGATGGATCAGAGAGCAAGTCGATGAGCGGGCCGATCGAATTATCCTTTCGCTGTTCGGTAGCGATGATGTCAACATCAATGGCAGAAACAGCAGCTGAGGATACTGAGCAGAGCACATCACCTTCAGGCAGAGGGGAGCGCGAGAGGGCGTCGGCGTCAGCATGCTGGCGTCCGTTGCGGTACAGCACGCGGATGTCATAGTCTTGTAAGCGAAGAGCCCAACGGGCGAGACGGCCTGAGGGATCCTTCAATGATGAAAGCCAGCATAGTGCATGATGGTCGGTGACGACATCGAATGGGCGACCATACAAATAAGGTCGAAACTTTGTAAGGGCCCAGACGATCGCCAGGCACTCTTTCTCCGTGACGGTGTAGTTTGTCTCGGCTCTCGTGAGCGTACGGCTTGCATATGCTACGACATATTCAGAGAATCCGGGTTTGCGCTGCGCCAGGACAGCGCCGAGGCCTACACCACTGGCGTCTGTGTGCACCTCCGTCGGGGCCGTAGGGTCGTAGTGGCGTAGAATGGGAGGAGACGTCAGCAAATGGCGGAGCTTCGCGAACGCGTCGTCGCACTCAGACGACCACGAATTGAGGGGCCCGTTACTTCCAAGGAGCTTCGTCAGCGGTGATATAATCGTAGCAAAGTTTCGTATGAAGCGTCGGAAGTATGAGCACAGGCCCACGAAACTACGCAGTTCTTTGACGGACGCAGGTTTGGGGAATTCAGCCACAGCCCGAAGCTTCGCTGGGTCAGGAAGAATGCCATCCTTAGACACGACGTACCCTAGGATGGCGAGTTGCCGTGCTGCAAAGCGGCACTTCTTCAGATTTAGTTGCAAGCCGGCATTGCTCACACGTGCGAAAACTTCTTTCAGACGTTGGAGATGCGTGGAGAAATCTGGAGCGAACACAACAACGTCATCGAGGTAACACAAGCACGTGTGCCATTTCAAGTTGCACAGAACGGTGTCCATCATGCGCTCAAAGGTCGCAGGTGCATTACATAGACCAAACGGCATGACGTTGAATTCGTACAAGCCGTCGGGTGTGATGAACGCAGTCTTCGGTCGAGCGTCATCAGCCATGGGTACTTGCCAGTACCCGGAGCTTAGATCGAGAGAAGAAAAAAATTCGGCTCCGTGAAGGCTGTCAATTGCGTCATCGATGCGCGGCAGTGGGTAAACATCCTTGCGAGTGATCTTATTGAGCCGTCTGTAGTCCACACAGAACCGCACAGAACCATCTTTCTTGGCGACAAGAACAACAGGAGACGCCCATGGACTGTCCGATGGCCGAATAACGTCGCGTCTGAGCATATCATCAACCTGTTCGTTAATTTCCCGACGTTCAGTAGGCGACACGCGGTAGGGACGTTGCCGTAATGGTGGATGGGCACCAGTGTCGATACGATGTGTAACAGCGGACGTGCGACCGAGAGAACTTCGCCCGACATCGAAAGAAGAATGATATTCTCGCAGCAGGTCCAGAAGCTGGGAACGCTGTACCGACGTAAGATTGTCATCAATGTAAGGGCCAAATACATCAGGAGATGATGAATCATAAGTGGAAACAGCGCTGACGGTACACGAACTGGGACAACGCGAGTCATCAGGTACGTCCAGGACTTGTGCGTTATCCACTGGTTCCACTCTGCCGAGACATTCCCCTCGAACCAAGGTAACAGTGTACGGGGATGGGTTGGTCACAAAAATAGCGGCGTTGCTCTGGGTGATTTGCACGGTCGCGAAAGGTACTAGCAACCCTTTCCTTCGGCAAGCACGGTCGGATGGCGAAACGAGTGCAATTGTGTCGGAGAGTCCAGCGCAGTAGACAGATACACCCATTGCCGAACTTGGAGGCACTATGGTATCGTCTTTCACGAGAATCTTACTCAGTGTCGAGGGACTGTCTTCCGGCGTCAAATGCGAGAAGGGTGAGAGTTCAATTTCGGCAGCGGCACAATGGATGACGGCGTCGTTGCGGGAGAGAAAATCCCACCCCAGGATGACGTCATGAGAGCATGCAGGAATGATGATGAATTGGCCGACATACAGAACGTCCTGAACGACAACGCGAGCTGTGCACTCTGCTGAAGGATGGATACGATGTGAACCGGCAGTACGAAGGGACAACCCAGAAATCGGCGTCGTCACTTTTCGAAGCAAGCGGCAGAAGTTTTCGTCCATAACGGATACTGCAGCTCCAGTGTCAATAAGAGCAGATGCATGAACACCGTCCACAAGCACGTCTATGACATTAGATGGGCGGCTCTGAGGGCTTTCATATCGCAATAGCATCGCAGTCCTTGCCTCGGGGACTGCGACGACTAGTTTTCCCGCTCATGATTAGCCGAACTTGGCCTCATGGGGGACAGGGAACGACGTCGTGGAGACGGCGACCTTCGAGGAGATGAACCTGGGCGAGACGGCGGTGGCCTAGACGGTGGTTCGTCGTGATAGGGACGGCTGAGGTGGCCAGCTATAGGCGAAGAAATTGGAGCCGGCTGTACACGATGGCAATAACGGGCTACGTGACCGGCGTAACCGCAGGCAAAGCAGATGGGTCGGTTGTCGGGTGTGCGCCATCGGTTCGCTGGGGTAGGTCTTGTCCATGACGTAAGAGCCGATGGACGGAACTGTGGCTGGAAAGGCTGCAGGGGGTGCTGGAGCTGAGTCTGCGAGGTCACGTCAACATACGTAGCCGGCATAGCCGCTGTAGAGGATGGAGGTCGTGCGGCAGCTTCGGCGTAAGTCAGTGGGGCGGGCGGTTGAACGACTGGAGGCGGCCTAGCGACCACTTGGGCGTAACTTGGGGGCGCAGGGGCCGGAAGCTGTTGTGGTTGGTACGCCGGCATGACCTCCGCTATTTCCTGCTCAATTGCTCGGCGGATGGGTGGAAGAATGGTAGTGGCCGATTGTTGAGCAGCCGGTGGGTGGGCAAAGGGCAGGAGAGAGAACTGCCGCGCGATTTCCTCACGTATGAAGGACTTGGGGTCTGCCAGCAGTGCCACCTGATCACAGCTCGCCTCCAAGCCTGCAAGCCCTGCATCTCGTGGTGTAGAGCGACGGGTCATCGAACGCTGCCGGCGGAGCTCCTCGTAGCTCTGGCACAGCGTGATGACCTCAGCTACTGTGCCTGGGTTTTTGGCAAGCAGCATCGTGAAGGCATCATCGTCTATGCCCTTCATGACGTTCCGGATCTTGTCTGATTCGGACATGCTGTCGTTGGATTTTTTGCAAAGGTCCAGGACATCTTCTATGTAACTGGTGAATGATTCACCAGCCTGCTGAGCGCGTTCGCGTAAGCGCTGCTCGGCTTGCAGCTTACGAACGGCAGGGCGGCCAAAAACGTTGGTAATAGCGGTCTTGAAATTGGACCAGGTTGCGAAATCGGACGCGTGGTTGTTGTACCACAAGCTTGCAACGCCCGCAAGGTAGAACACCAAGTTTGTCAACTTGCCGTCCTCGTCCCATTTGTTGGGGACGCTCCAGTCCTCCACGTCAGTGCCAGTCCTCCACGTCAGTGCCATCGGCGCCCGTGAAGATGGGTGGATCTCGGATCCTGGGGACACCGGCACAAGGGGGTGGCATGGGAGGAGGCGTTTGCTGCGAGGCGTCGTGGGACATTGTAGATTGCAGGGTACGTGAACGCAGTTCCCAGGGCATCAAAAGGGATCGTAGCACTCTCCACCAATTTGTTATGGCGTTTACTAGCGGGCAGACAGCGAGTATACACAATGGCGAAAGTAACGGCCAAGCACGGACTCCCAGCGCGAGCGGCGTTCTTGTTGGGTAGCCCCACTAGAAGGTACTCAAGAGTTCGACCCATTTCAGAGTTCGGAGGCTTCGCTACATATATATATATATATATATATATATATATATATATATATATATATATATATATATATATATATATATATATATATATATATATATATATATATATATATATATATATATATTGTAAGCACAATATATATGGTGGTTCTGGGACGTTGAACCCCACATATCAATCAATCGATTGGTCACCTCAAAGTCGCGCTCGTGCGAACTTTAACCATCACGTAGAAGCTTCTTCTGTTTAGTTGTGTTTAACGTGTCCTCTTACGTTTTTTATAGGCAAATAAACATTCAGACTCATGCTGTCTTAGCTTATTTACCAGCCGAGTTTCTCTATGCTGAATTTTATGTGTGCAAGATTTATAATGGTCAATAATTATCGGTATCAGATCTAAGAACGCTTTACTTAACACTTCTTGCCATTTGGCTTTGCTAAAGGTCAAAAGTTCGTAAGTAGCTGGTTTAAATCTTATCTTCAAACTTTTCGGGACTACCTAAGCATTCAAGTAGCTCGTAAGTGAGGATACGTGTAGCTCAGAATGAAATTTTTTCTCAACAATTTTTCTTGCTTCTAAAAACCCTCGCGAAGCAAGACTTGGAACATTGCCTTTAATCGCAAACGCCTGCCGTCAGTCGGTCGCACTCCCTCGACCAGCGTGTCGGCGGGTAGGGTAGCGATGACCCACGGTGGCGGGAGTGTCAGTTCGGTTTTGCCGGGTTTTGTCTTGGCTTGAAGAAGCGAAGTTGTCGGTAGTACCCGCAGGGGACTTTTGTTGGCGTCTACCGGGAGACGTCCGCGTGGAGCGTTGTGGGGGTTCTCACTTTGGGCAGTCGCGCCGTGATGAAGTAGTTCATGGGAAACGTTCGCATCAGAGTTCGCGAATGTGACTGGCGATGATAGCAACACCTTCGAAACTTATATGAAGACAATCACTTGCCAACACACGCGTCAGGGGCAGCCAGTGGAGACCATGATTGACGAAAAAAAACTTTCTTGGAGCGCCTGCAGTAGTTGCATAGTAGTCGGTTGAACTACGTGGCCTCCATATTGCGCCGGTGAATATCGGTTGAAATTACAGCGGTTAGGGCAGCGTGGAAAAACGATTGTAGCACAAATCCTTGAAATTTGAAATCATATTTTATTTTATTTTACAATCCCCAATAATTGTCATAGTCTCGAGTAATGTGTAATGCTCATTATACTGCAGGATAATGGATGCTTTCTTCAATGCTGCCTTAAGTACCCCTATTATACGTCATGTGGCCAATACAAAATGCTGGATGGCATGACCTGTGACCCGGGCAAGGTAGGTCCTGCAATGCCTTGCAAGTTTTCTTATTAGAGTGTCTATTTCCCTTCTTCAGAGAATGGCATGTGCGAAAACTAGAAAATCCTGCGCGTTTCAAAATGCTGCCTGCGGTGAAGCTTGTTATAACGTGGAAACCACACTAACATTGAAACACTATGCACCTAATCTTGGTCGTATATTTAACCTGGTATAAATAACATTGATAAATTATAAGCCGCATCCGTAGGAGGGTTCTAAGATGGGAAGAAAATGCTCCAAACTCACATATGCCGTATCCTAAGAGGCCTGGTTGAGCGGTCACCGTGCTCAGATGCGGTCATGCTATAGCACCAGGCCCTTTTCAGCTCCGACGGTGGCTTTTTGATGAAGTAGAAAGGCTAGAGACGGTGTGCCACAGAAACATCGAAGTATTATTTCGTTCCCATGTGAACAGATTGCGCCACGCTACGCTCATTCGACTACTTTCACTGCCAGCTTGTGCGTTATATAAGTCATCCCCGATTTGCAATATGGCATCCAGCTATTTTTATGTATAGACAAGGACAACAAAAAAGGTTCTGCGGAGGCGCTTAACATATCGCGGCTGATAATGAACATAAAATTGGGGCACGGGGCGAGAGTGATTTCTATGGATTGAATGATTCCAGTTTTGAAGGAAGCTACTAGGCAGTGCTATTTCTTTATACAGCGGCAACTGTAATCAGACCCCACCAGCGGCCGATTTTGGGTTGTATTGTTGCCCAGTGCCACAACTGCAGGTGTGCGTAACCACCATAGAGCACAATGACAAAAATTCGACAGATCCCTCACATTGAGGTAAAAGGGGTTATGCGATGCAGTCACCGAGTAGCAGCCTATGTCAGATGTTTCGCTTTCAGCCAAGCGTTACAGGGTCTGTCGAATTTTTTCCGCAAGTTAAGTATTATGCAAGTAGTATTAAGTGGCTCGCATACTCAGTAGCGTAATTTAAGTAGTGCGCACTTCCTTCTAGCTTCATCGGTTTTCATGGTTGCTTATGACCCCAAAGCGGGGCATGTAAGGTGATGCTTGAATTGCTATTGTACACCCATTTGATAAAAACATAGCTAATGTATAACCTTTTGTTGTTTATGTTATTCGTAATACAGCTATGTCAATCCTATAAGAACTGTCACTTTTTTATACATTTGTCCTGTGCTGAACGACTGTACTTCAACGTTTTTTTGCAGACTTGCCGGAGAGGAGTTTGTGCGAAGCACTAATTACGCAACAAAGCCATAACTGTCAATATTCAAGAAATCATTCATGCTATAAAAAGGAAATGAAACTGTTTTAGAACGACCATTAGGTATACTTCATGTCTATGAAAGGCAGTAACAACTATATCGCGGCTCCAAATAAACACCTCACATACTGCAAGCAACGAATAGGTTGATTATATATCGACATTTGTTTTTCTTCGAAAACTACGCCAGCTGCTTTCGGAACCACCCAAGTACATTTGAAGCAAATGATACATTAAAGAGAAAAAAAAAAGCCGGCAGATCTCCTACCTTGGTAATCGACGTTATGTGAAGCATTCGCAGGGAAGGTGACAATGGTGTAATTTTTTTTGCGTGACACGTTATGAAATTACGCTAGTTATACGTACAAATGTTGCACTCAAACACGTATGTCGAAGTTTCCAATGCTTGTATAGCCAGTTGTTGCACTTGCGCAAGGATGCCAACAGGAACATGAGTATAGTAGCAACTCTTGAAGCGATAAGCTGATATGAAGCGCTGGTGCTCGCGATGATGGTGGCCTTCGATACCGCTACATAAATCAACTTGAGTGCATGACACTTATAGCTACAATTAACGTTAACCCAACGTGACGGCTGCATCATAACAGTACATCTGTAAAGTTTATGAAATTGGATTGCCAGCACTGCGACTGAAATCGGCATTTCGCAAACATAAGTTTCTACTTAAATATAGCTTCACAGCCTGGCGTGGCTCTGTGGTACGATGCTTGATTGCCATGCGGAGTGCAGGAGCTCAATTTCCACGTGAACCTTGACGTTCATTCTTTGCATTCGTCTGGTCAACACTGTTGATGTCAGGTTTTCTCAACGCTCACGCCTTAAAATTACCCGTGTGCGTTCGCGTCAATCCTGGGTAGATAGTCACCTGTGGCACATACCCGCATACCAGTGGCACACAACCGCCAGCGGGTATTTGCCACTGTTTGGCGTTAAGTGTTCCACGACGTATGCGACGGGGTTGTGACATTATTCATGTCTTCACGAGCACGTCATATTCTTCAAATCATCTTACCCTTCCATACTAATTTTTCTTCGTGTCAAGTTAAGACGGGGATCACGAGAACACCCAGACGAAAGCGGTTAGATAGATAGATACAAATATGCGCAGATAGATGCGAAAAGTGCTTGACGCTTAGTACTGTTAATAAAATTTTCCTGCCATGTACTGCTGTGGAAGTTTTGTGAAATTCTTCTATTTCAGCGATCTTATTCTGGCAATGTTGCGGTATGTATGAACATCTAAGCATTACTTATTTCCCGTAAAAATATTTTCAGACCAGTGAACTTTCTGTAAATTTAAGAGGAAGGATAACGGCCATCGAATCCTGGCTGCGGTGGCTGCATTTTCGGTGGAGGCGAAAATGCTGTAGGCCTGTGTGCTCAGCTTTCGGTGCACGTTAGAGAACACCGAGTGGTGGAAATTTTCGGAGCCTTCCAATACGGTGTCTCTCATAATCAAGTGGTGGTTTGGGACGTGGAAACCCCAAATATTAATGCAATCAGGATAACGACTTTGGCAAGATTACCACATTGGTCCACGACTCCACAGTGAGGAGAAATTTACACCACGTAGTGCTTCAAAAAAAAAAGGGCCCCGTAACCGCTTGTCACACTGCAAAAGTCGTCGAAAGACGATAGTCCTGCGTCTGAAGAGAGTGAGCAAAACGTTTAATTGATGTGCTGCGCAAGAAAGTCGGTGAATTATATTCTGGAAGCGCTGTGTTAGGGTGACTCGAGTGTGCAGCGGAGGCGAACGAGCACATCAAGTCACGTCACACGTGAGACATGAGCGCCGTCTGACAGTTATGTTGGAAAACAAAGCACGCTGCGTGTGCACCCCTCTAGAATGCGATAAGGTGTAGAACTCAAGGCAATGGGTAAGTGCCACTACCATGTCGTCATAGCAAGGCGTTGGAAACAATTGACTTTTCGTACAAGCGTTGCATTGTCAGCGCAGCGTCATAAGTGCTATGGTCCTTGGAATTACTTATGTATGACATTTCTAGTAAAACGACACCCATACAGAATATTGATGTGTTATGGTGCCTACTATATTCGCAGTAATTGCTTTTTAATGGACCATCGCACAAGTATTAACACTAAATCTTGAGCAATATTCGTGGGCGCTGCAGATGGAGTCGACCGTTTGAAGGATTATGCGGTGCCGTTCAGGCCTTCGAGTATCGTTAAAGGTGCACAAACAGACCAAGCTTTTTGTGTCAAAGGTCCCCGATAAAGACTATCATCTTTAAACATCACAGCATATCTATGGAATGAATGTTGATGAATGCGACGCAGTGCCCATCCGTCCATCCATTCTTGCTTCCGTCCGTCTGTCCGTTCGTGTGTGCTTCCGTCGGTCTGTCTGTTTGTGCGCCCGTGCTTCCGTTGGTCTGTTCGTTCATGCTTGCGCTCATCCCTACATTCTTCCTTCAGTCCGTCCGTGCTTGCATCCACCCGTCTATGCTTCCGCCCGTCTTCCCAGACGTGCTTCCATCCGTTCGTGCATGTTTCCATCCGTCTGTCTTTCCGCGTGTCTGTCCTTTCGTCCGTCCGTGCTTTCGCCCGACTGTCCTTTCCTGCTTCTTCCCATCCATTTGACTCCCTGTCTGTCTATTCATCTGTCTGTCGGTTCGTGCACTCATTCGTCCATATGTCTGTCCGCCCATTCATCTGTCTATCTGTCTATCTGTCCGTCTGCCTGTCCGTCCACCCATTTGTGTCTGTCTGTCCGTCCGGCCGTAAACTATATGACGTTGCGAACGATACGAACACCACTAACACCATTTAGTGATAATATTTCCAAGGATGAATGGATTTATATGGCCGTACCCTTTCGATCGGGCGGTGGCTAAGCTGTAATACTTAGTGAGCCAAAAAATACATTTATTTTTTTCTCTTTAAATAGTGAGGCTGAGGACTCGTACTTTGCAGTGAAGGGTTTATTTTCATTCGTGCCTTGACTTTAGCTGCCAATCAGATAACCTCCTTCTTGTTATTTCTACCCGCTTGAGGTCTATTTTGCCCACTCTGTCCGTAAACCTCAGTGCTTTGAAAAACTCTGCGCCATCATCGTGAACTATAGGGTGAAGCCCTCTACAGAGCATTATCAAGTGTTCGGCACTTTTCTCTTCCTCCCCACACGCACTGCATATCGTGTCTACCCCTTCGTATTTGGCCCGATTTGTCTTGGTTCGCGATACTCTTGTCCTGGCCTCAAACAGTAGAGAACTACCCCGGGAATTATCATAGAACATTTCCTTAGCAATTTCCTGCTTAAACGTTTGATAGATCTCTAGTGCGGACCTCTTAATCATGCCGATTCTCTACATATTGGTCTAAGCTTCTTTCACCTTCTTCTTAACCGATAATGTTTTTTGGTTTGGCCCCCTGCTGTTTTCTAAATATTTACCAGTCCATTTTCTTGTTCACTTTCTTCATTTTGCATCGACTTTCTTCATGTACAAGTAGCTGAATACCTTCCTATCCCAACGCTCTTCCCCCATTTCTCTCAATCCTTTCTGAAACTTTATCTTGTTGCTAGCTTCCCTGCCCTCAGATGATGTCCATTCCATATCACCTTGTACTCCCTGATTTGGTGTATTTGCTTGAGCTCATAAAGCAAGCCTACCTATTCCACCTTTCTTGATTTCTAATCTTGCTTGAACTTCTGAACTCATGCACAAGACCAGAATGCCGAACGTTAGATTAGGAACCATGACCCCTTTCCATATTTCTCTCACAGCGCCACACCTATTGTAATTCCACATTGCCCTGTTTTTCATCACCGCTGCATTTCTGTTACCTTTAGTCGTCATGTATAATTTGTGTTCCCTTAGGTACTCGGGCCCATTGCTTATCCATGCGCCCGGATATTTGCATTTATCTGTTATCTCTAGCGTGACCTCCTGTATAGTAAGCTCACTACCTTCATTATTATTAAAAATCATGACTACTGATTTTTCCTTACTGAATCTGAAATCTAACCTATCTCTCTCATTACAGCAAATGTCCATAAATCTCTGAAAATATTCCTTGTTGTCGTCCATTAGCACTATATCGCCTGCGTACATCAATGCTGGCAGTGCCTGTTCAATAGGTTTTCCTTGTTTGACGAAAGAGAGGTTCATGCCCAGTCCACTTCCCTCTAATTTGGCCTCTAATCTTTGTGGGTACATAATGAATAACAAGGGTGACAGAGGACACCCCTGCCTAAGCCCCCATTTTACCTCTGCAGGCTTGGATACCTCTTTTTCCGACTTTATAACTACCTTGTTACCTTTAGAGATATCCTTTAAAAGATTTCTGACTACATGTTCCACGCCTAGTGTGTCCACTATTCCCCACAAGTCCTCTTCAACCACGCTAACGTACGCTCCCTTGATATCCAAAAATGCTAGCCACAGGGGTCTGTGTTCCTTTTCAGCTACTTCGATGCACTGCGTCAGTGAAAACAGATTGTCTTCCAACCTCCTGTGTTTCCCAAACCCATTCTGCAGTTCCCCCAGCACCCCCTCATCCTCTATCTATGCCTGCAGTCTTTTCTTTAAAATCTGCATCCCCAGCCTGAAGACGACTGATGTCACTGTTATAGGACGGTAGTTGTTTATGTCAGCTTTGTCCCACTTTTCTTTATAGATTATGCTCATCCTGCTAAGTTTCCATCCATCGGGAACTTCACCATCGATTATTATTTTGCTCACTGCATCTCTCAAATCCTGCTTAGACTTAATATCTTTGTCAGCACAACTGGAATGCCATCTGGGCCTCTTGATGTACTGCTAGGAACCCTCTTCTCAGCCCTTTCCCACTCTCATTGTGAAAATGCAGCCATTGTGCCACTTGATTCATCCTTGTCTATTGTGATGCATAAAGCACTTCTTTGAAGAAATTTTTCTGTCATCCTGTTTCCTATTTATTCAATAGCTTCGTCCTGTTCTAGCCTAGCACCTGGAGCGTTAGTTATAAACCTCTGCTCTAGGCTTGTCTCACTTCCTAGGGTGTTTAGAAGGTTCCAAAATTTTGCAGCTGCCTTTCTATCTTTTTATGTACTTCTGCCAGCCACTGAGCTCCCTTTCTTCTAATCTTTACATTGATCAGAAGAGATGCATCTCTTCTACAGCTTAGAAAGATTTTTCATTTTCTTTCAACATCATCTGTCGGTTCACCCCGCTGCTTAGCATGTAAGTGTTCTCTTGAGGCTTCCTGGCATTTTGCTACGGCTTTCCTAACTTCCTCAACCCACAGACTCTTGGGTTTGTGTCTTCTTTTCCGGGGTGACTTGTCAAGTGCCTTAGAAAGATCTAGCTCAAACAGTCTAATTAGATTCGTGTATGTCTGCACTGTTTTATTTTCCTCAGTGATTACTTTCTCGGTTTGTTTAGTAGCTATTTCTATTTGCCTTAATTGATATGTGGGGTTTATCGTCCCAAAACCACTATATGATTATGAGAGACGCCGTAGTGGAGGGCTCCGGAAATTTAGACCACCTGGGGTTCTTTAACGTGCACCCAAATCTGAGCACACGGGCCTACAACATTTCCGCCTCCATCGGAAATGTAGCCGCCGCAGCCATTTCTATTTGCCTTTCTGACTAAAAATTTTCCGGCAGTTACTCATCTTCTCTCCTTCTCACTTTCAGGGCTCTTCCAAAACTTAGCTTGATACGTTTGTGATCACTACCCAGACTTCTGGAGCCACCTTCATCTATGTGAGCTTATCACGTGAGCTTACCCTGAGCTTATCATACATCCTTTGTGACATCAGTGCGTAATCTATTGTCGACTGCAGCCTTCCTACCTCCCATGTTATTTGCCCTTCACACTTTTCGGTACTGTTGCAAATGATCAAATCATGCCTTTCACACATATTCATGATCATTTTGCCTGTTGAGCCGGTATACTCATCCTTATATCCATATCCATATTAAATATTATTGATATTGCTAACACTTCTTTTACTCCCGCCATTGCTACGTACGCCGATGACACTAACGTTTTCTTTTCTGGTCCAGATCTAAATTTATTAGAGCACCGTGCTAATATCTGGCTAAACGAACTTCATACCTGGCTTAATGTGAACGAAATAAACTTAAACGTAAATAAAACACCGTACGTAATATTTCGCCCAAAAATTAAACCACTTCTTCATAACATAGAATTGAGTATCAATAACAATATAATAACGCCGGTCAACTCTTGCCGCTTCTTGGGAGTCGTTTTTAGGTTTGACCTCAGCTGGTCTGAGTACATAAATTATGTTCGTGCTAAACTATCTATATCTCTTGCTATGTTATACAGGCTAAAATATTTATTGCCGCTGCGTGTTAGAAAACAAATGTACTTCGCTTTTATTCATTCCCACTTAACATCTTGTCACCTAGTCTCGGGTACGTGAAACAAGACGGATGCTGAACGTGTTTCCTCTATACAAAAAAGGAGCCTAAAAATGATTTCTTCCCATCCTCCCCCATCAACTGATTCTCTGTATAAAAACTGAACGTACCACCATTCTCAAAGTTATATCAGCTTTCTTTGGCAGCCATAAATTTCCGCGAATTCAAACGTGATCGCACCATGTACTCAAGCAAATATCTAAATAGACAAGTGGCATATGACCTTCACACTAATTCATTGTCGGGATGAAGACCAAGAACTAATTATGGTACTAAAGCTACAGATTATCAGATTATTTCATTCCTGAATGCATACCCATCCCTATTCGAATTGGCTAATCAGAAATCAAGTATGTCTCGTTTTAAAAAACAAGTAAAGCTACTTTTCCTGCCTTCTTGAAATTACAATTATTTTACTTTCAACACGAAAACATGTAACTTTGTAAATTTATGCAACTTTATAAAACTGTTAAACCTGAACAATGTAAACTTTGTATAATTTTTGTCCGAATGTGTTTTTTACTGTTCGTTTTTTGTTTATATAAGTTGTGCAATGAGCATTGTACTTAATTTCTCTGATTTTGCTCCTGGCTGTCCGACGTGTAAGTCTGGGGTGAAGGCCTCGTCAGGAGACATACGAGTCTCCTTTTGCCTTGCCTCGTGGACATATTTCATGTCATGTAACTATGTCCGAAAAATATCTTCTATGTGCGCATTCATATCTCTCGTTAATATACACTCTACCATTGCGTGGCTTTCCTCTCTGGCCTTTGCGCCCGTCCACAAGTGCACCAAACCAAGAAGTGTCATTTGCCCTGCCACTTTCCTTTTTAGAAATAAATATTCCTTGCACTTCTGCTTGACCCTTTGCCAGTGTGTACTTTTATGAATTTATGCCCCAATACCGCCCCCCTTTCGGCTGCCTCCTGTTCTATTGCAATTTTTCCACGCGTAGTCCGGATTATTAGGAGGTTGTTTCATGTCCCGAAGATGTGCTTCTACAAAACTGTTTACCATCGGCCTCTCCTCCCTTAGCTGTTCTTCTATCTCTTCCCACTTCAGCCAGTTCTGCCACCTTGAATGTTATTATACCTTAGTCTGAATTGGCATGGCGCTCGTGGCTACGTCTATTTCTGTCCCAGACTCTCATAGAAACTCGTGCCACTTTCGAATAGTATCTGTCCGTACCACCTGTCGAAGAGTCTCCCTAGTTGTTTTCCTCGTTACTAGCTATCCTCCACCCCGAAAGGCCCGCGTGCCCTCCCCCCTCCCCAAGAAAAAAGCTACTGCGCGCCCTGCAAGTCGCCAACCCACCTCATATTCTAGCCGCCCATCGAAGTGAATTCAGTCTCGTTGAAAACCACCCCACCTATGCACCTCTCTGTTTATTTCCACCACCTCAAAGCCTTTCTCTGGACTCACCCGCCATATCTCTTGGTTCGCGTTGACAACCGCTCTTCGCAGGTGGCCGTCACGCACCGGTAGTTCCGGTATCGTGCATATCACTACCTGTACCTGAGGAGAAGTGGCGCGCATGTCATCGACCCCTTTTCGCCAGTGTAGTTGCTAGTCCTGCTGTATCTTCATTTAAGACATCGTTTAAACCGCCTGAAATTATTACGAGGTTTCGTCTATCAGCTGTAGTTTTCAGTTTTGTGGTCGCTTGCCTCATGACTGCTTCCAGCTTGCGTCCTGGGAACGCCCCTACTGCAACCCTCTTGTCACCTTTTACCCTCTCTTTGCTTGCTTCTGCGCATCGATTTAAACTCGAGTCCCCGGTGATTATCACATGATGTGACTTTTCAGCTGAAGCGTCCTACACCTGGGAGCTACATGCACCTGTGATGCCGGCTGCTTTGTCCCCTCACAGCCCCACCACTACTTCACTGAAGCTGGGCCTTGCGACAATTGAACCAGCTTAACCTCTTTTTTCCAAACTTGCTTGCTCTTTCTTCTCCGCCTGGTTGCCGGTTCCCTACTGTTCTCTCCGTAAGCCGCTCCTTTGTTCACCTTGGCTGGTGCTTCTTCGGTGGACTTCAGCCTTTTTCCCATTGCCCTCGTTTTCTATTGCTCTGTCGCCAACGCAGTCTCCAGCTCGGTGATTTTCATCAGCAGTTCACTCTAGGCAACCATCACTTTCTCCATTTTTTTCTTGACCTCACATTGCCTGCACTTGGCGTCAGCCTCTTCTCCATTCGCTTGTGCACTTGGATTCATTTTCAAACGCACCCCGCATCCTGAACACTTTACACTTTTTAACCATGTCTCTCTGACACCAATTGTTTTTATGACCTGTCTCACTCGATAATTACAAAACTCGATCCCTGCCCTATGAAATAGAGAAAGTCTAAGCTCTAATACAAAATTTTGCGTGTGCGATATACGTGCACCTCCCCCACGGGGTGGCAAGAGAAAAAACACAAAGAAACAAACACACACACGCACAAACTAATAAATAACTGGTGACTGACCCCCAAAAAGCCATACAATGTAATAAGTGCTACAAAGATTTTAACTGCTGTCTTATTAATTATACAGACAAGCTCAAAACATGGAAAACCACTTATCTGCGCAGTCGATCGGGAGCGCTCAAAAAACACGTTCATCCACCGTGTCAGTCCGAACTGAAAGGACATATACACACAACGCCATCTATTGACCTACTCATAAGCAAGAGGTGCCTACATTTGAAGTTTGCGTCTTTAGTCACATGAAATGAATACATGTTGTTTGCAAACATTGTATGGCCGCTTAGCTGAAACGAAGTATTAGGGGTCATTTACAGACACATAATTACAGAAATACACATTATTAAAATGAGAAACCAGATAGAATGCATACACGCAACATCTATATATAGATACCCATCTATTTACGCATATATGTATATAAACATATATACGTACATATATACACACGCATATTTACCAGACAACAATATATGGTACAGAACAACGAAGCGACATGTCGTGTATAACTTAAATTTGGCAAGCATATCAATATTGAGAGAGAAGAGTAAGAAAACGACGGAATCGATATGAGTGTACCTACAGGTTGCGTACGTGACGTGTCTATACAGATGCCATTTTCTGTTGGTGATACTTTTTTAACCAGTGTATAATGTTGTTGCTCTGCTTTCCTTCAATTGGTATGTCATTCCATATTTTTGAGCCAATAAATTCTGCTTATCTCTGACCATATAGGTTTCTTGCCAACGGTATATTAAAGTTTCCAATTGTTTTGCTTCTTGTTGGGTGATTTGGCATTCGCAATATTGATATGTTGAACGAATAGTTGTGCTTTATTACACAGTTAATGCACTTCGCCATACTTATTTCACGTAAAAAGTTAAATTGTATGAATTGTAGTTTAAAAGTATTGGTTTGCTTGCTTCATTTTGCCGCGTGAAATTGATAGTTCGGACAGCTCTTTTCTGTAGACGTCGAACAGGATCTAGGAAAGTATTGAATATCCAAGCCCATGAATCGATACAATACGTCAAATGAGACTGAAAAAAATTAAAAACACAGGATGCGTAGAATGTTTCCTGCAAAGTGTTTCCGGGCCTGAAGCAATGCAAAACAACCTCATGCTAGCTCAGAGGAAAGAACTTCGACGTGACGCTGCCAATTTAGATGCTGATCGAGAATAATGCCAAAATAGGTCTATGAGTCAGTGCGTTGGAGTGGGCAATGATTTAAACACGGTGAGCAAGAACCATCAGAGATTATTTTTGAACGTGAGTGGAAAACGATATATTTTGTTTTTGTGGCACTAATGCTTAGTTTATTTGCAATGAACCATTCTGAAAGTTTAACAAGCTCAATTTCAGCTTTTTCCTGTAATTCCTGGAAGTTGTCACCTGTAATTATCATATCGGGTTCATCAGCATACATTGATATATTACGAATTTTTATGTTTGGGGCAAGTCATTTATATATACTTTGAAGAACATAGGACCGAGTACTGAACCCTGCGGTACTCCTGTACTAAGACATTGAGGGGATGACGTTATTCTGTTCATATGTACCATTTCTTTTTGATTATCAAAATAACTTCGAAGAAAAAGGAAGTTCATTGTTGCGAAACCCATAATCGCTTAACTCATTGAGTAAAATGCCATGATCGACTCTGTCAAAAGTCTTTCTTTTTAATCTATAATACCAACTACCACTAGTTAGTCATTATGAAGAGCGGTGTTCGTAGTCTGCGTTAATGAAAGTACCGCTGTGGATGTAGAATATTTTGGTATTTTTACCTAAATACGTAATGAAAAGTAATGTATTTTTCAACAGTACTTTTCATTACGTTGTCGGGAGCAATGTGTTGCTTGATAGACTGAAAAATTACCTCGTTCACAACTTGCCAGATTCTCTTAGAATCCAGATCCTGCCACTCGAGTGATCACCCCGGAGTAGTGATCTCTTTTCCTCTTACGCAGCACAGATACTGTTTTATTGCGAGCTTTTTTATACTCAGGTAGGAGCCATTGCATTTGTTGTGTGCCTATTTGTAATACCAGTAGTCTTTAACTTTTCATAGATCCAGTATATGGTTAGTCATCTATGCACAAACAGACTCATCATAGGAACACTTCCAAATTTCACGTTGGAAATTATATATATATATATATATATATATATATATATATATATATATATATATTATATATATATATATATATATATATATATATATATATATATATATATATATATATATATATATATATATATATATATATATATATATATATATATATATATATATATATATATATATATATATTACCGAAACATAGTGGCGCCAGCTCTGTGCCCGCGTGAAAGAAGACGCTGACGTCCAAGTGTAATTCGGGCTTGGCGGGTTCCTGCCTGTACCGGCTTGTTGCGGCTAACGCTTCTTGAATAATAACCTGTGTTTTAGGGGCGAAGCTCCTTATGGCGTGGCTTGTGCGTCTTTTGTAGTACGTAACCACCAGTGGCACATACCCGAAATAGCGGTCGTTATGATTTTGACCTCCAAGGTGGTTCCGGTGAGAGATTTCTTCTGTGCGTTGTTGCACAATAAACGATAGTGCTCAATGCACATGTTAATGGCTGCTAAGGGGGAATGAGAGACAGGAGCACTTGGCCTTCAGGTAACGCGCACGCTGCGATCCCCATTAGCAGCTAATGGCATGTACATCGAGCACGATCTGACAAGAAAGGGTTGCTACGTTATACTCGCTGGGTGTAACCTCCTTGGTTTTGAAAGGTTTAGCGAGCGTTGGGCCGCATAGCCATGAATACAGTGAACTAGTATATACCATGAACTCGAGGTGGTTAAAGGTGGGAAGTAAACCCGAAGCGCAAGCCGTAAGAAAGTGTGCATGTGCCACCTCCCGTTTAGTCCTTCAAATGTCCGCTGGATGGCGGTGCTTCTATATGGAGAATATATGATGAAAAGATGCAAGATGGTGGTACTTGGAGTGCTGAATAGATGAACGAACGGACACACAGACAGATCCATGGATGGACGCATGAACGGACGCAGGCGCGGATGGGTGGATGGACGCATGGACGGTTACACAGACGTACGCAGGAATTGACGGAAGCAAGAACGAGTGGACGGACGAATGCTTCGCCCAACTCCCCATCATTCACTCCGTGGATATGCTGCCATTTTTTTACTTGACCTCACTCGTTGCATTTGGTGGAAACGTGCTGGGTACCGTTCTGGAGCTCCGCAGCCGTAAGCTACCATTTGATTCCGCGATGACCGAGCGCGTCGATCCCCCACAAGCCTCTTCCATGCTGCCGCCTGTCATGTGCCCTGGTGTACTTCGTCTGCGTGACCCACCAGTATAAAACGGCACTGAATATCATGATGTCGAGGACTTGCTGGCAGAGTACGAGTGTGCCAGCAAGATTAACAAGTGGGATGACCCTGCGAAACTGACTCCCATCCTCTTCTACCTGACGGATTTGGCCAACCTATGGTTCACCAACCACCAAGCCGACATCCCCACCTGGTCGGTTTTCAAAGAAGCTGTGACCTCGTTTTTCGGTCGTGCAGCCATGCACGAGCTTCGCGCTGAACTGGGCCGGCGGGGACGATTTCAGCGAAATGGTGAGAGCTTCACGAGCTACATTCAGGATGTGATCAGTCTCTGTAGGCGAGTTGATGCCAGGATGATGGAGGCTGACAGAATAAAGAATATATTAAAAGGCATTGATGACGAATTTTTCATATGCTTGTGGCCAACAACCCACAGACCGCCACGGCCGTGACTCAGCTATGCAAAGTTTCCATGAGCTGCGCAAGCAGCGAATTTCAACACGTCGCGCTAATACGCAAACAGCGGATATTTCAGCTTTGGAGTGCAAAAGCAGTGGCTCCGACTACAGCGTGTTAATGCCTCAAGTTCAATAGTACATATGGGAGGAAGTTGCTTGACAGCTCTTTCTTGTCGCCATCATCAATGAGACACCCACAGTGCTGGACCACTCACTTCGCCGTGCTATTCAGACGCAAATTTGCGAGGCTCTCTCTTCGCCCGCATTCCCAATATCAGTTGCTGCACCACTGACTAATGCAGCAGCCGTCTGCCGTCCTCCTGCCCAACCGCCGCTCCCTTCATACAGTACAGCCACCAACTACTTCAGGTCACCAGTTTCGGTTTATGCGGTAAATCGGCCTTTTCCACCACCTCGAGCACCTGTAAACTCTTGGCGAACTCCGGATAACCGGCCCGTCTGCTACAACTGCGGTATTCCAGGACATGTCGCGCGCTAGTGTCGTCACCGTGGATTCTATTTTAATGATGCTCAGCATTCCGGCAACATACCTCGGCAATCAGAATCGCATGTGACACCTGATGCACATGACCCCCGCTCACGTCGACCAGACTTCAGCCGACGTCGATCTCCTTCACCCCGTCTTTGGTCTCCTTCTTCCATGCTTCACCCTTCAAACCACACCCAGAAGGAAAACTAACAGTCGCAGTTCCTGAGGCAAGAGCTGCGCCACCAACGAAATCTCCAAGGCCTCACCTTTCAACCCCTAACGAGATTGCCGTTTTTGTGGACGGTGTCGCCACAACTGCTCTTGTCGACACAGGTTCCGATATTTGTGTTATCATTGAAGTCATCATCATCATCATCATCATCAGCCTGACTACGTTCACTGCAGGACAAAGGCCTCTCCCATGTTCCGCCCGTTTACCCGGTCCTGTGCTTGCTGCTGCCAATTTATACCCGCAAACTTCTTAATCTCATCGGCCCACCTAATCTTCTGTCTCCCCCTAACCCACTTGCCTTCTCTGGGAATCAATTTAGTTACCCTTAATGACCAGCGGTTATCATGTCTACGCGCTACATGCCCGGCCCATGTCCATTTTCTCTTCTTGATTTCAACTATGATATCCTTAACCCCGTTTATTCCCTAATCCACTCTGCTCTCTTCTTGTCTCTTATGGTTACACCTACCATTTTTCTTTTATAGATTGCTGCGTCATCCTCAACTTAACCTGAACTCTCTTTGTAAGTCTCAGGGTTTCTGCTCCGTAGCTAAATAGCGGCAAGATACAGCTGTTATATACATTCTTCTTGAGGGCTAGTGGCAATCTACCTGCCATAACTTGAGAGTGCTTGCCAAATGTGCTCCACCCCATTCTTATTCTTCTAATCACTTCAATCTCATGGTTCGGCTCCACGGTTATTACCTGCCCTAAGTAGACATAAGTCTTTTACAACTTGAAGTGCACTATTACCTATCTCGATGCGCTGCTCTTTTCCGAAGTTGTTGTACATTACTTTCGTTTTCTGCAGATTAATTTTAAGACCCACCTTCTGCTCTCTTTGTCTAACTCCGTAATCGTGAGTTGCAATTCGTCCCCCGAGTTACTCAGCAATGCAATGTCATCGGCGAAGCGCAGGTTACTAAGGTACTCTCCATTAACTCTTATCCCTAACTGTTCCCATTCTAGGCTTCTGAAAACCTCCTGTAAGCATGCGGTAAATAGCATTGGGGAGATTGTGTCCTCCTGCCTTACACCCTTCTTCATTGGTATTCTGTTGCTTTCTTTATGAAGCACTATGGTAGCAGCTGATCCCCTGTAGATTTCTTCAAGGATGTTTATATATACTTCATCGAGGCCCTTATTCCGCAGTGTCTGCATGACGGCTGATATTTCTACTGAATCAAACGCCTTCTCGTAATCTATGAAGGCAATGTATAGTGGTTGGTTATATTCGGAGCATTTCTCTGTTACCTGATTGTTAGTATGAATGTGGTCGATTGTTGAGTAGCCTGTCTGAAATCCTGCTTGTTCCTTTGGTTGATTCAATTCGAATGTTTTCTTTACTCTGTTAGCAATTAATTTTGCAAATAGCTTGTACACTACAGAGAGCAAGCTGATCAGCCTCACCAAAGAAGGATTCGCCACCCTGGTGCAGTATCTGGCCGCTACCTTCCACATGCATACGTCAATTAACTCACGGACCTCAGTCCCCAGTGGCTGCGAAGCAACTCACCATGGCGGCGGTCAGATCTGCAACGCAGCAGGGGGTGCTAAGAATCATTGAAGTGCTATGCCGCAAACTGAACAAAGTTACGACTCCACTGGTTGAAATTTCGTTACGCACAGCGAGTTCGCAACACGTCGAACCTTCTGCCACGTGCACTGCTCGTGTTGTGATTCAAGGAGTGCTCTACATTGTTTAATTTGTCATCCTTCCGCATGCGTCTCATGAAATCACTCTGGGATGGAACTTTCTTTCCGCTAATCACTGAGTTGTCGACTGCACTCATGCTCAACTCGTTTTGTTTCCATTCAGCACGAAATTCATAGATCTCCCTCGCTCACCCAAAAAGGTGATCATCACCGCTGACGTCGTCATATCTGCTTTTTCGGTCGCCGAGATATCTCTTTTGTGCAACTATGTTCCCGATTCAACTGCCCTCTTTATGTCGTCACATCCATGCACTCGTCGCCGGAACCTTGTCGTCCAGTTTGCCGTCATAACACTTGCCGATGGCTCCGGTGCCATGTACGTGTGCAATCCGTTCCCTTGTCCCGCTACCTTGTTGCATGGCGAATGTATTGGGAGTCTTCACACTTGTTATCACATCTTTCCTTTCGATGCCCCTTCTGATATGACGCCGATGTCCGTGGGTGCTGTCACAGCTGCCACCGCGCCCTCACTACCTGACGAAGACGTTCTGTTGCGCAGCGTAGACACCAGCCTTACGCAAGAACAGCGCAATTAGCTCATTCAACTACTTGACTGTTTCCGCGCCTCCTTCGACCACGGACAACCTTCCTTGGGAAGCACGTCAGTGGTCGCTCACCATATCAACATCTGTCAACATAATCCACTTCGTCAGCGTCCCTGCCGCGTTTCGCCGGCTGAGCACGACGTCATCACTCAACACGTCGACGAGATGCTGCAACGAGGTGGTATTTAGCACTCACACAGTCATTGGGCTTCACCAGTGGTCCTCGAGCGAAAAAAAGATGGCTTCATCAGGTTTTGCGTGGATTATCGTCGACTAAACGAGATCACGCGCAAGGATGTTTATCCCCTGCCTCGCACTGATGACGCCTTAGATTGCCTTCAAGGTGCAGAGTGTTTCTCTTCACTGGATCTGCGCTCTGGATATTGGCCAGTGTCAATGGCCGAACAGGACCATCCAAAAACGGCGCTTGTTACACCTGACGGCTTCAGTTGTTTGTTCAATTTCTGGTTTTCCTGTCGAAGGTCTTGGGTGCGAGTTTTAACGTCATTTACTTCCGAGCGATGTGACTTGATTTCTGATTTGAACTCTTCAAAATTTTCCTTTACGAAGTCCATCGACGCACTGAAAGCGGTCAGCTCAGCTTTTACTGCAACAACAATGCCGATGCTAATACCACCTGCCGAACCACACGGCAGTAAGGGCTGCAGCTCAGATCACTGCCGTTTGCAAAAGTCCCCTGTGACAAATGATTAGGGAAATACTGCGTGAGGACCTTCCGGCCCGCTGCGTTCCTCCTATCCGGCCGCCTGTCGCATGCGTTGCCGAAATCATCCGCCAGGAGTTGAGACAAGCCGTTACACCACCCGCGCCAAGTGCTGAGCCGCATCCAGTCAGCTACGCTGATGTGTTCCGTCATCCTCCACCGTCATTTGTGGCGATGCCCTTCCAGCCAAGACCCGCTGCCGTACCTTGGTGGCAACGGGATTCGATGAGACGGCCACTAGTTGACCGAACTGACTTAGAACGCATGGCCGACCGTCGACCTATTTGCTTCGGCTGCGGGGAAACAGGTCACACTGTCCGCTATTACCATCACGGCGATTCCGCGTTTGGGAACGTTTCTCGTCTCGCTTCTTTCCTCTCTGAAGACCGTCGCACCCATAATGCCGATAGACTATAGACTGGCCAAGCAACTCTAACTCCTCGCTAGCTTTCTCCGTTACCTGCGCGTCACCGGGTCCTCCCGAAATCTCAGAACTACGCGGACGTCACCAGAGGCTGTTCGCCTAGCCCGCGGCGGGGAAACAAATGCTGCGACCTCCGGGGGCAAGGTTCCCAATCGTTGAGACACCAAAAAGTTTCCCCTATCATCACAAAAAGACACGATGACAACGACGACGAATACTACGACGAATACTAATGCCGATGAAGTACGTGCCGATCTCGGCGTTCTCAATGATGGACATCACGTTGCTTCACTGGTCAGCACTGGCGCAGACACCTTTATCATGCGACAAGAGCTCGCCGGCCGCCTTAGAAAGATCGAAACACCGTGGACAGGGCCGCACATAAGGAGTGCTTCTGGTAAGCTGGTGACTCCCAAGGATAAATGCACCACTGGACTTCGCATCGGGGATTCTAGCCTCGTGAAAACTTTTGTCCTGCTGCCAGACTGCTGTAAAGAGCTAATTTTGGGCATGGATTTTCTTGAAGATCTTGGCGCTGTTATCAACATTCCTCAAAGTATGGCGAAGTTTTGCGCACATCCGTATGTCGACAAGAGCAGCGACGAACGAGGCGGCCGTTTGCAAATAGCCGACGATGTGACGCTCCCACCGATATCCTGCTGCCTTTTGTCGGGGTCCAGTGGGTGGCCTTGCTAAAAGGATGTGATAGCTGAGCATACAGTTGCTCTTTTGCATACGCAAGGCATTTCCATCGCGAGAGGCGTCCTGGCGCTTACTGAGGAGCAGGGAGATGAGCTCCCCACTAACTTCAGCAACGCCCGCCGTCAAATTCAGAACGGTACCGCAAGTGCCTACTACGACAATGTAGACCAAGCCGGAGATTATTTTACCGTGAAACAAGACGACGCGACTGTCCCTGCATCGACAACTTTGTCGGCGAAGATCTGCTCCACGCTGCTGCCCTCTGATAGGAAACGCCAGTTTGAATTTATACAACGATTCGAATACTGCTTTTCGCGTACGTCAAAGGTCCAGCGAACACTATTGACCAACCACCTTACCATTACTCAAGACAACACGCCACCGATTCGTCAGAACCACTACCGTGTGGCTCTGAAAGAACGCGAGGAGATTCAGAAGCGAAAACAGAAGATGCTCGAGGATTACGTCATAAAACCTTCAAAACGTTCTTGGGCGTCCACCGTGGTTTTGGTCAAGAAAAAAGATGGCAGCTTGCTCTTCTATATTGATTTTTGCAAGTTGAACCAAGTCACGAAGAAAGGCGTCTATCCATTGCCTTGCGTAGATGATTTACTCAATCGGCTTCGTTGTGCGCGCTATTTCTCTTCAATGGACCTCCGCAGCGCCTACTGGCAAATAGAAGTCGAAGGGAGAGATCATGAAAAAATGGCCATTATCACGCCCAATGGCCCTAATGAAGTTAAGGTGTTTCCTTTTGGGTTGTGCTCGGCGCCAGCCAATTTTCAGCTTCTCATGAACACCGTACTATCAGGCCTGAAGTGGTAAACATGCTTGGTCTGTCTGGACGATGTTATTGTAATATCAACAACATTCGAAGAACATCTCAGTCGTTTATTCACCGTCCTCCAAGTCATAATTTCGGCAGGCCTTACTTCAAAACCGGGAAATTGTCAATTCGGTTTCAACGAACTCAGCTTCCTAGGCCACGTCATCAGTAACGAGAGTGTTCAACCAGACGCGGCCAAAATAGACATCGTAGCACAGTTTTCTGCAGGCGACAAAAAGACCATGAGACGCTTCTTACGGTTGTGCGCTAATTACTGGTGATTTATCAAGGGCTTTTCGTGTATTGCGGTGCGATTGAAACGACTCACAAGTGAGTACGTCCGCTTTCTTTGGGGTGAATAGGAGCAAATTACATTCAATGAACTACGAAAACGCCTGCAAACACCTCGAGTCCTTGAAAACTTCGACCAGGATGCCCCTACAGCACTTCACACTGACGCCAGCAATGTAGGTCTCGGTGCCGTTCTGGTGCAGTGCCAAGACGGCGGTGAAAATTACTAGCCTACGCCAGCAGAAGTCTCTCTCACACGGAGGATAACTACTCCACCACCGAGAAGGAGTGTCTCAAAGTGATGTGGGTGGTCATCAAATTTCGTCCATATTAGTACGGCCACTCCTTCAAGGTTGTTAGCGATGATCACTCTGTGTGCTGGCTCACAAAGCTTGAATATCCATCTGGCCGTTCGGCACGCTAGAGCCTAAGGCGTCAAGAGTTCGAGACGACCATCATTTATAAATCTGGAAAGCGGCACACCGACGCCAACTGTTTCTCATGGTCGCCAGTAGAGCATGTCACTCCTGATGACGAAAACATCAACGCGGCATTCTCGGGACTGGTCAACACGGCCACTAGTGCACAAGAGCAGCGCAGCGACCCTTAGCTGTAACCACTCATTGATTATTCAGAAGGACGGCGTAAAGACGTGCCGCGGTTATTCGCTAGAGGACGGTCATCTTATTGTTTGCGAAGCGATGTTCTCTATAACAAAAACTTCTCGCCAACCGGCAACCCGCACTTGCTCGTCATGCCTGTCTCTCTTCGAAAAAATTGGCAGATCCCACGTACAGTGGGAATCGATTATATGCGAAGCACGAATATGAAATGTTGATATGTCACTTGAGGATCAGCACATTGTAACAATGTGCAGGTAAATGATGCCGTACATGACTTCTGTGTCAATATTATCATGTTTGGATGTGTCATTTACCTTCATCGTATACTTATGGAACGTGATACAAAATTTAGTATGTGTGGAGCTAGCGAAACAGCCGCGAGCACGCTATGAGCGTGGTGCATTTTCGCGTTCTTACATGAAACGCGTATGAGGGTTATCATTTTGCAGCAGTCATATATTTCATCATCTATTTACGTCACGCAACACCAAATTTTGTATATGTGGAGCCAGCAAAACGTCCACCAGCGTATCATGAAGGAACCAATAAACTCCAAAGTAGCGGTAACACGCGCGCACGCTGGGCACAGCTACGCTACGTTAGCGAAATGCGAGCATTAATAGTCTGACGCCAGGTGCAACCAGTGCGACCAACGTCCGTCAGCGCGGCCCGAGAGCAATCAGCGCCAAATGCGACATGCTGCATTTCGCGCCGAGGCGTTACCCAGACAACTGCGTCTCGCTCTTTAGTGACGGAGGGACGCCGGACGCGCTGAAACGCGCATGCGTCAAAGCAACACAGCGCGGCGCGCGCCTGCGAGTATATGGCAGGACCGTTGCCTGGCTTGGCAATGCCAGCGTGACGCGACGAAATGAACGCCGGTGAGCACGTGCACCACGTCACGTGCTCACCGTAGTCATGCTGCCACGTAGTCATGTGGCAACATGACTACGGTGACCGTAGCCACGTAGTCATGTTGTCACATGACACGCACCTCATAATTATCATGTTTGCATCAGTAACATACCTTCGTCATCTATTGGCGTCACGTAATACCTAATTTGGCATTACGTAAAGCAAGCGAAACGACCGCGAGCGCATCATGAGTGTAGCATGTAGTCAAGTTGTTACATGACACGCACCTCATGATTATATCATTTGTACCAGGAACATACCATCGTCATCCATTCACGTACTTTAATACCAAGTTTGGTATATTTGACACTAACATAACGGCCACGAGCGCATCATGAGCGTGCCATGTAGTAACGTTGTTACATGACGCGCATGTCATGATTATCATGTTTTCACCAGTAACATACCTTCGTCATCAGTTCACATACTGTATTACAAAATTTGGTATATGTGACGCTATTGAAACGGCCGCCAGCCCATCATGAGCGTAGCACGTAGTCATGTTGTTACATGACACGCGTCTCATGATTATCATGTTTGCACCAGCATGACACCTTCGTCATTCATTAACGCCCCGTAATACCAAATTTGGTATAGGTGAAGCTAGCGAAACGGCCGCCAGCGCATCATGAGCGTGGCATGTAGTCATAATGTTACATAACATGCATCTCATGTTTATCATGTTTGCACCAGGGACATATATCATTCATTCACGTACCGTAATACCAAATTTGGTATATTTGACACTAACATAACGGCCCCGAGCGCATCATGAGCGTGTCATGTAGTAATGTTGTTACATGACGCGCATGTCATGATTATCATGTTTGTACCAGTACCATACTTTCGTCATCCATTCACTTACTGTAATACCAAATTTGGTATATGTGACGCTGGTGAAATGGCCGCCAGCCCATCATGAGCGTAGCATGTAGTCATGTTGTTGCATGACACGCGTCTCATCATTATCATGTTTGTACCAGCATCACATTTTAATTCATTAACGCCCCGTAATACCAAATTTGGTATAAGTGAAGCTAGCGAAACGGCCACCAGCGCATCATGAGCGTGGCATGTAGTCACGTTGTTACATAACACGCATCTCATGTTTATCATGTTTGCACCAGTTACATATCTTTGTCATCCATTCACGTACCGTAACACCAAATTTGGTATATGTGACGCTAGCGAAATGGCCGCGAGCCCATCATAAGCGTGGCATGTAGTCATGTTGTTACATGACACGCATGTCATAATTTTCATGTTAGAGTCTGTCACTTGTGTTCGCCATGCAGTCATACAATACCATACAAGTATTGCAATAAGCCATGTGAACGAAACCACCTGAAGAGCTGCAGCACCATGAAATGTAAATCACGACATTCATGACATACATTTCATGATTTTCGTATTATGAGTAGTTAAATATGTTCTTCATACAGTCACGTTATGTCATACCAAGTTTGGTATCGATAGCATTATCGAACGGCCAGGATAACTAATAGTCCTAGGCGGCTAGATAGATAGATAGATAGATAGATAGATAGATAGATAGATAGATAGATAGATAGATAGATAGATAGATAGATAGATAGATAGATAGATAGATAGATAGATAGATAGATAGATAGATAGATAGATAGATAGATAGATAGATAGATAGATAGATAGATAGATAGATAGATAGATAGATAGATAGATGCGCTCAAAGTCACTGAACCTCACTAAGAAATGCTTCGCGTTTAAAGGAAACTATGGAGTGATGAAGCTACTTCTGCTCATCTAGGCTACACACGACGCCGACTGTTTCTCATGGTCGCCAGTAGAGCCTGTCACTCCTGATGACGAAAACATCAACGCGGCATTCTCGGGACTGGTCAACACGGCCACTATTGCACAAGAGCAGCGCAGCGACCCTGAGCTGTAACTACTAATTGATTATTCAGAAGGACGGCGTAAAGACGTGCCGCGGTTATTCACTAGAGGAGTGCCATCTTCTTGTTTGCGAAACGATGTTCTCTATAACAAAAACACCTCGCCAACCGGCAACCCGCACTTGCTCGTCATGCCTGCCTCTCTTCGAAAAGAAACTATGGAAGCGTGTCATGATGAAGCAACTTCTGGTCATCAAGGCTACACCCGAACATTGTGCCGACTGCGATGCAAGTACTGCTGACGAAGTTACCTACTGCTGTCTACTATCACGTGTGAATTTGCACCGGCTGCCAAAGACGCAAAGCGCCTCTCAGCAAGCCAGCCGGTCTTTTACATCTAGTCAAAGCGTCAGCAAAGCCGTTCACCTAGATTGGAATGGATTTGCTGGGTCCCTTTCCAACTTCTACAACAGGGAAAAGATGGATTATTGTGGCCACCGATTACCTCTCCCGTTAAGCGAAGACTAAAGCTACACTGCGTGGCACAGAAGCAGAACCCGCTCAGTTCTTGATCGAAATCATCGTACTTTGGTATGGCACTCCGACAGCAGTGATCACAGACAGAGGACCTGCCTTCACCACAGAGCTTTAGCAATCGGTTCTCAGACTCTGTGGTACAGCTCTCCGGAGAAAAGCTGCATTCCAGTGGCAGACACAGCGACTGACGGAGCGCCTCAATAGGACCTTCACAAACATGATCAGGACGTACGTTAACACGAAACATAAAAACTGTGATCAGATATTGCCGTACGTAACCTTTGTTTACAATACTGCTCGACAAGAAACCACTGGAATGACACCATTTGGTCGGACCTGGTCGAGAAGTCACGACAACGCTGGACGCCAAGTTGCCGCATGAGTGTGACGACATCCATGTAGACGCTGAAGAATTTACTCAACGTGCCGAGGTAGCAAGACAGCTCGCGCGCGTGCGCATCTGTCATCAGCAGGAAGATGCACCACGGTACGACTCTCGACACAAGTTCAATACCTACACACCAGGTGACAAGGTCTGGGTCTTGATTCCGATATGTCGGCGTGGACTGTCTCAAAAACTGCTAACACGGTACTTTGACCATACAGCGTCACGCGATGCTTGAACAACGTGAACTACAAAGTTGTTCCCGGCAGTAATCGTAGTTCTAAACGCCAAAAGCATTTACCCGAAGTCATGCACGTCGTGCGTATGAAACTGTATTTATCTAGTTAATTAGTGCCCAGTTACCGCGTTGGTGCGACCACTTTATGCCCCTGGTAAAGCGCGTAACCTGTGCATTGGGACGATACCTCTTTCGGGGAGAGGCAATGTCACGTGCTTGCTCAAGAAAGACGATGGCAGTTGTGCATGTGCCATGAAAGACTATGAATTGGACGGAAAATAAGAACTCGCTTGCGCGTTCCAAATAAGAGGCCGACCTGCTTCTGGTGTCTCGATCTCTCCGGCAAGACCTCTGTATTGACGTCGTGACAATATCATTGTAACCAACAGACCCAGTATCTAAAGAATATATGCCACCCTCATCCTTCCCCGTTGCCTTGACCAACGTAGTGGGTGCCGCAATATTGCGTCAATTCACAGTTGCAACCATCGAGGCTCTTGATTATAACAGCCGTCTGCGAAAGTTCTGCCTCGGTTTCCGACAAGTCTTCTTTGTCGACCAATCTTTGGAATGTACTTTCACCGACATGCATCCTGGCCGCGGATGGACTTCACCCAAGTTTTGAAGGCGTGGAGGTGATGGCCAGTCATATAAAGCACTTGGCCTTCCGACATTCTTCTTCCACCGACACCCCGTCGTGCTTTTGTTACGAATGCCCACCATACTATCCATCGAGGGAAGCTTCTACTCGCTTGCTGCCCGACCACCACACAAGCCAAAAACCAGCCAACGCAGCTATCCACAGTACCCTGCTGCTGGGCCCAGCGCATCGTCCCACGCACCGGCAATAACGTCGCCACGCAACAAAAAAGTCTGATAACGTTTCTACTCGTCAGTATCATTTAAGAAGCTCCAATCGTGCTGCCCCAGCAAACATTATCCGAGATTCACTCATAAGTTCTCCCAGTTGTCCGACGACGCAGTCAAAAAATTTTCAAAAAGTTAGAAATGTTGTAGAAAAACGTGTTCGATATGAACTTCATGCATTCATACGTTGTTTCACGAGAGATGCCGAAAGGTCTTTTGCTTTCCCACCCACTGGCCATCTCTAAAATGTCTAGACATGATGTTGAGCGCTGGAACGATACGCTACGAAAAGTCTCATTAGATCTTACACGCATTATGAGCAACCATTATCACTCATCCGCAAAAAACTTGATCAACAGAAAACGAAAACTACGTAACACTCATAAAATAAGCTCCTCAGAATGTGATTTGCTTCAAGAATATGAGCGATGCAAGCGAGCAGAATTCTAAGTGAAAAATCCGCGAAAATTTTTCGCCTTAGCGTTCAAGTGACGCCACAGAAAGCGAAACCCTCCATAAGTTATCCCGTTTGTTCTAGTTCTAATACCAATAGCATAGATTGTGGGACTAACATCATTAACATCTCGACCTTCACACTCTCTATTGGAAAAATGTCCGTTCTTTCTAGAGGTCCAAGTTTCTGCCCTGCTACTGGCGGGTGTAATGAGTTTCAGCTTGTCAAAGATCTTGACAACTTCGCTCGCAACATGAGACCACGTGAATTCTTTTACGATAAACGTACGTGGAAAAATGAACCATCTTGTCAACGTTGGACGCCACTGGTCTAACAATACAAGTATCTAGATTTATATATTTCGGCCGTGTAGCGCGGTGTTCCTCATACTTGTAACCAGAGCACTTCCTTCCGACACAACTTGTCTGTGGGGGAAACAGAAGCTATTAAAACATTAGATGACCGCTCAGACATCATTATTAAGCCAGCTGACAAAGGAGGTGCTATAGTAATCAAAATTGACAGATTGCACATACACTGGCAATCGATGATATGCGAAGTACAAATTAGAAATGTAGAAATGTCACTTTAAAAACAGAGCACCGTAACTGGGTACAGGTAAATGAGGCCGTACATGACTTCCGTGTCATGATTATCATGTTTGGATGTCTCGTTTACCTTCGTCATCTATTCCTGCCACGTGTCACCAAATTTAGTATAAGTGCAGTTAGCGAAACAGCCGCGAGCACGCTATGAGCTTGGTATGTTGTCATGCTCTTACATGACACGCGTGTCAGGACTGTCATGTTTGCACCAGTCATATATTCCGTCCTTCTTTGACGTTACGAAACATCAAACTTGGTATATGTGGAGCTATCAAAACGGCCGCGATGGCATCATGAAGGGCCCAATATACTCCTTTTTAGCGTTGACGCGCTCGCATGCTGGACACATTGACGCTACGTTAGCAAAACATGAGCACTCTATAGTCTCATGTAGGGCACGACCAGCGTCCGTAAGCGCGGCCCGACGGCAACCGGCGCGAAATGCGACATGCTGCATTTCGCACCGATCCGTTGCCCAGGCAACACGAGTGTCGTGTGTTCTTGTCCGCTTCGTCCCCGTGAAAATTGCGCTACTGCACCATATGGTTAAATGATGCAACACAGCGTCTCCCTCTTTTCGTGATGGAGGGACGCCGGACACGTTTAAACGCGTATGCGTCAAAGCAACGCAGCCCGGAGTGCACCTGCGAGTATATGGCAGGACCGGCGCCTGGCATGGCAACGCCAGCGTGATGCGACGAAGTGAACGCCGTTGAGCACGCTTACCGCGTCTGATCGAAATGTATTGGCACCTTGACTGTGGCATGTAGTCATGTTCTCACATGACACGGATCTCATGATTATCACGTTTGCACCAGTATCATACCTTCGTCATCCATTCACGTCCCGTAATACCAAATATGAAACGGCCGCCAGCGCGTCATGAGCATGGCATGTAGTCATGTTGTTACATGACACGCATGCCATGATTTTCATGTTAGGGCCTGTCGCTTGTGTTTTCCATGCAATCTACCATACCATACAAGTTTTGCAACACGCCATGTGAACGAAACCCCTGCAAGAGCTGCAGGACCATAAAATGTAAATCATCACATTCTTGACATACAAGCCATCACTTTATGGTATGAGTAGTCAAATATGTTCTTCATACAGTCATGTTATGTCATGCCAAGTTTGGTATTGATGCCATAATATAAACGGCCAGGAGAGCTAAAAGCAGTAGGCGGATAGCAAAATAGATAGATAGATAGATAGATAGATAGATAGATAGATAGATAGATAGATAGATAGATAGATAGATAGATAGATAGATAGATAGATAGATAGATAGATAGATAGATAGATAGATAGATAGATAGATAGATAGATAGATAGATAGATAGATAGATAGATAGATAGATAGATAGATAGATAGATAGATAGATAGATAGATACGCCCAAAGTCACCGAAGTTCGCTAACAAATGCTCCGCATTTAATAAATACCTCCAACTAGATTGCCGAAGCGTCAAAACAATTGTCTGATAGCTCTTACTATAAAACTCTAGGCAATGACCCAACTGATGAACATAAACGCGCTGTAGCCGACACACTTGGAGACCTTGTTCAAGATGGCTGCAGAAGCGAAAAGCTGAGACAGTCGCTGATACCCCTCAGCACTGTCACAGGAAGATTCTATTCGCTTCCAAAAATACATAAAAATAAACTATGTGTTTTTGTAAGCGAATAGAAACTAGTGGAGGAAGAAGAAGTGATCACAGAGAACAGCTCCAGCGTTCAGCTCTCGAAGTTTTCTCGATTTTCTCTCTGACTTCTGTAATCTGAGACAAGAACACTGGGGGACGTGGTCCCGTGAAAGGGGGGATCAAAACCCTGCCCAGCTTCCGGGCCCTGGACCGCCTCATCAGGGTGCGTTCGATGTGAGTAACCGCTTCGGCCCCAACGTGGGGCACAGTTACGCTTCTGATGGCTCATCCACCGAAGACATGGCCTCGGACAGTGATTTCATCTTGTTCCAAGCCGCCGTCTGAAGAGGAAGATCAGAAGGACGTCGCCGACCGGTCGACAGGCACCGAAAAAGGCGAGTAGCATGCGGTCCTTCACGATCTCGTACATGCCGACAACGACAACAGACGTCCTGAACACTCTAAATAGGCAAAGCTTGTCGGAGTATTTCGAACGTATCGCACCTGGCCAGGTTGAGGAAATACGTATAAATACCCGCAAGAACATCTTGTCGGTAGAGGTTACTTCAAAGACTATACTGGACACGCTGAAGGCCATCGTCCAGTTGGGAAACATTCCAGTGCGCGCGTTTTCCGCATACGACAAGGCAACTACGATAGGCGTCATTTATGACGTGGACGAAGAGATTACAGACTCAAGCCTCGAAAAATTGCTTTCTTCGACGGCTCCTGTAATTGGTTTTCACCGCTTTGGATGGTCGCGTTGTGTGAAAGTAGTGTTCGAGTCCAAGTCGTTGCCTACTCACGTCAAGGTTGGATATGTGCGTCATCCGGTACGCCCTTATGTACCGAGGCCTCTACAGTGCCATAAATGTTCGAAATTCGGGCACGTCAGTACAGTTTGTAAGGGTGTGGTAACTTGCAAACGATGTGGTGGACCTCATGACGATGGCAACTGCAACGCTGCCACAAATTGTCCTAACTGCACGGGCGCCCACGACGCAACCTCAAAGGACTGTCCTAAAATGAGGAACCAAATAACTATCATGAAGAAGATGGTTAGGGACCACTTCACGCACAGAGAAGCTGCAAGGGCTGTCTGGCACCGTACACATCGTTCACGACACCGACGCAAACGAAGGAGCAGTGCTAACCGAGTCGAAGAACTGACATCAAATGTCCAAGCTTCACCTTCTCGTCGTTTGCTTTTACCGGCCAGAAATGAAGATGTCAGTGCTTCCGTACCTTTACAACTGACTATTGGACGACCCAACCAGCCACCGGCCCGTAATACTTCGGAGTGGCCTTCTTTACCATCAAGACCCACGTGTACGCCTTCTACGCATAATGCTGCTGAATGCAGCGAGCAGGGCGACAAGATGGATAATAATGACATCAAGAGTATGCTTAGAAATTTGATGGGTTCAATGCGCAAGATCCTTAGTGGTCTAAACACTACGGCAGCTAAAGCTGCTGTCCAGTTACTTCAGGTGCTGGAGCCACTTCTCTTTGTTCTTCGGTAAGCGAACATGGCCTCGGTGTTCGAAGATCGCATGGAGCAGACGCTTGTTATGCAGTGGAATGCTCGTGGTTTACGTGGCCGTCTCTCTGATTTCAGACAGCGGGTATTGAAATACCAGTTCCCAGTTATTGTCATCTGCGAACCAAACATGGATTCTACATTTCGTTTGTCTGGGTACATCCAGCTTTGGTCTCGCAGTGATCACCGTGCAAGGAAGGTGCTAGTTTGTGTACGCCGCGATATGACGTACGTACGACATGACATTCTGTCGCATACAACGAATGATTACGTTTGCTTGACTATAAAGTATAAGAGGCGCACGTTGTCGGTTATCTGAAGATGCATTCATCCAAGTGCGAAGATGGACTGCTCTCACCTTAGGTCTGTGCTTCAGGCTGCTCAGGGCCCCCACATTGTCATTGGAGATTTCAACGCTCATCATCCCCTCTGGAGTAGCACTGTAATGAACAGCCGTGGCAGAGATTTGTGCGACTTCGTGTGTAATTTTAGACTAAGGGTGCTGAACGACGGATCGCCCACTTTCATTCGGGGTACTTCTTACAGCAGGTGCCTCGACATTGCATTTGTATCTAAGAGTTTCCTGTCTTCTGCAGCTTGGTCCACGGATATAGAGACTCATGGTAGTGATCAGGTGCCTACATAAGTTCAGTTTAGGTGATACCGCCCTTCAGTCACACGCTGCGTTCACCAGACAGACTGGCGTCTCTTCAAGTCATCTGTGAAAACCAGCTGTCAGCGCACTACTACACCATCCGAAGTAGAAGACATCATTTCGTCGTCCCTGCGTGACACAACAAGACAAGTTACCATTCCGCTGCAACGATCAGCTATCGACTTACAATACGAGGCCCTTCGTGCTATCCTTCGCCGCGCAGAACGGCGATACAGAAGAACAAGATCACCGTCAGACCTCTCAGCCTGTCGTCAAGCTCAACGACACGTACTTCGGCATCTCGACAAGCTGGACAGGCAATAATGGAGGTCGTTCTGCGGTTCATTGGACCCAAGACAGCCTCTCTCTAAAATCTGACGGATAGTACGAAGTTTACAATCTTCTCCACAACAACTTTGGACATTCCGTGCGGTGGCTCTACATCAGGGTCGGAGTGAATTAGAGGTAGCGAAGGACTACTGTAGCCTTGCGGCGATGGCGTAGTGGTTAGAGCATCCGCCTCGCATGCAAGAGGTCCGTGGTTCAAATCCCGGTGCCGCGCAGTTCCCAACCGGATTTTAAAAAAAATCCGCGTGTTGATGGAACTGCATTAAGAGGCCTGGGGTGCGGCCTCACCGGTAACCACCGCCGGGAACGCACTCCCTCACCAGAGAAGGATTGGCCACCCTGGTGCAGTATCTGGCCACTACCTCCCACATGCATACGTCAAATAACTCACGGCCCTCAGTCCCCAGCAGCTGCAAAGCAACTGACCACGGCGGCGGTCAGATCTGCAACGCAGCAGAGGGTGCTAAGAATCTCTGGATCCGGACAGGCCGCCATTGGAACCTGAACTTGGCAACGTTTAACACTAGAACCTTATCTAGTGAGGGAAGTCTAGCTGTACTATTCGAGGAGCTAGAGGGTGTTAAATGGGATATAATAGGGCTCAGTGAGGTCAGAAGGACAGATGAGGCCTATACTGTGCTACAGAATGGGCACGTCCTTTGCTATCGGGGCTTGGCAGACAGAAGGGAACTGGGAGTGGGGTTCCTAATTCACAGAAACATAGCTGGTAACATAGAGGAATACTATAGCATTAATGAAAGGGTGGTAGGTATTGTAATTAAACTGAATAAAAGATACAAGATGAAGGTAGTACAGGCTTACGCGCCTACATCCAGCCATGATGACGCTTCAGTTGAAAGCTTCTATGAAGACGTGGAATTGGCAATGAGTAAGGTAAAAACACAGTATACTATAGTGATGGGCGACTTTAATGCAAAGGTAGGGAAGAAGCAGGCTGGAGACCAGGCAGTAGGAGATTATGGCATCGGCACTAGAAACGCCAGAGGAGAGCTACTAGTAGAGTTCGCAGAACGCGATAATTTACGGATTTTGAATACCTTCTACCGAAAACGAGAAAACCGTAAGTGGACATGGAGGAGCCCTAATGGCGAAAATAAGAACGAAATAGTCTTCATAATGAGTGCACACCCAGGAATCGTGCAGGATGTGGAAGTGGTTGGCAAGGTACGATGCAATGACCTTAGAATGGTACGGTCTCGAATTCGCCTAGACATGAAGAAGGAAGGATAGAAACTGATACGCAAGAAGCCAATCAATGAGCTAGCACTGAGAGGGAAAGTACAGGAATTCAGAGTGTCGCTGCAGAACAGGTACTCGGCTCTTAGTGAGGAAACCAACCTTAGCGTAGATACAATGAATGATAATCTGACGAGTATCATTACGGAGTGTGCAGTGGAAGTTGGAGGCAGGGTAGTTAGACAGGACACTAGCAAGCTTTCCCAGGAAACGAAGAACCTAATTAAAAAGCGTCAAATCATGAAAGTGTCAAGTACAACAGACAAAATAGAACTAGCAGAGCTTTTGAAGTTGATTAATAGACGTAAATTATGCGATGTAAGAAGGTATACCATGGAGAAAATTGAACACGCTCTGAAAAACGGAAGAAGCATCAAAGCAGTGAAGAGGAAACTTGGGATAGGCAAAAGTCAGATGTATGCACTAAGGGACAAAGAAGGCAAAATAACTACCAATATGGATAGGATAGTTAAAATAGCGGAGGAGTTTTACAGAGATCTGTACAGTAGCAGAGACAGCCACGACCTTAATACTATAAGAACTAGCAGTAACCCAGATGACACCCCACCAGTAATGAAAGAAGAAGTCAGAAAAGCTTTGAAAGCATGCAAAGAGGCAAAGCTGCTGGTGAGGATCAGGTAACATCAGATCTGCTGAAAGATGGAGGACAGATTGTGTTAGAAAAACTAGCCACCCTGTTTACGAGGTGTCTCCTGACGGGAAGGGTACCAGAGTCTTGGAAGAACGCTAACATCATCTTAATACATAAGAAAGGAGATGACAAGGACTTGAAGAATTACAGGCCGATCAGCTTGCTCTCTGTAGTATACAAGCTATTTACAAAGGTAATTGCTAACAGAGTAAAGAAAACATTAGAATTCAATCAACCAAAGGAACAAGCAGGATTTCGAACAGGCTACTCAACAATTGACCACATTCATACTATCAATCAGGTAATAGAGAAATGCTCAGAGTATAACCAACCACTATACATAGCCTTCATAGATTACGAGAAGGCGTTTGATTCAGTAGAAATATCAGCCGTCATGCAGACACTGTGGAATCAGGGCGTAGATGAAGTATATATAAACATTCTGGAAGAAATCTACAGGGGATCAACTGCCACCTTAGTGCTTCATAAAGAAAGCAACAAAATACCAATCACGAAGGGTGTAAGGCAGGGGGACACAATCTCCCCAATGCTATTTACCGCGTGCTTGCAGGAAGTTTTCAGAAACCTAGAATGGGAACAGTTAGGGATAAGAGTTAATGGAGAATACCTTAGTAACCTGCGCTTCGCCGATGACATTGCATTGCTGAGTAACTCAGGGGACGAATTGCAACTCATGATTACGGAGTTAGACAAGGAGAGCAGAAAGGTGGGTCTTAAAATTAATCTGCAGAAAACGAAAGTAATGTTTAACAACCTCGGAAAGGAGCAGCCCTTCGAGATAGGTAATAGTGCACTTGAAGTTGTAAAAGACTATGTCTACTTAGGGCAGGTAATAACCGCTGAGCCTAACTACGAGATTGAAGTAACTAGAAGAATAAGAATGGGGTGGAGCACATTCGGCATGCACTCTCAAATTATGACAGGTAGATTGCCACTGTCCCTCAAGAGGAAGGTATATAACAGCTGTATCTTGCCGGTAGTTAGCTACGGAGCAGAAACCTGGAGACTTACAAAGAGGGTTCAGCCTAACTTGAGGACGACACAGCGAGCAATGGAAAGAAAAATGGTAGGTGTAACCTTAAGAGACAAGAAGAGAGCAGAGTGGATTAGGGGACAAACGGGGGTTAAGGATATCATAGTTGAAATAAAGAAGAGGAAATGGACATGGGCTGGGCATGTAGCGCGTAGACAGGATAACCGCTGGTCATTAAGGGTAACTAACTGGATTCCCAGAGAAGGGAAGCGGGTTAGGGGGAGACAGAAGGTTAGGTGGGCAGATGAGATTAAGAAATTTGCGGGTATAAATTGGCAGCAGCAAGCACAGGACCGGGTTAACTGGCGGAACATGGGAGAGGCCTTTGTCCTGCAGTGGACGTAGTCAGGCTGATGATGATGATGATGACTGTAGCGTTGTCGTTTCCACCACTGACACTGCGACCCAAACTTTTAAGACCAATGTGCTCCCGTGCTTCGACGAACGCCTCGAAGTGCCTTTTACAGCGCAAGAACTGGACGCTGCAATTTCACTTTCCCGGCGCTCATCGGCACCCGGGCCGGATGGAATTACTTACGCTGCACTTCGCCATCTTGATACAGAAGCACGACATATTCTGTTATCTTACTACAACACCTCCTGGGAGTCAGGAAATGTTCCAGATAAGTGGAAGTGCAGCCGCATAATCGCACTGCTTAAACCGGGGAAGTGCCCTAATGAGCTTTCATCTTACCGGCCAATCGCCTTAAGCAGCTGCGTTGGCAAAGTCATGAAAAGGATGGTGTTGTCGAGATTAGATTGGCTCATAGAGAGCAATAATCGCTTTCCTGCGTTCATGAACGGCTTTAGGAGAGGCCGATCAGCCATTGACAGGGTCATCAACTTGGTCTCCGATGTTGAACAGGAAAGATGTCGAGGCAGATTAGTGGCTGCTGTTTTTCTTGACATTAATTGATTGATTTGTGGGGTTTAACGTCCCAAAACCACCATATGATTATGAGAGACGCCGTAGTGGAGGGCTCCGGAAATTTTGACCACCTGGGGTTCTTTAACGTGCACCCAAATCTGAGCACACGGGCCTACGACATTTCCGCCCCCATCGGAAATGCAGCCGTCGCAGCCGGGATTTGAACCCGCGACCTGCGGGTCAGCAGCCGAGTACCTTAGCCACTAGACTACCGCGGCGGGGCTTCTTGACATTAAAGGCGCCTACGACAATGTCTTACATTATGCCATCCTTGATGCGCTTGAGGATCTAGAAATCGGTGGACGACTGTATGCATGGATCGTGAGCTACCTTAGCGACCGTACCGTGTATATGTCAACAAGCGATGGAGATACAGACCATTATAACATTCGCCGTGGTGTTCCCCGAGGGAGTGTTCTCAGTTCAACACTTTTTAACATCACCTTGATTGGACTTGCTACTGAACGTCCTGACACGGTGAAGGTGAGCACATATGCAGACGACATCTGCATCTGGGCTTCTGTAGCTACGCGCCCCCAACTGCGTGCTCGACTACAACGTGCAGTAACCATCACAGCAAGGTACGTACGTCGCCAGGGTCTCACACTGTCAGCTGAAAAATGCGCAGTGCTTGCATTTACACGAAAACAAATGACAAAATACCCCCTAACTGTGAATGGAACAGAAATTCGTGCTGTTGTGCAACACAAATTCCTGGGTGTTATCCTCGACCGGAATCTATCGTGGTCAAAACACGTCACAGCCTTGAAGTCAAAGCTCAAGAGTTTTGTCCACGTTTTTTGGGTCATGGCCAGAGCAAGATGGGGCCCTTCGGAGGCAGCTCTCCTGCAACTGTACCAATCTTTATTCGTACGGTACTTACGATACAGCATTCCCGTGCTTTCAAGCATGAAACCCAGTTGTGCGAGCACGCTAGAAAGCATCCAAGCTCAAGGGTTGCGCACTTGTTTGGGCTTACCTCAATGCACATCAACCAAGGGAACTCTCGCCGAATCTCGGGCTTGTAAAATCAAAGTATATGTGCTCTATGAGCCTCTTCGAGTCCACCTTCGCCTGTTGACTCGACACAGGCAACATCCACTATCAGCGCTCCCTGCCAGCCACCGAGACTGCAGTTATTCAAGAGCTATATCGCGCCTCGAGAACATCATACCGCCAAGATTCTCTCCCCCACGTGTTCCTGAGACACCTCCGTGGCTCCTGCCTAGACCACCTGTCATACTTCAGATTCCTGAGATTATGAAGAAGTCCCTTGTATCATCGATCGGCCTAAAGCAACTTACACTGCAGCACATTTATACTATGTACAACGGTGTGGCACACGTATATACTGATGGATCTACCACGTCGCTTACCTCCGCCGCAGCCTTTGTCATCCCGCAGATGAAGATAGCTCGACGTTTCAAGACAGATCACAAGACCACATCAACAGCCGCGGAACTTGTTGCTATTCGGGAGGCAATACGCTTCATGTCGACAGAACTTGCTCGTAAATGGACGATACTGTGCGATGCCAAAGCTGCTCTTCAAACCATCGATGGCTTCATGAGACAAGGTCCATATCATACTTTATCGATTGAAATAGCAGGGCTTCTTGGCATTGCTACAAAAAATGGACATGATGTAACATTTCAATGGATACCTGCTCCTTGGGGCATAATGAGCAATGAAGCGGCAGACGCTGAAGCTAAGAGAGCTTTAAATAGTGCCCCGGAAGTGTGCACCGCATTTTCTCGACAAGAAACTAACATTCTACTTCGACGTGTAATGCGCAACTCCATCTTAGAGCACTGGCAGAAACCAGAACACCAGCACAAGCGGCTGCACAAATGGGACCCGGAATTGAAGTTTCGTATGCCTCACAAGTTAGAGCGAAGCATCTCATGCATTATCCACCACATTCGCCTCGGTGTGGCTTACACGAAAAGTTACACCCACTTGATTGGCTGTAGTGACACAGGTCCCAATTGTGGTCACTGTCGGTTACCAGAAACGCTCGAACATATATTTTGCGACTGTCCAGCATATGCAAGCTAACGTCAGCAACTGATATCTTCGATTGGCCGATAACGATAGTCGACCATTAACCGATGAGGTTGTGTAAGGTCCTTGGCCTGACGCCAGCAGCACACTTGTGATAATACGAGCCGTCATCGCTTTCTTAGAAGCCACTTGACTGGATGCACGTCTGTAGAGTCACCCAGCCTAATAAGAACATATCATCTCTTTACGTTACCATCGTCATTCATCACTCTTTCACTCCCCAGTCACCCTTCCCCAGTGTAGAGTAGCAGGCCAGAGCAAACTATAGCTCAGGCCGACCTCTCTACCTTTCTGTAAGTAAATTCTCTTTCTCTTTTTCTAAAATAAACTACCCTGGCCGTCCTATACTGTCCGCCATTGGCACCGTGACGAGGCTTCTCTGTGGCTATGTTGGTGACCTTATTAAAAGATTTCCTTTCTTCTTTTCATCGTATCTTATATACTAATGACATTTAACCAGCATTGCGGGCCTGAACGTACCTGACAACTCGATGCTCGTAACATTAGACGTGACTGCCTCTACACGAACATTCCCCATAACGACGACGTTCGATCAGCTATAAGCACTTATGATTAATCAGCTTCGATAAACCTGTCGATATCTGAGTTCTTGGCGCCCTTTTTGAACTAATCCTACAACCAAACATCTTTGAACCTAATGGTACACACTACACACAGGTCAGCTGTACCTCGACGAGGACAAAAACAGGACCTAAATATGCAGACATGTTCATGGGTCAACTAGAAAACAAGCTTCTTGACTCGTGTGCACTAAAACCATTATACTACCAGCGCTTGACATCTTTCTCATATGGCATCACCAGGTGACATCTTCCCCACATGGCATCATGGAGAGGCTGAACTTCTGTTCTTCATTGCAGACTTCATTGACGTCCATCCATCAATTTCCTTCTCACCAGCGTACTCGCATTCCAACATAAACTTTCTCGACGTCACGGTGTGCTTGCTTGACAACAAACTAATGACAAAACTTTGCAGAAAACCCACAGACAAACACCGATATTTGCATTTTGAAAGCAGCCACATCAAACATAACAAAACAAGCATATCATACAGTCAAGCGCTGAGATATAAGAGGTTTCGCTTATCTGATGGTCACTACCGCAATAACTGTGACAAGATGCGTGATGCACTAACTGGACAGAAAAGCCCGCCTGAAATAGTTGACAACGCGATTAGACAGGCAACTGAATCAGACAGCCACCACCTCCCTAATTCGAGAAAAGGAGCTCCGCAGCACCCATGTACTAACTTGATTTTAACGCATTCTGCATCAATACCAAACGTCAGCTACATCTTGAAAAAACATCACGACATCCTTATGCAGACTTATCGTCTGAAGAACATCTTTCATGAGCCACAACGCGTGGCATACCACCATTCAACAGACTTGCGCGATTTGCTGACGTCGTCCAAGACAACTGTGATTGCGGACCTCTTACGAGCCCGTTATCATTACGCGATTTTATTGCGCCTTGTACCTCGCTAATATGGCATACGGGCGAGAAAATAAACAAACAAAAACTAAAGATTGAGGAAGCAAAGTTGTGTTATTAGCCAAACGGCGTACTTGCAATATGCAAAAGCTTCACAGAGGCAATTGTAAGAGAACTCTTTACGAGCAAACTAGCACAACGATTCAAAAACTCACGTTTCATAATCGTTGGAAACCACTGCAGTGAGACAACAGCTTTGAAAATTGAGTATTGGCAGCCGTAGAGTGCAGGGTCCCGTTGCTTAGCGTGTCGCCTTCACCATCACCAGAGGCGAGGGCACGCCAGCCGTGCACCAGCGAAAGCAGTCGGCAGCCTCAGGAGCTACTATCTACCCCCTCTGTGAGCTAGTTGAGCTCTGAAATGTCACACTAGTAAATAGCACATTAAATAGGTAAACTATTGAAGTTACGCACGAAACTACAACCAGTAAGCGATGCATGGTTAACCTCGCAATGCTCCGAAGCAAACAGCATGCCAAGCTAAACACAAGCTCTGATAGCAAATTGCCTAAATACGACCCTCCCCCCTTCCACTCCCCATTTATGGCACTCGGCGAAAAATTGCGCCGATCAACCATTTAGGCAGGTGTGAGATACACTGCAAAGTAAGTTTACAGTTAACTTTGACATATACAAAATTACGAGTACTTAAAGAAGTCATAATTAGTTTTTATTTTTGCTGTTTGCCCCCTTCTCACCGATTCGCGCTTCAAACGTCGCTGAGCATTGATGCCTGCGGGAAGAGGTATCCGACACGTTTCCTTCAACGTTTCATGATATATGTAGTTTAGCGTCCCAAAGCCACAACATGATTATGAGACATGCAGTAGTCGAGGGTTTCGGAAATTTAGACCACCTGGGGTTCTTTAACGTGCTCTCCAATATGAGCACATGGACCTACAGCATCTTCGCCTCCATCGAGAATGCAGACGCTGTATCCGGGATTCAATCCCGCGACCTGCGCGTCAGCAGCTGAGTACACTCTAAAGCAAAAGGGGGCGCAGTTCGTCTTTTTGGGGACCAATGGGGCTGCCACAACTATTATTTCCTTTTGGGACTTTCAGCACCAGGTCGAAAAGTTGGTCCCCACTGACCAGCTCAAGGGACTAACATTTAGTTCTCATATTCACACGTTAGCGGATAAAGGTTAGTTCCACAAATCACCTCAAAGGACTAACATTTAGTCATCACATTTACACCTTACCAGGCAACCATTAGTCCTCTCAGTTGCACCTCACCGGACGAACAATTGGTCCACTCAAACACTCCAGTCGGATGAACTTCTTAACCCCAGTTCAAATATTGTTTTTCTATTTACTCTCCGCCAGGCCTAATGCTTTTCTTGCCTGTTTTTCTGCGCAGTGAGAAACAAATGGCGCGGAAAAGTACGCATGAAAAAATAGTTAGCCCCTGTGCGTCACTGCTTTTGCAGTCACTGCAACAACGAAGGACAGAAGTGAGCCATTCATGATTTATATTGTTCTCTATACACATAAAATTTCTGCATTCTTTAAGAGAATTCGTGGTGAAACGTACAAGTTCAGCCTCCTTGTCACACCTTGTACAGTTTTTGTAAAGCTCCTCTAATGAAATCGACAAATGAGAGGCAATGCAGACGCCAGCACACACAGCCTTCTGCATGTTGTGTGCCCATGGCTGTACACTAAGATAGTAAAATAGTTACTCACACACGACAGAAGATGAGGACGCAAGCACATGACAAGTACGTGCAAGTTTATATAAAAACGTGCGTGTAAAATATGACTCGCAAATAACTTTACCTTCACATCCCTTACAATCCTTCTGAAGCTGCTATGACAAAAGCAATAGAGTATAGGCGTTGCAGTCGCCAGCGCACACAGACACAGCCTTCTGCACGGTGTGTGCCCACGGCTGCACAATAATATACTAAAATAGTTATTTTCACGTCACAGAGGTTGAATATACATGGATATGAAAAATACGTGCAAAGTGAGATAAAAACATACGCGTAAAATAGGACATGCAAATAATTTAACCGCGATGTCACACATCTTCAGTGATGCATTTTGATCCCCGTAGCGTAACAGCTTAAGTGCAGTAGCCACAGTCATAATTCCGAGGAGCTGCGAACTGCCGTGCCGCCAGCGAGGCGGCCAGTTCTAAGCGAGCACCGCCGTTCAGCTTGAGCGAGGGACCCGAAGACCAAACACGGCGTTGCACGCGGAGCGTCTGCCGCCAGCAAACCTTAAACAGAGCGACCGTACGCTGGGCCGCCGCCACGAACAGTGCCGAGTTGGTTTGGAGTGAGCGCTTAAAAAAATGCCACCATATCCACGAAGTGAATGATGATGAGTGGGCGAAGCTCCGGAGGTAAACCTGGTAAACCATGAATCCTCCGTACATTTTGCCCACTCGATTTTATTGCAACGCTCCCCCTTGCGTACGTCGCCGCACTATATCGCACGATGACACGCGCCATATGTGGCATCATTTCTATTTTATAACACCTCGCATCTTTCATAATCAACTACATGTACCGCCGTCTAGTTTATAACATCTTGCATCTTTTGGACGGACGGACGGACGGATGGACGGATGGATGGACGGATGGACGGATGGATGGATGGACGGACGGACGGACGGACGGACGGACGGATGGATGGACGGACGGACGGACGGACGGATGGATGGACGGACGGACGGACGGACGGACGGACGGACGGATGGATGGATGGATGGATGGATGGATGGATGGATGGACGGACGGATGGACGGATGGATGGACAGACGGACGGACGGACGGACGGACGGATGGACGGACGGACGGACAGATGGACGGACGGATGGACGGATGGATGGACGGATGGATGGATGGACGGATGGATGGACGGACGGACGGACGGACGGGCGGACGGACGGACGGATGGACGGATGGATGGATGGATGGATGGATGGATGGATGGACGGACGGACGGACGGATGAACGGATGGACGGATGGATATGGCTGTACCCTTTAGATCGGGCGGTGGCTAGCGTAATACTTAGAACTGAACGAGAGGTGGCTACATACAGGGGACGCACAGCCCACGCCTTAAGGAGCTTCGCTCCTAAAAACCGACGTTAATGCGGCCCCTTTCCACAAACTCGAGCAAGTGCAGCGAGTAAACGGAAGTGCAGTGAGAAAACGCAAGTACAGCGAGCAAACGCAAGTGCTGCGAGAAACCGCCGTGGCAGCCGCCAATGAATTGTTTCCTCCTCCACCACCGGCCGGCGCCGACCTGCTTGCGACAGATTGACGGGGAAGGCAACTGTAATGGTGACCAATATTTAAAGACTCGGTTCTGACGCTGGAAAGCCCCGCCTGTCCATGCCAGTGCAATTACAGCGCGCTACATACTACAACCAAGCGCGTTACCAGAAACCGCAACGTGTTTTGGACGACACGCCAAACAGCGACGGATTCAATCTCCACTCAATATCGTTAGCCCGGAGCTCATAACGGCAGCGAAGACAGGTGAGCACTCGTTGGGTGGGTGGCCGATGGCAATGGCGGCAAATTTCCGGGCGGTCAAAAAGCACAGGTGAACTACAGGCGCCCAAGCCGACATTCGCGGTGCATTTCATGCGTGCGATATACAAAACATCCGAGCCCGTTGCCGGCAAGCGCGATCCCTACCGCACACCTGACAAGTATTGCAGAAGAGATAATGGTCACCTACTTGTGATAGAACCCAGCGCTTATTTCTGCTCTGAGTCAGACCAAAATAATGCATCCGATAGGCCTGCTTTCTTCCACGCCGCCATGTTAGCCTTCATTCCCAACCGTGTACAGCGCGGTGTGACGACGTGTCCAGACCTTCTCCAGATTTAATGGGTGCGGCGAAAAGAAAAGCAGCAGCGTGCGCCCGTCGAAATGTACGCACAAAGCTCCTCGCTGCAATTACTAGATCGTCTAGCTCTCCAAGCGCGACGGAGCGCCAATCGCCACCAGCAAAATAAGGGGGAGGACTGAGCCAAGAAAGAGGAGGACGGCTAGTTTCCACGACAGCGGTTTGCGCACAGCCCGTGTCTCCTGCACGGTTCAACCCTTTGGTAACTAAGTGGTTTGCATGTGGAACGCATTCCTCTGTTGTTACTCCTCAACGGTCTATCTGTTCATCGCGCGCGCCTATTGCGCTCCGTTGCTCCTTCTTAGTGTAATTTTGCCTTAGAGTACACCTCAGCCATATACCACCATGTTGGGGCTCGTTCTAAGTTTCGCAACCCATGTAATTTGACCATGGAAAATGTATAAAATATAATAACGATAAAGCAAAAAACTACAATAAGAAGTTCAAGCAATGCGGCAGAATATTAAAGAAACAACAACAAAAATACAGTCCTTAAGTTATTTAACGCGTACGAAGCGGCTTAAGGCGCATGACATGAACGACTTCAGGTCGCGCATGCCGCAGTTCAAAGTTCATGATTCCGTTAAAACAACCTTGTAGTCGAGTGTACCGAGACGTCGAATTTCCATGTACGGTCCGAAGTACCGTCACAGAAGTTTGCCGCTGAGGTCACGTCGGCATATCGTCATCCACATTCAAGCGCGGTCGCCGGACTGGTATTCCACGAGGCGTTGCCGAAGATTGTAAAGGTGGTGGTCGGTGGTCTGCTGATTCTTCTTGAGCAGCAGGGTGAGTTGAAGAGCTTCTTAAGCGCACTGAAGGCATCAGTTATGACGTTGAGTTTTTCTTCTTCAGGGACATTGGGCAGCACTGCGTCGAGCGTTTGCCGGGTTCATTTCGTAGACCATCTTGTACGGTGGCATGTGCGTCATCTCCTGCGCGGCCGTGTTCTATGCGAAGGTCATGTACGTAAGGATGTCGTCCCATGTCTTGTGCTCGACACCAACGTACAGGGCCAACATGTATACGATGGTCTTATTAAGACACTCAGAGAGAGCACTTGTCTGTGCATTGTAGGCCGTCGTGTGGCAGAGGCTTGTCTGCCTATGTCTGAAGGTCACCTGAGTTGAATGAACAGGAAAGGCCGTACGTCTATTGGTGATGAGGGCCTCTGGGGCGCCACGATGAACGACGACGTTCTCAACGAAAAACTCCGCTACCTCTTCGGTACTGCCTTTCGGTAGTGTCAGTTTTGACGTAGCGGGTGAGGTATTCGGTAGCCACGACATTCCATTTGTTCCGGATTTCGAGGTCATCAAGGCCTTGGTAAGGCCAACCCGATTGGCTGGAATGGTCGGTTAGGTGGTTCTATCTGCTCAAGAAAGTATTCAAGCTTCAGAAAAGAAATTAATCTGTTTTTGAACGACCATTGTCTATACTTCATCTCTATGAAAGGCCGTAACAAGTATAGCGCACCTCTAAATATAGAAACAGCTCACATATAGCAAGCAACGAATAGGTATATTGCATGGACACTTTTTTTTCTCGAAAAGCATCCTAGCTGCTTTGGGAACCACCTTAAATATACTTGAACAATTCATGTATTCGAAAGAGAGAAAGTTCGGCTGATCCCACGTACCTGGGGAATCAACGTTAAGTGAAGCATTCGCAGGGAAGGTGACAATGGTGTAATATTTTATTGTGTCATACATTGTGAAATCGTGCTAAATACACGTACAAATGTTGCACGCAAAGAACTCCAGGTGGTCGAAAGAGCCCCAGGTGCGTGCACGCTAAAGAACCCCCGGCGGTACGAAATTTCTGGGGCCCTCCACTACAGTGTCTCACATCATCATATGGTGGTTTCTGGACGTTAAATCCCACATATCAATCAGTCTTGCGTCCAAGGGCCGTGAGGCAAGTGCTTTGTTGAGCGTAGCCACCGCAGCGGAGACCTTTCTGGAGAGGTCGTGCTACGGAAAGCCCGAGTATATGATATGAAAAGTACGAACTTCTTTCCAAAAAGCTAACAATGATTTATGTGTGAAAAGTGGTTTCCTACCAATGAAAATTGCAGGCAGAAGTGGAATCTGTTCTCGGTAGGGTAATGGTGAGTGTTGTCTTCTTAGCGTGTCTAATTCTTTACACTGGATGAGAATGCGAAGTACAGTGAGCGCTTCTCCACATCTATCACACAAGGGTGGATCGCCATCAGACAAAATAAATGAATGTGTATTGTATGTATGTCCTGTTATTAACCTTGTAAGTATTACTTCTGTGTCAGGCAATTTTTATACTGGTGGCCAATGCTCTAGTTGCGGCTTGATGACATGCAATTTATTACCTGTGTGTGTGTCACATGTGCTCTGGCAATAAAACCTGAGCTTTCATTTTAGAACAGGTTTCAAGTCGAGTGCAAGAATCGGTATCAATGTTTGGTAGCGGTTGTGTTGGCGGATTCAGCTAGATGGTTCGCCAGCACTATGCCTCGTGTTTCTTGGATTAGTAGACTGTGCATAAGAGCGAATAAAGCGAGACAAGGAAACGGTTTTTGTGTTTTTTCAATCTTCAGAGCCTTTACTACCCTTAAGGAATTTTTATATATTATTGCCTTCTGTAGATTTGTTTTTTATTGTGTTTAACGGCCGCAAGTATCGCATAAGCATCGCTGGTGACAATTCTCGTATCAGACTGCAGAACACCGGCTTCCGAAAAGGATGGGCTGACGGCTGCGTATGAGACAGAAGTGTTGTACTTTGAAGCATCCGTAAAGAACTCACGACATGTGTATTTATGTTGTAGTTCTAGGAAGTATGTCTGAAATGTGCGATTGGTGCATGCTTTGTCACCTCCAAGAAACACACGTTGCATTCTGTCGCCTGCTGTTGCCACGGTGGCAGGCATACTGCGGGGGCCATCAAACGGTGTTCGAGTGGCACACCGGTTTTTTTCGGTAGGCCCCTCACACGGAGTGAGTAGGGCTGTGTCATAGAAAGCCGTTTCTCAAACACAGCAAGGCTTGACATGTCAATAATTGTGGAAGGTGATGAATGATCCTTGTCTGCATTTACATTAAGATGATATTTTAAGGACATGTAACATCTCTTTAAGTGGAGCGACCATTCGTTCAATTCCACGTACAGGCTTTTCACGGGGCTAGTGCGAAAAGCACCCGTAGAGTGGCGGATGCTTAGATGACGAACAGGATCAAGCATTTTAGGGCAGTAGGTGTCGCAGACTAATGTGCTATTGCCCCATAGTCTAGGTGGGTACGGATGGGGCTTTTGTATGAATTTATTAAACACTTCCCCTGTCACCTTCCCACGTAGTGCGTGATAACACTTTTACAACGTTCATAGCTTTTATGCACTTGTTTTTTAAATATTTGATGTGTGGTATGAAGGTCAACCTGGAGTCCAAGATTACGCCCAAGAATTTGTGTTCGGTATTGACAGAAAGACGTTGCCCATGCAGTTGAATATCGGATTTGGAAGGAATCCCTCTCTTACTGTAGAAAAAGACACACGTGCTTTTCTGTGCATTCAGTCGGAACCCCTTTTCCTCTGCCCAATTGGAGACTTTGTTGAAAGCAAGCTGAACCTGCCGCTCACACATGGCCAGATTACAGGACTTCGAACCAAGCTGTACGTCGTCGACGTATGCACACTAAAACATATTGCGAGGAATGGTCAAGCGCAAAGAATTCATTTTGATAATAAAAAGTGTGCAACTAAGTACACTACTTTGCGGCACGCCTGTTTCTTGGACAAATGTTTGAGAAAGAACGCTGCTCACTCGAACGCAGAATGTCCAGTTTGGCAAGTAACTTTCAATTATAGTAAACATTTTGCCACGCACGCAAAGGTGGGACAAGTCTTTTAATATTTCAAAGCACTATGTTGTATCATAAACCTGTCGATGTCTCGGAACACAGAAAGGAAGTATTGCTCGTGGACGACAGCATCTCTGATCTCTGCCTCGATACGAACAAGGTGGTCGGTGGTGGACCTGCCCTAACGAAACCCGCACTGGAATCGGTAGAGCAAATTGTTTGTTTCAAGGAAATGTACAAGTCGGCAATTCATCATTTTTTCAGGAGTTTGCACAGGCAGCTTGTAAGCGCAATAGGCCTATAACTCGAAACTGAAGAAAAGTCCTTGCCCTATTTCAAATAGGGAATAACAATAGCCTCTTTTCAAGAATTAGGGGTAGCGCCAGAGAACCAGATACCATTTTACAAACAAAGTAAACTTTTTGCGTTTCGATTGGTAGGTTTTTTAACATTTCGTAAGCCTCACGGTCAAAACCTGGAGTGGAATCACTGCAGTAGTTCAGTTATATTTCGAGCTCAGCTAAGCTGAAAGCTTAGTTGTACGCCTCGTATCATTTACGTTTGTGTTCGAGGTTTTGTTTTTCTATTTTCGTTTTGTATTTTTTGAAAGCTTCAGTACAGTGTGACGAGCTGGACACCCGTTTGAAATGTGCACCGAGGAAGTTCGCCTGATCTTTCAAGTTGTCACCTTTTGTGTTTACAAGTGGAAGTGTGTGTCCTTGTCTTCCTGCTACCCTACCAACCATGTTCCAGACTTTCGACTCCTGTCTATATGCGTTGATTCCTGGCAAAAAATTTCTGCCAACTTTTTTTTTCTGACCTGCCGACACCTTCTTCTGGCCTGACATTTCATTTTCTCAAAGATGTCGACTTTTGGCTGTCTGTAAGTTCCGAAGCAACCTCCATGTTGTGGTTTGCTGGTTACGCGCATTTCGGCACTCAGTGTTCCAGCATGGAAAACGTCGTTTTCCAGAGATTCCATTCGTTTGTGAGATGCATTTTGTTGCTGCATCAATCAGAAACGCTGTGAAGTAGTTGACAGCCACATCAACGCGTTAAATGCATATGTCGCGCCAACTTGAATGATTGATGGCATAAAACTGTTCCCAGTCGGCTTTCCTTAATAGCCATTTGAGAAGCTGTGGCGGGCACTCAGTTGATGTAGGTGTGCTCAAAACTACGAGAAAATGGTCACTTCTGTAGGGATGACTTTCAAGTGAAGTAGAGGCACAAGCGACGGAGATGCTATGCTCAGATCTATGGAGGAATAGGTATTGTTATCGAGGTTATAATAGGTTGGTTCTTTTTTATTCAGAAGAAACGCGCTGGAAGAGAGAAGAAACTGTACAATCAGTCGACCTCGGGCATCACAACGAGAGTCACCTTATAGCCTGCTATGCACATTCAAGTCTCCAAGAAGAACAAAAGATTCCGGAAGTTCATTTATTAAGGACTGGAAGTCATTTTTTTGTATGTGATAGCTCGGAGGTACGTAAAGAGTGCAAATTGTGATCAGATTGTCGAAACTCACAACTCGAATAGCCACTGCCTCAAGGGATGTTTGGAGTTGAAAGTGTGTGCATGCAATTTCTTAATTCACTATGATGGCAACAATGTACTCACGGCATCATCACGGTCCTTTCGGAAAATAGCGCATTTACGTAGAAAGTTGGTGTGTTTTGAATTAACTTGTGTTTCTTGTAGACACAGCACTTTTGGCGAGTGTTCGTGTAAAATGTCTTGGACATCCTCAAAGTTCCTGCGAAGGCCCTTGACATTCCATTGTATAATTTAAGTGTTCATGGTAAAAGTAAAGTAGGGCTGCGCGTACGAGGAGCGAGTGGCTGTTAAGGTGGGAAGCTTGAATTCAAGCAACAGGGCCGTCACCAGGCCCTGTTGCTTGCTTTTTGTTTTCTTGGCGTGCTCCAAGGAGACACGCCGCTCTTTCGGCACCAAGAGTACCGATGTATCCATTGCCTCCTCAGATGCACTGGATGCCCGCACGTGAGAACTGGTAGTTCGAATTCCGGGCCTCGCCGGATGAGGCGAGGCCTTGAGATCTGAAGACCCTGGAGTCTCCTGTCTCTGTTCGGGAGTAGTCGGAGTAGTCTGGACTACAGCCGCATTGGGGGTGGGTGCCACAACCGCCGGCTACGTATGCACGGGCCGAAGGAGTGGCGGGGGCAAATGCGGCAGTGCCCCCTGACGCACCGCATCAGCATATGTTGGGCCATAGAATGGCGAGACCTTTTTCCTTGCTTCCTGTAAATAAATTTTTTCTTTCACCTTCAGCGTTATTATCTCCTTTTCTTTCCTTCATTATGACAGGAACGTGAATATGCAGCATGTTTTTCGTCACAGTTTACACAGTGCGGCTGCTCTTTGCAGTTCTCAGACACGTGGCCCAGGACTCCACATTGTGCGCAGGTCTGGCGATCACGACAGGTTTTAGAGTCAAGGCCATACCTCTGATATTGGAAGCAACAATGGGGGTTTGAGAGAGGTCTTCGTGTACCTTGTTTGAATGGTTTCTGGCAATTTACTAAAAGCAAACCTGAGTATTAGGTGTTTCGTTGGTGTTTTCTTGTTGTCTCTTCTGATGATGATTCTCTGTACATTGGTAACATTTTGGCTCTTCCACTCCTCCAAAATTTCAGTCTTGGTCAGGTCAAGTAAGTCCGTGTCAGATACCGCTCCGCGAGTTATGTTAATTGATCTGTGTGGTGTTATGGCTATCGGTATGTCACCGAAAGCTGAGAGATGGTCTAGCTTTTCAAATTGTTCTTTTTCCCGAATTTCGAGGAGAATGTCTCCGCTAGCCATTTTTGTTACCTTGTATCCAGCGTCAAGAGTTTCGGTATAACATCTAGCAACTACGAAGGCAGAAACGGTTCTGGCTTGCTTTCCAGCTTTCTCGTGGTGGATGACATAAAAGTGAGGAAATGTTTCGGTTGGCCTGTTGTATAAGTTTATGCCATCAGTGCGCACCCGCTTCAATCCGGTACGATATGTAAGTAAGGGGAATGCTCTTTGAATAACAGTTTTATTTTTCTTCAGCAGCGTTGGCGACCACCTACTGTGGAGCCCAATGAGGGAACGCTAGAAGTTTGTAAATACAAAAACTTGCTGACGCCAGTCGTACAACGCCACTATAACACATTGCGCATTGACCAAGGTAGGCTATTTGCACAGGGTTAACCTTCGCCGCCAGGAAAATTGGAAGTAAAAGGAAGAAACAAGAAGACAGGAAAGATAGAAAGTGATGGCAAAGACGAAGATGTAGAGAGAGAGGGGGGTGGGGGATAGGAAAAGGCAACTGCCGATTTCTCCTAGAAGGGTCAGTCCAGGGGCGCCGTCTACGCGAAGCCGGGACCAAAGGGGTGCGCTGGCTCTGCCGGGGGGCCTTAAATGTCCAATCACCCAGCGTCGCCTCAACCCCCAGGATCCTCTTATCCCCGGATACGGCAAAGCCACGCACTGCTAGGCGTGGGAGAAAGCCGAACCCCCCTCCCCCACTCCACCCATTAGTTCGGGTCTGTGGTGTCGCTACACACCCAACGCCTGCTTGCGCAGACGCCCCTGCGAGGTGCCTCAGCGCATAATTTCGCAGGCAATGAACCCGCATTAACAAGTTTTTGAATAGTTTGTGAACACGAAAAAAAACTTGTTCGCATATGCGCAGTGACTATTTTGTAAGCTGTGAGTTAGCGAACCATATTTCCCTGACCGCACCGAAAAGTGTGGATGGCTGTGTGAGCTCCAGCGTTTTAGGTCGCGAGCTGCAAAAGAGACGGCAAGTGTGCGACGCCCTTGCAAGTTTGGAAACATGATTTTCAGTATGTCTTCTTATCGATAAAAGATACGTTTACTAGCGTAATAATTACACTCGCATAACGGTGACACATGTGTTGTGAATGAACATTGATGTGACGCCATTTGCTTGATGAAGTGGGCGGCGACTTAACTAGCAGAGAGGTAGCAGGCATAAAGCTTGGAGTGTGCTAAATATAAATACATGCATCATATAGCTTTAGCGAAACTGAACTCTAGCAAATAATCTGTTTGCTCATGTATATGAGGTTATATCTTAATTTCTAGGCACGCGGCCTTCACTAAGGAAAGCGGGTGACTCAGCTCATCTACTCTCTGTATTAGCGGCATCGGCTGCCACAGACATCTAGAAAACGAGGCTCTCGCAGAAAACGTAGATGTGCTCAAGCGTGTTCCTCTGATGCATTTTTTCAACGATTGCTCACTGGGTGCAGTCATAAATATGTGAGCCGCCTAATCCTTCCGCCCCTCCCCCCAAATGACAAATGCAATATCCGGACCAGTTTTGCAGCTTCCACTCCCTAAATCTAGGGTCTCGGAATCAGCTAGCATGCTGTCGAGACACTGAAGATGGTGTCATGGAATCTTGAAAATACTAAAAGGCTCTGTGTGAGTTTTCCCGGTGGTCATCTCATATGTTGGTGCTATGAGTACTCGCAACGCTGAGCACTCATAAAGCAACCATTTCGTGTGATCACTTCGTATCCCACTCCACTGTGCTGCAGTTCTCAAACTAGTATGTAGAGATCTGCAGTACCATGTGCACGAACTGATCATATTCTGACAGGTGCACAGTCGCATTCGCGAAGACCTGCAAGTGCGCAGGTTGTGTGTGGTCTCAATAAAGCTCCCAAGGTCCCTTATGCGTTTTTTAAAAGGATTGGAAAGCCGAAGCAGCCTTTTTTTTTCTCTTCTCAGTAATAATTATTTCCCTAGCGAAAGCTTTCTGGAACTCACGCGGTTTGTCTCTTTCATTGGAATCTGCCCACTTTAAATCAAGCGGCGATGGCACGTCATACGTCGTGATTAAAAAAAATATTGGTGATATGTGGCGTCAACCAATGATTTGTTTAGCACTCGTGTAGGCAGCGAAGGCCCTTTTCGCACTTGATGATGCCTCTAAACTTTCCCAACCATGTGCACTGCGCTGTCTATTTTGTAGGAGCGCGCGAGTATTACACACTGAATAGAACAATGCCATAGCCAAATCAAATGAGCACCTACTTTTTCATTCGAAATCGAAGTGAATATGATAGCGTTAGATTTTTCATTCAAGATTCCCGATATTTTCACTCCACTGTACTTTTATATCCGGAAACATCAATTCCAACACACGCTATAGTACAGCTGTTTGCGTGATAGTTCTATGAGTAGGTTAATGCTTTGGAAGTATACCCGGTCACTTGAGAGATATTACTTGTCCAAATTATTCCGTAGAGCACTGAATTTATAGTATGATTGCATATAGGTATAATTATTATTACACTGAGTGACAATCACTTATCTACAAAGTATGCAGCAACACTTAAGCAGTGTTCTTTGAGTTGCATTGCCTCCTTCATGCGTTCGCTTGTGACTAAAACAATTTGTAGTTTCTCAGGTGGTTGTTGCAAAGGAAGCACAGATTTCTGTTAAATGTGGAACGCACGTGTGCTAAGTGATACGTAATAAACTCGTGCATTATACAATCATGGATATGAACACTATGAATACTCGCGTGAAAAACGCGATTGCGGATGTTGAGAATTTATCTGAGCTATTTGATAAAAACAGTATCCTTCTCAAGTGTACAAGCACATGAACCAAGGAAGGGGAAATTCTGCACCATTCTGCTTATACCTGAGGTCCATTTGGCATTTGGCGCCTCAACAAACTAGAACATCACTCCCGCCGCAATAATCTGATATTACACGGCATTGAAGACACTGCTTCTGAAACATGGACCCAGTGTTTAAAAATATTCAGTATCCTTAATATAGAGCTGAAGTGACGATGAAAACATCTGAGTGACGATGACGAACGCATATCTCGCGCACACAGGTCGGGATGTACGCACCAGGAAAATATCGACCTGCGATCAATAAATTCGCATCTTTAAGGCTACGCGAGAGCATCTTGGTCACTAGAGCCACACTCAAGGCTTGTGGCGTCCCACTTAACGAAGACTTCTGTGCGACTAGGAGGAGTGTGCGTAAAAAGCTTTTATAGTATGGAAAAGCTAGTAAACAGCAGTTCTCGGTACGTTATAACAGACTTTATATAAACAAAAAGTGCTTCGCGTACTCGCGAACAACCGATAGCATCTGTGAACTGGAATCCAGTAGAAACGAAAGTGGGCAAGACTCTCTATCCTCTCCTGCGTCCACAGGTGTCACAGAACGAGCGCTAAAAATGGGCGAGCCGCCAAATTCTTGCGATAACGGGCGGGAGAAACGCCGCGAGGTCAAAAGAAAAAAAAAGAAAACAAACATCCAAGGCTCCCCGGGCGCGCGCTCTCCCCGCGGAGCGTGGCTTCGCCGACGAACCTCCTCACCCCACAGCGGCGGCCGGGCAAGCACTGGAAAGTTCCAGAAGGAAATAGGCGTGGTCATACTGAGTTGAGTCATCGGTCGGGGACGGCCCTCGTACAGTCTCGCCCCCTCCCCAGCCTTCGCTGCGTATCGCGCCGACGAAATGACGAGAACCTTCTGGAATCGCGCACGGAAGGTATTTAACCGAGCCGCGGAGACGAGAAAGCAGGAGAAGACGGAAGTTGGCGCCAGGGCGCGTTGGGTATCCCGCCGTGTAGTCGGCGAAGGTTTTGTCCGTAGGGGCAAAGCAGGAGAAGAAGAGGATTTCCACCTGAGGGGTGAAGGCTCGAGCTACAGGCAAGAGCGTGTGTTTACCGCTATCGAGCGAAGACGCGTGGCAACAGCTGCGTGTGTGAAGCCGACGTATTTCTGGCGAAGAAGTTTGAAGCTTGGAGAGTGGCCATTTGAAGACGCGAGGTTTCCTGGAAGAGAAACTTCGGCGAGGTTTCCTGGAAGAGAAACTTCAGGGGGCAGCGGAACGACAACAACGCTGGACTTTGAGTGAGTGATTCTCGGAAGAGTATCATCCAGACTTTTGTTCCAAGAACTTTGGACTGGATAGGTTTTCTATCTCTTTAGTCTTTAAGTGTCTTGGTTGTTCAATGCATGCGACTGCATTGTAGTGCGTATCGTTGTCTGTGTCCGTTGTTTTGAGTGTGGCTAATTGTACTGTGTAGTACGCTGTTTGATTGGTGACGTATTGTATGTAACTATTGTGGAGTGTGCATTCTTGTGTATTGTTTTCGATCTGCCATTTTTGAGAATATAATATTTGTTTTGTTTATCAACTCTCGGCTCTGACTTGTTCTTTGGGCCACAGCCGGCGTCCGCTGGCGCGCCAAAAAAGACCACTTCTAAATTGTCCACGCTTTCGTGGTGCGGTTCGGGGGGCCAATACTTCGGCCCTTGGAATTAGCCCGGCGATCGCCTCCCTAATTAATGGGACAGGTGTGACAACAGGTAGAGGCCTTTGTTTGTCTTAGCCCGAATGTCAAATGATGCGACCCTGGTTTAGGCTAGCACATCCTTCCTACTATCAAATGTCAGAGTCATAATCAATAAGCGAAATTCATTATCGACAGTCATTGACTCGTGCTACGCAGACGTTGTAGCGCTCACCAAAACGTGCCTTTCAGTACATAACTATTAGATTGCGACAAAAACTACACTGCATATAGCTGCGATCGTAGTAGGGGAAAGGGAGAAGTTGTGCTTATAGCGGTAGGCAACAACCTAGAGTCACACATGATACCGGTGAATGCTTCCTTAGAAATGGTTTGTGCTACTATTCCGTTATGTAATCAGAGTGATCTTTTTTGTGTATGCTATAGGCCACCCAACGCGGCGCCTGACTTTTGCAACCAATTGCACGATGTGTTGAATTCACTGGTTGTACATTTTCCGCACTCTCATCTGTTCCTTTTGGGAGAATTGAACTTTCCTAAAATTCATTGGTCAGGTACCAGTACTATTGTCACAGAGATGACAGTGGATAATAACTCATTTGTTAATTTATGTTTAGGTTTTACCTTAACTAAATTGGTCACCGAATCAACAAGAAGAGCCGTTACTACTGCTAATGTGCTGGATTTATTCCTGGCCACGACACCATACTTACTGAACTGACTCACATGTTTTTCTGGTACTAGTGACCACTGCTACCTACAATTTACCTTAAGTATTAATATTTCACCCCAAACTAAGGTCCCCAAGACCAAAAGAAACTACAAAAAGGGGACCTATGATGCAATGAACGCGAAACTAGAACAGTTTAATGATAGCTATATGCCTCATAACTTGCCCAATTTTCAATACTACTCAGTGCTATACGCCTGTTTTTTTTTTTGCACACTTCAGTCGAGAAGAATTGGTGCCGTTTTAAAGACAAAGTTGCTTCATTGATCGGCAGACATGTGGCGCTTCAAATATAATTTTAAAAAATCAGAGAGCGCCGTGATTTACGGCAAATTTTAAAGGACTTCTAAACAGAAAACAAAAACGCCTCTTCCACTCGACTGAACTCTCGGGAAGTGTCTTTCGTCGGTAGGCTTATCATGATGCTCCTTATGCCTATCGCTTTTCCATCAAAAATACCAGACAGGACTACTTCAATACTACGCTTTCCTTGTTATTGTCTGCTAACCCATCGAAGTTTTGGAAAACTATCAACCTAATAAAACAAACTGTCATATCAATTACTGACTCCAATGGCCGTGCGACGCGCCACGAAGAATGTTGTTCTCTTCTAAGCAAAGTATTTTCTCAATGTTTTTCAAATTTCTGTGCAGCTTCGATGCCGCAGGTACATCGCAGCGACATTTTTTTTCGCAATGAATTACATAACTATAAAATTTGAAAGAATTATTAACTCAATCCGGCGACTTAAGCTGTCTTCTGCCTGTAGCACTAGTGAGATAAATGCGAAATTTCTCAAGAACAGTCAAGTCTACTGTTTGTTTGTATTGTCACACATTTTAAACAGTCTCTACAGTGTGCCTCATTGCCAACTGACTGGAATGTGCCCGGGAAAGGTTATACCCGTCTTTAAATCCAAACACCAAAACTTTCCCCTGAACTACTGGCCAATTCCTTCAACAAGCATTCCCTGCAAAACGCTAGGACACATGATCTACTATAACCTCATAGAATTTCTTGAAACCAACGCAATTTACGCCAAGTTTCAACACGGCTTTTGTAAGCATCATTCGTGTGAAACCCTGCTTTTATCTTTTACACATGACGTCATCTCTGTGCTAGATAACAACGTACTGGTTGATAGCATTTTTTCTAGACTTCGCGAAAACATCTGATATTGTTTCACAACAATTACTACTGCTTAGCTTTAGCGCGATGAATATTCATTTATTTTTTATTTACTTACTTATTTATCTCTTGAACAACACCTTAGAGGCCCGAAGGCATTGAATAAAAGAGGTTACAGTGAATGCGGAAGTGAACTTGTCAGGAACAATTATATAATTGAGGGTAATAATAACAACGGGAAGAGGTGTAACAAAAGCTAACAATTCAATAGGTCAGCAGCATTTAAAACAAGAGATTACAACTTGCTGATGAAAATAAAGGTCGAACTTTCACAACATAAAATAGCTCGAAAGTTACACATGTAAAACTGTCTCATGATGCTATATTAAAGAAATTTATCTCAAGTTTTTGCCGAAACGTTTTAGGGTGACTATCAGAGGCGATATTGTCGGGAAGATCATTCCACATGCGGATGGCTTGCGGTAGTACTGATGTGTTGAATGTGTTTGTGTTACAAAACACGTGCGTGAAGGTTAGATGATTATGTAACCTGTGTGACATGTAGAGGGGGCGTTGAAGGTGCAATGACGATGTTTTGTTACTGTACACGTACTTATTAAATAAGCATAATAAGGACACGTGACGACGAACATACAATGCTTGCAAGGAATGATCAAGTTTGAGCTGAGCCACACTAGAGCGAATGTCGTAGTTCTTAGAAATGTAACGAGAGGCTCTGTTTGGAATTGCTTCGAGCATGTTAATTTGATACTGAAGGGAAGAGGACCAAACAGATGAGGCACATTCAAGCTGCGGGCGAACAAAAGTAGGGTAAGAATGTTTGCGAACGTTATATGGGCAATGATGGTTGTTTCGCATAAGTACCTTAATGTTTTGGAGGCGTTAGCTCAAACATAAGTGACGTGCTCTAGCCAAGATAGTCCAGGTGTAAGGTGGACGCTCAGATATTTGTAGGATGATGCCCACGAAAGTATGTCATCTTGTATGCGGTATGAAAAATTGGAGATGGTATATCGACTCCAACACTCTGAAATGAATTGACTGCTTTCTGACTAACCACACTCAGTATGTCACCGCAAATAATTGTTCCTCGAATACCTGTGCAGTTAGATCTGGCGCACCACAAGATTCTATTTTGGGCCTTTTACGTTTCTTTAGTTTACTATAATGATCTAGCAAGTAACATTAAATCGTCTATAAAACTGTTTGCAGACGACGACTGCGTTATGTACCACAGAATAACTAATGAAGACGACAAACTATTTCTGCAAGCTGGTCTTATTAGTGTTTGTGATTGGTGCACTATGTCGTTAAGGGATCTTAACATAACTAAAGGTAAATGCTTCGCAATCACACGCTCTTCTATAACTCCAAAACGTTTCAACTACACAATAAATGGAAATAAGTTAGAACAGGTTAATAGGTACAAATACATTTGTGTTTACATAACAAACGATCTATCGTGTCATTCTCACATTACAAACATTACTAAAAACACCAACCATTCTCTTGGTTAACTCTGCAGGAACTTTCGCCAAGCACCCCCACACCTTAAATTACAGTTTTATCAAACATTAGTCTGACCAAAATTAGAGTACGCATCTACCATTTGGTACCCAGCTCATTCAACGTTCATTGAAGCTTTATAAGCTGTCTAAAATCACTCAGCCCGCATTATTCCTAACAACTATGCTCGTACTGCCAGCGTGACCTTAATGAAATCTACTCTACAACTTCCTGATCTGGCCACTAGAACAACAATTTCTTGTCTGTCACTCTTCCACAAAAGTTTCTTTCATAATCCAGTACTTAGGAAGAATTAATCAGAGATCCTGCATATTTTTCATCTCGTGTTGAGCACCCGAATAAAGCAGTCATTCCCTCTTTCCGCACCAACCATTTTCTGCAATCTTCCGAAGAAAAGCAGAGAGTGGAACCGTCTCCCCCTCCATTGCTGCCGCTAAGGATCAATGGCTGTTCAACTCAGCAGTTCCAAAACACTTGATGATGTGTCTTTAGGCTACTGTTGTTTGCCTTCTCTTGTCTATTTTGTATTTTTTAACTATTGTGATTTGTTTTATTTCCTCGAGTGCTGTTATTATAACTTTTTTTCCGCTTATTGAGCCCACCCCCTCTGCAATGCCCTCTGGGTTTTGAGGGTACACTAATAAGTAAATAAATAAACATAAATAAATAAATAAATAAATAATAAACAAATAAAAACTCGGCAGATCCCACGTACCTGGGAATCGACGCATGTGGAGTGAAGGAGACCGTGTTGCAATTTTTTTATTGAGCGACACTTCATGAAATGACGCTAAATATATATACAAATGTTGAACGCACAGACACATGTTGAATAGTTGCACATGTTTATATAACCAGTTATTTGCACTTACGCAACGATGTCAACTGGAACATGCGTATTAGTGACCCAGAAGCAGATATGAAGTGGTGATGCTCGCGAATATGCGGGCCCTGGACACTACTACATAAATCAACTTCAGTGCCCGGCACCTAACCACAATCGATGTTAACCCGACGTGACGGCTGTGTCAAAGGAGTACTTATGCAATGTTTACGAAATTGGGTAGGCAGTACTGCAGCCACTGCTGACGTTTCACGAAGATTAGCGTATATTTTAAAAGTAGTTCCGAGACCTGGCATAGGTACGTGGTAGAATTCTTGAGTGCAACGCAGAATGCTTGGGTTCGATTCCTGCTGTGACCCTGAAATTTATTATTTGCATTCGTCGGGGGGTCAACACAGCCTATGTCACGTTTTTCCTAACCCTGACATTTATTCTATGCGTTCATTGGGTCGACGCTACCGATGTCGGGATTGCTTAACACTCACGCGTTAAAATTGCCCCTGTGTGTTCTCGTTTTTCCTGGGTAGTGTCAATCACTTGTTGAATAAGCCTGCATACCAGCGGCACATCCCTGCCTGTGGGTATGTGCCACTGTTTAGTGAGAAGTGTTTGACGACGTACACGACGGGATTGCGACATTATTCATGTCTTGACCAGCACGTCATATTCGTCAAACCATCTCACCGTTCCTTGCTAATTTTGGTTCACGCCAAGTTGGGAGGCTGACCACGAGAAAACTCAAACGTAAGCGGCTAGATAGATAGATAGATAGATAGATAGATAGATAGATAGATAGATAGATAGATAGATAGATAGATAGATAGATAGATAGATAGATAGATAGATAGATAGATAGATAGATAGATACGCTCAAAGTAGCCGAATTTCGCTCAGAAATGCCTCGCAATAAATAAATGAATAAAGAAATCAAAAAATAAATAAATTAAAGGCAGTGTACCCGGCAGTTGCAGCACCTCGCTAAGGCAAGTCGAATGCCAGAGCTACCATCAAATGATTACAAAATCATTGCGCCCTCCCGAGGCAGATCCAACGGGGCTGCATACGGAATGGATCGCATTTATTGCTGTCTACGTAGTACGGTGGGGATAGGCAGAGAAGCGGCCAGAAAAAATAGCATCTCCTAAACGTGAAGCAAAACATCGTGGTACTCAGCACACAATTAGCTGACAGATCCAAACGCTACGGAGCCATCAGAAAGCTTCCCATGAGTGAATGAGTGACTAAGAGTTCAAGGCTAACGCTTACCAAGCGACCCGGGAGAACACTTTCAAGGGCCCGATTAAGAATATCTCCAAGGATGAGAGTATGGTGGACATCGTTCTTAACCTAGTGACGCAGCGCAACCCTGGCGTATTGCACGCTACACTCTAAGGCAAAATTACCCGAGAAGAGAGTAACGGAGCCGAATAGGCGCGCGCAATAAACGAATAGACCGTTGAGGAGTAACCACAGAGGGATGCGCGCGGTGTGCAAACCACATAGTCTTCCTTTTTCATGCAAAGGGATGAACCGCGCGGGAGATGCAGGCCGAGTGCAAACCGCTGCCGAGGAAACTAGCCGTCTTCCTCTCTCCTGGCTCAGTACTGTCCCCTAATTTGCTGGTGATGGTACGCGTTGCTTCGCGCTCGGAGAGCTTGACAATCTAGGATTTACGCCGCGGTTTTTGTGTGTACGCTTGGATGAACGTGTGCTGCTGCTTTTACGTTTCGCCGCACCCATCAAATCTGGAGCCGGTCTCGACACGTCGCCACGCCGCGCTGTATATCCCTGGATCAGTCAAGATGGTCATGACTAACTCACAACACCACCGGTTGGGAATAAAGGCCAACATGGCAGCTGATGAGACAGCAGGCCTGTAGGATACATTATTTCAGTCGGACTCAGGGCAGGGGATTCTTTAACGAGTAGGTGATCATTCTATGTTCTGCCCTACTTGTCAGGTGTGTGGTATGAATCGCTCTTGCCGGCAAGTACGGCAAGCGAGGAAAGATTAAAGATGTGTAGTGGCAAGATTAACGAGCACCCTCACACATAAAAAGAAACATTGAAGCAATGTTGTCAACATTGAATTAGAGCAAATCGGGGTTTATTAAGCACAAGTCTTCGTGATATGTTTGGTCACACCTGACAAGGACCAGTTACCATTGAAAAATAAAACAATGTATAATTACAGGTACATGTGCATGGCAACCTTGTTTTGCGAATGGGGGGGGGGGGGAGAGATTTGCAATCAAATTCTTGAATGAAGTCGCCGTACACGTACCTCCATAAGCTCAGTCGTGAAAAATATGAGAGATCACAAGAGAATGCCACGCTCAAAGTAGCTGTGGCATGCAGGTATACAGGTTTCACACAAGCACGGCAAAGCGAGCTACAATAGAGAAGAATGAGCAAACATACGGTACTGGCCTGTCCTGTAGTATCGTGTTTACTCAATCGTTCCACGAAGGGTTACTTTATCGAGTTCATGAAGAAAGCTTAAGTGTTTCATGTGTGATTCTGTACTACATTGAAATGTGACGGCCTACTTTGGTTAGAAAAAAACCTTGAAAACGCTACTATTACAATAAGGCGAATACGATCATCTGCAGGTGTCAGGTAATTTACAAACATGGGTGTTTGGTGTGCTTAATCTAAAGTGTTTCTTTTTCTTTTTCAAAGTAAATCGTAAATTATAAACCACCAGCTTGTGGAAGCATGGCACTCCGACACTGCAATGTCTATTTTCCTAAATAACTAACCATCGCATTGGGGCTGCATGTAAGCAGTGAGCTTGGCGACATCCTTGAGAAGACGCACAAGACCAATCCGCCGCTGCTGCTTGGGCCGGGCCACGTACGAAGGCGTAATGAGTAAGTACGTTAATCTGCAATTAGCGATTTTATTTTTACCTTTCGGCACACGCACATGAACACTACAACATATACACATGGAGACAGTTGGTTTATTACTGTTTGTGCTCATTGCTTTCTCTAAAAGTTTTACCATTATATGTGTTCTGTGGGGTCCAAGGTGAGTTGCCAGATATAATTAACTGCAGCACTTTCCTGCAGTAACACATCTTTTTATATGCATGGCCAGAAAAATTACATATATGTTGCTTCATCTCATCACTGGCAGGCCTTAGGTCGTAAGCCTTCTTCTTGATGATGTTGCAACTTGCAAGGCACTTCAATGATTGAGGTCATGCTCACGTTGTCTTTTCCTCATTGTCATTTTGCGCTGTTGTCAACTTTGCGCTGTTGATATGTCAAAGCAGCTAAAGTAAACAACCCAATTGTTGTAGTAGTCTGGTGGTACATGAGCGCATACATTTTTTTCACATCAATGGCACCGTGCTTTCATGACATGAAAAGGCATTTGCTTGGTAGAAAAGTTGTATGCATACCTCTGGTCTATGTTCATTCACCGGTAGCAATGCGACTTTGTGTTCGACTTGTATAATGCATACTCTCCTGCCAGAGATCAGCCATCTGGTGCACCGATAACTGAAGCAATGCAAATGGATTATGTTATTTGATTATTTTGTAAAGTGACCTGATGTTACAGGACAACATAGTGACGGCCAAGACTTTAGCGATTTGTGACGTTATGTTTATGTTCTATTTTGGGAATATTTATATTGTTGTGTTCTCATGAATAATCTTTTCCAGTGTTCATGCCGGCACAGACTGCTGTGAACATCGACACACGCCACGTGCACGTTCTATTCTGTGCAACCAGACGGAGAAAGACAGGTCACAAGTCATTATGTGGTGTGTGACATGTGCGCAGGCTCCGTTCGGTGCAACTTGTGACAAAGACATGTGACGAGTGGTGATGTGCTGTGGTACCTGACAAACTGCGTCGCCATGGCCACCTGACTAATAATGAAAGGTGGTGGTGCCCGACGAGCTATGTACACAGATCAGGGACTGCTTCTTAGTTTACTGTTTTGTAGTTTTATAGTAATCATTATTGCCTTTAGTAGCCTGTGGACTATGACAGTCTCCAGCAGGGGCATCAGCTTACGCCGGCGTTTGGTGTGTAGCGACACCACGGACCCGAGCAAACGCGGGGGTTTTGACTTGCTTCCAAGCCTAGCCGTGCCTGACTTGGCCGTGTCCGGGAAAAAAGGGATCCTGGGGTTTCAGCGGACGCTGGGTGATTGGACCTGTAGCGCCAAGCTAGATTTCGCCAGCTGGCCGCACCAAAAAAGAAGCGAGCCAGGTGGCACGTAAGGCGCGAGTCACGAAGAATTTGAGAGAACGGCTTAGCTTTTGGCCTGGCGGGGCGCTGCAGCGGTGACTCGGCCTGCGCCTGCGTCCCGAATAAACGCTGTGACCTCGGCATGGGCTCGTAGCCACCATTCGCCTCTCCTTTTTCTACATATGGTGACCCGGACAACGCGCCCTTCGACGGGCCATCGGCTGCCATGTTCCCGCGACTCTGTCCGCCACTACCGCTGTTCCAATCTACCTACCTCATGGTATGGTTTATGCAACTCGTTGCCGTTCTTGCGGTGAATGCCATCACGGACCAGCCACTGATGCACGCCATTCTTCACGACACCCTTCTGGTAGAGCTGCGTCATCTCTCTGCCACTTCAACCTCCAGCCAGCAGCCTTACGATGACCTCTGCTCTGTGGAGCTGGCCTCCTACGACCTCACCTACCGCCCGCTTCCGTTCACCCGTGACTTCCAGGTTTCCTCTGTGTCGCAGCGTGCGGTAGCCTCCGGTTCGAAAGTCTCCACTGACCGGGACCTAACTTCCCCGACTACATCTCCTACAACCTCTCGTCCGGCCACTAGTAACGCGAGTCCCGCGTACGACTGCCCATCCAACGAGGTTCAGGATATTCTTGCTGCATGCGACCAGTCAGCTACGAGATCCGACGAAGTTCTTCAAGACGTTCCTGCTGCCAACGACCGGGTCGCCACGAAGTGAAATTTTCGAAGTCTTCGGCCGATGGTCCTTCAGAAACTCTCGCTACCCGCACGTCTTCTCCTACCTACACAGACCATGACTTTTCGGACTTTTCAGGCTCCACGACGGCTACATCGGCGCATACCCCAGAGGCTGCCAAGACTACGGATATCCTCACGCTTGCTATTTACCTCCCGGTCACAGAACCTTCTCTGTCCACGATGTCTGAAGGCAACTCTCTACGAACTCCAACGCTCTGCGTGTCCTGCCAGCAGCGATCAGCATCGCCCTCGCAGTCTCCCGCAGCCGAACTTAAAGCCACTAGCCATCAACCACGGCTGAACCCGCTGTGACTATAACCGACGCTCCTGAGCACAACGAGTTTGGTCCACCTATGGGATAGCAGACCGCACATGTCACACTTGCCGTAGAGGCAACCATCTGCCATACCGACCTGCGCACGAACCCGCGTGCGCCAACTACTGAACGTGTTTCCCCAAGTCAAGGTGCGCCCACTGAGCCTCCTCTAAAGTCCACACCTGCTGGATCCCATGACACGCCTCCTACCGAGTTCTTGAGCTAAACCGTGGACCAGCAGGCATGTAACTGGAATTTAGGCACGCTCTTTTACAAGCCGCAGACGTCATTGACCTCTACCCGACGTGTACAATGCTCCTTAGCCAATGTAAGCGGTCAAGTCCACTCATACTCGGACACCGCAAAAGTCACGACACCTGCGTGTCGACATCGGCATCAGCGCTGCGCACGTTCGCGAAAGCACTATCCAAGCCGTTGCTTATGAATGGGTGGTCTGCAAGACTTCACTGTGCCACTTCTCATTGTTTCGTGCGCAGGGGCCACATCGGCTTTTGTGCATCCACCCTCATCTCACTCTGAAGGTACCTCTACCTGCAATACTAACTCGTGACAACCTGTGCGCTCCCGGCTGGCCCTAGCTGATCATCCTGTCACCCACTTGTCTACGACTACAGCGACCCAACGCTCACTTCTTCGTCCTCTGCGCAACTCTCAGTGTCGCCCCCCAGATACCCACTGGTTCCTGATGGTCTCTTTCTGTTGACGACTCAGACTTCCCCATGAACAATCCACGGACTGTCACTCATGTACATAGTATCTGTATCTCTTGCTTTTCCTTTTTAACATAAGCTTAAAATCGCGCCAAGTGCTCGAGGAGAGGTTATGTAGCACCACGCTAGATTTGGCCAGCTGGCCACGCTGAAGAAGAAGTGAGCCAGATGGCACGTGAGGCGCGAGCCACGAAGAATTTGAGAGAACGGCTGGCTTAGCTTCTGGCCTGGCGGGACGCTGCAGCGGTGTCTCGGCCTACGCCTGCGTCCCGAATAAACGCTGTGACCTCGGCATGGACTCGTCGCTTGTCACCGCCGTCTTGCCTCTCCTTCCACTACAGACCTTTAGGGCCCCCCGGCAGAGGTACCGAAGTGAAGCCGCAGCGGCCATATTATTCAGGGCACAAGGAGGCAGCGCCTGCCTTGTAGCGCCGTAATGCTCTGGGCGCTTGCGGCCGTGCGTTTTGTTATAGCAACGAAAGCACCTGTTTATTAATTTTAGGAGGTGACGAAACAAGGAAGAGGCTTTAATGCACATTTGCTCAAGGGACTAACATTTAGTCCTCACATTTACACCTTAGTGAGTAACCGTTAGTCACACAATTCACCTCAAAGGACTAACATTTAGTCCTCACCTTTGCACTTTATAGAGCAACTGTTAATCCCCACATTTACATCTTACCAGGCAACCATTAGTCCTCACAGTTGCATTTTGCCGTACGAATGGTTGATCCATTCAAATACTCAAATTGGATGAACTTTTCGTCCCCAGTTCAAACATTGGTTTTTGTTTATTTTCTGCCAAGCCTAATACTTTTTTCGCCTGTTTTTCTGCGCAGTGAGCAACAAATTGCGCAGAAAAGAACACGCGAAAAAGTAGCTAGCCACCTAAGTGTAACTGCTTTCGCAGTCAGTGAGAGATCGAAATCTTTTATTTTTCTTCATACACATGAAGTTCCTCCATTCTTTTAAGTGAATTCATGGTGAAGTGTACAAGTCCAGTCTCGTTGTCCAATCTTCTTCACTCCTTGGGGAGCTCCTCCGACGGAAGCGATAGATGACGGGCATTGCAGACGCCAGCGCACGCAACCTTGTGCCTGTTGTGTTCTCACGGCTGCACGTACAGTAACATAGTAAAAATAATCAGACACACGTTACAGAAGATGAAGATCCACGCATATGACAAGTACGTGCATGTTAATATAAAAACAAGTGCTAAAAATATGACTCACAAATAACTTTACCTTCACATCTCGCATAGTCCTTCTGAAGTTGCTCTGACGAAAGAGATGGATGACAGGCATCACAGACGCCAGCGCACACAGTCTTCAGCACGGTGTGTGACCACGGCTGCACAATAGGTATGTAAAATAGTGAGTCACACGTGACAGAGGATGAATACAAATGCATATGAGAAACACCTGCAAGGTGAAATGAAAACATACGTGAGATATGACATACTAATAATTTCACCGTGATGTCACACATCGTGAAAGACTCATTTCGATCCCCGTAGTGCAACAGCTTAGGAGCGGCGGCCGAAGCCACAACTCCGCGAACCTCCATGCCACTAACAAGTCGGCGAGTCCTAAGCGAGCGACGTCGTTCAGCTCGAGCAAGCGAACGCGAGACAAAACATGGCGTTGCACGCTGAGTGTCTGCCGCCAGTGAACTTTGAGCAGGAGAGTGAGCGTACGCTTGGCCGCCGCCACGAACAGCGCCGAGCTGGTTTAGAGCTAGCGCCGAAGAAATCGACGGTAATGCGGCTCTTTTCCACTAACTCGAGCGAGTGCAGCGCACAAATGCGAGTCCACCGCCGCAGCCAGCGGACGGCTTCGAGCTGCTTGCGACCGACTGACGGGAAAGTCAACTGTAATGGCGACCAATTTTCAATGAGTTCCGACGCTAGCGAAATCCCCACCAGTCCGTGCTGGTACACTTACAGCGTACGACATACTACAGCCAAGCCCTTTACGAGAACACGCAAGGTGTTTTTGACGACTGCCAACACAGCGACGAGGTCTCAGCCCAATATCGTCTGCCTCTAGCTCATCGCGGCGGCGAAGACAGGCGAGCACTCGATGAGTGAGCGTACGCGAGGCCGACGGCAATGGCGTCCAATTTCCAGGCGGTCGCGAAGCACAGGCGAACTGCAGACGCCGAAGCTGACCTTTGCAATGCATTTTGCGCGTGCGATATACAACACGACCGAGCCCGTTGCCGGCAAGTGCGATCCGTATCGCACACTCAACAAGTAGAGTAGAATAAAGAATGATAACCTACTTGCCTTAGAATCCAGCACTGTTTTCTACCCTGAGTCGGACTGAAGTATATATTTGATAGGCCTGCTGCCTTCTCGGCAGCCATATTGGCTTTCCCAACTGTTGCTGTCGTGTGTTGGTCGTGACTATCTTGAAGCCAGACATGTACAGTGCGGCGTGGTGACGTGTCGAGACTTGCTCCAGACTTCATGGGTGCAGCGAAACGCAAAAGCAGCAGCCCACGCTCATCCAAGTGTACACACAAGCACCACGTCGTAATTCTTAGATCTTCGAATCCAGGCGGCCGAGATCGAGCACTCCAAGCGCGACGCAACGCAAACCGTCGCCGGCAAAATACGGGGAAAGACTGAGTCTGCAGAGGAGGAGAAGGACATGTGTTCTGGGGAGAAGGAGGGCTAGTCACCTTGCCAACGCTTTTCGCGCTGCCCGCAAAGCCCAGGCGGTTCATACCTTTGGCGACTAAGTGGTTTCGCGCGAGACGCTTCTCTCCGTGGTTGCTCCTCAACGGTCCACCCGTTCATCGCGCGCGCCCATTGGGCTCCGTTATTCTTTTTTCGGGTAATTTTGCCTTAGAGTGTAAGCGGTATCCACTAAACACTTGTTGAAAATTTTGTGCAATTCTTATGCAGTGGCTGACGATGATGAAGAAATTGCGTGAGATGGGTGTGTGCCACAGTTAATAGGTGATTAAGGACACGCTTTCTAATAGTTTGCAGCATTAGATGACCCAGTCGTTACACAATTCGCATTGTTTGATGCCTGGCTGTTCCTTTGACGGTCTATAATGCTTTATTGCTTATAATAACGTGATTCCTTTCGGGACATCAAGTCTGTCCAAGGCCAGTTTAGAAACAAGTTCCAAGCACTGGATCTTTGTTTATGTTGTTACCGTTCATAAAGGCCCTTAACAATAATGCGCCATACGATTTAATATGTTAGTAGGCCTTTATTCATTATGGAGGGGCCGCATGATTGACAGACATGCTGAGCCACCTCGCTGGACGAAATCTGTTTTCCAAGAAGAGGCAGCCAATGTGCGTTGTGTTGTAAAGACTTTCAACCCTGTTCCGGCGTGGCTTGGGCTTGTGGACATGTGTGTTTGTTTAACGGACTTTTCAAGGTATATTGGTCTGTATGAAATTATGCCTTGTGCATGTGTGCACGTGAGCATAATTTTGAAACGATCTATTGCATAGCTGTATATCACACCACTTGATTGCATTATTTTTATGCATTAAAGAAAAAAAGCACTGGCATAGCTCAGTCGTGGAATATTTGCCGGGCACGCAGCGGACCATGCTTCTAACCATAGTATGTCATTGGTGTATTGTTCTTTTTACTTAGTTCATAGTCGCCGCTTTTGGCGCACTTCGAGAGCGTTGACCCATAACAAATCAGGGTAGGCTTAGCTGCAATCGTCCCCCGCCTCCAAGCGGCGCCCAGCCAAGGAGGCCCATTTTAACATCTTCTACAGACACACGCACACAAGCACGCACAGTTTCAGGCCGAGAGGGAATTGGTAGCGGTCGCTATGACGTACGTAACGCGCATATACTGTAAAAAGGCGTGTAGTGTATGCGATAGCTTCTTTTCTTTGAAAGTCTTGTAATTCTAGCATATTTTCAGTGTATAGCCGAGGTATGAGGTGGTTGTTAGTCGCATATATTTGGGTTAAAGTACTACAAATATTTATTCGCCGCGCATAACTTCTAGAAATGATACTCCAAGAAAAAGGGAATCGATCTAACATTTTTTAAACTAAGTTCGCACGTGGGAGTACTTGTTCTCTGTCTGCGCTTTTCCATGGTTTATGGGTGTTTTAAGCCCTGCTGCCGCTTCTATAGAACGGTGTACAATAAGCCATATCAACGCAGTGACAGGAATTCCTACAGATTACCAAGCATTCGATCACCAGGCATTTCACCTCCGGCATATTTTGATTAAAAGAAGCGACATATTTTTGCTGAAAACCCGGTTTATGCACTGGGGCCCTGTGCTCAGATGTTGCATGTTGCAACTCTTGATCATCGCGAGCGCGAAGACGGCAAGTAAAAGCCTCTATGCTATTGTTTGTATGGCCGGTGTAACGAGTCTTGAGGGTGTTGGGTTAAACCACGCACTTTGCCCATTGCTATTTTTCATCATGGCGTTTGTCTATTAACTGAGTGGGGCTATCTGGATCACGCGGCAGAAGTGCCCATGTGCTATTTGGTGCTGGTACAAAAAGAAAACTAGCTTGTATCTCTTCCTCAATGAGTCCTTAAATGAACCCTATTCTAGGAGGCTGCATAGAAGACTATACGCCTGGCACACTTGGAAAAGTAAAACACATTGTAAGAGACCACTTCTGCTAATTGAAGGACTTGTAGACAATCACCATCTAGACTGTGGTGTTCTGCAGAAAGGTGTTGAGCCAATGACGCGCCGCATTAGGTACTAAATTTAACATTGATGTGTCCAGACAGAAATATACTAACAGCGCATTTGCTAGTAGCCTGCCCTGTGGAACGACAGTAATTTTTTTTTCAAAAAAGCTTTTTTTAGTGAGTTAAATAATTTTGAATTGGCGTTCTACTGATCCCAGTCCTCGCATGTGTTTAAATGAAGGTGGTTGGTTTATACCTTAAGCAATGCATCCTAGCATTAAGTGCAAGCTGAGCAGACGCGAGAAACATCTAGACAGCATATCCACCTCTCTAAGTACTTATTGAAATTATTTCCATGCAAGTATTAGCTTTAGTCAACGAGAAATTCGAACACCTTTAGAGTGCACCACGTCCATATCTTGTGACATTGTGAAAGGATACCGACGTGTCAAGCACCTCGTTAATTACATTCGAAGATTTATAAATTGATACAGCACAACGATCATGCAAAGAATCCGCGAAAATAAAAAAATATGCTTCGAGGCGAATAAGTTGCAATTATAAACCAACATGGGTGCGGCGATGGAGTAGTGGTTAGAGCATCTGCCTCGCATGCAAGAGGTCCGTGGTTCAAATCCCGGTGCCGCGCAGTTCCCAACCGGATTAAAAAAAATCCGCGTGTTGACGGAACTGCATTAAGAGGCCTGGGTTGCGGCCTCACCGGTAACCAACGCCGGGAACGCGCTCCCTCACCAGAGAAAGATTGGCCACCCTGGTGCAGTATCTGGCCACTACCTCCCACATGCATACGTCAAAAACTCACGGCCCTCAGTCCCCAGCAGCTGCGAAGCAACTGACCACGGCGGCGGTCAGATCTGCAACGCAGCAAAGGGTGCTAAGAATCTCTGGATCCGGACAGGCCGCCATTGGAACCTGAACTTGGCAACGTTTAACGCTAGAACATTACCTAGTGAGGGAAGTCTAGCTGTACTATTCGAGGAGCTAGAGGTTGTTAAATGGGATATAATAGGGCTCAGTGAGGTTAGGAGGACAGATGAGGCCTATACGGTGCTACAGAATGGGCACGTCCTGTGCTATCGGGGCTTGGCAGACAGACGAGAACTAGGAGTGGGGTCACAGAAACATAGCTGGCAACATAGAGGAATATTGAAGCATTAATTAAAGGGTGGTATGTATCGTAATTAAACTGAATAAAAGATACAAGATCAAGGTAGTACAGGCTTACGTGCCTACATCCAGCCATGATGACACTTCAGTTGAAAGCTTCTACGAATACGTGGAATCGGCATTGAGTAAGGTAAAAACACAGTATACTATAGTGATGGGCGACTTTAATGCAAAGGTAGGGAAGAAGCAGGCTGGAGACCAGGCAGTAGGAGATTATGGCATCGGCACTAGAAACGCCAGAGGAGAGCTACTAGTAGAGTTCGCAGAACGCAATAATTTACGGATTTTGAATACCTTCTACCGAAAACGAGAAAACCGTAAGTGGACATGGAGGAGCCCTAATGGCGAAAATAAGAACGAAATAGTCTTCATAATGAGTGCACACCCAGGAATCGTGCAGGATGTGGAAGTGGTTGGCAAGGTACGATGCAATGACCTTAGAATGGTACGGTCTCGAATTCGCCTAGACATGAAGAAGGAACGACAGAAACTGATACGCAAGAAGCCAATCAATGAGCTAGCACTGAGAGGTAAAGTACAGGAATTCAGAGTGTCGCTGCAGAACAGGTACTCGGCTCTTAGTGAGGAAACCAACCTTAGCGTAGATACAATGAATGATAATCTGACGAGTATCATTACGGAGTGTGCAGTGGAAGTTGGAGGCAGGGTAGTTAAACAGGACAATGGCAAGCTTTCCCAGGAAACGAAGAACCTAATTAAGAAGCGTGAAGTCATGAAAGTGTCAAGTACAACAGACAAAATAGAGCTGGCAGAGCTTTCGAAGTTGATTAATAGACGTGAGGTATGCGATGTAAGATGGTATAACATGGAGAGAATTGAACACGCTCTGAAAAACGGAGGAAGCGTCAAAGTAGTGAAGAGGAAACTTGGGATAGGCAAAAGTCGGATGTATGCACTAAGGGACAAAGAAGGCAAAGTAACTACCAATATGGATAGGATAGTTAAAATAGCGGAGGAATTTTACAGAGATCTGTACAGTAGCCGAGACAACCACGACCTTAATACTATAAGAACTAGCAGTAACCCAGATGACACCCCACCAGTAATGATAGAAGAAGTCAGAAAAGCGTTGGAGAGCACGCAAAGAGGCAAAGCTGCTGGTGAGGATCAGGTATCATCAGATCTGCTGAAAGATGGAGGACAGATTGTGTTAGAAAAACTAGCTACCCTGTCTACGAGGTGTTTCCAGACGGGAAGAGTACCAGAGTCTTGGAAGAACGCTAACATCATCTTAATACATAAGAAAGGAGATGACAAGGACTCGAAGAATTACAGGCCGATCAGCTTGCTCAGTGTAGTGTACAAGCTATTTACAAAGGTTATTGCTAACAGAGTAAAGAAAACATGAGAATTCAATCAACCAAAGGAACAAGCAGGATTTCGAACAGGCTACTCAACAACTGACCACATCCATACTATCAATCAGCTAATAGAGAAATGCTCAGAGTATAACCAACCACTATACACAGCCTTCATAGATTACGAGAAGGCGTTTGATTCAGTAGAAACATCAGCCGTTATGCAGACATTGCGGAATCAGGGCGTAGATGAAGTATATATAAACATTCTGGAAGAAATCTACAGGGGATCAACTGCCACCTTAGTGCTTCATAAAGAAAGCAACAAAATACCAATCACGAAGGGTGTAAGGCAGGGGGACACAATCTCCCCAATGCTATTTACCGCGTGCTTGCAGGAAGTTTTCAGAAACCTAGAATGGGAACAGTTAGGGATAAGAGTTAATGGAGAATACCTTAGTAACCTGCGCTTCGCCGATGACATTGCATTGCTGAGTAACTCAGGGGACGAATTACAACTCATGATTACGGAGTTAGACAAGGAGAGCAGAAATGTGGGTCTTAGAATTAATCTGCAGAACACGAAAGTAATGTACAACAACATCGGAAAGGAGCAGCGCTTCGAGATAGGTAATAGTACACTTGAAGTTGTAAAAGACTAGGTCTACTTAGGGCAGGTAATAACCGCAGAGCTGAACTACGAGATTAAAGTAATTAGAAGAATAAGAATGGGGTGGAGCACAGTCGGCAAGCACTCTCAAATTATGACAGGTAGATTGCCACTATCCCTCAAGAGGAAGGTATATAACAGCTGTATCTTGCCAGTACTTAGCTACGGAGCAGGAACCTGGGGACTTACAAAGAGGGTTCAGCTTAAATTGAGGACGACGCAGCGAACAATGGAAAGAAAAATGGTAGGTGTAATCTTAAGAGACAAGAAGAGAGCAGAGTGGATTAGGGGACAAACGGGGGTTAAGGATATCATAGTTGAAATAAAGAAGAGGAAATGGACATGGGCCGGGCATGTAGCACGTAGACAGGATAACCGCTGGTCATTAAGGGTAACTGACTGGATTCCCAGAGAAGGGAAGCGGATTAGGGGGAGACAGAAGGTTAGGTGGGTAGATGAGTAAGAAGTTTGCGGGTATAAATTGGCAGCAGCAAGCACAGGACCGGGTTAACTGGCGGAGCATGGGAGAGGCCTTTGTCTTGCAGTGGACGTAGTCAGGCTGATGATGATGATGATGATGATGATGATGATGATGATAAACCAACACATGATTTCTGGTTAATTAAACATGGTCCCTAAAATACTATTCAGTTACTAATCATAAATATGACTTCTCTGCCATGCAGCACTTTTTTATTTTTGTGGATTCTTTGCTTTTGTCGCACAGGTTGGTATCACTTCCCGGTAAGCGGAGAGCTGCACGTTGTTTAAATGCACCTGGGTAGATTTGGCATTTATTGTTGACTAAAGCTATAATAATGTGGCATTCGAGATGCCGAAAGTCAAATTAACGAACTTTTGGAATGCCGAAATTTAGAAAACCGAAAAATCAAAAAGCCGAGTATACAAGATACCGAAAGTGTAAAATGTCAAAAAATCAAAACACCTAACTATCTAAACGCCGAAATATCAAAATGTCTGCATCACCTAGCTATACTGGAAGATGAAGTACCTAGCTAAATTAGAGGTTACGCCAGCACACTCATTCACCCTCATTTCCATTTGTCGCCCCACCGCGGTGGTCTAGTGGCTAAGGTACTCGGCTGCTGACCCGCAGGTCGCGGGTTCAAATCCCGGCTGCGGCGGTTGCATTTCCGATGGAGGCGGAAATGTTGTAGGCCCGTGTGCTCAGATTTTGGTGCACGTTAAAGAATCCCAGGTGGTCGAAATTTCCGGAGCCCTCCACTACGGCGTCTCTCATAATCATATAGTGATTTTGGGACGTTAAACCCCACATATCAATCAATCAATCATTTCCATTTGTCTCTTTACATTTATCTCAAGCCTTCATAAAAATACCAAACTATAAACTTTTCACATTAAAAAAATGGTGCGTTGTGGAGATGACTACGTGGTTGTTAGGTGGATTCTGTTTTGTTTGTTTTGTATTTTTCTCCTTTTTTGTCAGATACTGCCCAAGTATATATTGTGCGCAGCGCCGCTGTCTGTCTCCTTTTTTCTCTTGTCCCTCGTTATTGGCACTGTTTTTTTTTAAGTGAATCATGTCGTACCAACTCGCCCAAGCAACCACGTTAGCTATAAACTTTTCCACCTCCAATCGCATTCAGAGTAATTTCTTGCTTATCGCAAACAGCTTGTGTGCAATTGGTTGTTAAAAACTTCAAACGTCGTCATTGTCCGGGTTGCCCAGAGCAGCATCAAGCGATTTTGCGTAACCCTTGTTTCTTGCTCTGTACACGGCGGGGTTGTCGCTCCCTTGACGATGTCTTTGGGTCTGGCTTGCTTCCTCTCCATGGTAACAATAAGCCCAAAGTGCATGGTTGTTGTAGATCATTTTCTTCGAGATTGCCATGCGAGTACCTTTTACAGGATGGTTGGTAGTCACTCTGGCGTTGCAGTTCTCTCACTTCTCGCACCTCCAATGGTGCCTAGAATACACCTTCTTGTCAAAAACATAAACATAACCACAACTGCAACAAAGTATTGGCTTTCCTTTTTGGGAACACACCCCGCCACACCTTCGTCCATTTCCCCCCGAATCGGGGGTATTCGCGTGCATTGTTCAAGGGATTTTGTCTTTTTAGCATTTTGATTTTCTAGCATTCGTTGTTTTAGGTGTTTCGATTTTATGGCATTTAAATTTTTCAGCTTTTTGACATGCGACCTTTTAATAAATTGGCGTCTTGATTTTCGGCATTTTGATAGAGACCCAAGCTAATACTTTCTAATAAATCACTTCAATGAGTCTGAACAAAGCTTAATGTGTTCTCTAAATTCTCCTCGCTTCCACGCAGCTTGTACTTCATACTAGGATCCATTGTTACAAGGTATGAACACGTGCAAGCACACAGATAACTTAGATAAGCCGAAGATAACTAGTGTATAGTTTTCTCTCCTAAAACAAAAAGTAAACAAAAACTTTCAGTCAGAACGCAACGAAAATCATTACTAAATCAGCTGTTCAGTATATTTTTGCCTGTAACACGTGAATGTCAAAATTACGACCACTTTGAGCAAAAAAAAAAGTTTTGTTAACAAATTTTGACTCCAGTTATCCACACTATTTTGCATTACGTACGTTTAAAATTATTTTTCGCCTACAGGAAAACTACTTTACAATTCGTTAATACAATCTATTTCATTTCATTATTATCTGTCTATGGAAAATATCTTCAATATGGGTCATATGTCCCTCCTTTAAGGCAGCAATAAACACCCATGAAAGGGTTCGCAAAACTTATTTCAAGTTGAAAGGACACCCCTGTTCAATTGGACAAACTTTTCTCTAATTTATTATAGGATTGAGTTAGTAAAAATTTTATTGAGAATTTAGAACGGATTTTTGGCAATACATTTTACGAGTCAAGCTTCAAGCTTTCCGAAAACAATTCGCATGCGTCTTACAGTACTGAAAAATGTATGTCAAGAAACATTTCAGGGGAAAATTCTTTGCTCTATAAATAGACGATCCTCACTTTTTTAAAGCTAATTTCTAATGGTCGAGCGGCAAGGTTTGGAGAGGTGGCGTGGAATAGCCCAGTGATAATACTTGCCACATAAAGCTGTTTGTTTGCTCTAGATTGAGGGGTTAAAATTAATTTTCAATTGAAGCCCCACGTGGTGTAAATTTCGTCTCAATGTGGACCCAAATTACGATTTCCTTAAGCCCGTGTTCTTTCTCACAAAATCAAAAAAAAACTTCAGTCATCTCAAAATATAGGCATAATATACCCTCCCCAGAGCAAGCATTTTCTTACTCAGGTGTTTATGCATAGCGCAACAACACAAAGAAATAAGTCAAGGGCAGCGCCAGGATTATTTTACTGGTGGGGCACTCATGATACGTGAGTTCCTTAAGGGTGGGTAGGCAGGCAGGGAACTTAGCCATTGTGTTGTGACTATGTTCTCTCTTGTGGGAGGGGGGGGCAGTGGGGGGCGAGTAAAAATTGAGGGGGGGCCTCCATATCCCCCGTGCCCAGCCCTTGCGCCACTACCTGGAAGAAATGCAAACAGAACATTTCGGCAAGATTTCTGGATGCACATAAGACAGAACAATAACAGCAATATTATTCAGCTTTTAACACCTGGCACAAAAGATTTTGCTTAACATGAAAACCAAATTCTTCATTCAAACTAGCAAGGTTATAGGAAATTTCGCAAACAACACTCAGACTACACTCTGTGAAATACGGAAAAAACCCACGTACGACATAGGTTGTCAAAATAAATGGAACTCCCTCAGACTAACTCACTAACCATATATAAAAATACTTTGGACTAACTCGGACTGACACTAACGATTTCTCTAATTAAACTCACTCAGAATCGGACTCACCGATGTTTTTGTCAGCCGGATCCACTAATACCTTCCTTAAGTATACCCACTCATACTTAGACTCTTCAAAATGTTCCTCCAACGGACTCACTCTGGACTTAAACTCACCACAATGAAACAAAAACATGACTCTGGCAGACTCAGACTCACCTGAAATTTTCCTGAAAAGGACTCGCTCGGACTCATATACTCGCCAAATGTTTCTAAAACAGACACACTTGGACTAAAAACGAGTGATATTCGACTGAGTCTAGCTCATACAATAAACGTCGGAGGAGCACCATTAGAAACACATGTGAAAAATTGCAATTGCTAAGCAACCTAGAAAAAACCTATATATATAATAAAAACAAGTTATTTCCCGTGTCCCTAAATATTAATATTAAAGAGAAACGTAACATTGAATGCAATTTTCATGACAGGCACATGCGCGCTGATAGCACTAAATACAATAAGTACCATATGAATTGGCTGCTGTAAATACCTGTGCTATTGTGAAATTTGGGGATACTATGCTGGTATATACATTCGTCCACGCTTTTAATTAGGTCATTGTGCGGAATGCTGTGATATCAACTTTTTGTCAGCAGAAAATCTGAGAACCATTACTTGACAGGGTCGCGTTCTTTAAGAAGTCTGCTACCTGTCCCGAGTTTCGAATCAGGTAAGGTGCATGCATGGTTCATTATTCATCAAGTCTTCCTGCAAAACACTGCAAGAAACACTTGTCTTCATTGGATGCACTGGTGTTAGTGCACATGTGCGTGTTATCCTACATAAGCTGAGTCTTTCGACAATAACTCATCAGTTGCAATACAGTGCCTGTGTTTGCGTCTTTTTAGGTGGGCATGATTGTGTTGTATTGTATGCTGCTTCCCCAAAAAGAAAATAATGACTAGGTCGTTAGCTACCTGCTACAACAAATAAAAAAACAAGATGCAACATTTTTTTTTTAGTACACCACTCTGTACCCCCCCCCCCCCCGCACACACACGCACACCAAAGCTATAAGCGTCCAAGACTGAAGAGGGGCTGTTTACGGTTGCGCACCTATCATTCATTCTCTAAATGTTTCGGTGTGATGGGGTTTGTCGGAGCAGCGAGGATATAATGTACGACTGGAATCAAATGTGAACAATCGACATAAGTCTGTCTGTTTTTTGGATAGAAACTGAAGGAATGAGAACTCCAACTAAAATATGTTTAAAGGAAAAAAAGCCGATGTTTCGAAGTTGGTCCGGCTTCTTCCTCAGGGGTGAGAGATTGGCTTCAAAACGTCGTTTTTTTGAATATGTTTCGGTTGGAGTTTTCTCATTACTTCAGTGTACGAATAGAAGTGGGGATGGTGGTAAAAGAAAGGGTTGCCCCACTGGTTTTCGCAATACTCCATTAGGCAAAATATCTTCTCTTTTCATCTTGCTGTGTAATCTCCTTGCCTTCTCATGACTCCCGGCTAAGCTTTGTTTTGTGCTCGGCAGCTCAGAGTGAGGTGAGTTTCTGCGAACCTTACCTGCCTTCCAAACCAGTTACTGCATGCAAGTTTTTTCTGAATGGATGAATCTGTCGTTGAAGAAAAGGAAAAAGACACCATCTTTCCTCGCGAGAGCACGGCTCAGTGATTTGAAGGGAGGGGGGGTGGACAAAAGGGTTTAGATGTAGGTAGGAGGAGAAGGTTTGGAAGAACGTGATGGCCATGGCTGCTAGAGCAGAAAGAAAATAGGGGCCATTGGCAGGGCAGTCCGAGTCGTACGACTTGGAAATGTGGAGCTTCAACCACGTACGCACATACCTATGGTCATTCCCACGAAAAAAAATGTCCTAGATCACCTTTCTTGTGCAAGAATACAGAAAACTAGCTAAACGAGAAAACTAAAATAAATAAATAAATAAATAACCGATAATCCAACCACTAATTGTCCCCACAGTTGCGGAAGAAAGGAAAAACGTAATCCGTGACCTCGGCACCAGCGGATACACAGAGGCATTTATTCGCAGAACACAGTGTATAAGAAAAGGCAAGGAAACACGGCAGCAATGGCGCCGCAAAGATGCCGCGTGTCGACCCAACTTGAGCTCTGGGAACAGCGAACGGAGTGCAATGGCAGAACACTGCGAGACCACTCGCAACATGTTTGTGCCATGCATACCAGTCCCGACGGCACGGTGTAGAGCTCGTTGCGTTGTCCTTGAAGTGCACAAAGAGTGCGAAAGCTTGTGTATGAGGAACTTGAACATAGAAAACGACTTTGCCTTCAAGCCTTTTGCAGTGTGGACCACGACCTGCTCTAAAGTTTATAGAGCAGGTCGTGGTGTGGACTGGAAAAACACAATGACGGGTGAGGGACATCAGGAAGTTCTTACGTGCTTGAAAGATGACTATGAATGGAAAAGTGTTTGAATGGTAATGAAAAAAAATTTACCAAAACACGGGCGTTGCTATGTTCCGCCAAAAAAATACGGGTTTCACGGAAAGAATTTCTAATGCTTCGTTAGATATTCAAACGTTAAAATTAAAAATAGCACACCACGAACGGGATTAACCCCACGGCCGAATTTCATTGCAAAAAGCACTCGAATAACTGCACCTTGCAGGTATGCAATATACATTGCATGAGAGCTGTGGTGACATCATTTGTTCAGGTTACAATGTTTTAGGGTAGAATTAGCTTTTTAGTCACGTTTACTATGCTTTTTAATGTTAATATTTCTCCTCATCGATCATTTAGTGACGGTCATTTCATTTCCACATCCTTAAATGAGAGTTATGAATAGTTGATATCCAAGCATTTTTTTAAAGATATATGACTGGTGTTTATCAAAGGACCAACCCTAGAATGATTTCCGGGGAGGGGGGAGATATGAACAGTTTTATCATTTGAAAAATAACGTTTTCGCCTTTACAAGCCGGAACGCCAATACGACAACAAGGCGCGTCATAGTAGGAAGTTTTAATATTTGGAACCATAGGTAGTCGTTATAAATGAACCCACATAGACTCGCTCAGTAAATGTGCTTTTATCTTAGGGCTCGATATAGGGCCCAGCCTATAGCCGGTATTTCGGTCTTATATAGGTGACAAAAAATATTTTTCTCTGCAAAACATTTTCGCAATAGACTGCTTTCAGTGGAGTAAATCAGCCCGACATTTTTCGAATACACCTGAGGTAGTCGCCAAAACGCCTTAGACGTTTGGCGTGGAATGACAGATCAAACTTTACGTCAATACCTACCACTTTTCGTCTCCACTGTCTCTTTCCAAGTTCGTGTTCTTCCTTTCTTGACATTCAACTTCACAGTAATTTAACAAATCCGCATCATATTAGTTCTATGGAAGAAAATGGCTTGTGGTATACGCATCTTAAATAAAACTTGGCCGCGCACTTACGCCCCGCCCCATCTCACTGTTTTGTATCAATCATTTTACTGTTGTCATCGCACTTACCGTATTGCCACGCGGTTGCGACGGCGAAAAATATGGTACTTGGGTTGCTCAAGACGACACTTTTTATTGAGTGAACATGTGCCTAGAAAAGTAGAAAGTACTAGAAATTCACGCTTTAGGCAGATAGCAGTAATCAGAGCATTGGTCGTCGGTAATATGATCTGCGCGAAGGTACGTCGTCATATATACACGTGGCATCGAACATCATCCATATTGTAGGTGTCTCAAGCTTATCGGAAGATTCTTAAATAATCTAGAATTTTCGCAGACAGCCAAGCGTGCTTTGCGCAAGGCAATTGATTAATATGTGGTGTTTCACGTTTCAAAACCACCATATGATTATGACAGATCTCGTAGTGGAGGACTTCAGAAATTTCGACAGCCTGGGGTTCTTTAACATGCACCCAATACTGAACACATTGGTCTACAGCATTTTCGCCTCTATCGAGAATGCAGCCGCCGCAGGCGGGATTCGATCCCGCGACCAGCCAGTCCACAGACAAGTACCTTAGCTACTGAACAACTACGGCGGTGCCTTTGCGCAAGACAGTGACATAAAAATACAAGCGAGCGTGGCAATATAATAATGTTGCGATAAAATTTCAGCAGGTGCAACAGGTTCCACTGTGAATGCTATTTTCATACAGAACCGTCAGCGGGTAGCCACGCGTTGCAAGGTGGATTGACGTCTTTGGGTATTTTTAGTAGGCTAAGTTTCTACCTAAAACATACGGCGTGACGACAGCACTCACGTTGACTGTAAATTTTAGCGAAACGAAGTGCACGCTTCGGTGGGATGATATGCATATCATTAAGAAGCTGTTGTGTATTCCTCAAAGGTCGAGATCATCAATGGTCGAGCAACCCTTCACTATTATGTGCTGGATGAAATGAATATATCGATGTAATGTTTACAGCCAGGCTATAAACCGCAACCACAACTGACAGTGTGGGCCGACATCACTCCTGTAAGTCTATATATTTAGTGTTGTATCCGCTACAGTAAAAAGTATGTTGCAGGTGTAAAAAGTATATGTTGCAGGTTTTATTTTTGTTTATATTAGAATTAAAATCATGCCTAGAAATTAAATTGACAAGCGAACGTAGGTTTCCAGCACTCGTAATTGCATTCTTCTATTGATTCTTTTCTGGAACCAGTTGAGAGTGGCAGTTGCGATTTCAATTGTCTCACACAACTGATGGGTATTGAGCACGTGTACACGCTACCAAGAAAGCATTAAATAGTTGAATGTTTTATACATACTTATCAAGCAATCTTATTTGTGACGTTTTCAAAAGAAATTTTAATGGGGCCCACTTGCAAGGGGTGTCGCCCTACCCTGACCAAATACCAAGGGGTCGGGGAGTCAACGTTCTCTGCAGGCGTGGTCAACGGGCATCCAGGTCGCGATTAGTATTGAGTGTGCATCTGAGCAAATATTGCATTTGCTCTCATCTACACATATGACCATCGACATGTTTTTGTCTTGGGGGGATGCAAACCCTCTTTCAACTTGCATCACGGCTGAGAAAAAGGTCGTGTTGGTGTCACTAGAGGGGGTAGCAAGAGCTGGTGCGGCTTGAAGGGGTCAAGTGCCCCTTTTGCCCCACCCACCTCGCCCACGCCCATGTCTACACTTCATTCATTGAACACTGCGGTGAGGACTTGTTGACTAAATGCGCAGATTTGTTTTCTTCCGCATCTTAAACCGCTGCATAAAACATTCTCACATTGCGAAAAGTAGGTATTTTGATTCGTTTGAAGGAAAGTAACATTCAAGTCATGACAGATACTCAAAAGAGCAGTTTCCTGCAATCGCAATAAGAAAACTCGTAGCAGAGGTGCTTCTTTTTTCGTGCAGCGTACAATGTAAAAGTGAAATCCGATTCGAAAAAAGCGAACTGAGTGACGTGCGTCGGTGTTTGCTCAATGTTCAATGAAATAATGTTTCAGTAAGTATGATGTAGCCAACAACAGAAACAAACTGCTGCATCTTAAATTTTAAAAAAACAAGCAAAGTGCTGCACATTCGGGGTAGAACATGGACGTAGATTGAAAAACGCGTATTTTGGTTATGAAAGCGAAATAAAAATTATTTTACAAAACGCTTTGCATTCATCGGGATGTCGACACATCTGTGTAGTGTCATTTATGCTATCTAGATGAAAATCCCTGAATTTCAACTAATTCAGTAACCAGTGGCAGAAGAGCCTTTTGAATTTTTAGTTTCGGTTTCCGCGCCGCTGGCGCCGTCGATGAAAATTGGCTGCGTGCTGCCGCCGATGAAAAAACCGGCGTGCGCCGACAACGCCGCCGCCGCCCACTCTGGACGACCCCCACACCGCCGCTGGACGAAATCGCCTCGGTAACTTTGCGCCAAGTCCATAACTTGGCGCAAAGTTATGGACTTGGCGCAAACTGGAGCGCCCTCACACTTCCTTAGAGCGAATCACGCCCGCCTCTAAAGGAGTTCGAAAACTGAAAAAGTACCTATAAACGTTGCCCTAGCGCTAGGGGCCCCCTACTTCCCCCTGTCACCACACACTGCAGTTAACGAAACAAGTTATGATGACGTCATAGGGGCTTTTTTTATTTTTTGCTGCGTTTGGCAGCTGATTCCGAGTGCCTGGTTGTGGCGCAGGCTTAGAAATTTCTGTGTTTGCCGAGATTGCAGTCTCGTTTCCCATTTGAATGTAATTATTGACGCAAACCGTGCGGAAGTGTGTCAGGGTTCTGTGTGATGACGTGGTCAAAAGCTGCACACATTAGGAGGTGACAGTATTTTGTTAGGTTATTACATCCGATGGATAAATGGATGGATATGGCTGTACCCTTTAGATCGGGCGGTGGCTAGAGCCACCAAGCCGTTATACCTAATGAACCAAAAACTAGATTTTTTTTAAATAGTGAGGTTGAGGATTCGTACTTTGCAGCAAAGGGTTCAATTTTCACTCGTGCCTTGACTTTAGCCACCAATCACATAACCTCCTTCCAGTTAATTCTACCTGCTTAAAGTCCATTATGTCCTCACTGTCCCTAAACCCCAGTGCTTTGAAAAACTCTGCGCCGTCAACCTGAACTACAGGGTGAAGCCCTTTACAGAACATTATCAAGTGTTCGGCAGTTTCTTCTTCCTCTCCACACGCACTCCATACCGTGTCTACCCGTTCATATTTGGCCCGATATGTCTTTGTTCGCAATACTCCCGTCCTGGCCTCAAACAGAAGAGAACCACCCCGAGTATTATCATAGATCCTTTCCTTGGCTATTTCCTGCTTAAAAGTTCGATAGATCTCTAGTGCGGACTTCTTAATCATGCCAATTCTCCACATATCGGTTTCAGCTTCCTTCACCTTCTTCTTAACCGATAATTCTTTTTTGTCTGGCCCCCTGCTGTTTTCCAAGTATTTACCAGTCAATTTTCTGGTTCGCTTCCTGAGTTTTGTATCGACATTCTTCATGTACAAGTAGCTGAATACCTTCCTAGCCCAACGCTCCTCCCCCATTTCTCTCGATCGCTTATAAAATTTTATCTTGCTGCTAGCTTCCCCGCCCTCAAATAATGTCCATCCCATATCACCTTGTATTCCCTGATTTGGTGTATCCCCATGTGCTCCTAAGGCAAGCCTACCTATTCCACGTTGCTTAATTTCTAATTTTGCTTGAACTTCTGATCTCATGCACAAGACCGCATTGCCGAACGTCAGACCAGGAACCATGGCCCCTTTCCATATTCCTCTCGAAACATCATACTGTCGCGCAGCAAAGGACGACGCAGTTGTCTATAACGAAAACAAGTTTATTGGAGCGAGCTTGTGCTCCCCTAACAACTGAAAGAATACACAGGCGGCGAAGCAGTGGTCGGCAAAACGACGTGCACGCTAGTGAGCGTCGGCGATCGAATGTCGCGGCATCGGCTGTGCGGGAATTTATATCCCTCGGCGCGAGCGTTTCTCGAATAGTCGAATTGTATCGAGAACGCTGTGATAGCGTTTGTTCGAAACGTTGTTTGTTCGGAATGCTCGAAACGCTGTTCGATAGCGTTTGTTCGAAACGCTGTGATAGCGTTTGTTCGAAACGCTGTGAAAACAATGCTAGCACAGGCCGGCGCAGCCAGGCCGAAAAAACAAAACACAAATAAACAAACCCAATGCATGGTTCGCGGCATTACCCCCCCCCCTCTAAGAGTGCATCGACCCGATGCTAACATAAGGGACAGTCCAAACAAATTAAAATAAAAGTTCGTCATCGTACGTAGAAAGGTTTTAAGCGAACCACATGGACGACTTCGGGCCGCGTGCGTCGTCGTCATGTACGGGAGTCACCATCGGGGATCACTTCATACGTTAGTTCGCCAACACGTCGTAGAATCCGGTAGGGTCCGAAATAGCGTCGTAGAAGTTTCTCACTGAGTCCACGTCGTCGAATGGGAGTCCAAACCCACACACGATCTCCAGGATGGTACTCGGCGTCTCGGCGTCGGAGATTGTAGCGTCCGGCATCCACCAGTTGCTGGTCCGTTATACGAACTCGAGCGAGCTGGCGGGCCTCCTCCGCACGCTGGAGGTATCCTTGGACGTCGGCGTTGAGGTCGTCGTCTTCTACGTGCGGAAGCATGGCGTCGAGCATCGTAGTCGGCCGTCTTCCGTAGACGAGTTCGAACGGTGTCATCTGCGTGGTTTCTTGGATAGCCGTGTTGTACGCAAACGTGACGTACGGGAGGACTTCGTCCCACGTCTTATGTTCAACGTCGACGTACATAGACAGCATATCCGCGATCGTCTTATTCAGCCTTTCCGTTAGTCCGTTCGTTTGTGGGTGGTACGCCGTCGTTCTTCGGTGATCCGTGTTGCTGTAGCGTAAGATTCCTTGCATGAGCTCCGCAGTGAAGGTCGTTCCGCGGTCTGTGATTAGGACCTCAGGGGCTCCCATGTCGCAGCACAACTTGATTAATAAAAAAACTTTGCAACTTCTTGTGCAGTTCCCCTCGGAAGAGCGGTGGTCGTTACGTAGCGCGTCATGTAGTCTGTCGCTACGACAATCCATTTATTCGCGGATCGGGATGTAGGGAACGGGCCAGAAGGTCCATTCCAATCTGTTGGAAGGGCCTCGTTGGGACGGCGATCGGCTGCAGAAGTCCGGCGGGTCTCGTCGGTGGTGTTTTTCGTCGCTGGCAGTCACGGCAGCTCCGGACGTAGTGGGTGACATCAGATGTAAGGCGGGGCCAGAAGTATTTCGCCTTAATTTTTGTAATCGTGCGAGCTGTTCCGAGATGTACGGAAGACGGGTCGTCGTGGCACGCTTCCAAAATTTCGTCACGAAGGTCTGCGGGGATGACAAGTAGATAATTCATTCTCGTTCCGGGGTTGAAAGTCTTCTTCACTAGGATGGAGTTTTTGAGGCTGAACGCTGGTAAGTTGCGCTTGAACGCCCTAGGCACGGCGACGTTGCGTCCTTCGAGGTAGTCGATCATGGCGCGGAGGTCAGGGTCGGCACGCTGCTGGGCGGCTAGGTCGCTCTCTGTCACGACTCCGAAGAACGGGCTGTCTTCATTGGAGTCCTGTGGTGGTGGGTCGACGGGGGCGCGGGACAGGCAGTCGGCGTCGGAGTGTTTCCTGCCGGATTTGTAGATTATTGTAATGTCGAACTCTTGCAGGCGCAAGCTCCACCGCCCAAGACGGCCAGAGGGGTCCTTCAAATTGGCGAGCCAACACAGCACATGATGGTCTGTCACAACCTTAAATGGTCTACCATAGACGTATGGGCGAAATTTTGAAATGGCCCATATGATAGCCAGGCACTTTTTCTCGGAGGCAGAGTAGTTTCTCTCCTCCTTCGACAGACCACGGCTTGCATACGCGATTACCTTTTCGTAACCGCTTTGCTTTTGGACGAGGACGGCACCCAAACCGATATCACTGGCGTCCTTGTGCATTTCCGTTTCGGCGTTTTCGTCGAAATGAGCGAGCACGGGCGGGTTTTGCAGGCGTTGTTGCACCTCGCAGAATGCCTTTTCTTGGTCGTTTTCCCAGCTGAAAGGGGTGCTTTCTTTCGTCAGGCGCGTGAGTGGCTCTGCAATGCGTGCCAAGTTTGCGACGAAGCGCCGGTAGTATGCGCACAGTCGAGAAACCTTCGCACACCTTTTTTATCTTTCGGCCTTGGGAAGTTCGCAATGGCTGATGTTTTTGCCGGGTCAGGTAGAACTCCCGCGGCGTTCGCGACGTGACCCAAGAACTTGAGTTCCTCGTACGCGAAACAGCACTTCTCAGGCTTCAGCGTTAACCCCGACGTACGAATGGCCTCGAGTACAGATTCCAACCTTGTGAGGTGTTTGTCGAAAGTCCGGGCGAATACGACAACGTCGTCGAGGTATACGAGGCAAGTGTGCCACTTCAGGCCTGCTTGCACAGTGTCCATGACTCTCTGAAACGTTGCGGGCGCCGTGCACAGCCCAAACGGCATCACCTTGAACTCGTATAGACCGTCCGGGATTATAAATGCAGTCTTCTCTCAGTCTCTCTCGTCCACTTCAATTTGCCAGTAGACGGTCTTCAGATCCAAGGATGACAAGTACTTGGCGTGGCAGAGGTGGTCAAGGGCGTCGTCGATTCGTGGCAGGCGGTACACGTCCTTTTTGGTGATTTTGTTTAGTCTCCGGTAGTCAACGCAGTATCTTAAAGTGCCATCTTTTTTCTTCACGAGTACAACCAGCGCAGCCCACGGACTTTTCGATGGCTGTATTATGTCGTCGCTGAGCATGTCATCTACTTGAGTCCGGATGGCTTCGCGCTCGTGTGAAGAAACGCGGTACGGTGACTGTCTGGTAGGTCGGGCTCCATCTTCGGTTATTATCCGGTGCTTCGCCAAAGGAGTCTGCCGTAACTTCGAGTTCGAGGAAAAACACTCGCTGTAGCGACGGAGCAACTCCAGTAATCTGTCCCGATTTTCTTGCGACAGCGCAGGGTTCACGTCGAAAGGATGTGGCAGCCTGGAAGCATCTGCGCATGTGCTTTCAAAGGTGGCGACCGCGATCACTTGACTCGCTTCTTGCGTTTCTTCGAGGAACGCAATTGTAGCGCCCTTGTTTAGATGCTGGTACTCCTCGGTGAAATTGGTGACCAAAACGTGGGATCTGCGTTGCTTAAACCGCGCAATGCCTCTTGCGACAGACACACCGCGGTCTAGAAGCAACCTTTGGTCAGTCTCCACGATAGCGTCGACGTCAGGAGCAGCACCTTCACAATCGACAGCGATCATCAAGCTTGCGCGGGGTGGCAGGGTGGCGTGATCGTTGGCGATCCTTACAGCAGCACGGTGCCCGAGGTTCGGCTGCGGCGTCGTGGAGTGATCGGAAGAAAACGTTATCGACCTGGTCTGCAGATCAACTATTGCGCCATTGTCCGTCAAAAAGTCCATTCCGAGAATTACGTCGCGGGAGCAGTTAGGCAAAATGACGAACTCCGCAGGGTACGTAGTGCCGTCTATGGTGACGCGCGATGTGCACATTCCACTTGGGATCACGAGGTGGCCTCCTGCTGTGCGTATGTGGGGACCGTCCCATCTGGTCGTAACTTTCTTTAGCTTGGACGCGAACGACCCGCTCATGACCGAGTAGTCGGCTCCCATGTCGATGAGGGCGACTACGTCAAGGCCGTCGATGGACAACTGGACGTCGGATGCCGCTTTCCTCGAATTTCGGGTGCGTCGGGGCGTCGTATCGCGGCTTGCGCGTGTTGATGGTCGGGCACTATGCGTCGTCATCGTCGTCTTCTCAGCGGCAGGCTTCGTCATTTCGGGTACGCGTCGCGCAGCGTAGCTATCGTCGTTTTCGGGGGTCTCGTCAGGGCGTCGTCGGGTAGTCGGGATGAGGGCATGTCGTGAATCACGGTCTTGCGTCGTTGGAGGGTTTTCATTTTCTCGGTGTTGTGCAACTTCACCTCCAGAAGTTGCTGCTTTTAGTTTCCCCCTCGTGGGCTGGGGGACATTCCACGGGCGAAGTCAGCATTGCTGCGATGGTTGGGGGATTGGTACGGGTAGGGCGACGGCGAATGGTTGAAACGTGATGGTCCACGGCTGGTGTTCGACAGGTATTCTTCGATCTCAAATGGGCGCTGGCCGGCTCCCGGCCGCGCCCATTTGCTCGCGGCAATACTATTGTAATTCCACAGTACCCTGTCTTTCATTACTGCTGCATTCCTGTTACCTTTAGTCGACACGTATATTTCGTGTTCCCTTAGGTACTCGGCCCCATTGCTTATCCATACGCCAAGATATTTGTATTTATCTGATATCTCTAGCGTGACCTCCTGTATTCTAAGCTCACTACCTTCATTATCATTAAAAATCATGACTGCAGATTTTTCCTTACTGAATCTGAAATCTATTCTATCTCCCTTAGTACCGCAGATGTCCATCAATCTCTGCAAATCTTCCTTGTAGTCGGCCATTAGCACTATATCATCTGCGTACATCAATGCTGGTAGTGCCTGTTCAATGAGGTTTCCTTGTTTGACGAAAGAGAGGTTGAAACCCACTCCACTTCCCTCTAATTTGGCCTCCAATCCTTGTAGGTACAGCATGAATAACAAGGGTGACAGAGGACACCCCTGCCTAAGCCCCCGTTTAACCTCTGTGGGCTTAGATACCTGTTTTTCTCACTTCATAACTACCTTGTTACTTTTATAGATTTCCATTAAAAAATTAGTGACTACATCTTCCACGCCTAGTGTGTCCAGTATTCCCCACAGTTCCTCTTGAACCACGCTATCATACACTCCCTCGATATCCAAAAATGGTAGCCACAGAACCTGTGTTCTTTTCCTGCTATTTCGATGCACTGCGTAAGTGAGAACAGATTGTCTTCCAACCTGCTGTGTTTCCGAAACCCATCCTGCAGTTCTTCCAGCACCCCCTCATCCTCTATTCATGCCTGCAGTCTTTCCTTTATAATCTGCATCGCCAGCCTGTCACTGTTATAGGACGGTAGTTGTTTATGTCAGCTTTGTCCCCCTTTCCTTTATAGATCATGCTCATCCTGCCAAGATTCCATACATCGGGAACTTCTCCATCGATTATTACTTTGCTCACTGCCTCTCTCAAAGCCTGCTTAGACTTCAGGCCTAATGTCTTAATCAGCATAATTGGAATGCCATCTGGGCCTGTTGATGTACTACTAGGAACCCTTTTCTCAGCCCTTTCCCACTCTTGCTGTGAAAATGGAGCCAATGCGCCACTTGATTCATTCTTGTCTATTGTGGTGCGTAAAGCACTTCTGTGTTGAAATTTTTCTGTCACCCTTGTTGTTATATATTCAATAGCTTCGTCCCCTTCTTGCCTAGCACCTTGAGCTGTATTTATAAACCTCTTCTCTGCGCTCGTCTCATTTCTTAGGGAGTTTAGATGGTTCCAAAATTTTGCAGCTGCCTTTGTGTCTTTTTTATGTACTTCTGCCAGCCACTACTTCTGCCATCACAACGGACAACCTGCGCCACCTATCATCATGTCTTGGAACTACTAGCAGGATGAAAACAGTGGCCGCAAGGGTGACACGGAAGATAGTTGGGTTATTCTGATGAACCTACAAGGATTAGAGGCCAAATTAGAGGGAAGTGGACTTGGCTTCAACCTCTCTTTGGTCAAACAAGGAAAACTTATTGATCAGGCACTACCTGCATCAATCTACGCAGATAATATAGTGATAATGGCCGACAAGGAAGATTTGCAGAGATTGGTGCACATCTGTGGTAATGAGGGAGATAGGTTAGACTTTAGATTCTGTAAGGAAAAATCAGCAGTCATGATTTTTTATGATAACGAAGGTAGTGAGCTTAGAATACAGGAGGTCACGCTAAAGATAACAGATGACAAGTATCTGGGCGTATGGATAAGCAATGGGACCGAGTACATAAGAGAACACGAAATATAAGTGACGACTAAAAGTAACAGGAATGCAGCAGTGATGAAAAATAGGGCACTGTAGAATTACAATAGGTATGATGTTGTGAGAGGAATATGGAAAGCGGTCATGGTTCCTGGGCTGACGTTCGGCAATGCGGTCTTGTGCATGAGATCAGAAGTTCAAGCAAGATTAGAAATTAAGCAACGTGGAATAGGTAGGCTTCCTATAGGAGCTCACGGGAATACACCAAATCAGGGAGTACAAGGTGATATGAGATGGACATCATTTGAGGGCAGGGAAGCTAGCAGCAAGATAAAATTTGAGAAGCGATTGAGAGAAATGGGGGAGGAGCGTTGGGCTAGCAAGGTTTTCTACTTGTACATAAAGAATGTCGATACAAAATGGAGGAAGTGAAGCAGGAAATTGACTGGTAAATACTTAGAAAACAGCAGGTGGCCAAACCAAAAAGAACTATTGGTTCAGAAGAAAGTGAAGGAAACGGAGACTGACATGTGAAGAATTGGCATGATTAGGAAGTCCGCTCTAGAGATCTATTGAACTTTTAAGCAGGAAATTGCCAAAGAAAGGATCAATGATAATACTTGGGGTAGTTCTCTACTGTTTGAGGCCAGGACGGGAGCATTGCAAACCAAGACATATCGGGCCAAATACGAAGGGGTAGACACAGTATGCAGTGCGCGTGGAGAGAAAGAAGAAACTGCCGAACACTTCATAATGTTATGTAAAGGGCTTCACCCTATAGTTCAGGGTGATGGCGCAGAGTTTTTCAAAGCACTGGGGTTTAGGGACAGGGGAGGCAAAATAGACTAAGCGGGTAGACTTAACTAGACAGAGGTAATCTGATTGGTGGCTAAAGTCAAGGCACGAGTGAAAATTAAACGCTTCACTGCAAAGTACGAATCCTCAACCTCGCTATTTAAAGGAAAAAAAGATAAATCTAATAGTTAGTTCACTAAGTATTACGGCTAGGTGGCGTTAGCCGCCGCCCGATCTAAAGGGTACAGCCACATCCATCCATCCATCCATCCATCCATTCGGGAGCGCGAAGCGGTTCACGAGGTAAAAGTTATGTAATCTTTTTGAATCGTGAATAAATCAGTTGTTTGTCGTTCAGTCAGTCATGTCATCGTATGCATCAACCCCTGACATGGCAACGAGGACTTAACAACGAACCTATGGCCGACGTAGAACAGAAGACGAAGCAAGAAGATAACACTGTACGTACCGAGGCTTAGCAACAGCAAGTGCAGCCAGCGACAACGACCAGTATGGTGACCGAGCCCACCGAAGTGAAAAACTCCCCGCTGATCACGGGTGAAGCGGCTTTCGGCACGAACGAGCTGAAGCTTACGACGCATCAAGGTATTTTCGAAGATAGCATCTCTCCAACTCGTTTGACACGCACGGGCGCCATCGAAAACCGAACTACGCCGCACGAAAACGCAAACGGAACAACGGAGCTCGCGATGCTCAACACTACGTTGCAAATGATGGCACGACTTCTCGAAAGGCCGTTGGGAACACCGCCAGGCACATCGAACGACAACGCCACCAGTGCTCAGCTGCAAGTAACAACGACCCCAGATCTCACAGGAACGCTGCCGATCTATTCGGGAACTGAATCAGACAAGTTCGCTCAATGGAAGACTGCCGTAGAATCAATGCACGAGCAGGGCGCATGGACTGAGGCAGCAACAATCAACGCAGGAATCTCTCGACTTAGGGGCCGCGCAGCCGCTTGGCACCAAACTACCGGGCACCTGCACGCCGACTGGACATCATGGGCGACGGCATTAAATACTGAATTTGACAAGCCTGTTCTGTCAGTGGGTCGCCTACGTCGGCGCAAGAGCTCAACGAGAAAACGAAACTATGACAGACTATATGTGCGCACGCCTCCAACGCATCAGACGAGCCTCTTATAAACTGTCCGACGACGATGTGGTCGACTGGTTTATACAGGGAGTACGGTCAACAAGCGTAAAACCCATGTTAGTAGCTTTTAACGACCTGCGACGCGGAATTATCACCGAGTTCTTGCACTACGCCCAACAGCTGGATAGACGACATGTTAGAATCAGCGACAAAAAAAAAACCTCCAGCAGTCAGCAAATCGTCAAAGCTCAGCGAGAGAAATGCAGCTGAACCAACGACCACAACGACACCAAAGTATGCACGCTTGCCGGCCGACACGTGCGCATGTTGCAAAAGGAAAGGACACAGAGCAATCGACTGCCCTGATGCAGACAGAAGATGAAAAAGCAGCAGCTGTGCGACGTCGCCAAGCAAAAAGCTCACCACGAGGCATCAATACGGTCGCCATCGCAGAGGTGAGTGGGCGAAAGATAATACTACTACAGGCCAGTGTAAATGACATCATGTCACAAGCACTTTGGGACACAGGCTCTGCAGTAACACTCATCAACGAGCAGTTTGCACAAAAGCACAATTTCGAGGTTGCTACTGATGTGGACTGTGTATTGGGTGGTCCATTTGGCAACTCCTGCAAGCCAACCAGTGTAACTCAAGCGAGGATCATCATCGGTGATGCCTGTGCTACAGTAGAAGCTAAAGTGATCAAGAATCTTCCATACGAAGTCATGGTAGGCCTTAACTGGCGCAAGTTGTCCGTAGTGGATGGCAGAAGTAGTGGCTGACAGAAGTACCCAAAAAAGACACAAAGGCAGCTGCAAAATTTTGAAACCATCTAAACAGGCCATTCAGTTTAACTATATTGAGCGCTATGATAACGGCATTCGCAATATCGAGTTCATACAGAAACTGAAAAACAATGTCGGTATATCAACCAGCAGTGACTTTGACACACAGCCGTCTCTGTCAAACTTCGTGACAGAACTGAGCACGGACAACCTCGTAAAGAGCGAAGGCATCAAATACTCCAAAGAATAGTCCAGCCAACCAGATGTCCACTCAACAGACGTCATCGAAGTTTGTGGAGCGATTGATGCGAAGACAACATTGACACGTAAAGTGCCCCAACTACTATCAGGGGAAGAAATCGCCAAGTTGATTCAATGTAAACCTGTTCATAAAGACTTCACAGAGAGTCAAACAAAAATGTTGAAAGCGTCTCTGCTGAACAACGTTAATGTCTTCACCCACCCTCACAATGACTTGGGTCTGTGCACACACGTCGAACATACAATCGAGCTCACTGACCAAAAGCCGGTCAGGATGCAGCCCTACAGCACAAGCGATGCCAACAGGAGCTTCTTCCGGGAAGAAACACAAGAGTGGATCAGAAGAGGTATCATCCGCCCTTCAAAGTGCGCCTATGCCTCCCCTGTAACCGTTGTCGACCAACCACATCATGAGACTACACCGAAACGATTGTGTGTAGACTATCGATTTTTAAACGCGAAGACGATCAAGCGAGCCTACCTGATGCCAAAAGTCGACACACTCAGTCGGAAAGTGGCCGGATCAGGATATCTGTCAAAGCTGAATGTCAAGAAAGCCTTCTTGAACATACCACTGCATGAAGAAGACATTTCGAAAGCTGCTTTTGTGACAGAACATGGACACTTCGAACCACTATGAATGCTTTTTGCCCTATGCACCAGCACCCACAACAATGCAGAGCGTCATGAATGAAGGTCTTCAAGAACTCATCGATAGTGGTCATGTGATCATCTACGTCGATGATGTGTGCATCTTCACTGACACTATTGAGGAACACATTGAAGTGCTTGACAAGCTACTGAAGGTTCATGAATTGGGACTGCGTGTCGTATACAGCAAGTGTATGTTTGCAGAAAAGCAGATACCATTCCTTGAATTTCTCATATCACAAGAAGGAGTGGCGATCGACCCTCAAAGCATTGCAGCGATAAAGAACTACACGGCACCGAAAACAAAAAGCGAAGTGAGATCATTTCTTGGACTCGCATCACATTACCGCAAGTACATAAAAGACTTCGCGAAAAATGCTCGACCACTGACACTTCTCGCGAAAAAAGATGCCATCGTTCAGTGGACGCCTGAATGTCAAGGTGCCATTGACACGCTGAAAGAATGACTGACAAAGCCCGACTAACCTATCTTGGCGACGTTCAACCCAAACCTGCCGACACAAGTACATGTCGACGCCTCCCACACAGCGCTCGGAGCAGTCCTTAACAGACACAAGGTGACGCCACACGGGTAGTGAAATATGCAAGCAAAAAGGTCTCCGACAGTGACAGCCACAACCATTCGACGGAACCAGAAGAAATCGCAGCTCACTGGGCCATAACCGAGCGTTTCCACTGTTACCTGCAAGGACTAGAACATTTCAAGCTCATAACAGACAATTGGGCTGTTACGCACATTATGTCCAAAAAGAATCCCAACAGGCGATTTGCACGCAAGGTCCTAGACCTGTTCACATACCATTTCACTGTGCGTGACACATCTGGCAGAACAAATATTGTGGCAGACACACTATCGAGAATGGTGAATGCAGTGTTTGTGCTTAGCGCAAATGATTCACGTCTGTGTGAAGTCCAGTGCAAAGATGCAAAACTGGTCACTATTATCAAAGACATCGAAGCTGCCACTGAAACGGGAAACCAAAGCAAAGCTGGCAAAAGCTACCAGATCGTTAATGGCATGCTCATGCACAGTATAACCCAACATGGGAAGACAATACAACGGGTTGTCGTGCCCAAATCGCTACAATCTACTCTAATGCAAAGTCACCACGATCATGCTGGTCCTGCGAACGAAGTCAAAGCTATCCAAACATTACTACTGGCAGAATATGGACCAGGACATTGTACAGTATGTGAGAGAGTGCCGGGTGTGTCAGCAGCACAACCACGCAACGGATATACCACCAGAAACTCTCAACCCAAGGGAGGGGCCACAAACACCCTTTCACACAGTGGCCATCGACCATGTGGGGTCGATCAACACAGCTGACGAGAACAAATATGTCATAACAGCTGTAGACGCAGCTACGAGGTTCATTGTCACACGTTCAGTGCCGAGCAAGTGTGCATCACATGTGATCCAATTCACTGAAGAAGAGATTGTCACCCAATTCGGAGTTCCAAGAACCATAATCAGTGACAACGACTGCACGTTCACGTCCAAGACAACGAATGACTATCTACATCATCATCACATCGAACACACGCTCACAGTGCCGCACGCACCACGGACAAACGGACTTGTTGAGAGAGCCAACGGTCGAATTCTCCCACCTCTACGCAAGAATGTTAATGGAGACGTCGACCACTGGAGTGAATACCTTGCCAAAACCACCTTCGAATTCAACACACAGTTCAACGCTGGACTCAAAATTTTACCTTTCGAACTGTTGTTTAATTACACAGCTCGAAGGATAATTGACAACCAGCTGCAGGTAGACATCCACGAGCCCTAACAAGACATCGAGATGGTCCGGCAAGAAGCATTTGACAACATAACAGCCTACCTAAATGGTATGAAAACCAAACTCGACCGAAAGCATCCGCCAGCACCCTATGAAGTAGGTGATCAAGTCTGGTACGAGATATCATCCAAAGCCGGGAAGTTTGATCCTTGGTACAACGGACCATACCCGATTACTGACCGCGACAAGAAAACTCACCAGAACGAGGAACAATCGCACAGAAACAAGGCTGGCCAGCGCAACGCAGTTAAAGTGCTTTCATGAGAAAACACAAGACACAACTTCACAACTGCGCGATGACTCTGCGCAATCCACTCAAGCACCGTTAGCTACTGATGACCGGCGCAAATTGAGAAAACTACCACGTTGGCTTCAAGATTTCGTCACAGCTTAATAATGCGAGGACGCATTACTTAGAAGTCCGGCTGTGTTAGGCAATTACATCCGGATGGATGGATGGATGAATGGATGGATGGATGGATGGATGGATGGATGGATGGATGGATGGATGGATGGATGGATGGATGGACGGATGGATGGATGGATGGATGGATGGATGGATGGATGGATGGATGGATGGATGGATGGACGGATGGATGGACGGATGCATTGATGGATGGATGGATGGATGAACGGATGGATGGATGGATGGATGGATGGATGGATGGATGGATGGATGGATGGATGGATGGATGGATGGATGGATGGATGGATGGATGGATGGATGGATGGATGCATTGATGGATGGATGGATGGATATGGCTGTACCCTTTAGATCGGGCGGTGGCAAGCGCCACCAAGCGGTAATACTTAATGAACAAAAAACTAGATTTTTTTTCTTTAAAAAGTGAGTTTGAGGATTCGTACTTTGCAGTGAAGAGTTTAATTTTCACTCGTGCCTTGACTTTAGCCACCAATCAGATAACCTCCTTCTTGTTAAGTCTACCCGCTTAAAGTCTATTTTTCCCTCCCGGTCCCTAAACCCCAGTGCTTTGAAAAACTCTGCGCCATAATCCTGAACTATAGGGTGAAGCCTTTTACAGAACATTATCAAGTGTTCGGCAGTTTCTTCTTCCTCTCCACACGCACTGCATACTGTGTCTACTCCTTCGTTTTTGGCCCGATATGTCTTGGTTCGCAGTACTCCCGTCCTGGCCTCAAACAGTAGAGAACTACCCCGAGTATTATTATAGATCCTTTCCTTGGCAATTTCCTGCTTAAACGTTCGATAGATCTCCAGTGCGGACTTCTTAATCATGCCCATTCTCCACATGTCAGTCTCCGTTTCCTTCACTTTCTTCTTAACCGATAGTTATTTTTGATTTGGCCACCTGCTGTTTTCTAAGTATTTACCAGTCAATTTCCTGGTTCGCTTCCTCCATTTTGTATCGACATTCTTCATGTACAAGTAGCTGAAAACCTTCCTAGCCCAACGCTCCTCCCCCATTTCTCTCAATCGCTTCCCAAATTTTATCTTGCTGGTAGCTTCCCTGCCCTCAAAGGATGTTCATCCCATATCACTTTGTACTCCCTGATTTGGTGTATTGCCGTGAGCTCCTAAAGCAAGCCTACCTATTCCACGTTGCTTAATTTCTAACCTTGCTTGAACTTCTGATCTCATGCACAAGACCGCATTGCCGAACGTCAGCCCAGGAACCATGACACCTTTCCATAATCCTCTCACAACATCACACCTATTGTAATTCCACAGTGCCCTATTTTTCATCACTGCTGCATTCCTGTTACCTATATTCGTCACGTATATTTCGTGTTCCCTCAGGTACTCGGTCCCATTGCTTATCCATACGCCCAGATACTTAAATTTATCTGTTATCTCTAGCATGACCTCCTGTATTCTAACCTCACTACCTTCGTTATCATTGAAAGTCATGACTGCTGATTTTTTCTTACTGAATCTAAAATCTAACCTATTTCCCTCATTACCGCAGATGTCAATCAATCTCTGCAAATCTTCTTTGTTGTTGACCATTAGCACTATATCATCTGCGTACATTAATGCTGGTAGTGCCTGATCAATGAGTTTTCCTTGTTTGACTAAAGAGAGGTTGAAGCCCAGTTCACTTCCCTCTAATTTGGCCTCTAATCCTTGTAAGTACATCATGAATAATAAGGGTGACAGGGTACACCCCTGCCTAAGCCCCCGTTTTACCTCTGCAGGCTTGGATACCTGTTTTTGCGGGAACACTTATTAACTACCTTGTTACCTTTATAGATATCCTTTAAAAGATTAGTGACTACATGTTCCACGCCTAGTGTGTGCAGTATTGCCCACAATTCCTCTTGAACCACGCTATCGTACGCTCCCTTGATATCCAAAAATGCTAGCCACAGGGGCCCGTGTTCCTTCTGCTATTTCGATCCCCGCAGGGGCGCCTGCGCAAGTAGGCGTTTGGTGTGTAGCGACACCACGACCCGAGCTAACGGGGGAGTTTTCACTCCCTCCCACACCTAGCCGTGCGTGGCTTTGCCGTGTCCGGGGAAAAGGGGATCCTGGGGGTTGATCCGACGCTGGGTGATTGGACCTTTAAGGCCCCCGGGCCGAGGCAACACACCCCTTTGGCCCCGTCTTCACGTAGACGGCACTCCTGGGCTGACCCACCCAGGGGAAATTGGCAGTCACCTTTTCCTATCTCTCTTCCCTACAACTTCGTCTTTATCTCTCTCTTTTTTAGTCTGTCCTGTCTTCTTCTCTCTTCTGTTTACTTCCAATTTTCCTGGTGGCAAGGGTTAACCTTGTGTAATTACTCAACCTTGAGTAGTTATATTTGGTTATAGGGGCAATGTACGGCTGGCGTCTGCAGCCTTATGCTATTTAATGCTTCAGCGTCCCCTGGTTGGACCCCATGGTGGGTGGTCACCATTGCTGCCGAAAAAAAGTACACTACTATGGGAACACCTGCATTTCCCCGTCTCCTAGATCGTCTTCCGCTTAAGAGGGCACGCACCGATGAAACATCACTTTTCAGCCAACCCAGACAATGCTTTCCGAAATTCCATGTTGTGCACAGCGAAAATTCAACAAAACAAGCCAGAGCCATATCTCCATTTCTTGTTGCGAAATCTCTGACTGATGTCTTTTGCCCAGTATACAAGGTTACAAAGATGGCTAGCGGAGACCTTCTCCTTGAGCTGCCTGAAAAACATCACTATGAAAAACTTGGCAGTCTCGTAGCATTTGGTGATATCCCAGTATCTGTTTCAACTCATAGATCAATGAACACCACACGCGGAGTTGTTTCAGAAGCACACCTTCTTGAAATGTCTGAACAGGAACTGCTTGAAGGGTGGAAAGAGCAAAATGTCACGGATGTGAAACGAATCGTTATCAGACGTGGCAACAAAGAAATACCTACCAAACACTTAATACTCACTTTCGCATCTAGCACACTGCCTTCATCTATAGACACAGGCTACTTCAAACTCCCTGTCCGTCCCTACATTCCCAATCCAGGACGGTGTTATAAATGCCAACAATTTGGTCATGGATCGCAGAACTGCCGGGGTCAGGAAACTTGTGCAAGATGCGGTAGCCACGGCCACCCATCTGATAACTGTGTTACTACGCCTCACTGCGTGAATTGTGACGGGGAACACGCCACATATTCACGTTCGTGTCCTAACTGGAAGAAAGAAAAAGAAATAATCACTCTTAAAGTCAAAGAAAATATCGCATTCAAAGAAGCAAGACGAAGAGTGTCGCCATTTTACAGCACAACATATGCTGATGCGGCGCGTCAGGGGGCAACGCCGCACCAGCCCTCGCCACCCCATCGGCCAGCGCAGAGTGAGCCATCGGCTGTGGCGCCTGCCCCCAAGGCGGCAATAGTTCAGTCTACTCCGCCTCCAAGCAAATTGAGGCAGGAGACTCCAGGGTCCTCTGGTCTCAAGGCCTCACCTCACCTGGCGAGGCCTAAAATCCAAACCACCAGCTCGCATGTGCGGGCGTCCAGTGCCTCTGAAGAGGCAATGGATACAACGGTACCCTTGGTACCGAAAGAGCGGCGCGCCTCCTTGGAGCGCGCCAAGAAAAACAAAAAACCAATAACGGGGCCGGACGACCATCCTTCCACCTGAATTAACGAGCCCACTCCAACACAGGATACTCTTTGTACACACAGCAGCATCTCTCTTGTTTAAATATGCAGACAAAAATATTACAGTGGAACATCCGAGGCCTTCCTCGAAACCTTGATGACTTACAAGAACTCCTCCATGAACACAATCAAACAGTGCTGTGTGTACAAGAGACACACTTAAAACGAACAAACACAAACTTTTTACGTAACTACGTAATCTTCCGAAAGGATAGAGATGATGCCAAGCCACCATCCGGTGGTGTAGCGGTTATAGTTAGTCAAGGTATAGCATGCACACAATTACCCCTTCAAACTTCCCTCGAGGCGGTGGCTGTCCGAGCAGTTATTCCAAACAAACTAGTGACTGTCTGCTCTTTGTACATACCTCCGCACCACCGTCTTGAAAAGCTTCAATTCCAGTCTTTAATAGACGAACTAACTGAACCTTATCTGGTCCTTGGAACCTGAACGCACATAATGGTCTGTGGGGTGACTCTCGCTGTAATGCACGAGGTCGTCTCATTGAACAATTCCTCATTTCATCAGGTGCTTGTCTGTTGAATAGGAAAGAGGCAACATACTATAACCTTGCCAACAAAACTTACCCTTCCATAAACCTCACTATCGCATCTCCTTCACTTGTACCATTACTTCCGTGGAAAGTCATAAATAATCTATATGTAAGTGACCATTTTGGTGGGCTCGGTGACTGCACCACAATGCAGCCATCTAATCCACTTACCTTTGCAATGCAGACGACCATACTTGTGTTTGCCAGCCTGCAGCTGTCGAACATGATAGGCCTATCCTCGGGGGCGTCATCTATGTTGGTGCTGCCGGGCTCCGAAAGCGAGCCAGGCTCCTGCCGCCTACTACGCACCAACTGCTCGTCCCCACCGGATATTACGTCGGAGGAACTACTATCACCGGAAATCACCGTGCTATGGAAGGCCGCATCGTCATCAACCACAGCATCATCAAGTATAAAGGAACATCACCCGCTGACGCCACTTCGTGGGCTCGGTGACTGCACCACAATGCAGCCATCTAATCCACTTACCTTTGCAATGCAGACGACCATACTTGTGTTTGCCAGCCTGCAGCTGTCGAACATGATAGGCCTATCCTCGGGGGCGTCATCTATGTTGGTGCTGCCGGGCTCCGAAAGCGAGCCAGGCTCCTGCCGCCTACTACGCACCAACTGCTCGTCCCCACCGGATATTACGTCGGAGGAACTACTATCACCGGAAATCACCGTGCTATGGAAGGCCGCATCGTCATCAACCACAGCATCATCAAGTATAAAGGAACATCACCCGCTGACGCCACTTCGTGGGCTCGGTGACTGCACCACAATGCAGCCATCTAATCCACTTACCTTTGCAATGCAGGTCAGTAAATCGTATGTCCTCTTCGCTAAAAAGTCGAGTAATTACTTCCTGGTGCAGTTCCCGAGCCCCCACTACTGTTCTACTATTGCTGTTGAGTGTGCTCATATGATTCACTCGTTGCTGATCTTATCGGGTGACGTCGAAACTAATCCTGGCCCTAACGGAAACGCTGCTATTCTTACTGAGCTACAAAAGCTAAGTGCCGGCCAGGCCCAGCTGATTGCCGAAGTTCAGAGTTTGAAATCTCAACTAAGCACAACGGATAAAAGAATAACAGACTTAAACAAACGAATGGGCGATCTCGAAACACATTACCAAACTCTTCTTCCCCTCAGAAATGATATCGAAAAAACACAGACTAACGTAATCAACATGACTAAAAAAATTCAAGAGCTAGAAACTTCCCTGGATGACGCTGAAAACAGGTCGCGCCGGAATAACCTTCTATTCTACGGCATCCCTGACCCCACTAGGAATGAAACGTGGGCTGAATCTGAAAAAATGATAATCGATATCTGCAACAATAACCTTGGACTAACAGTGCAGCCTAACGACATAGAACGCGCACATCGTCTCGGTATTCATTCACTAAACCGAAATCGTCCCATAATTGTGAAATTTTTATCATACAAAACCAGAGATACACTTTTATCAAACGGCAGGAAACTGAAGAACACTAACTACAGCATCGGGGAGGACTTTTCCCGCCCCGTTCAATATGCGCGCAAGCAATTACTTGCATTTGCAAAAGCACGTTCGGACAAGTTCTCCTTGCGGTTCAAAACGCTGCACGTCGGGTCGAAGCGCTATATATTTGACGCATCATCACACATGGTTAAAGAAATTGCATAGCGGTTACCCCGCCAACAAAGAGCAATAAAACGCCAAACGGCTTCCCCATGTCATGTTCTCTCGTTTTCCGTAATATTCACTAACATACGTAGCCTTCTTCCAAAACGTGAACTCATATCCAACATTATCTCGTCATCAAAAAGCAACATACTCGTATTAACAGAAACGTGGCTTACCAGCGATATAACGGATGCGGAAATATTAACTGACTTACAGGACTTCCACGTGTACCGAAATGACCGAAATGGCTCACGGGGGGGCGGAGTACTTATCGCAGTTCATCGGGGCATATCTTGCTCCGTTATTGACGTCGATTCCGATACCGAATCCCTGTGGCTAATTTGTCGTACTAACACCGTAACTGTCCTACTTGGCGTCTGCTACAGGCCCCCGCAAACGGATCCAAATTTTCCATGTCATCTGAACAATTCCATTCAAAAACTTACTTCCGCTTACCCAAAGGCTCGCATTCTTCTGTTCGGTGATTTTAACTACCCTAATATTGACTGGCAAAACATAGTTACTTCTACATTATCATGTCACGCAGAGGCGAAAAACTTCCTCGATGTATGTCTCAACTTTAACCTTACACAATTAGTCGCCCAACCAACCCGTGTCACACGAGGATCAGCAAATATTCTCGACCTGATATTAACCAATAGCCCCGAGAACCTATTATCTATTACTTACCTTCCTGAGATCAGCGACCACAAGGTCATACATGCTTTATTTTCATTTACCTCGACCAAAAAACAGACGACTAATAAAACAATTGTTCTTTATGATAAGGGTAACTATAGTGCAATATCTGAAGATCTCAGTAACTCTTTTAATCAGTATGAATCTACATTTCACACGCGCTCAGTTCATGACAACTGGTTGATCTTTAAGGACAAAGTAAATCACCTCTCTGATATGTTTATCCCGAAGATTACTTTTCAAACTAACCGCAATAAACCATGGTTTTCTCGGCATTTAAAAAAACTTGAAAACAAAAAGAAACGACTTTTTCGTACCGCCAAACGCAACGGCAAGCCTACTGCATGGCAAAAATACATCGAAGCTGAAAAATCATATTTGCTATCTGTTCGTAAAGCCAAATACTCGTTTTACCATATAGACTTACCTAATCTCTTAATCAGGAACCCCAAGCAATTCTGGCAAGTTCTAAACCCCACACATCCTTCCGATATTAAACTAATGAATGATTCACACGAGACAGTGACTGACCATGATTGCGCAGAAATATTCAACGAAGCATTTGCATCTGTCTCCACTACTGAACTTGACATGCCCTCACAGTCGCCATCATTTAGCGTAGAAACTTTCATGCCTGCTGTCACCTTCTTCGAAGAAGGCATTTCATCTATAATCCACAAATTAAAACTTTCTTCATCAGCTGGTATGGATTCCATCAACTCGAAACTCCTCAAGAATGTGAAATCGACTTGCGCAGCATACTTATGTCTTATCTTCTCACAGTCACTCACCTCAGGAATCATGCCGGATGATTGGAAAACGGGCAAGGTCGTTCCAGTCTACAAATCAGGTAACAGAAACTCACCCTTGAACTACCGCCCCATTTCATTAACCAGCGTGCCTTGTAAGATCATGGAACACGTCATCTACTCACAAATCTTCAATTTTTTGGACTCCAACGAATTTTTTCATCCTTCACAGCACGGATTTCGAAAGGGCCTTTCTTGCGAAACCCAATTAGCACAATTCGTTCATGACCTACAGACTAATCTCGACTGTAATATCCAAACCGACTCAATATTCCTTGATTTTGCAAAAGCTTTCGACAAGGTTCCTCACCAGCGTCTGTTACTGAAACTTTCAAAACTAAACTTGCATCCTAACATTTTCAGGTGGCTTGAGGAGTTTCTAACTAACCGCTCGCAATCTGTCTATCTTAACGGCCACCTGTCTAAACCACTCCCAGTCACCTCAGGCGTCCCACAAGGGTCTGTTCTCGGTCCTCTCCTATTCCTAATATATATTAATGACTTACCATTGCATGTTTCCTGTAACATTCGCATGTTCGCTGACGATTGCGTAATCTATCATACTATTACTAATTGCCATGACCATCACATCCTTCAGAGCAACCTTAACAATATAATAAACTGGTGTAATATTTGGCTAATGACTCTCAACCCCACTAAATGCAAACTCTTGTCCTTCTCTCGTCGTCACAACCCCTCTCGCTTTCAGTATTCTATTTCTAAATCATGTATCGAATTAGTAGAATCGTATAAATATCTAGGAGTCACCCTTTGTTCTAATTTATCATGGCGCGCCCATATTACAAACATCATTTCAGCATCGAACAAAACACTGGGTTTTCTTAAACGCCACCTTCGCCTTTCCCCACCACATGTTAGATTACTCGCGTATAAATCGCTTATAAGACCAAAATTAGAATACGCATCTGCCATCTGGAGCCCCCATCAAGCATACCTAATCACTGCCTTGGAAGGTGTTCAAAATCGGGCCACCCGTTTCATCCATTCCTCATATTCATATGACATCAGCATTTCACCATTGAAACATGAATCTGGCCTATCACTCCTTTCTTATCGTCGCCGCATTGCTAGCCTAACCCTTTATCATAAGTTTTTTTATTCTTCACTCAATCAAGCTCCTTATATAACTGCCGCCTCACGCATTTCCCACCGCACCAGTCATTCACTTCAAGTTGCCCGCCCGCCATCACGCACCACTACGTTTGCTGCTTCGTTTTTCCCCAGGGCAGCTTCAGACTGGAACGGCCTGCCCTACGACATTGTCACAATTGCCTCATCATCTGCCTTCCTGGAACGCCTCACCGATCATCTGCCATGTTAATTCAATTTTAACTGTTTGTTTGCAATGTTAATTGAATCTCCGCTGTTTTGAATTGTAATCCCACCCCTTATGTAACACCCCCTGAATGGGGGCCTTTAAGGAAATAAAACTGAACTGAACTGAACCATTTTCCTTTAGTTTTGAGTACACCAATATTATATGAATGTCCTCCACATGTTCCCAAATGGCTGGTAAACAAAGCCGACTGAACACAATTTCAAAAGATTACTCACTTAAGTTGGACTAACATATGCGAATTAGGCATAAATGAAGCTGTGCAGTACTTCACGGCTTTTCTTACCGACGCAGCAGCCAAGTGCATTCCACAAACATCTGGACTGCCCGGCAAACGACACGTCCCGTGGTGGAACACTGAGTATCAGGATGCGCGAAAGGAACAGAACAGGGCATGGAGGTTGCTGCGCAACTCGCCGACAGCAGAAAACCTTGAGAGCTTTAAGAAAATAAAATCTCGAGGCAGGAGAACGCGTCGGCAGGCCAAAAGAGAAAGCTGGCACAAGTTTTTATCAGGGATAAATTCATATACACAAGAGACTAAAGTCTGGGACATGGTTCGTAGGGTAGCAGGAAGACAAGTACACTCACTCCCACTCGTAAACACACAGGGTGACAGCCTGAAAGATCAGGCGAACTTCCTTGGTGCACACTACGAGCAAGTGTCTTGCTCGTCACACTATACTGAAGCTTTCCAAAGATATAAAGCAAGAATATAAAAGCAGAAATTAGAATACAAGTGCACAAATCACGAGGCATACAACCAACCTTTCAACTTAGCTGAGCTACAAACATCACTAAACTCTTGCAGTAATTCTGCCCCAGGCTATGACCGTGTCACGTATGAAATGTTGAAAAACCTGCCGTTCAAATGAAAGAAATTTATGCAGCGCGAGGCGAAAAAACGAACACAGGAAAGAATGGACTGAGAAGACAGAGCGCTACTATCAACAACATGTTTATTTTCGACCTCCAAGCTGCTTTTAAGCCATAATCGTCAGGCGACCAAGAAGATAAGCATGTCTAATTTATGTAGCGCCTCGCGCTACATAAATTTCTTTCAAATGTTTCACCAACAAGCCCACATCGCCACTCTGCCGTTCAAAACGCGAAAAGCGTTTTGAACGGCAGAGTGGCGATGTGGGCTTCCTCTCTCTATACAATGCTATCTGGCTTTCTGGCACCATCCCTGCTTCCTGGAAAGAGGTTATTGTTATCCCTGTTTTGAAACAGGGCAAGGATCCTTCCTCTGTTTCAAGTTATAGGCCCATTGCACTAACCAGTTGCTTTTGTAAACTTTATGAAAAAAAAATTAAACCACCGACTTTTATATTTCCTTGAAACACACAATCTGCTTGACCAATACCAATGTGGGTTTCGAAAGGGTAGATCCACCACCGACCATCTGGTGCGTATCGAGGCACAGATCCGAGACGCTTTTGTCTACAAACAATACTTCCTCTCTGTGTTTCTCGATATCGAGAAGGCCTACGACGCAACAAGGCGTTTTGGCATATTAAGAGACTTACTTGTCTCACCCTGGTGTGCGTGGTAGAATGCTTTCCATAATCGAGAGTTACTTGTCCAATCGGAAATTCCGTGTCCGTGTAGGCAGTATTCTCTCCCAAGCATTTGTGCAAGAAACGGGAGTACCGCAAGGTGGTGTACTTAGTTATACTCTTTTTATTATCAAAATAAATTCCTTGCACCTGTCCATCCCCCGCAACATGTTCTATTCCACATGTGTCGATGACGTCCAGCTTGGCTTTAAGTCATGCAACCTAGCAATGTGTGAGCGGCAGGTTTAGTTAGGTTGTAACAAGGTCTCCAAATGGGCAGAGAAAAACGGATTCCGGCTGAACCCAGAAAAAAGCACCTGTGTCTTGTTCTCCCGAAAGAGAGGCGTGCACTGTTGGGGGACCGTCCTATGTACGGCTGACGCAGAAGCCTATAGCTAATGTTTCAGCCGCACACAGTCGTTCCGTGCACGGTTAACGTCCCCCAACCGTAGCTTGCCTCATTGCAGCTACTACTACGGGTTCGGGCGAATAAGGCAACTGGCCAGATCAACAACAAACACTTTATTGCTAAGCGTTAGCAATCGCGCGTCACTGTCGCGGGGAGATACTACAGATAACAAAGGTGTTGACGCTTACACCTCGGTCGTGGACGTCCTCGGCTCGCAGGAGGGGTTGCGGGTTCGTCCTCCTGGGATGGTCGCTGGTGTCAGAGAGAGCGCGCGCCCGTTTGCCCGCTCGTTTTGTTCCCCGACCCGATTTCCCTTTCCCTGACGAGAATGGTACCTTTCCTCGCTGAGGGAGAGGGGAACCTGTTCCTGGCGCCGGGAAAGGGGGGGGGAATCGCACGCGCCGGCCGTGGGGGAAGGGGTCCCCGCAACCAGGCGCGTGCGCTGCCCTAAAAGGGAAAGGGAGGCTGGGCGCACCTGCTCCCCACATCTCCTCCCCCCTTAAGAAGGCCCCCGAACGACAGAGACTGCAAAGAGGGAATAATTCGTTTTATTCGTCCTCTAGATAGGCCAGAAGGGCCTGGTCTACGTCCATGCCCTCGGACCGTTCGGTGTCTGCCGCGGGCACCGCCGGAGCCCCCACCGCTCTCTCACCCGCCTCCAAGGTCATTGACGCCACCTCCGGTGTCAATGCAGCCGCCACCAATGTCTCTCCCGGCCCCGCCGCCCCCCGCTCTACGGTAGCCGTTATTGATAGCGGCGCAGGCGGACTCTCGCTGGACGCGTGGCCTGAGGCAACTCTCAGCAGCCACTGCGCGAAGTCCGCCTCCTGGGCCGCCCGCGCCAGCATGGCCCGAACCGCGGCGCCGGAGCGCTCCTGGGATGATTCGCGGCTGGATGGTTGGGTAGCCTGGGTGCGGTGCCGGTGTAATTTCCCCAATTCGTGGGAGTTATGGATCACCACGGCGCCGCACTCGCAGAACCGCGTCCCTGCGGGCACTGGAAGGCAAGCCCCGTTAGCCCTCCGGTCCGCGTCCTCTACCGTGCGCCCCTGAAAAGGGCGATACAGGTGCGCTGGGGCGACCCCAACTCGGGCCCTTTCCTGCCGGCGCCAGGGCCTCGAGGAGACGTAAGACACCGGAGGGTCGCCTCCATCCTGGCTGGTCCAGGTTGCCACGTCTCGGTGGTTGCGGCCGTGAGGCGATGCGGTCGGCTCGCCGCGTTGGGACCCTGGTCTCGTTCCCTGTGAACCGGCGGGTCGTGATGGTGACGGCGAAGCCGAGAGTTGGTGACCAGGCGGCAGCGCGCGCGGACCCCCTCGGTGGCGGCGGCTCGAGTGGCTCTGCCTCGGCGTTCGCGGCCGGGCCGCAGTGGGGTAGGGCTGCCATGTGGACGTTGGTGGGGGTGGGGGCTGGCCGTAAGGAGGTGGTCTCCTCTCCTTGCTGTTCCGGCGGTGCTGTTCCCAATGGCGCTCCATCTGTTCGGTGAGAGTGATACAGATAAAGAACGACAGGTTAACAATCGCACATGTGTTGCGCGCTAACCCTTGCACCCCGCGTCGAACATATCAAACGCGGCCTACCGTGCATAGTTGCCTCCGACTGTTACGCAGGAAGTAGCGCGGTTCTGGGCTCCTGACCCGGTGTCGAACCATCTCACCCGCCGCGCGCGGCTTGGAGGGGGACTGACCGTAGTCCTCATGCGCCTCCCGTGCTATGTAGCGTTTCAAGTCACATACATGCACCGGTCCGCCGCTCGGTTTGCCTTTCATGTTCGCGAGTCGATAAACGAGCGAAGAAACTTTCTCTCGCACTCGGTACGGCCCGGACCATTTCGGTGCCAGCGAGGCAGCAAACTGTTTGCTAGCATTACTGAGAACATGATGGCGCCGCATCACCAGATCGCCCACTTCGTAGTGTACGTTCCTACGCGTGCGGTCATACTGCGCCTTCTGCTGTGCCCTAGCAGTGCTGAGATTATGTCGAGCTTTATGTAAAGCTTCCGCTAGCTTCTCGCGCAGCTGCGTTGCGTATTCAGCGCGTGCTGATGTCGCCACTGGCACTCCACTGCGGTCCGCGAGTACGGTCTCCATCGGATTCGGCAGTTCTCTCCCCAAGTTCAGAGAAGAAGGCGCATACCCAGTCGATCGGTTTACGGTCGATCGTAATGCAAAACCGATCTCTGGAAGATAGGTATCCCAGTCCTTATGTCTTTCAGAGAACGCGACAAGCATGTGCTTGATGTTGCGATTGACTCGCTCCGTGGGGTTCGACTGAGCATGGTAGGTGGTTGTTTTCTTGTGCTTAATGCCCAACGCGGCGCACGTGTCAACAAACACCTTCGCAGTGAAATAAGACGCGTTGTCTGTAATCAACTGCTCGGGGAACCCGAACCTGGTAAAAACCTCCATCAACTTCTCTAAAATCACTCGAGCCGTCAGCTTCCTAAGGGGAAAAAGTTCTACCCATTTAGTGAAGTGATCCGTGATCACCAGCAAGAACTTATTTCTGCTAGGAGTTGAGGGGTACGGGCCCATTACGTCACACGCTGCGATTTGCCAGGGAGTCTGACTGTTAATCGGTTGCATGAGGCCGGGCGGACGTCCTCCTCGCGGCTTGACGCTTTGGCACACACGACATGAACGGGCGTAGCGAATCACATCCCGCTTCATACCTGGCCAGGTAGCGAGGCGACACAACTTAGCGTAAGTCTTAGGGCCGCTCGCATGCCCACCAATGCACGAGTCATGAAAGTAGCGAAGAAGCGCTCCTCTCAACGCGCGCGGTATCACGACTTTAAATGACTCACTTGTGTCATCGTCGGATGGAATGTACCTCAGCAGGACGCCGTCAGAATCTAGCAGATATGAATCCAGCGCGCTCACAGCACTACCAGCTGTTGCCGAGCGCTCCGCACCGACAGCAATACCAGCTGCCCCCTTGTGCGCGGTGGCCTCACTACCACCCGGCTCCCGGAGCCCGTCGAACACCTTTCGACAAAATGGATCTTTCTGCTGAGCTTCTAACAGCTCCCTTCTGCTGAAAACAATCCCTGCGCTAACGACAGCCTCTACGTGGTTCACGCTCTTAGCTCGAACTAACGTTTGCTCCGCTGTTTACGTTAGCGCGAGTGTCTCGCTCTCAGTTCGTTCCGAATTAGTCGCGTGACTTGCCTCGTGTCGAACTGGAGCACGCGATAGTGCGTCGGCCGCGGCATTGTTCTTACCCTTGCGGTAGCGGACGGTGAAGTCATAACGCTGCAGCAACAATGCCCAACGCGCCAATCGGCCACTTGGTTCGTTCAAACGCCTCAACCACGTGAGCGCCATGTGGTCCGTTTCAATCACAAACGCAACTCCGTCTATGTAAAAGTCAAACTTACGGAGAGCAAAAACTATCGCCAGACACTCTTTCTCGGTTACTGAGTAGTTCCTCTCCGCCGGTGTCAACGTACGGCTCGCGAACGCAATCGGTCGGAGGGAACCTCCATGCTCCTGAAGCAAAATTGCTCCTAAGCCCAGGTCGCTTGCATCGGTGTGAATAACAAACTCCCTGTTCAAATCGGGTAGCTGCAGCTGAGCCGTGTTGGCCAGCAACTTCGTGAGGCGACGCAGTGCGGCCTCTTGCTCTTGGCTCCAAGCCCAACGCTCACCATTCCTAAGAGCTTCGTTAAAGGCGCCTGCACTGCCGCGCAATCTGGAATGAATTGGCGATAAAAATTCACCATCCCCAAAAAGCGCCTCAGCTCACCGACATTGTTCGGCGATGGATAGCTCACTATCGCTTCAAGCTTACCCTTATCCGGCAAAATGCGACCCTCGTCAAGCGTAAATCCCAATAATGTTATTCGGGTCGCCGCTATCTGAGCTTTGTTTGGGTTCAAAGTGATGCCCGCAGACCTCAGCCGTTCTAGAACGTCTCTCAAGTGGCGCACGTGCTCTTCGAACGTTTTCGAGTAAACCACTATGTCGTCTAGATATGCGAGTGCGTGCTGCCACTTTGCATCTCCCAAAACACGGTCCATTAGCCTCTGATACGTAGCGGGAGCGCCCACCAAGCCAAACGACATTCTCCTGAATTGGAAAAGTCCTCTGTGGCACGTGAAAGCTGACTTCTCTTTATCCCGCTCGTCCATCTCAACCTGAAAATATCCGCGGCTAGCATCGAGCGTTGTGAAGTACTTCGCCCCGCCTAGATTGGATACTAACGATGAAATGGAGGGAAGAGGATACGCGTCCTTCTTCGTAATTTCATTCAGCCTGCGGTAGTCTACACAAAGGCGATACGTATCATCTTTCTTTGGAACTAGAACTACCGGGAAACCCCATGGGCTGTTTGACCTCTCAACTACGCCTGTTTCGATGAGTTCGTCCAAGGCGGCGTCTAGTGCTTTCCGCTTAGCTAAGCTGATTGGTCGGGGATTGCATTTCCAAGGGCGTGCATCACCCGTGTCAATTCTATGCTTAACCAGCGTAGTGCGGCCGGGACAGTCAGTAAACATCGCGTCATATTCGTACAACAGCGACGACAGCTGCGCTCGTTCCCCCTCTAGTAGGCTCTGTGCCTGTACCAAAAGCGGGTGCACTGCCCTTTCCTGCAGCGCAGCACATTGCTCCGGCGGGGCGTTTACTCGCTTTCTCGGCGCGCTTTCCTCCTCGCGTACTCGCGCCTCTCCCTGCGATTGGCATGCTTTTGTCAATGCGGAGGCCTTCGAGAAAAGCTTCAGCGCGTCTCCGTCGCGCTCTCGGTAACCACCGTTTGCAATGTCAATGACAATACCCGACTTAGCGAGGAAGTCTCGACCCAGGATTAGAGACATTGACAGCCCTGGAAGATGCACGAAACGTTGTCGCCTCACGCGTCTGTCCCAGCGGATCACTAGCCTAGCCGCGCCGCTCGATTGTGCTGTGCCCGTAGCTAGACGGAAGATGGTGTTGCTTTGCCTCAAGCGGATGTTGTTCTCGCGGAGATGGTGCAACACATCGTCACCGAATAAAGAAGCGCTTGCCCCAGTATCCAAAAGTGCTACGAACTTTTTCCGAGCTATCGTTAACTCGATTAGCGGCGCGGGCGAGTCTACGGCATCACCTGCGCGACAGACCGACGGTGCAAGTGATCCGAACGCATCGGTAGGATTACTAATCGCCGCGCGGGGTCCCATGTGAATCACCGGCGGCGCCGTCCGTTTCCCGAACCGCGCGTTTGCTCCTGACCCGGCGTGCGGTCGCATTCGCGAGCGATGTGCCCTGGCGCGCCGCACCGATAGCAAGGACCGCGGACACCACGCCGGTTCGCTCGTAACTCGCCTCGATCAGGTGGTCCTCGCTCTGGATTGCGCCGCTCGTTAGGCCTCGCGTCAACCACGTGCTCCTGCCTTGGAATGTCACGCGCAGGGGCGGCGTGTGCCGTACGGAGCGCGTAAGCGTAGGGGTCTAAAGCGCGGTTTGACAGCTCCCAACCGCGTGACACGTGCTCATCAGCGTACGATGCTGATGCGTTACCCCTAAACGCTTCTGAAGTCACTGCGCCGCCGTTCCATGCACAGCGAGGCTCGATTGACTGCGCGGCGGGCGGAGGGGGGCGATACGAACGCGCTGCGAGGATGTCCCCTTGTATGCGTTTCGCCTCGGTGGCGAGCTCTTCGAGGTCTGCGAACCTGCATCCCCTGAAGTGCGCCGCGAAAGTCGGGTGCGCCTGTCGGGTAACACGCTCGACCTTTTCCGCGTTGGTGGCGTGAGGGTTCGCGAGACGATACAATTCGTCCATCGCCCGTACGTATTCCAGCAAGGATTCGTCCGGATGCTGGGTGCGCAGCTCCAACTCCCTCCGCAAACGCCACTCATAATTAGCCGGTAGGAATTCGCCGCGAAAGCTTTCGCGGAACTCTTCTACCGTACGGGCGCGATGTCCGGTTAGTCGGAACCACCGAGCCGCTTGCTCCGTGAGCGACACCGGGACCACGCGCTCGAGAAGTTCGGCATCAGAAAGACCCGTCGCCTGCTGATAATGGAGCAACCGGTCGAGATACTCGTTGGCGCTCTTGCAGTCGTGGTAACCCGTGTAGGTCGGAACGTCTACCTTGACACGTGGTCGCACATTTTGCACGGGGGCCTGCGCTGTGTTCTGCAGGGCGCTCGCGAGGCTTTGCATAACTGACAGCGCATTCTGTAAGAGTACCTCGCTCGAGGGCAAACTGTTGCCCGAAGACTCGCCTATAGTTGAGGCGCGTGTCGTAACTTGTGGCGGCGCCTCTCTGTTCGCGTCGCGAGATGCCGGAGCGCCATGCGGGCCGCTCTCCGTCGTAGGCCTACTCTCTGCTAACGCGGTCTCTGCACCCTCCTGATCATCCCGCGTGAAACGACCAAGCTCTACGCTGTCGGAAAGTCCTAACAGTACCCCCGCGTTAGCCAAAGGATCGCCACTCTGCGACGCGACATCCGACAACATTGACAAATCTTGGAATTCCGACATGCCTATTATCCTACGTGTGGAAGAGCGCCCTGGCACTTGCTCGCGTCCACAGAACTAGCCGCGTTGCCAAATTCGTTACGTTGGGCGCCAGATGTTGGGGGACCGTCCTATGTACGGCTGACGCAGAAGCCTATAGCTAATGTTTCAGCCGCACACAGTCGTTCCGTGCACGGTTAACGTCCCCCAACCGTAGCTTGCCTCATTGCAGCTACTACTACGGGTTCGGGCGAATAAGGCAACTGGCCAGATCAACAACAAACACTTTATTGCTAAGCGTTAGCAATCGCGCGTCACTGTCGCGGGGAGATACTACAGATAACAAAGGTGTTGACGCTTACACCTCGGTCGTGGACGTCCTCGGCTCGCAGGAGGGGTTGCGGGTTCGTCCTCCTGGGATGGTCGCTGGTGTCAGAGAGAGCGCGCGCCCGTTTGCCCGCTCGTTTTGTTCCCCGACCCGATTTCCCTTTCCCTGACGAGAATGGTACCTTTCCTCGCTGAGGGAGAGGGGAACCTGTTCCTGGCGCCGGGAAAGGGGGGGGGAATCGCACGCGCCGGCCGTGGGGGAAGGGGTCCCCGCAACCAGGCGCGTGCGCTGCCCTAAAAGGGAAAGGGAGGCTGGGCGCACCTGCTCCCCACAGCACCCAGAACCAGACATTGAACTGAACGGTCAACGTCTGTCTGTCAATGCGGAGCATAAGTTCTTAGGCCTAATCTTGGACAACAAGTTGACCTTCGTACCACACATCAAGTATTTAAAAACAAAATGTTTAAAAGCCATGAATGTTATAAAAGTGTTGTCACGTACTACGTGGGGTAGTAACAGGCAATGTCTCATGAACCTGTATAGAAACCTCATTCGCACCCGCTTAGATTATGGGGCCGTTGTTTATCAGTCTGCGACTCAAAGTGCTTTGAAGATGCTGGACCACGTGCACCATTTAGGCATCCGCCTTTCTACGGGTGCTTTTCGCACCAGCCCCGTAGAAAGCCTTTACGTTGAGCGAAATGAGTGGTCGCTTCATCTGCAGAGAACTTACATGTCCTTTGTTTATCTTCTTAAAGTGAAAGCAGACAAGAAGCACCCCTCATACTCTACTATTATTGATATGTCGAGCTCCATTCTGTTTCAAAACAGGCCTTCGATGAGGCAGCTCTTCTCAGTTCGCCTGAAGGGTCTAGCTCAGGACACTGGAGTGTCACTTGAACACAGTTTAATGGCTCCTGTAGCATACCCGCCACCGTGGCAGTGGCAGACTATAGATTGCGATGTGTCTTTCCTAGAAGTTACTAAACATGCGCCTATTGCCCATATCCGAACATACTTCCTGGAAGTTCAACACAAATACACACGTCCTGAGTTCTTTACAGATGCCTCTGTGTCCTACGCTGCTGTTGGCCCTTCCTTTTCGGATGCTGGCCCTCTACATCCAGGCACAAGTATCTTCACAGCGGAAGCTTACGCGATACTTGTGACAGCTGAACACATCAAACAATTACAAATACTAAAAGCAGTAATTTATACAGACTCCCTCAGTGTGGTAACGGCTCTGCACAGTCTTAAAAAACAAAAAACTCTGTCCTCATCTCACTTTACTCCGTTTTATGCACACTCTACACACTCAACCAACATTTTGTAGTGTGCTGTGTGCCAGGGCACCGTGAGATTCAAGGCAACGTGATGGCGGATCAGCTTGCTGCATCCGTCCACGAAAGTACCGCCACTACACCCATATCAATCCCGGCCCTTGATCTTAAGCCGTCTCTCGAACGAAAGCTCAGGGACTACTGGCAGAGCAAGTGGGATAGACACATACAAAACAAACTACACGTTATCAAGCCACACCTTGGCCATTGGCCACCAGTATCAAAATCACGTCATACGCAGGTAACATTAACGAGGCTCAGGATAGAACACACATACACGACACACTCATATCTTTTGTCCAGTGGCGATCCACCATTGTGTGCCAGATGTGGTGAAGCACTAACAGTTCTTCACATTTTAATTCAGTGCAAACAATTGTACACTCTAAGAAAACAACACTTTCCATTACCCTACCGACAACATATACCTTTACACCCTGCAATGTTCGTCGGTAGGGAACCGTTTTTAGTCATAAATCATTGTTAGCGTTTTAAAAAGAAATTCGTAGTTTTCATATCATATACCCAGACATTCCGTAGCATGACCTCTCCAGAGAGGTTTTCACTGCGGTGGCTACACAACAAAGCACTTGCCTCACGGCCCTTAGACGCAAGGGTATGAACGAGTGAGGCACTTGTGCTAATGCCACACAAGTCCACCATTGTTTTTATTATCACCAACTTTTGTCATCTATTCGCACCACACACACCTTTCACGGCATGGTCATGATTTTATTACTTGTATGTTTTTACCCGCCTTACCGCGAGGAATTTTGTGGCCCTTATACAGCTGCTAATCACAATCATTGTCCACATTCCTTGTCCCATGAACTGGCGCTCTTTGGCCATCAGATGGCCCTTGCGCCAAAAAACACCATATATCATCATCATCTGCTATTTCGATGCACGGCTTCAGAGAGAACAGATTATCTTCCAACCTCCTGTGTTTCCGAAACCCATTCTGCAGTTCCTCCAGCACCCCCTCATCCTCTATCTATGCCCGTAGTCTTTCCTTTATAATCTGCATCGCCAGCCTGTAGACCACTGATGTCACTGTTATAGGACGGTAGTTGTATATGTCAGGTTTGTCCCCCTTTCCTTTATAGATCATGCTCATCCTACTAAGTTTCCATCCATCGGGAACTTCACCATCGATTATTATTTTGCTCACTGCCTCTCACAAAGCCTGCTTAGACTTCGGACCTAATGTCTTCATGGGCATAATTGGAATGCCATCTGGGCCTGTTGATGTACTACTGGGAACCCTTTTCTCAGCCCTTTCCCACTCTCATTGTGAAAATGGAGCCATTGCACCACTTGATTTGTCCTTGTCTATTGTGGTGCATAAAGCACTTCTTTGTTGAAATGTTTCGGTCACCCTTGTTGTTATATATTCAATAGCTTCGTCCCCTTCTAGCCTAGCAGCTTGGGCTGTAGTTATGAAACTCTGCTCTTATCTCGTCTCATTTCTTAGGGAGTTTAGATGGTTCCAAAATTTCGCAGCTGCCTTTCTTTTTTTTTATGTACTTCTGCCAGCCACTGAGCTCCCTTTCTTCTAATCTTTTCATTGATCATACGGAATGCGTCCCTTCTACAGGTTAGAAAGGTTTCCCATTTTCTTTCAACATCCTCTGTCGGTTCACCCCGCTGCTTAGCATGTCTGTGTTCCCTAAAGGCTTCCTGACGTTTTGCTATGGCTCTCTTAACTTCCTCATCCCACCAACTTTTGCGTTTGTGTCTTCTTTTCCGGAGTGGCTTGTCACGCGTCTTAGCAAGCTCTAGCTCAAAGAGTCTACTTAGGTTCGTGTATGTCCACTCTGTCTTATTATCCTCCGTGATTTTTTTCTCAATTTGTTTAGTGGCCATTTCAATTTGCCTTTCTGGATAAAACTTTTCCTGTAGTTGCTCATCTTGTCTCCTTCCCACTTTCACTGCTCTTCCAAACCTTAGCTCTTCCAAACGTTTGTGATCACTACCCAGATTTCTGGAGCCACCTTCATCTATGGGCATTCCCCTGAGCTTATCATACATCCTATGTGACATCAGTGCATAATCTATCGTCGACTGCAGCCTTCATACCTCTCATGTTATTTGCCCTTCACACTTCTCGGTACTGTTGCAAATGATCAAATCAAGCCTTTCACACATATCCATGATCATTTTGCGTGTCGGGTCAGTATACCCATCTATATATTCTATGTGCGCATTCTTGTCTCTTAGTATAATTATCTCGCACTCTCTTCCTAACTCCTGAATGTCCTTTGATATACACTTTACCATTTCCTGGTTTTCCTCTCTGGCCTTTGCTCCCGTCCACAAATACAAGAAACCAAGAAGTGTAATTTGACCTGCCACTTTCCCTTTTAGCCATAAATGTTCCTTAAACTCCTGATTGACCCTTTGCCAGTCTGTACTTTTATGAATGAATGCCCCAATACCACCCCCCTTTCCGCTGCCTTCTGTTTATTACAATATTCTCACGTGTAGTCCGGATTGTTCGGAGGTTGTTTAATGTCCCTGAGATGTGTTTCTACAAAACCGTATAACATCGGCCTCTCTTCCCTTAGCTGTTCTTCTATATCTTCCCACTTCAGCCTGTTCCTACCACCCTGCATGTTAATATACCCTATGTCTGAATTGGCTCGGCGCTCGTGGCTACGTCTATTTATGCCCCGGACTCTACCTATCTTAGATATTGGTGCCACTTTGGAATCGTATCTGTCCATACCCCCTGTCGAAGAGTCTCCCTGGTTGTTTTCCTCGTTACTAGCTATCCTGAACCCTCTTGCCCCCCCCCCCCCAAAAAAAAAAAAGCTACTGCGCGTCCTGCAAGTCGCCAACCCACCTCATGACCTAGCCGCCCATCGAAGTGAATTGTGTCTCGTTGAAAACCACCCCACCTATGCACCTCTCTGTTTATTTCCACCACCTCAAAGCCTTTCTCTCGACTCATCCGCCATATCTCTTGGTTTGCGTTGACAACCGCTCTTTGCATGTTGCTATCACGCACCGGTACCTCCGGTATCGTGCATATCGCTACCTGTATCTTAGGAGAAGTGGCGCGCATGTCATCGACGCATTTCGCCAGTGTGGTTGCTAGTCCTGCTGTATCTTCATTTAAAACATCGTATAAACCGCCTGAAATTATCACGAGGTTTCGTCTATCAGCTGTAGTTTTGAGTTTTGCGCTCGCTTGCCTCATGACTGCTTCAAGCTTGCGTCCTGGGAACGCCCCTACTGCAACCCTCTTGTCACCTTTAACCCTCTCTTTGGTGGCTTCTCTGCATCGATTTAAATTCGAGTCCCCGGCGATTATCACATGCTGTGACTTTTCAGCTGGAGCGTCCTGCACCTGGGGGCTACTTGCGCCTGTGACGCCGGCTGCTTTGTCCCCTCCCAGCCCCACCACTACCTCGCTGAAGCTTGGCCTTGCGACAATTGAACCGGCTGAACCTGTTTTTTTCCAAACTTGCTTGCTCTTCCTTCTCCACCGTTCTGGTGGCCGGTTCCCTACTGTTTTCTCCGTAGGCCACTTCTTTGTTCAGCTTTGCTAGTGCTTCCTCGGTGGTCTTCAGTCTTTCTCCCATTGCCCTCGTTTTCTCTTGCTCTGTCGCCAACGCAGTCACCCTCCAAACACTCCTCCTTGAAGGACGCGCTTCTTCATCATTCCGTAAATAAGATGAAATGACAATACCCAATTACGCAACATACACGCGATACCCCCGCCCCCCCCCCCCCTCACTCTGCGACGCATTTACTCGACTTCTTTCCGCGGGAACATGCGGGTGGCTTTTTTTAAACTCATCGCGATCCCAGGGTGGCTCAAAGAAATGATGATCAATGTCATTTCCGTAGAAGCTTTTGCGGCCCGGGGCACAACAATAAGGCATTGTTTATTGGCGCTCTTGTCACATGTTAGAACTCTTTCGTAAGGAACGACAGTTCACTAAATGATGGCGCGAAGAAGCAACCGAGCGCCGAAAACGTGTTGTCGTGTCTAAGCGGCAACACGCGCGTCGCGACGCGCGGCGTGGTATGTGAAGCAAGACTAAGGTCCCTAGATGAAACAAGGTAGCGTCACTCATTGTTCTCGAGCCATCCTCCTCACTCTCTTGATTACTTCTTTTTTTCTCTGCCATCCGCGTCTGTAATTGGTGCATTACTTGCACGTGATCTTGCAAATGGCTGGTGGTGTTATTATTATGCAAAAGGTTCAAAACGAATACGCATGCGCATATGGCTCCAGCCGGATTCTCGCCGTGACCAAAGACAAAATCGTATCCAGAACATAAACTCAAGAGGAGGAGCGTTTCGGTGTGCGCTAAGTCCACCAAGATTGTTTCGCCATGCTCGTTCAATGCAACATCTGCGTTTTTCAGCAATGTTGCGTTGCCGTGAACAACAGAAAATGGTTTCGCTCTCTTCAACTTACCTCGTGCTTTCCGAGATGAAGCGCACCATGAAGTGCAACTATGAACCATTTCACGCGAGTGCTTTCGTGCAACTCCGTCAACGTATGTCGACGCGGATCTGCGAAGCGAGTTCACTTGTCGGTTTTTATTGAAACGCCAGGCGCGCGTCTAATGCGTGTCTAGTGCATGCCAGTTGGTACAAATACATGTGGGTATGCACGTATACAGAACAGCTGTAGGTTGTAATCAACGCAACTTCAGAAACATTTCTTTGTAGACCAGTTCCCGCTTGAGCCGAAACGCGCTGCTTTGAGACACCTCACCAGTAGAACTCTGACTTTTCAGGAAGTTCCCAGCACCGCATCACAATCACTTGGCATCACGATTGTCCAAATGGGCACATTTAAAAAAACGTCATCGCAGTGCTGCTGGACGAGTGTTCGTACCAGTCTGGTCGTAGTTTTTTTTTTCTTGCGTGTGCACTAGCCGGTCGTAATCAATCGTCACAACGTCACGCCCTGTGGCCACTTACAGGATCCAGCAAGAAGCACGTTCACTGTGTCACATCACGAACAAAACACAATCAGCGAAGTGGACTAGATAGAACTGGACGAAATACCACGGCCGTGGAACTAAAATGTACTACGCGAGACGCCATGGCTAGTGGTGTAAAGTATAGAACTGCCCAACGTTGCCGGTTGAGTAACGCACATCCCGCTTGCTCTTGTGTTGTGCCGTTTATGTTCATAAAGGTAACTGTTTATTCTACGTCTTATTTTGTTCCATTTTGTTTCATTTACATCTACTCACCGTAGCAACAGAACCCAAACATTCGCTTTTGGATGAAAGTTTTAAACCTTCTAGGGGGCGCTTCAGGCAAATAAGCGAGGAGGAAAATGGAGGGTGTCGCTACCTTGGAAACTTGTTTCATCTAGGGACCTTAAGCAAGACGGAACAGCAGCGCCATTAGTTCACGCGTCAGCCGCTCGTGCCAGCCAAGGAGGATTAAAGAAAAATTGCTGGAGTGGAAGCTCCCGCAATGCCTTGCCAGCAGAAATGAAGCCAGCTTTTGCCACTGCCAAGATGGTGGAAACATGCTCTTTTCTGATAGTGCCCACCTAAAGATCAGGTGGCTTTGATATGTTATGTAAATGCTGCGTTAGTTCTATATTAAAGGATAGTCGTTCCCGACGAAATAACACACAGAAACGAGTATGGATGACTGAATCTTCAAAGAACATTGCCTCAAATTAGAGGCTCACTAAGAAAAACTAGTAACTGTAAGGCGCACTTGGAGCAATATGTGACCCGAAAAAATTCCCTCATTAAACTCGTAGGGCGTACGGGAATACCACCCCGTTTTAATCGCTGAACGGCGGTGCCTTATCATGCCCCTAGTAAGATGGCCGACACAACCGCCATCTTGCCAGAGGAACGGCTTCACTTCTGCGCAACCACTTCCACTCCAGCAATTTTTTTAATCCTCCTTGGTGCCAGCGCGCGCGGGGAGCTGCGAAACTGACCTAGTTAAAGTAACGTTGGAAGGGGGCAGTGGAGTGAACGAGGTGGCCGCGCCATATCTCGGCTGACTCTCCGGTGGTTGACAGTAGCGGTGGCGATGGAGTCGCAAGGTACTGAAGATCTCAGAAGCATCTGCATTGGGAGCGCTAGCGAGTAGCCCGCGAAAGCGTGTATTTACTTGTTTTTAGCGCGTTTGATGCGTTTCAGAGTCTTTGTCAGTGTATGCACACCTGTTAAGCGCAACGGTGTACGAGTAAATATGCAGACACGCAAAAATATCGTCGGGACATTCACTGTTTCAAGAGCCTGCCGGCAAAAAAAAAGATGAAAAAGAAAACATGTAGTACAATCGGAATTTGCACGAATCCACCTAGCTTTTCACTCAAGCAGTGCTTTGAGCGGCGCTAATCATAAGTGGCCACTGGCCAACTACAAAAAGGGAAGTATCAAAACCACGAATGAATCATACGCTAGTTTTGTCGGCAGTTTCTATATCTAGAGCACTCTTCCTCATATAAGTCCACACGCCCTCGATTGTTTCATGAGAAACCCGATTATAAGTAACGTTGTGACCACATTTATATTGGTGATGATTTAGTTTCATGATCTCAGTTTTGTGGAAAGATAATTAATGCTTCCTGAAAGGCTTTCTTGTTTTAGCCGCGTGCTTTCGCGCTCACTTTGCTTCTTTTATGCAAGCTCCAGGAGGCCGAGTCAGGGAGCCGAGTTGAAAGAACGCTTGTACCTCCTATTCATGAACTCTATGCGAAAGGGGTTATCTTGAACATATTAAAGAGTGTCAATTGTATAGTATATATAGCCCGTCTGTTACTCTGCGTAAATTCACTGTAAGCAGTTCTCATTTTGTATCGATAGCTTAAATTGTAATGCTTTCCTAGTATTATATTGGCATAACGCCATTGCAAGCGAGAAAATTTATAAAGATGTTTACTATTATAGGTGTGGTTCTTTTATTACTTTTATTAGCTGTCAAAAGTGTAGGCAGGCGCGTTGGTACATGTTGTTTTGAGAAATATAACTTGTATATGTATACAGTAAACACACACACACACATATGTATATATATATATATATATATATATATATATATATATATATATATATATATATATATATATATATATATATATATATATATATATATATATATATATATAGATGAAATAGATGATCAGAGTTTCTTCCGGCTACCGTAATAAAAGTTATAAACTTCGAGAATAGTGCAGTATAGGAAACAAAACAATAAAATATTTATTTAATCCTAACAGTTTCGGCTGGTGGACCAGCCTTCTTCGGAGGATGTAAGTGAAATGATACAAGTTCCCGTAGCAGAGGGTCACCCTCACAGTTTAAAGACCCTCCAAAAAAAAAAAAGAGAGAGAAAAAGACAAGCGGGCGAACGAGGTAGCAACAGACAACAAGAAGCAGAAGAAGGAGAGGAACTAGAAAGGAGCGACGGAGAGCCGCCGGAAACGAGCGGGTAATTCTGGCATTGTTACTTAGTATAGGTAAGACGCGCCGCCAGCGGAGGCGACGAAGAAAACGGAAAAATGTGGAACATGTTGCCGCTTACTCGCATCCCACACATGGATCGAGTTTAAGTTCACGTGGTTCGGCGGCTGGCCCGTGGCATCGGGCCACACACACACACACACAAGAAGCATACGACCCGCTCCAGCTTTCGGAATATAATGGCCACGTTGGAAAGCTAATGTGCCCTCTCCCCCTTCCTCCACCTGCCCTCTCTTGCAGAAAAATGTACAACCAGTCATACTGAAAATAAATAAATGGGTATTCTTGTAAAGGATCAAAATATATAAAAAATAAATAATACTAAAAAAGTACTCAGAAAGGAAAATAAAGTCTAATAATACTAACACAATCCGTTTGGTTCACGTAGCATCGAATTCGTTTAGTTTCGCTATATTGACCGACTTGCGTGTGCGACTTCACGTATGTATAAATAAATTAATTGAGTAATTCAATTTCTGTGTTTCACGAAACGTCACGGAGACACGTCAGTCGCCCAGGGCTCTCGTTGATTCCGTGGGTAAGTGATCTGAATTTCTTTATAAAGTATGACTCCCGCTGTTCGCGCTCCCGTGTGTTCTGGAAGCCGGATTGTAGGAGTATGACACTTACGCGTTCGAAAGAGTGACCAGGAAGATTGATATGTTTGGAGAACGGCAAATTGGGGAGGCCCTTTTAGGTCACACGTCATATTTAGGTCACACGTCACCGCCCCCTTGACAATATCCATGCAATGCGCCTTAGCAAAGCCGCTAATTTTACGCCGTGCATTTTTTGTCTACGTTAGACATGAACTAGTTTTCAGACCTCATACTGTCGGAAAGGTGAAATTTACAGTGCGCATTAGTACAGAGGCACGCTATATTCAGCTTTGTCAACTGTAAACGTTCGGCGCAGGGCTACCCAGGATTTTTTTTTTTTTTTTTGAGGGGAGGGGGTGCAGCAGAACGACTAACTTTGAAAATTGGTGGTCGCTGTCAGTATGTCTATATATTTTAGTATACCCTGAAAAGTTAAATTACGCAAACATTTCGTGGTGTAGGGGGTTCAGATTCCCTTCCTTGCCCCTTTACTTACGGCCTTCTGGTTCTGCGTGCATTTGACATGGTATTTTTTTCATCCCACAGCTTTCTGAGCGCAGCTAGCTTCCAATCAATTGACTCAGTTATTTTTAATATTTTAGACGCCTGCATAACGAAGAAAGAGTTGAGAGAAGAAATCAGAATAAGACACGCCCTTTATAAATAATTTTTGATAGCTCACAATGACTCTTATGGAGCTTCAATTCAGTAGATTGGCGTGTCCTACTTCAAGGGTTATGGCATCATGTGCTAGACATGAATTATGGGCAGGTACGAACAAATCTGAAAAAAAAAAAAAGCGCGCCGGAGAAGCCGGAGTGCATAGCAGTTCCTGCGGCCGGCGCGTGGCTCTTTCAGTCAGTACCGGATATGCGGCGGTGCGACGCGATGTTACGTCACGGAACGTCACTAAACGTCACCACTCCGGCAGTCGCATCGTCGCACCGCACGCCGAATCGCCGAGAAAATCGCACGTCTGTCTCGCGCTTTAAGGTCCCTATATATAGATAGAGCACGGAGGAAGGAAAAAGGTGAGATAGAGGGACTTTATCGCGCTTCGATTCACCTGGTCCGTTCGATTCACCTGCACCGGTCGGAACCGGTTCACGGCTGTGCACGCGAAGTTCAGAAATTGTGCAGCGTGAGTTCAGCGGTGTAGGCACAGCTCGACACCCGAAACAAATGACGATGTGCCGACCAGGTGTTGGCTTTATTTCTTTTCGGTTAATTTACACCGTTCAGCAAACACTGACCTATGGCGAAAGGCACATGCGGACAGTTTATGAGGCGCGAACATCTTGGCAAAACACACCGCATTTGTAGAGGCGGGTACGGCGCCTAAGCCACCTACGTCTAAGTGCTGCATCGTCTGCTCAGCTGCACGCGCGCCTGCACCAAGCCGGCACCGTCAGCGAAGGAGGTGCAGGAAAATCGTGAACAGGTGCTGCACCTCTTCTGCACCTTTCAAAACGAATGGCAGGGTTCAGCGGTCGTCAGTGCTGCACCGCTGGAACGAATGGCAAGGTGCAGCACCTCGTGAACTGGTTCACGTGGTGCAGGCGAATCGAACGGACCTTGTAGCAAGGGTGCAGGCAGGAGGAAATGCGGAAAACAAAGCTAGGTTAGAGCGCGTTGTTTGCACGTGGTGATCATGCCTGAAACTGTCACTTTTTCTCTCAAAACTGCAGCTGGTTGTGAAAGGCGGTTCTGAATTTCATGACAAAGTTGCAGGGATGCCGAAGCGTGTGGCCATCGACAGAAAATCGGAACGCATGCATTTTTACAGACGGAGGTGAGTGACTTTCTAGGATTCCATTTGGTGATACTGTTGAAGACGGGCAGATTGTGCGAACTGGTGAAGAACACAACGTTTACGTCTAGACACGTGACGAAAATAGAAGTGGCACACATGGTGCGGAACTTGCAGCAGGTTTTACTGCAAAATACGTGTCTTTATTAAGCAATATGCCTATAGGGAGCGCGCATGCTCATTCACAAAAACGGTACACTTGTCATTTCGTCAGGAGCAGCCTCGTGTGTCCTCCCTAGTCACCCCTGATTAACAGGCAAATTTCCGTTGGTGATAATGCCAGGGGAAGTTGGCTAACTCAATCGCGTGCGTTTCTTGATATGTGAAATGCCTGAGCCACTTATCTTGCGTGTCTGTCATTGCGCAAAAACAATATTTTTTAATATCAACGAAAAGCGGCACACACTGACAGTGAACTGTGCTTGGCTTTGTTTGAGTTTTTTTAAAATGAATTATTGTGCTCTAAAAGTATCACATTAGGACACCGGCCTGCTTGTGCGGCTGCAACTTGGTCACATGATTCATTCGGCAGCTTGTGCTTTCCATCGAAGTCCAGCTCCACGCAAATGATGTGTGTTAGCCAACCTGCCCTGGTGGTCTGGTGGCAGATCGCGGGATCGAATCCCGTCTGCGGTGGCTGATTTTCCGATGGAGGCGGGAATATTGTAGGCCCGTGTGCTCAGATTTGGGTGCACGTTAAAGAACCCCGGGTGGTCGCAATTTACGGAGCCCTCCACTGCGGCATCTCTCATAATCATATAGCGGTTTTGGGACGTTAAACGCCAGCAATTAATCGTCCCTCCAAAGGAAATAGGCCGTCAGGGGTGCCTGTAGAAATATACGAGGTGGTGCCTCACAAACTGAACAAGTGTATCGTTCTTGTGCATGCGCTCTCGCTTTAGACCGTTTGCTTAGTAAAGCAACATGTCTTATTTTTTTTTTAATTTACACTTACTGCAGCCGTGAAGGCTATGGCATGAGTGGGCGTGCGTGTGAAATTATACAGAAAGCAGCAAATGAAATATTTAGGAACAGATATTTGAGGACACAAAATACGAACGTATAAAAAAGTATGCATCACAAATGACACTTAAAAAAGCCAGTCAACAGGCTCTGACTTTTTTTACACCCCCCCCCCCTTCCCCTCAAACAAGCTCGGGAATTTATATAGTAGACCGCAGCAATCACGTTTTCTGAATATTATAGAACTGCGCAGAGCCTCGATTTTGAAGAATAATTCCCATGCTCCTTTCCTCCGCCTGACCAATGCTCCTTACATGTGCAGTGACGCCAACTCGGCGACATGACGCAGCATGCAGCTTGTCCATTGGTCTGAACCAGGTCTCAACAAACAGTAGTGCAGTCAATGACAGTTTCTGTTCCCACCCACAGCTAGGGCGAAACTATTCAATCATAAGAGTTGCAAAACTCCCCATAGGTTCCATGTATTGAAATATCAGACATGTCACTGGCCCTGTTTTTAAGGGGGAGCAGATTGTCCTGCCACCTGTCGATCAGCACACCCAGAATTAAATGCATTATTTGTGTTTTGCGTTGCGGCCCCCAGATGGAGCGACAGCCTGCTCCCCAAAAAACCGAACTCCCGAAAAATCAGGCCAACTTCATGTCCAGGCTTTTGAACGCAGTTTTGCTGCTAATTGTTGTCGGCTGTAAATCGAGCGACTGGGCTGAGAAGAAGCATCGGCACCGGGTAAACAGTAAACAACTAGGCATCACAGCAAGCGGAAGTGCGTTGTGGCTGATCGAGTTTGCCGATGATGTCAATTGCTGACGTCTTGTCACATTGTTGAAGTGGGAAAAGTCAGGATGAGGGGCTATGCATTTCCCTCCCTCTGAAGGAGGGGTGGCGAAGCCGCGCAAAAATTTAAAACCATCTGGAAGCGATGTTCTAGCCCCTGTAACTTCCTTATTATCGCATATACGGCTGCATTTCCGATGGAGGCGGAAATGTTGTAGGCCCGTGTGCTCAGATTTGGGTGCACGTTAAAGAACCCCAGGTGGTCGAAATTTCCGGAGCCCTCCACTACGGCGTCTCTCATAATCATATAGTGGTTTTGGGACGTTAAACCCCACATATCAATCAATCATTATTGCATATACTTAAAAAATTCTTTCGGCAGCATTTTCATGAAGTAAACGTGCGCATATTTCTCTTTGCAATTATTTTTGGGCCTTGGAGATGATTACTGGCGCTTTAAGGATTGAGAAACTGAAGCAAACAAACGTAAGCTGGTCAGAAATTGCAATGTTGAATTATGTGGGGGGAAAAACTGTTTTCAAGACTATTAGTGCATTGATGGAATGGTCTAATGTTTGAGGCATGATAAGTTCTAGTTTGTGTAAGGCAAACACGCATTAATAAAAGCAAAGGATTAGAAAGCTACGAAAAAAGGTTTTCGTAGGAGTACAAGAACTTCAGAGATTCTATGTGTCGTCGCCTTCAAGAAAAGCTCCAGGTTTCATTCTGAAAGGTTTAGTGCAATAGAACTAGTTGCAAGTCAAGCACCATATGTCTCACTTTTCTTTGGTTCTGTGTGTACAGTGTGATTTTATATTTTTTACCACCGTGACTCTATTTCTTGTACCTAGAAAATGATTCTCCCTCTTTGGTGTGCAAAAGATGTTTTGGAACATCTTAAACCGAAAGGCCTCACACCTTTTTTTTTCATTTTTGCTTGTTCAGTGCTTGATTACCAGTCTGGCTCACTTAAGCTTATTGAAGACGTTTGTTTACTGTATGACATGGTTATGTCCACTTTATTTAGGTTTGCTGCAGCTTGCTAAAGTTGTGACATTATTATCATCATCATTTATTTTCCCCTAAGGGCCCTTTTGAGGATACTACATAAGGGGGAGGGGAAAGCATCAAAAAGAGCATGGCCATTATTATATAAGGGGGACAAAAGCAACAATAACATCATAATCATTATTATGCAATGATAGATAAATGATGTTTGCAAAAATACAGAAAATACTTGATTTTACTTTCAAAAACGAGGCAAAGACAGTGCAATAGGCAGAACAAGTGGTATAAATGCCATTACAAAAAGAATAGTACATGAAATAACACTATAATGATGGCAGAGAACGGGAAGATTACTTCTTATGTTTGCATATTTCTATTCAGCCCATCAGTGAACATTTACCAGTATACTTTATCACACTTCGTGCATGCTGAGTTTGTTTATGCTAATGTACAAAAGATTTTTCAACGTGTGCCGCAGCAGAGATGCGCCGTTGTTGCGGCTGAACCTGTTTGTCACATATTTATAATGATATCAATTTACCGAGAATGGCACTACGTGCTCTGCTATTGCATGTCATGCGAACAGCACCACAAAATGATGCGTCATTTGCACTGTTTTATGCACCCTTTGATAGGTGTCGTATTGGCTCCAATTATTCCCTAATAGTGGCACAAATGCCTACAGCACTTATCTCATTGCAATCTCCAAAGGTGACAGGTCCATCATATGAGGCATAAGTAATAAGACAATGGTGGAAAAGATATTGCCAGTCAAAGCTGATCTTGCATGTAGCGTGAACGCAGCTCGCATTCTGTGAGAGTGATTCTCGTAGCTTTGTAGGAAACTCTAACAATGAGCAGTGCTTATCGGATGAGTGCTCCAGTGACAGCATTGTTGAAAACAACACAGTAAACAGGTCTTTTCATGTGTGCATCCACTTGATCGAAAAACTGCTTGTTTCATGCAGGGTTATGCTTTGTGTGGTACCACGGTTTCAGAAAACCGATACGAGAGATTGCACTCTGTTTGTATGTATAGGGGTACTTCTGCTTCACACCTAAAATCAGCTAAAACATTTTGGACGGGCCAGTAGTAAAATAGATTTAGAACCATACAGTGTTAATTGAAGATGAAAGAATGTCCCGGTTGCTGATGTCAGCATAGGTGCTGGATCGACCCACATTGTGTGCTGATTGGATATGCAGGAATTCAGCTTTGGATTCATGTGCAGCACATGGCCTCTCATGTTCTCACTGCCCAGCAGTCGACATTGCCATGCTTTCGTGCTGTATCATCACCTACACTCACACACATCACATCTGCTGTTAGTGTACCTGTCAGCCTTTCCTACAAACGGGCAAGCCACTTTTCGAAAAGGAAGCACATGGTGCATGCCAGGTGAGTAATGTTGTCATTTGACCATTTTTTTTTGTAAACTACTTTGTTGCACTGGTCATCGTGAAAATTCACGCAGAATCTTCTTTGAAGTTATATGTAGGCGTACAGCTTGATAAGTTCCGGCTTTTCTCTAGTCACTTTGTTTGGGTGGCATTGGTGTCTCTCGGCTTTTTAGCAATCATCATCATCTGGAACGACCTTATGAAAGGTCATTTTGTGATTATCCAAATGATAGTCCGACGCAGTGCTGCCAACCTACGGAGCCACGTTTTCCTTCTCTGGAGTTAAATAACTCTCCAGATTTGCCTAGATTTTCATGGACAGTGGTTTTTTGAAAACCAATGTGTTTGTGCTGTGGAAAACGATTTCAAGGTTGACTTTTATGATATAATGGTGCATTTGTTTTAAAATATTCACTAAAATCACCATGCTGGGGGGCAGGGTATGTTGTATTGCAGTATTTTATACAAAATCACCAAGAAAGAAGCATTATACAGGCCGAAAAAGGGATAAATTATCAAAATAATATTTCGGAACACTGCTAGTTGTTCAATGCTAAACACGAAAATCTTACACTACAATACAGGTAACTCTGCACTTGCAATAGCATGCAAGTTACAAAATAGTAATAATAATAATAATAACAACAACAACAACAACAACAACCAGAACGAGCATATAAAGCACAGTACGGGAAATATTCCGGCGAGCAAGCTTAAAAAATTCATCAATTCTGGTATATTGCAGAAAATGCTTGGTGGTGTTCATATAAAACATGAAGTGATGCACACTTACATAACTTATTAACAATGTTCTGAAAAACGTACTCTATAGCTTTGTCTTGATATATAATAGAGGATATTGTGACGGAAAATAGTTTAACCATGAAAGCATATAATATGCCAGTTGGCAGTTCCTCCCTCGCAACCTGCTGAATGGTTAGGAAAAGATATGTTTATTACAAATATTGACTGCCATATATTCGTTTCAAATATGTACTTCCAGTCTTCCACTAGCCAATTTTTTTTTCAGCTTTTTTTCTTTTCAACTTTTTTTAGCTGTGCAAATAGCTGCATATACATGCAGCCTACTGCTCTGGCCGCGCTTTTCACGGAAACCTTGGTGTCCTTGGCGGAACCACGTGGCTTCAGGGGAGCACCTTAGCAAGGTGACAGCGTTCGCGAAGAAGAGAAACCGATAAAAAAACAACAACAAACCAAAGAAATAAATAACTGTGGGTGAAAGGAGAGAAACTGGGAGGTTTGTGTAAAGGAAAACATATACTTGGCGTACTCGAGAGAGGGCACATTTTGTTTGGTTCGAACTGGGATTCAGGCAATTGACGTCGCACACGGCCAGCACAGAATGAACCGCAATGAAGTGGGGGAGAGAAGAGTGCTGATACCATGAAGGAGGGAGCCTGACAACGCTGGGGGGCGGAGATCGGCCCGTGGCCCCTTTGCAATTTCGGAACCGCTACTGGACATGGCACAGCGCTTTTGGGTGAGTGTAGAAGGGATGTAAAAGAGAAAAAATGGAAAAAAAGAACGAAAACAAAGTTGTCGGCGGGAGGTCTCGCGGTCTATCGACTTGCTTCAGGTGGAAGCGAAAAATTTCCCTAGATGTTGACAAATTTTTCTTTTCCCTTAAGTAAAGGCAAAGTTCTCTAGATCTAGGGAAATTTACCCAGTGCTGGCAGGACTGGTTCAGCGTCATATTTCAGCAAAATCTCAATTTTCCTTATGTGTCCAACCTGGCTTGTTGGCTTTACATACAGTCCTAGCAAAGGGTTTTCTTCAACCACAAGAAAAGATTTCAATGAAGCTTTTATTATATTAAGTGTTCGAGCTTGATGAAACCGTAAGGTTATAGTGCTGGTCTGTTTGAGCGTGAAGAAAAATAAGCCAGTGAAGAAGGGAAATACAGACGACATGATTCCCTTCATCACTGGCTTATTCTCGCTCAAACAGAGATGCGCTATAACCTTATGATTTGGTCATGCACTAACTTGCCCAATCCACAGTACTTCTTCGAGCTTGACTTTTTTTTTTTGGATTACCAATACAACTCTTTTGTACGGTTCCAAAACAAAATTAAATATTCACATTCTGCAAGCGCAGTTGTGTTTTTACACTTTAAGGGCGTCAAAGCTCTGAAGGCTAAAGTGCTATAAATTAACACCAAGAAAATTTATTTTGTAGACTTAATTTTTTTATGACAGTGATGAACTTATGTTACAGAGGGAATGACTTTGATAAACAGATGGCGTTTTGAGCTTGTTGGCATAGAAATTTTTGCATGTTTAGTGCCACAGCGCACACTGGCGCAGACTGTCATCCTGTCATCGATGGTGAACTGTTTATCAATGCAAAGAACGACAAAGAGGCTTTGGCTTGGAATACAAAAGGGGCTGGACAATGAAGAAACACTTAGCCTGTCGTTTTGAGTCTTATGAATGCAAGCATCTTCACGCTGATGTTTGCACCTCGAGGGGGCGGCTCTCTCAGCTCTATCAGCGGCTCTCTCAGCGAGGGGGCGGCTCTCTCCTGTGAGTTGCGGGCCCTCGGTCCCATAAATCTGTCAATAGAAATGCACCCGCTACCGACAAAGCGCTGCTACCGCAGTCGTATTCTCCCCCGACCTTGAAAGGAAACAGTGTTGACCATGGAGGTAGGCAAAGAGAGGGAGGCAGAGAAGGCGAGGTTACAACACAGCCTTGCTAAGTGAACCTGCTCATTCTACAGTTCAGCCACATGCAGCGGGGTATAGTCGTTGAACAGAGCGGACACTTTACATTTCTTTGCTACGGTCTCCTGACTTCAGACACAATCGTACTTCCTGGATCTTTGCTTGGATAGGGCGAAAAGAATGACATTGTTCATTCTCAGCAGTCGCGGGAGATTTGGCTGTAGCAGGAACACGTTTCTGATCCCCGGTTCCCTCCCATTGGCCAGCTTAGTTTCATACGCTGAGTTCAGCTGCTCTAGTTACTGGTTGTGCCAGATCTGCTAGAATGCACTTAGCATTTGCTTTGTGTTTCTCCAGAGTGTTTGCAAACAATTCCCTCCTGGTTTGAGCACTCTGTTACCCGCTGCCAGCGAAGCAGTTAGCGGCTTCCAAGTCAGGATGCTGGCTGATGTAAAAGGGAGAGGAAGGGGGTGTCATTGGGCGTTGTAGTGCACATGGGTGAGAGGCCTCAAGTTTGACGGCATCTTCTACTAGGAACATCGGCGGCCGAACGAAGCCGAGGCATAGGTGTTTGCTTACTCTCTTGGTCACTCTTCTTTTACATCATAAACCAGTTGCTTGTAAAACCCTCCCCGCCATAATGTGTGCTTGGCGATGAGAATGAGCAATATAAGCCAATATATGGGAGTGCTGCAGGGCCTCTCAAGGAACTGCTCAGGCTCTTCTGACAGGCGTTTGAAAACTGGGTAAACTATTTTGCACAGCTCTCTATGCGTCACAAACTGGTGGAAAGACCGCAAGTAATTCTCAATCGCCATGTCCATGTCCAACACAAGTTCAAGATGGGCTGCCGTAGTCACTGTGCACGCAAAAAGCGTCATGCGCGCCTTCACTTGCGCTGCCCTCTTCTTGACTTGGAGGACTCCAGCAAAGTCGGTTCCCAATAACTTCAAACGGGCTCCACCTTAATGATTTGGTTAGTGGAAAGGAGCCCTCTTGCTGCATCCATGCTGATCGCACCAAATCCTTTGTACACAACTCGCAACCGCACAGCACTTCTCACCAGCTGGCATTCACCCACAATCCTATACTTCTCACACACACAGTTGAATGATCTTGCTTGTGCATCTGACTGAAAAAGTTGCCGGCGGTCCCATTGCACTGTCAAGTTGCATTTAGCAATGCTGCTTTAGGAGCAGGACGGGGTGTACCTATTTCGTGTTCTGTGATGTTTGATCAGCAGAAGTGCTTGCGTATGATAGGGAAACCTTCCTCATCTGACCAGGACCTGAAGTCCTGCAAGGAGGAGTTTTGGGGTAACGTTTGCCCTCTTGCACAGCGCTGAACTTGGAAAAGAAAATGCTCAGTTTTGCACCCCTTTCAGCACATAGATGTGCGCATGATCAAGCTCTGTTGCTGTCAGTGGTTCTGAGGTCCTTTCCTTTGTTTTAATGTCTCTTACAAATGCGAAAATCCAGCTCATAAACCCACTTTACCTATGCAGCAAAACCATACATTGTAGATTCAGCAGATAGTCCGTGTTGACACTCGTAGCAAACCGCTGAGTCTCTTTTAACCGTTCAATTCCTTCAGCATTCAAGTCAGTAGCTTGTAATTCAGGGTGTCTATCAACAGGGAAAACCTGTAAAAGTCGGGGAATTTGGACCCATCTGGAAAAATACTGGAAAAGTCAGGGAATTTTCGAAAAACCTGGCCAGTCATGTAAACTGACAGCAGTTCTGTGCGGCCGTCACAAAAATAAGCATTACCATTGATCAAAGCTTAATAAGTCACTCTTCCAACTGCAACTACAGTGAGCTGCTAGAAAAGGTGTGAAAAAAAAAGTGCATAATTGTTGCTTCGTAGTGTCAACGCAAACAATACACTGACTCATAGAACACTAAGTTTATTGATGTTTCGGCACCCAATATGGGAATAAGCCTTGTTCACAATAAAAGCCATAAGAAAGGGACAGTGTACTTAAGTACGCCTAAATACGTGACGTAAGCAGCGAGAGTACATTGTCAGAAGCATCCCATTACTCCTATTTGGCGTATGCGCAGCCATCTGTATCTGAATTCCTGGTGCAGGCTAGATGCAAGCTACTTTTAAGTGCGGAGCATTTTATCGTCACACCTACTCTCAAATCTGGTGTCGGCGATGGTGTCTACACCCTTACTGTGCATGCTCGCGCCTCGTGCCAACTGTTGCTACTCCCCCCTCGCAAGGCCGACGCAGGCAGCGTCTGTTTGTAAATAATGGTTGCTCGCGCGGCATAACCGTTTAGTGGCCACACTGGATCGGGCATTCACAATTCAGATAAGGGCATCTTTACTTGGCTTTCGCTTGACTTGACGCTTTAACACTAGTAGATGCGATGGAAGCAACAGTATTTTCAACCAGCAGTGGCGCACAACCCAACATCAGTGTCCCACTACGTGTTCAAGGCAAGATTTCTCCTTCATTCAATAAATACGAACAGTAAAGATAAAATAACAATTAAGCATTCCCAAATCGTACCTAATTACACAGCATTCACGCAATACCCCCACCACTCTGCAACGCATATACTCGAGCCTCGTGTTTTTCATGTTTTCAATATTTGACAGGAAAACATGCTTTGTCGTGAGAAACCCGATTGGCCTCATTGTTGAGTGCTGTTGCATTTTGTACAGCATCTTTATTTACTTCAAGGAAACTCCCCGTTTTCACCAAGCTTCTGGGTCATAAATTGAGACCGGATGTTTTTGGGCACATGGCTCTGATCGAATAGCAAAAATATAAATTTTGATGGATCAGCCGGTGTCACACCTGCCCCGTTAATTAGGGAGGCGATCGCCGGGCTAATTCCAAGAGCCGAAGTATCGGCCCCCCGAACCGCACCACGAAAGCGTGGACAATTTAGAATTGGTCCTTTTTGGCGCGCCAGCGGACGCCGGCTGTGGCCCAAAGAACAAGTCAGAGCCGAGAGTTGATAAACAAAACAAATACTATATTCTCAAAAATGGCAGATCGAAAACAAACACAAGAATGCACACTCCACAATAGTTACATACAATACGTCACCAAACAAACAACGTACTACACAGTACAGTCAACCACACTTGAACCAACGGACACAGACAACAATACGCACTACAATGCAGTCGCATGCATTGAACAACCAAGACACTTAAAGACTAAAGAGATCTAAAACCTATTCAGTCCAAAGTCCTTGGAACAAAAGTCTGAATGATACTCTTCCGAGAATCACTCACTCAAAGTCCAGCGTTGTTGTCGTTCCGCGCCCTCGAAGTTTCTCTTCCAGGAAACCTCGCGTCTTCAATTGGCCACTCTCCAAGCTTCAAACTTCTTCGCCCGAACACGTCGGCTTCACACACGCGGCTGTCGCCACGCGTCTTCGCTCGATAGCGGTAAACACACTCTCTTGCCTGTAGCTCGAGCCTTCACCCCTCAGGTGGAAATCCTCTTCATCTCCGGCTTCGTCCCTACGGACCAAAACCTTCGCCGACTACACGGCGGAATCCCTACGCGCTCTGGCGCTCACTTCCGTCTCCTCCTGCTTTCTCGTCTCGGCTGCTCGATTAAATACCTTCCACGCCACCTTCCAGAAAGTTCTCCTCATTTCGTCGGCGCGATGCGCAACGAAGGCTGGGGAGAGGCGCGAGACGGTTCGACTGCCCTCCGCGTCGGATGACTCATCTCGGCGTGGCCACGCCTCCTTCGTTCTAGAAAAATCGCGGGCTTGCTCGGCCGCCGTTGTGGGGTGAGGAGGTTCGTCGATGAAGCCACGCTTCTGCGGGGAGAGCGCGCGCCCGGGGAGCCTTGGCCGTTTGTTTTCTTTTTCTTTCCCTTTTTTTTTCTTTTGACTTCGCGGCGTTTCTTCCGCGCGTTACCGCAAGAATTTGCGGCGCGCCTATTTTTAGCGCTCGTTCTGTGACACTGCCCCCCACTTTAAGAATATTATCTCATAATATTCAAAACCACACAAACGAGCGCGAACAGTCACCACACACTCTCACAGACTGTAACATAGTCCGTCGCTCATGACACGTCACATTCACAATAGATCACTTAATACAATCGTACATTGTAATTCAATTACACAACACGTGAAAACACAACCACAAGCACATGAGTCCAACACTCCACCACACATTCCCAATATACAAATGTACAAAGTTCTCTCACTACAACAATGGTACAATACTATACATCACATCACAGCACAACACTTCGACACTTGTGACACAGGATACCACAACATTAACACAACATATGGCACTCAGCACTGCCCAACACATTCAGATTCGACCTCAGCACTTATCCTGAGTACTTCGAGCAGCGCTTGCGCCCCTTTTTGCGGTGCTCGCTCGATCTCTTCTTGTGTGTCCACGTTCCTTTTCGGCGAGCCCTTTCCAACGACGATATCTGAGGCGTCGTCTCAGCCATCGTTGTCTCTTCCGACACCGTTAACGCGTCATTACATTCGACGGGTCCTGTCTGTTTATTAACCGCTTGATCGTGCCTCTACATTTTTCCCGGCTGGCCAACTCCGTCTCCTTTACACTGTCGGTCGGTTGAGGTCGTGCCGACGTAAGTCCGGTTGCTCGGCCCATGAACTGATTCGACACGATCGTCTTCTCCTTCGCTGTCTCTTGCGCCGCAGCTTCACCTTGGGCTCTAGTGAGATCCATCACGGGATGCTCCTCCGCTGTATCTCGCGGCCGCTGTGTTGGCGAGGGCTCTATCTTCGGGTCTTCTCCGAAACATTCTGGATCACTTGGTCCTCGCGCCCCGTCGATGTTTCCGATGACAAGGTCATACAGGGGGGTCGTCATGCACAAAGCAGTAACCTTCCCGCTGAAGTACGGGGTTTCAACCTCAATTTCTGCTTCGGGAAGCAACCGAACTGTACGGTCAATTAGGCAAACCGGTTTCGTTCTGCCTGTCAACTCACTTTCCCGTACCAAATTTCTCCGCACGATAACAGTGGAACTGCCGGTATCTCTTAACACCGTAATCTTTTTGCCCGCAACTTTTCCAGGCAGTGTTGGCATTCCTTTCGTAACACCGGTTGGCTGTTTTGACATTACAGCACCCACAATAGGAATTTTCTCCCCATTCTTCAACTCTACGAATCCATCAGTGACGGCATTATTATCAGATTTCGGTGCTGCTTGCACACAGGATACCTGGTGAGTTTGACTCACTCCGTTCCGACATGCATCTGCTTTGTGCCCAGTCTGACCACACTTGAAACATTTTACAACCGTAGGGCTCGTAAAGATCGTTCGACAGTTTTTCGCGCGATGACCCACTCGGTTGCACAGAAAACATCGCGGAATGCTCTCTGGTGCACGCTTCTTTTCTTCGGGAGCCAATTTCTTCGAATCGTCGGGACACTCCTTCTTTACCTTGGCCAAATTAGTTCCACCTTGCGCTTCCAAGAATTGATCAGCCAATTCAAGCATTCCTTCAAGTGACTCAGCCTTCCTCTCTTTCAAGTACAGCGACAGGCTTGGGTGGCAACTAGTAAGAAACTGTTCTCTAATCAGGAGCTCTCTAAGCTCATCGTACCCCTGTGCTGTCCCTGAAAGTTCCATCCATCTGTCGAAATAATGGCAAAGTCGAGCGGCATACTGCGTAGCCGTCTCCCCATCAGCTGGCTTTCCTGTCCGAAATCTGTCCCGGAATCCTTCCACAGTGAATCTAAATCGCTTCAACAAAGCAGCTTTCACCCTTGCGTAGTTGGCTGCATCGTTCGGCGTCAGCCTGCCGTACACACTGAGCGCTTCACCACTCAAGCAAGTACTCAAAGCAGTTGCCCATTGATGTTCCGGCCAATTCTGGCTCTTCGCAATCGTCTCAAATCGGTGAAGGTACGCGTCAAGGTCGTCCTTTCTTTCATGAAACGCTACGAGCAGCTTGCTTGGGTTCAAGCGGAAGCCGTGATCTTCCCGTTCGCTGCTTTCAACTCTAGCTTGGACGGGAGTTTCGCTTCGCTGTTGCAAACGGAGCCGCTCGAGTTCCATCTCGTGCTGACGCTGCCGTTCCCTTTCCTCTCTTTCTTCTTTCGCCCTCTCAGCTGCCAGTCTTTCTTTCTCCAGCTCCAGCTTCAATTGCAGCTCTCTTTCTTCTTTCAGCTGTCGCTCCCTTGCCTCTCTTTCTTCTCTCGCCCTTTCAGCTGCCAACTTTTCTCTCTCCAATTCCAACTTCAATTGTTGCTCTCTTTCTTCCTTCTCCCTCGCAGCTGCCAACCTCTCTCTCTCCAACTCAGCTGCTTTTTCTTCCTTGGCTCTCTCAGCTGCCAACCTCTCTCTCTCCAACTCAGCTGCTTTTTCTTCCTTGACCCTCTCAGCTGCCAACCTCTCTCGTTCTAACTCAGCTTCTTTTTCCGCTTTGGTTCTTTCGACCGCCAGCCTTTCTTTTTCCAGCTCAGCTGCCTTTTCTTCTTTGGCCCTCTCTTTTTCTTCTTTTTCCTTCTGGGTGACCCACTTCCGTAGTTCGGCGCCAGAAAGACCCATCTTCTCGCCAAGAGCAACTAACTTTTCGAGATCCATTGTGTCTCGCAAATAAAACCTTGCCGCGTGCAAAAAGTATCTGCCTAGATCCGTCTATCGGAACACTCCCCTGCACTCGTTAACGAGAACACTGAACAACACACAAAATTGTTCCGATAGCACTATCGACAACTCGAGGCTCTTTCTCCTTACTTTGGACACACTGTGCACCAAAAAGGTCCTGTTTCGCGGACGCCAGATTAATTGTCACACCTGTCCCGTTAATTAGGGAGGCGATCGCCGGGCTAATTCCAAGAGCCGAAGTATCGGCCCCCCGAACCGCACCACGAAAGCGTGGACAATTTAGAATTGGTCCTTATTGGCGCGCCAGCGGACGCCGGCTGTGGCCCAAAGAACAAGTCAGAGCCGAGAGTTGATAAACAAAACAAATACTATATTCTCAAAAATGGCAGATCGAAAACAAACACAAGAATGCACACTCCACAATAGTTACATACAATACGTCACCAAACAAACAACGTACTACACAGTACAGTCAACCACACTTGAACCAACGGACACAGACAACAATACGCACTACAATGCAGTCGCATGCATTGAACAACCAAGACACTTAAAGACTAAAGAGATCTAAAACCTATTCAGTCCAAAGTCCTTGGAACAAAAGTCTGAATGATACTCTTCCGAGAATCACTCACTCAAAGTCCAGCGTTGTTGTCGTTCCGCGCCCTCGAAGTTTCTCTTCCAGGAAACCTCGCGTCTTCAATTGACCACTCTCCAAGCTTCAAACTTCTTCGCCCGAACACGTCGGCTTCACACACGCAGCTGTCGCCACGCGTCTTCGCTCGATAGCGGTAAACACACTCTCTTGCCTGTAGCTCGAGCATTCACCCCTCAGGTGGAAATCCTCTTCATCTCCGGCTTCGTCCCTACGGACCAAAACCTTCGCCGACCACATGGCGGAATCCCTACGCGCTCTGGCGCTCACTTCCGTCTCCTCCTGCTTTCTCGTCTCGGCTGCTCGATTAAATACCTTCCGCGCCACCTTCCAGAAAGTTCTCCTCATTTCGTCGGCGCGATGCGCAACGAAGGCTAGGGAGAGGCGCGAGACGGTTCGACTGCCCTCCGCGTCGGATGACTCATCTCGGCGTGGCCACGCCTCCTTCGTTCTAGAAAAATCGCGGGCTTGCTCGGCCGCCGTTGTGGGGTGAGGAGGTTCGTCGATGAAGCCACGCTTCTGCGGGGAGAGCGCGCGCCCGGGGAGCCTTGGCCGTTTGTTTTCTTTTTCTTTCCCTTTTTTTTTTCTTTTGACTTCGCGGCGTTTCTTCCGCGCGGAACCGCAAGAATTTGCGGCGCGCCTATTTTTAGCGCTCGTTCTGTGACAGCCGGGTGAGGCACCCATATTTTTGTCTCTCCCCTACTCAGGATATCCGCTGCAATTGCATTGATCTTGTGATTGTCAGTTACCACTCGGACGATGTCATAACCAAACAACGCTTGCTGTTTTAATGACGACATGGTGAGTGAGCCCGGCAAGTTGTTTTTCGGTGCAATCTTTGGTGAAGAAGCAGCGAACAGATATTTTATATCTGGAGATCAGGCCACAAAAGAGAAAACACAGCATTGACTTCATAGATTTTCACCATCAGATGCAGGAGCGAGGTGCTTAAGCTCAGGACCTACGTCTGTGTCGCCAAGAAATGCGTCCCTTTGCTTGTTGTAGAGAAGTTTCTGCTTAGTTTTCATTTCGTCAACAACCAGGCTGCACATTTTGGGTTATGAGGTGTCCAGAATCTGGAGCTCTGCTTTCGAGCATGAGCGCACTGACTGAAGCAGACTTCACCAGATGTATTTCCAAAGAGGCATCATGTGTCGGTTAGCGGGACTGCAGTGACGAATGTAGAGGTTGCATTTATTACGCGGGAGAAAAGGAATTCAGATTTTACCGACTGAAGTTGGGAGTGTGTTTATTATGCAAGTGCGTTCATTACACGAGTAAATAGGTATCTCTCAACAAATGCAAAAAGCGCTTCTTTTTGTCATCGCCATCCATGGACGCTTCTCTCGATGACTCCGCACTGTCTCCGGCCATACTGTTGCCAACTTCCTAACAGCTGTGATGATATTTCTCTTGAATGCAGCCGAGTACGGTTTTCGATGTCCTGGCATGTTGCACTTTCACGAACGAAGTGAGGTTCACATGTGCGCACGTCTGCTGTCAAGGTACACGCTAAAAAAACTTAACAATAAAGACAAGAAATGCTGCTATTGCTCGCTTTTTTCACGCGAAGGCGCGAAGGTAACGAAGCCAAGGTGTAGCCACTCGTACACAAAAGGAAGCCGTAACCATGCGGCAGTTATGAAACCGAAACTTTAAGTTTGGTTTTTCGAGCAAGTTTTCCTTCCGATCCACACATAGTCCAAAGGGGTAATTTGGAACGCTAATATAAAGAAAAAGACCTTGTATTTACGGTACTTAAAGTACTCGGTAAGGACCGCCAAGCATTGCTTGGAGGACCCGAAGGGGGACTAGCCGGGTGGCACGGGGTCTCCCCTACGCCTTCTCTGAATCAAAATAAAGTTGTCATCGTCATCATCACCATGCTGAATGCAGTGGTTGACTGCCTCAAATACCATGTTCTCAAGCCTGTTCACAACACTTGCCCCCGTATTCACAAACGCTCCTTCACTCAAGAGCTCTCCTCGACTTGAAAAAGCCGATGGGAGTGCCGTCTCTTGGCAGACCAAGTCACTGCATATCAGCATTATTCTGCAGCAATTCTTAAGAAGCGCAGCGTCAATTTCAGCGAGCAGCGGCGCAGTGCTCAACTCAGTCAAGTGAAGGATGGAATTCGAGTCGAGGAGCGTTTCTGAATACGAGGTTTAGCATTTCAATATCACCACCACTGCACTGGACAACAGCTGCTAAAGCGGGCGCACAGGTGGGTTCGTTATCATCACTGTAGTTGCCCTCATCGTCGACTAGCCCATTCTCAACGATTTATTCATGCCAATCAGCATACAATGTTTGGACACCTGCCTCAACATTTGAGTACTCCGGAAAGCCTAGTCCGTGTGGGGTAACACGCACGCCCAGCCTCCCTTTCCTTTTTTTATGGCAGTGCGATAGCTTAGTTGCGAAAATACCGGCAGCACGGCCGGCGCTCGCAATTCGCCCCTTTCTCGGCGCGCGGAATGGGTTCCCCCTCTCAGCGAGAAAAGGTATTATTCTCGTCAGCGATAGGGAAACTGGGTCAGTGGACAAAACTGGCGTGCGGACGGCTGCACGCCCTCTCTGACACCGGCCAGGAACCAAGGAGGTTGGACCCGCAACCCCCCTGCGAGCCGAGAACGTCAACGACCAAGCAGTAAGCGTCTACCCTTGTTTTCTGTACTATCTTCTCGCGACTTTTGCGCGCTATTGCTAACGCTTAGCAATGAAGTGTTGTTGTTGACCTAGCCTGTTGCCTTATTCGCCTGAACCCGTGTAGCTGCAATGAGACGAGCTACGGATAGGGGACGTTAATCGTGCACGGTACGACTGTGTGCGGCTGAAACATTAGCTAGGCTTCTGCGTCAGTCGTACATAGGACGGACCCCCTACATCCGTCACCGCCGTCTTTGCCGAAGTCTTTGAGCCGGGCACACATCGAGTCTCCCTCGTTGTCTAGGCAGTTGGAGCTGGACACGTCATCTCGGAACTTCACCGCCTTCTTTGTGAAAACCAGCATGTTCAAAACAGTACTTTATGACACTCGGTTCCAACTCCTTCCAGGCAAAGGCATGTAAACATATTGCACCTAGGAGGTTGAACTACTTTTTTCCACAGTCCTAACAGGGCAAAACCCACTTGAACTTGTGGTCTCGGTAAATCTTCCTCAGTTGAAGCATCACTTTTTGGTTCATCAGCTGCAATTTGGCCGCTGTATTTACAGGGAGGAAAACGATCTTAACAGCTTTCAGGTTTCCTATTTCACCGTGGGCCAGGAAGTTGGTTACAAAGAGCATTTACCGCCCTTTGGCAGCCAACTTAGTTGAGAAACAACACGTACTTCCCAAATATCCGCCGTCATTCACGCCTTCTTGTAATGCTGGTATGTGAGGATATCTTTTGTGGGAAGGCGTGCCTTCTTAAAGTGCCTAAGCTTACCTGCCTGGCATATGACGAGCAGTGGAAACTTGTTGTTATCCCGGCATGCTTGCGCTGAACAATATAGAGATCCTTTCTTTAGGCTGCTTTCTTGCCCGAGACAGCGGTGCCTTTTGCAGTAAATGGTCTCTAAGGAAGCATCTTATAAAATAAGGCCGCTTTGTCAAAGTTGTAGAGATCGTCTTCTGCAAACTCCTGAGTCAGCAGTGCTAAAGTATGTTTCTGGTATTCGTTCACGACGCTTGAGTCTGTGTTGCCGCTTTCCCCACACATTGCCTAGTAAGGTTGTTTTACTTTTTAAATCGAGAGAACCAGCCATTACTGCGAATGCAGCCTTTGTGGCCAATGCGCAGTGCCAGCTAAACAGCCTTCTCTTGAAGAATGGTGCCGTTTCACAGGTAGATGAGCGGCTTTCGTATGCTGGAGCCACTTCATTAAAATGGCGGCAATGCCCGGTTACTTTGGAAAATGAATCCCGGAGGCCCGAAAATTGCCACCCTGTCATGCACATGAAGTAACGTAGCAAAAGGGAAGAGGAAAAATGGTAATTGCAGGAATTCTTCGTTAACTCAAAGTTGTAAAAACCAGAGAACATTTCGAGAGAAGCAAATTTTCGAGATAACCGAAGTTGCGCAAATCGTCGAGAAAAATAAAGCACTTTTTAGCAAAATCACTACTACTTACCGGCTCTTCAGCCACAGTTTCTAATGTTTCTTCTCGTGCAAGTTTAAAACAGAAAAAAAAATATCACACAAGAGACGTTAACTAGCTGGATTTTGCAGCACTGCCATTTTATTTCGTGGAAAAACTCCTTAATGCTCGTCAGCTTTGCGATTGTGCTCGGGCCTAGGAAGGCGTCCTCCAGCTGCTTCATGCATCGCATCAGATGATCTTCCCCACCGCTGCACTCCACCTTATTTCGAAGCAAACACAACAAATTTCTTGTTTCTGCAGATGTCGGCACCTTTCGGTGGTTTGTCATCGGCGTCCTATCCGCCACCCCCTACATTAGTGGCCGTTTGAATGATTTCGGCATCCATTATTTCTCCTTTCACCGGCACATCCTGCTCACACAGCGTGTACTCAAGAAAAGTCATGTCACTTTCCATGGCATCGTTACTAGCAAGCTTGATGACCTCCTCACAAAGTTCCTCACAGTCTGTGAAGTCATCTGTCGCCACTTCTTGCAAACTGTCGGCACGTGAAAACCCAGCGTGCACAAAACAGTTGGCGATAGCCATTGCGCGAACTTGCTGCTAAGCGCTGCTGAGAAGATGCACTGTCCCCAGCAGGTTGATTTCGTAACCTTTGTCATTTTCATAAGACAACAAAATTCTATGGGACAGGCTCTTTTGGTAGATTTTTCAGGCAACTTCAATGACACCTTGGCTCATCCGCTGCAGTACTGACGGCAGAAACTCGACTGTCACTGCCTCCAAGTTGTCTATTTTGCCGTGGCCTGGGCGATTGTCAACAATGAACAGGACTTTTTTGTTTTTCGTGGCCATCTTGTTATCAATAGCGCCAATGTACTCTTTGAAAAGAGTTGCAGTCATTCACGTAGCTCTATAGGCGCGATAGATAATTCCATGTGGCAGTCGAGCGTTTCTGAAGCATCTGGGTTTCAAAGCTTTGCCAAATATTAGCAACGGCAGCTTTTCTTTGTCTGTGGCATTTGCCCCAAAAAGGACCGTCATCCTGTTCTTCCGTTGTTTCCCTCCCGACGACGCTCCACCCTTCGGTGGGAAGGTGCGGCTCGGCATTGTTTTATAGAAGAGCGCTTCCTCGCTCAGGTTGAAGATGTCTTTGTCGGCGTAACTCTTTTGCAACTCGGCGAGCCGGCTACTGTGTAAGTTGTCTGCAGTGGCTGCATCGACAGTGCCGCTCTCCCCATGCACCGACTTCGACACCACATTATTCTTTTTTTTTGAAGCGGTCAAACCAGCCGCTGCTGCAGTTGAAATCTGTATGCCCCATTTGCTAGGCCAGAGCGTCTGCCTTCTCCATCATCAATGTTGTGCTGACGGGAAGGTTGGCTGCTCTGGCATTTCGTAGCCACACCATCAACGCCGCTTCGAACCTCCGGGAAATTCGACCCTCGAACCCGCTTCCGCTGGCTGGAGAAGCTGTGCTTATATCCATCGAGCTCATTCTGCTTGTTCTTCAGCATCATCAAAAGCTTAGACAAAGAGGTGCTAAACTCCTGCGCCATGGTCGATTTCGTTCGGTTCTTTTCTCTACTACCTTAATTAGGGCAACCTTCCTTTCTAGTGTTAGAGACTTTTACTACTATGGTGACTCCATGCTTGCTGCACTCACGCTAAGTCGCCCCTCCTCAAAGCCAGCGTTAAGTGCAAACACTGCGCGTTGCGCAGATTAGACTGAACGGAAATCACATCTTCGAAAAAACAACGATTTATGCCAAACAAATGTGAAAAACGACGCGACTATGCCAATGGAGTGACAAGCCCGTAGAGCCAATGGGGACGAAAATCGGACTAAGACCCCCAGATAAAAAAGTTTTCAAGGTAGCGACACCCTCCCTTTTCCTCCTCGCTTATTTGCCTGAAGCGCCCCCAAGAAGGGTCAAAGCGTGCATAAAAAAGCGAACGTTTGTGTTCAGTTACTACGGCGTATAGAAACAATTATACCAAATGAGAAGTAAATGAGACCTAGGATAAAAGGTTACTTAGTTGAAAATAAGCGGTACAACATAAGAAGAAGCGTGATGTGTGTTACCCAACTGGCAACGTTGTGCAAGTTCTATATTTCACACCATTAGCCATGGCGTCTCGCATCGTACGCCGTAGTTTGTCCAGTTCTCCGAATGTGTTTTGCTTGTGCATGTGATGTGGCACAGTTAACGTTCTTCTTGCTGGATCCTGTGACCCTGACTTACCACGGGGCAGCACTTTGTTGTGACGTTGTGACGAGTGATCATAGCCGCTTGTGAGCACACAAGGAAAAACCGCGGCCAGTCTGGAACGGACGCTTGACTAGCAGCACTGCGATTACAGCTTTTTCTGAAAAAATACGTCCACTTTCGCAATCAGGATGCCAGGTAATCGTGGTGCATGTTATATTAGCTGGGTGACTATGAAAGAGACTGCGGCACCGCAATGCGTGTGCACGCAACTTAACGACAAGTTAGGGTTCTACGAGTGGGGTGTCCCGGCACTACAGCGTGCGCGTACAGAGACGTTTGTGAGTGACGCCAACAGACACGCACGTTGTACCCTTTGTGACTCATCGCCGCATTCACTGTCCCGAAGTGATGAACTTTGCGACGATGTCGTCGCCCCACCATCAGCGGCAAGTAGCAGAAATGTGCTGGAATACTGAATGATGTGGGCATTAGAAAAGCGTGATAGTGAGCGCGGCCTTTCCAGCAAACTCGCTGTAGCACTGGTCTTCCCACATGTTAACCAAATGCTGGCGCACCACTAGCGCTTCTCTGTTGTGCACGGGATTGTGCCGTTTGTAACCATCATCGTGAACTCATTCGACAGAATGGCTAGAGTGGCTACATTCCCGCACACCCGAATACTTTACAGAGTGCACCCGAGCCAGTACGGGCTGTAATTTCAGTCAGAAGCACCGACCAGCACTTCGCCCTCACCTCACCTCCAGCATGCACCTCCACCCTATGCCACCCCTTAGAAAGCGATAGAAGGATCTTGCCAAGGTTCCTTGTTTTAACTAGGGACCTTAGATCTTGCTGCCCAGCCCTGCTCGCAGTGGAACAATAATATTTAGCATTCCAGTCTAGTTTCTTGAGCACTTATTACCATTTAGTGATCATAATCTTAGAGACAGCCCCATAGCTAAACCTTTTTCCACAAAGGCATATGTCCACTTTTTTGGTTAATACTTTAAGCAGCTGTGCAGTGTTCAGCTGTTTCCCGTGATATTCAAAGTACAATGTAGCTGTGGTAACATGTGGGGCTAATTTCAAAGCAAACCAAAAGCTTGACAAGTAGTTGAGCAGCCCCCGAAGAACAATGAAGTAAAAAATGTTACTGTAACATTAACAGACAGCTAGAGATGACAGACGAAGTGTCGAATGCTGCTATTCTGGTGGAAATTGTGAAAAAAAAAGCTGCAGATGGGTACGGCTAAGGCGCCCAGATAAAACAAAGTTGCTTAAATAGGAACCTTAGGCGACACATGTAACTGGTAGGGATGATAACTGATACACATACACAAATGAAGAATGAGCGGTTATGAAATTAATTAACGTGGAAGTGCACGCTCAATTGAGGGGACGCAAGAAGCGTCAACACAAGAACGCTGGAAGGGGCGTTCGTTCTGCAAAGGCCAAAAATAGGGGGCTGATGCATCAATAGATGCACTGAGCTACGTACAACGGCACTATTTCAACATCCTATGTAAATCAGGACACTGGAATGTTAAAAGGAACAAGGAGGCACAATGTTGACTACAAATATTTATTCTTGTTACTTCGTTACAATCTCCGGCAACATTTTCATAGCAGGCACCTATGAATAAACAAGCATGTCCTGGGCTGTTGCCAAGACACGCAAACCACACCAAGACACTTCATTTGTCAGTAAACAATAAAACAATGAAGAAAATTGCAGCATGTGACATTCAATGCAGAACATTGCTTGATCATTGCCTGAACAACAGGTACCAGAGGAAAACTCACCGTTACATTTTTTTCAACATGAACATGTGTGCTTTGAAACATACAATGAATGGCCTAGCAACACACTGTACTGACAATTTACACAGACACGAATGCCTTAATGGCATGAACAAAGGTGAACATGCAAACAGATTTCTACTGCTGCTTGTTGTCATATACATGAGGTGTATTACATCAAGATTCACTGAGTAACTTTCGGATCAATAATATGTGTTTTCAAATATACAGGTGATGACACAGTAGAGCATTGCACTAACCATTTCCGCAGACTTCCATACAAATGTCTGCATGGGATTATGAAAGTTAAACAATGCACACTACATCCACAGAGGTGTTACAATACAGTTTGTGATGTCACATGACGTACTAGTGAAAGGCGCATTCAATAATGCTTGCAAAAATGACCTGTGTGATTTGAGATGTCTAGTAAAACACTGGAGTAACAATTTCCACAAACTTATACACGAATGTCTGCATGGCAGGAACACTTCAACGGTGTATGTAAACTGCAGATAAGTTGTTGCCACGTTGTGCGTATGCCTAGAGGACAGTATGGTCAAGTGTCGTTTGGAAAAAAACTGATATTTCCAAAGTGACAGGAAGTTGCATTGTAAAAGTTAGCTACCGTTTCCACTAGCTATACAAGTGCCCTGTGGCATAAACGTAGCAGTACAGTTTATATATCCACACATTACCACAAAACCTTGGTCGTACGTTACATAACAGATAAGAGACAGGCATGTTCATCATTGCTTGGAGGAGTAACTAGACTCTTTGAACAAGTATTCAATGGACACTTTGTACTTACAATTTGCACAAGTGATGGTAATTCCTTCATGGCGTAAATGAAATGAAACATTACCTTGTGTAAAGAGATGTTCCTAAGGTGCCTCTCGTTCATTTGTCGTTCGAGCTTATAAGAAGCTAAATTGGGCATTGTGTGTATATGAGTGTTTTGAAGAGGATGCAATGAGTACATGAAAACATTGCACGAAAAATTTTCATATTGTACATGACTGCATCCATGGCAGAAGATGGAAAGGTACAGGTTATTTCTATCGCGCTCATCTATGTGACTTGCTGTCATGTTACATTGTAAACTACAGAAGGATACCTTAAGAGTTGTCCCGTGCCGGAAGCATGTTCTAAAAGGATGAAAAATACAGCAATCACATACCAAAACAGGTTGTGCTTTGGTCCTTATACTTGCGCTTACTTGAATGGCATGGTACACGTGGGGTAGTGGTGTGAACCTAGGCAGCACAAAATTTTTTAAGGAATGTAAATTTAGTCAGGATGTTGTCAACAAGTTGACAATGGCAGCATTAAGGAACTCGGACAGTATGGCTCTTGGTACTTCAGTTTCTCAAGCACGTACGACGTGCAAGATGGAAAGATTTTGACAAGGCTATTGAAGGTGCGCAGGCAGCTAGATAGAATAAAAATGCGTTCTCCAAGGAGCTCTCCTGGCACGCACGCCACATTGGCTGCAAGGGCGCTTTCTACACTGCTTTTTTTTAAGGAAGGTTGGCCACAGCAGCTCTCATTCCTACACTTTTACTTCCACATTTATTGTCGATTTGCACGCTTCAAGCCAATGTCTCTTTCCTTACTTGTATGTGCATCCTTGCGGAGAAGAACACGGAAAGAATAGCCTCCAATACATTATGACAGTGTGGAAACAAGGTATTACACGATATCGCACTTTTAACAGCAATTTTGGTGGCTGATACAGGAACATGGTTATGGATATGCTGCTCTTTATTTATTTGAAAGTGAGACTCCGCTACATTTAGAACTTCTACAACTGCTTCAGAAGCTACACACAACGCTAACTTTTCTTTGTACGATTTCAGCTGTGTGAGTCGCGGAACGTCTTTGTTCCCTGTCATGGCACTTACACAAGCATCACAGTTTTTTACTAACTTCTTAGCACTGTGAACAACATACCCTGCGAAGTACAAAAATGACTCGTGCTCTAAGATATTCATGTCATGAATGTCAGCAGGAATTAAAACTGTTTCTCTGGTGCTGTCTTCATTGTCTGAGCTCAAACCAGCAAGTAAAAAGCCACCGTCCTTAGTGTAGATGCCATCGGCACTAGTGTGTAGAAATTGTGCTAACGTTGCGGAACGCAGCGCGCACTTAAATTCATATAACCTGGAAATCCGATGCCTAGCTCTAAGAGTAGCGAAGAAATTTTCCAGCGCATCTTGACAAAATCTGCTAAGGAACAGAAAGCGGAATTTGCAAAATGATAGGAAATACTCCTGCAGCTCAAGTACAGAGAGCGTACTGAGAATAGCCCCCCCTGTCTGCACAGGCTTACATGGGGCATTTTTGACGGTGCCGATAGAGCGCCCTTCAAAAAGTACAACAAAATTCTTGAGAAAGCCAATACTTGCCTGCCTCTCTGTCTCAATAACTTTACTCAAGGCAAGTTTGGTTGTTCGTGATATCATGATGCGGAACCACTTGGCCACAGTTTCAATAAACCAAGCAGTGGCAAGCGCAGACTTCTCTAGCAAGCCCGTCTCAACAAGGATGCGCAGTGCAGCCCCAGTATCCACATTGAAAAGACTGTAAGCAGGGCCCACCTTCATTTTTTCGTAATGACCAGGGTCAACACAAGTTTGTTTTAGGTGCGGAGCCAATTTGAAGTCTCCTTTACTGTCAATTTCAATGAGTTTTTTTATTGGTTCAATCAGAACCGCATTTGTGGAGAGACCAGCTTTTACAACAATGTCATCAGGAAGATACAAAGTTTGGCCCCTGGTGAGGTGATTGCGCAGATTTTTCAACAGGTGAGGGGCATCTGCTATAAACCATAGCTTCCGATTCGAATCGCAGGGGTGTGTAGCACTGCAATTTGGCCGACTGTGCTTGCCGACTCTGACAAGAAATAACCTTCATAGAGCCTGATTGCCACCACCCATATCTGAAACAACAGCATCTATTTTAAGACCAATGTCTTCACATGCTCTTATCATTTTCAAGAGTTCTTGCTTGACAGTGAGTGCATGAAAACAATTTCCAGTCAAATGGTACCCAATGACCTGCTTTCATCTGGTAGTAACACCACCCAGCATAAATACGAGGCCATGGGTAGCCAAGGTGTCTGCAGGAAGGCTGCCATCTGCCAAGGGAATCGTAGGTCTGCCCAGTACTGCGTCAGCCGAAGGATCATATATGAGGCCTGGGGTGATCTGCATCTCATCCATTATGAGGCACGCATGGCGCTCGTACTCTGTCATGCAGTTGACCTGCGCATGATTGGAAGATACGAATAACTAACATGAAAGGTTAGGCAGGAAATAAAAGAAGTGTTAGTGTTTAAGTACATTACGTCGCACAAGTAGGCTGAAATAAGGTGGCATAACGTAAACAGGCCCCACAGTCAAAGGTAATCATTCCGTTAACGTTAAGGTCACCTCCATAGAAGCACTTCCCAACCAAGCATCCATTTGAATGAGGTCGACCAATGTAATGAAATAACTGTTTATCATGACACAAACACACGAGCCGTCGAAAGATACCACTGAGAGCTTGCAATGCGCAAAAGCGTCGTCAGGAATATGCATATTCAGTCAATCAGTGATGATTCGTGGTTTTGGCGCAGCGCACCGATTCGGTACGCTTGCCACAATCAGAACGTACAATGAACACTTTCGTTATTTTATATTACAACACACTTTATCTGTCCAATATCTCGCGCTACCTTACACTATAAACTATAAGCTTTCTATCACAAAACTCTCTTGCATCCTGTCATGATCAGGCAACTATCAAATGGATGTTTGATGGCTTAGATTGTATTGTAGTGTCGTGCAAGGCCTAGGTTGTTATTAGATGGGTTACAGCTAAAATGACAACTCCATGCTATCTAACTTCCATTCAGGCAACCATGAAGTGCTAACCATTTTTCGGGAACACCGTGATTGTATTATGAGGCATGCCAGCATAAGTACAGAAAATACTAACAAAAATTTAAAATATCGGAACTTCCATAGTGTTGCAAAATGGACAAATTCGTTACGATTACCTTAACAGCGAGAGAGTCCATAATGTCCACCAGCAGCCCTGGACGAAACTTGCAGTGCTCGATGTGACGTTGAAGTGTACGCTGTGAAGGCAATGGCTGGCCGAGCTCGTTGACCATATCATAGCCCCTCGAGCCGCAGGATAGGCGAATCTTCAGTGCTTTGGTCAATGTTTCCTTGGACCACACTGTGCCTCTTGGTGAACGATGCAAGCTGGTGAACTGGTCTTCATTCATGTACGAAGACTGGTGCAGCATAAGTTTCTTGTGCTCCCGCTCTTTCACCCTCGCCTTAGCCTTCGCAATAGTCAGCTGTCGTTCCAGAGCGTTTATTCTGGCCAACAGAGCTGCATGTGAGGCTGTACCTGCAAGTAAAGAATGTATACTTAAATAAAAGCAATGACATCTGGGTTATTCTACGTGAAACGTCCAAGTCATTTCAGCTACCATCCCAAATATATTTAAAAAATAGTACAGATCTGTTGAACTGAAAACAGTCTGCTGCTAGATTCTCTTGGAGAAAATCTCTTTTTTTTATCGCGTGGGAATCCTTCCGAATTTTGGAGAGTATCGTCGGAGTGTTGTTTACGAAAATAATTTATGGCGAGAGTATTGCATCTCGTTGCAATACCAAATCTAGTCTACATATTAAGGAAAGGCGTTTGTGTAAAGCAGGGGTCTTAAACTCACCTCAGCCAGCGAGTTGAAAACACTACATTGAGTACTGCAAGGGCAGGCGCAGTGTGAACTAGTGGGCGGGGGGATCGGTGGGTGCGTTTGAACAATATGACAGCTATAGTTGCCTTGTGAAAGAGTGGTTTCCCCACATCACATATGTGTCTAATTTACGAAGGATATTTAGAGTCAGGGTTCGAGAAATAACGATACCTATCTTCAGAATGACTGAAATCGACGCCGATTCTTGAGTGGAGAGTTTTCGTTTCACGACCATGTTTCAACGTGTGATGGCCTAATGGACTGCGTCACGAAAAGAATGCTTGAGGCCGGCCATGTCTGTGTAGCTCATGAACACACTTATTAAGAAAATGAAAAAAAAAAAAAAAGAAATACGGGACAAAGACAGTCCTCTGCAGGCTGCAGTCAGCATGTTTCAGACCCCTGGGGCAAGTTTGCAGCTTAACAATACATATTATTGCTTTTTTAACACGAAAGAGTTATATACCGGGGTCCACCAAGCCAAGTTCAAGCAAAAGTTCAACATCGCTGCAGCGAAATTCAAGCACCCTTAGAGCAAATGCTGTGTCTTTATACAGCAATAAATAAGCATGGCGCCGATCAGCTTAGCTGTGTATCGAACATTGCGTAGATTAGTGCAAGCTTCGAGCCATTTTTTTAAAAAAGCTCTTCCATTCAGTTCCACGCCGTCATGGAATTCGTGAAGCGTGTATACATCTGTAGCTTCATATGGACAGTGATAGCTAAAAACAATCACGGGAATGAATAAATTTTATTTTCGCAACAAAACGTAAACAAGTTCCCTGCGCATAAACTGCAGCGTTACGAGTTTCAAGTAATTGGAAGCTTCAAAATACCTGACACTTCACCTAAGCACATGCAGTGTGAATGCGCTTTCTTAAATAGCACTGCAAGTGCATCACATGGTATCATAAATGCGAGTAAGTTGCATAACTTAGGTCTGCTTCAAAAGACAACGGTGCGTCAGCTTAGCTGTACAGTGAAATTACAATAAAGTACTAGCAGCCGATACAGTTTAAGCAGGTCTACCTTTTTCAGTATTCTTCGTTTACAACCATTATGTGTGTAGCAACGAACTTCAAGTGGCCCAGCTGTGCATGCGCACAATCGCTGCAGTCTTTTTTCTTTTTCGTTGTGCAACTACACAAGCCAATTTCATGGTCATGAGGAGATACTTCCACTAAGATGATGCATTTACGAACATACAAAATAAAGTTGTAATAAAAAAACTTAAAACCATGTAGTGCGAGTACACAACTCTTTTTTTATGCAGCAAATTCAGTTGGTTTCTATTGCCCCTTAGTAAAATTGTGCAATAGTGGGACTAAACTTCAAAAATTGTTTTCTCCACTAAAAGAACAATTACTTCGATTAAACTTGTTGTAATTTTCATTCGTATGCGCTTTTCCGGTGATTGTTTCTTGGACCACCTTATAGGGTGCTACAGGTGTCTCATCTTGGGCTGAAGTGGCGTTTTTGCCAACTTTAGGATTTTATTTTAGAGCGTAGATGCCACGCACAGGGACAACAAAAATATGAGGAAACATTAGGTCTTATGAAGAGTTTGAATAAGTAATTTATACATATTACTGGCAATCGTTTTTTGCAGAAAAGTTTCCAAAAACGCTACAATTTACTCAACTTTGCCTACGCGCCAGAAAATGATTAATTTAAAGCTACCATAAGAAACTGTCGTATATTGAAAGCACTATGCTCAAAAAACGCATAAAAGCAAGTGTTGAAAGAATGCTCGACATGGTCGACTTATAGGAAATTTTTTTTCGTGCCAGCTTTCCCACCATTTCGCGAATTTCGAATGGTGGTCACGTGCGCAAAAAAAATTTGCCGCTCAAAATATTTTTGGAAAAATGCTGTAGAAGTAATGTCTATATTTGTTTAATTTTCTCAGATTTTTCAATAGAAACTGATTTTTGACGAGGGCCACGATTTGGACAGTCGGCGTAGGATGACCCTTGTAATAGTTCATTGTTTAAAAAAAGGCAAAGTTCACGCAATCAACATGCGCCATTTTACCCGATATGTTGCACGCAGAACTCCTTTGCACAATGTCCAGTGTACCTCGGCCCCCGCAGGGGCGCCTGCGCAAGTAGGCATTTGGTGTGTAGCGACACCGCGGACCCGAGCTAACGGGGGAGTTTCTACTCCCTCCCACGCCTAGCCGTGCGTGGCTTTGCCGTGCCCGGGGAAAAGGGGATCCTGGGGGTTGAGCTGACGCTGGGTGATTGGACCTTTAAGGCCCCCCGGCAGAGGCAACACACCCCTTTGGCCCCGGCTTCACGTAGACTGACCCACCCAGGGGAAATCGGCAGTCGCCTTTTGCTATCTCTCTCTCCCTACATCTTCGTCTTTCTTACTTTTTTAGCTTTCCTGTCTACTTCTCTCTTCTGTTTACTTCCAATTTTCCTGGCGGCAAGGGTTAACCCTGTGCAAATAGCCTACCTTGGTCTAGGCGCATTGGGTTATGGCAGTGTGGTACGGCTGACGTCTGCAAGCTTTCAGCACCTGCAAACTTGCAGCGTCCCCTTGTTGGGCTCCGTGGTGGGTGGCCGCCATCGCTGCTGAACAAAAATAAGACCGGCATGCATGGAGCATTCCCTCAACTGTCTGATCGTACCGGCCTAAAGCGGGTACGCACCGACGACATAAATTTCTTCAACCAGCCAATAGAAACTTTTCCCCACTTCCACGTCATTCACTGTGAAAAAACCGGAAAGCAAGCCAGGACCGTATCTCCTTTCGTAGTTGCCAGGTGTCTTACTGAAACTCTCGGGGCTGGATACAAAGTAACAAAAATGGCTAGCGGAGACCTTCTTCTCGAAATTCGGGACAAAGCACAATTTGCAAAGCTAGACAGCCTCTCAACGTTTGGTGACGTACCGATCACCGTAACACCACACAGATCCATGAACATCCCTTGCGGAGTGGTATCTGATGCAGACTTACTTGAACTCACCGAAACTGAACTTTTGGAAGGGTGGAAGAGCCAAAATGTCAATAATGTACAGAGAATTATCATCAGAAGAGATAATAAGGAAAAACCAACGAAACACTTGATACTCACGTTTGCATCCAGTAAACTACCAGATTCCATTCAAACAGGGTACACAAAGACATCTATCAGGCCGTATATACCAAACCCTCGTCGTTGCTTCCAATGCCAGAGGTATGGCCATGGCTCTAAAACCTGTTGTGGTTGCCAGACTTGTGCACAATGTGGAGTCCTAGGCCACGTGTCTGAGAACTGCAAACAACCGCCACACTGTGTAAACTGCGAAGGAAACCATGCCGCATATTCAGGCTCCTGCACATACTGGAAAAAAGAAAAAGAAATAATTACATTGAAGGTAAAGGAGAACATTACGTTTAAGGAAGCACGGCGAAGAGTCGCTCCATTCTATGGACCTACATACGCTGATGCGGCGCGTCAGGGGGCACCGCCGCACCAGCCCTCGCCACCCCTTCGGCCCGCGCATACCGAGCCGGCGGTTGTGGCACCTGCCCCCAAGGCGGCTGTAGCCCAAGCTACACCGCCTACTCCCAAACAGAGACCGGAGACTCCAGAGTCTTCGGGTCTCAAGGCCTCCCCTCACCAGGGGAGGCCCAAAATCCGAACTAACAGCCCGCACGTGCGGGCATCCAGTGCCTCTGAGGAGGCAATGGATACGTCGGCACCCTTGGTGCTGAAAGAGCGGCGTGGCTCCTTGGAGCGCGCCAAGAAAACAAAAAAGCAAATAACAGGGCCTGGTGACGGCCCTGTTAAGTGAACTCAAACTCCCCGTCTAAACAGCCACTCGCTTTTCGTACACACAGCATTATTTTACATTCACCATGAACACTCAAATTATACAATGGAACGTCAGGGGCCTTCTCAGAAGCCTTGACGACGTCCAAGAACTCTTACACGAACACTCACCAAAAGTGCTGTGTGTACAAGAAACACACCTTAATTCAAAACACACAAATTTTCTTCGTAAATACGTTATTTTTCGAAAGGACCGTGATGATGCCATGACATCATCCGGAGGTGTTGCCATCAAAATGAATCAAGGAATTGCATGCACACACTTACAACTCCAAACATCCCTTGAGGCAGTGGCTGTTCGAGCGTTTCTTTTAATTAAACTGATTACAATCTGCACTATTTACATTCCTCCTAGCTATCAGCTGCAAAAACTTGATTTACACTCTTTAATTGATGAACTTCCGGAACCTTATGTTCTCCTTGGAGACTTTAATGCGCATAGCAGGCTATGGGGTGACTCTCAGTATGACGCGCGAGGTCGACTGATCGAACAGTTCCTTCTCTCGTCGAGCGCGTGTCTCCTAAATCGAAAAGAACCAACCTATTATAATCTCGCCAATAACACCTACTCCTCCATAGACCTAAGCATAGTATCTCCATCTCTTGTGCCTCTACTCCAGTGGAAAGTCGTCAGTAATCTGTACGGAAGTGACCACTTCCTCATAGTTTTGAGCAGAAATACAGTAACTGAGTGTCCACCACGTGTTTCGAAGTGGCTCATAAACAGAGCCGGCTGGGAACACTTTTATACTATCGCTCGTCTATGTTGGAATGACATATGTGCTTTGAACATTGATGTTGCTGTCAACTACTTCACAGCGTTTTTGATTGATGTTGCAACAAAATGCATCCCACAAACAAATGGACACCCTGGAAAACGGCGTGTGCCATGGTGGAACTCTGAATGCCGAAATGCGCGCAAACAGCAAAACAGAGCTTGGAGGCTGCTTCGGAACTCACTGACAGTCGAAAATCTTGACACCTTCAAGAAAATAAAGTCTCAAACTAGGAGAACGCGTCGGCAGGCCAGAAGAGAAAGCTGGCAGAAGTTTTTGTCAGGGATCAATTCATACTCACAGGAGGCTAAAGTCTGGAACATGGTCGGTAGGATAGCAGGGAAACAAGTACACACACTTCCACTCGTAAACACTCAAGGTGATACCTTGGAAGATCAGGCAAACTTCCTCGGGGCACATTTTGAACGGGTATCCAGCTCGTCCCACTATACTGACACTTTCCAAAAATACAGAACAAGAATAGAAAAGCAGAAACTCGAACACAAATCCACTAGATACGAGGCATATAACCAAGCTTTCAGTCTAGCGGAGCTCCGAATATCCCTAAACTCCTGCAGTACTTCTGCCCCAGGTTCTGACCGTGTGGTGTATGAAATGTTCAAAAACCTACCAGCCGAAACACGAAAAACCCTACTTTGTTTGTACAATACTATCTGGTTTTCTGGCACTATCCCTACCTCCTGGAAAGAGGCTATTATTATTCCCATTTTGAAAGAGGGCAAGGACCCTTCTTTAGCTTCAAGTTATAGGCCTATTGCACTTACAAGATGCTTGTGCAAAGTATTCGAAAAAATGATAAACTGCCGACTTGTACATATTCTTGAAACAAACAATTTGCTCGACCCATTTCAGTGCGGGTTTCAAGAAAGTAGATCCACCACAGACCACCTTGTTCGTATCGAGGCACAGATCAGAGACGCCTTCGTCCATAAACGATATTTTCTCTCTGTGTTCCTCGATATCGAAAAGGCGTATGATACAACATGGCGTTTCGGAATTCTAAGAGACCTGTCCCACCTTGGTGTGCGCGGAAGAATGTTTCTTATAATCGAAAGTTACCTGTCAAACCGGACATTCCGTGTCCGTCTGGGCAGTGTGCTCTCCCAAACATTTGTCCAGGAAACAGGCGTGCCACAAGGTGGCGTGCTTAGTTGCACACTTTTTATTATCAAAATGAATTCTTTGCACTTGTCCATTCCCCGCAATATGTTCTATTGTACATATGTCGACGACGTTCAGCTTGGCTTCAAGTCATGCAACTTGGCCATGTGTGAGCGGCAGGTTCAGCTGGGTTTAAATAAGGTCTCCAAATGGGCAGATGAAAACGGATTTCGACTTAACCCACAAAAAAGCATGTGTGTCTTGTTCTCTCGAAAGAGAGGCATGCACTCGGAACCTCACATTCGTCTGAACGGGCAACGTCTGTCCGTCAAAGCCGAGCATAATTTCTTAGGCTTAATCTTGGACAACAAGTTAACCTTCGTACCGTACATCAAGTATTTAAAAACAAAATGTTTAAAAGCCATGAATGTTATAAAAGTGTTGTCACGTACTACGTGGGGTAGTGATAGGCAATGCCTCATGAACCTCTATAGAAGCCTCATTCGCACCCGCTTAGATTATGGGGCCGTTGTCTATCAGTCTGCTACTCAAAGTGCCTTGAAGATGCTGGACCCTGTGCACCATTTGGGCATCCGCCTTTCTACGGGAGCTTTTGGCACCAGCCCCGTAGAAAGCCTTTATGTTGAGTCAAATGAGTGGTTGCTTCATCTGCAGAGAACTTACATGTCCTTTGTTTATTTTCTTAAGGTGAAAGCAGACAAGAAGCACCCCTCATACTCTACAATTAATGATTTGTCCAGCTCAACTCTGTTTCAAATCAGGCCATCGATGAGGCAGCCCTTCTCAGTTCGCCTGAAGTGTCTAGCTGAAGAAACTGCAGTGTCACTTGAACACAGTTTAATGGCTCCTGTAGGATACCCGCCACCGTGGCAGTGGCAGACTATAGACTGCAATGTGTCTTTCCTAGAAATTACAAAACATGCACCTATTGCCCATATCCGAACATACTTTTTGGAACTTCAACACAAATACACACGTCCTGACAAAACATGCACCTATTGCCCATATCCGAACATACTTTTTGGAACTTCAACACAAATACACACGTCCTGAGTTCTTCACAGATGCCTCCAAGACTAACTCCTCTGTGTCCTACGCTGCTGTCGGCCCATCCTTTTCGGATGCTGGCCCTCTACATCCACGCACAAGTATCTTCACAGCGGAAGCTTACGCGATACTTGTGGCAGCTAAACACATCAAACAATTACAAATACAAAAAGCAGCAATTTATACAGACTCCCTCAGTGTGGTAACGGCTCTGCACAGTCTTAAAAAACAAAAAAACCCGGTCCTTGTCTCACTTTACTCCGTTTCGTGCACACTCTACACACTCAAACAACATGTTGTAGTGTGCTGGGTGCCAAGGCACCGTGAGATCCAAGGCAACGTGAGGGCGGATCAGCTCGCTGCATCCGTCCATGAGAGCACCGCCATTACATCCATACCAATCCCGGCCCTTGATCTTAGGCCGTCTCTCAAACGAAACCTCAGGAACTACTGGCAGAGCAAGTGGGATACACACACACAAAACAAACTACATGTTATCAAGCCACACCTTGGCCATTGGCCACCAGTATCAAAATCACATCTAACAGAGGTAACACTAACAAGACTCAGGATAGGACACACATACACGACACACACACATCTTTTGTCCGGTGGTGATCCACCATTGTGTGATAAATGTGGTGAGGCATTAACAGTTCTTCACATTTTAATTCAATGTAAACAGTTAGGCACTCTAAGAAGACAACACATTCCATTATTCTACCGACGACGTATACCTCTACACCCTGCAATGTTCGTTGGCAGGGAACCGCTTTTTAGTAATAAATAATTGTTAGCGTTTTTAAAAGAAATTCATAATTTTCATATCATATACCCGGGCATTCCGTAGCACAACCTCTCCAGAGAAGTTTTTTCTGCGGTGGCTACACAGGAAAGCACTTGCCTCACGGCCCTTGGACGCAAGGGTACTAACGTGTGAGGTACTTGTGCTAATGCCATACATGTCCACCATCGTTTTTCATTATCACCAACTTTTGTCACCTATTCGCTCCACACACACCTTTCACGGCATGGTCATGATTTTATTACTTGTATGTTTTTACCCGCCTTACTGCGAGGAATTTTATGGCCCTTATACAGCCGCTAATCACAATCATTGTCCACATTCCTTGTCCCATGAACTGGCGCTCTTTGGCCATGAAATGGCCCTTGCGCCAAAAAACACAATATATCATCATCATCATCATCAGTGTACCTCGGCGAACCACTTCGGCTTCACTCGAAATGTGAGGCACATTCTCTGGAGACGTTTCTTCAAAATGGAAGAAAGACAGCTCTGTTAATATACTGCATTACTTCCACGTCTGTAACATGAGCGGACACTTCCACTGACATGAAGCATCTGCGAACTTAACCTTTAAATGCCGCACTATGAAGCAGTAGGAAAAAAACTAAAATTTATGTTGATAATTTGCATTGGCCTTCTAAATTAACTATGATCAAAAATACAGCCACATTCACAGTGACTAAGCATGTTTTTTCGCATGTTCCATTTTTGGAACATTGGCATTTCCCATATGCAAAACACACATTTTCTCTGGAACAACTTTTATTGACTTTTCAGTTGGGTTTCTTTATTCAGGATAACTGAAGAATAATATTTAGTGTCATACGATGTCTCTGAAAAGTATAAATATTTATAACAACACTTTCTGAAAATTTCTTCTTTCATACTAGTGGCTGTACTACAGTGAGCAAATCACAAACCGTGGTAAGCGGCAAAGACTTTCTTGTGCAGCCGCTTTTTGCACTGCTGGCACTGATTCGTTGTATTCTTCTTGCATTCCGCGCACCTTCCCTGAGTCGTTGAGATGATGTAGTGGCCACCAGTTTTTCTGTCCTCATGTCTAGGATGAACCCGGGGTCCAGGTCTTACAGTGAGTTTCTGCTTGAGCTGCAGCAAGGACATGGTGACGTCCCGCCGAAAGGCGATGTGCGTCATGGCGGCATCACTACCCTTGTGAAGCTCGCAGTGGAGGAGCCATCCTGCGACGACAGCAATGTTCAAACCATTGCTGGAAAGGTTCCACCGCCATTTCTTGCTCCTCAGTCTCGGTCGATAGCTTTCGAGGAGGCGGTCCATCACATCTACTCCGCCCCTGGCCTCATTGTATTTTCTAATCAATTATGGTTGAAGAATGTCCACCTTTTTGTTTATTGTTGTGAGGAGCGTTTCGCACTTCCAACAGGCTCGTGGCTGAGGTGGTTAGAAGAAACTGTGACGACTGCATTGTCATTCCACCTGCATGCGCAGACTGCCCCGTCACACTTGTAGTGGGAAGATCCTCTTTCTTCTTTTTCGATATTTTTCAAGCTCTTCAGTGGACAACCAACGATTCTTGTATCTCGCACAGTCCCTGTCGCTCGAATTCCCTTGTCAGCCAGTTTCGTCAAGAGGCCGTGCAAAGTGAAGAAGTTGTCAAAGTAGACTTCGTGATGTTCAGGCGCTTTCAGGACCGATACCATATTGCTAACAACCCTGGTCCCAAGAGGTGTCTTGTCGTCCTTCTCGTTCTTCTCACAATATATTTCCATCGCATAGGGGTACCCCTTCGAAGAGCACATCATCCATATTTTGTACCCAAATCGAAATGGTTTACCGCGAATGAACATTTTGCACGAGTGGTGGCCATAATAGGGCACCATTGACTCGTCGATGCTGAGCCTTTCTTTGAACACTCCAAACTGGGGGAAAAATTTGGAGATTTCGTAGTAAAACGGCTGAAGTTTGCCCATTTTTTCGCCTGCTTTCAACTGAGTGTTGTCAACAACATGAAAGAACCTTTTCAGCTGCCGGAACCTATTGCGGGCCATCACTGTCGCGACTATAGGCACACAAAGATCTTCTGCAGTGCTTCAATACGAGTCCTCAGATGGAACGGAGTGGTACGAGCTGAAAAGTAAGATGCCGAAAAACTGACCTATGTCCGCTCCTGTGACGTCCACCTCCTCCCTCTTTTGGAGTGCGTATCTTGCAGTTAGTTCAGCCAGTGAACCAAGATACTGCGGAGAAATAAACTTGCTGAACAGCATAAATGGGCTCATGTTTGCAAGATCAGGAAATGCCTCTAGCAATAACGGAGGACTCTCGCTGGGAAGTGTTTTGTCAAACGTGGCATGGTCACCCCATACTGGTGTATAGGAGTGCTTTGGAGTATTTGTTTTCTGAGCGTTCGTTGAAGCTTTGCGTCCTTTTCCAGCAGTGAATTGCCGCCCCGCTGGTTTCTTTCGTCGTGGCTCAGGACTCGAACATGCAGAAGGCGAATCAACGTCTTCATCCCTGCACTGCATAACTTCAACGTGCCCACAAACATCATCAGGAACAACTTCAGAAAAGTCGTTTTCGTTCACGTGCTCCTCGTCAGTAATATTGCCATCTTCAACAGGCGGCAATTGGCATACAGACACACCTTCGTGTTCGTCATCGGGAAGGCTGAACAAAAGGTCAATTGCTGCCTCCAAAGTCAGGAAGCGTTGTGCCATGACCTACAACGAAAGTTATTGCGGTGTAAAGCACAGTACTACAAAAATAAAACCAGCCGCAAGGTATTTTTCTACTTACATTCACAGGGATTGATGCAGCTAGGCACTGTAGTTCAATGCTGCTCTTTCCACGTGTCTGGCAAACTCAAAATGATGCCCGGGAAAGCTTATGTTCAAGTTTCTGCCAAGCGCCGCCCAGCGGGCGCCATCGACAAGGCAAAAAAAGAAAAAGAACAAGGCGAAACGCTCGCGCTCGTCTACGCTGCGTTTGACACTGTGAAACGCCAATGTTCTAAAAAAGGAACATCCGCACAAAGCTCTCAAGCTGAAAACTAGATTGTCTTTGTTATTTTTTTTTATTGTATTGCCGCGTAATCCCGAACTATTTGCCGATATTTTAGTTCTGCTTTGCTCACTGCAACATTACTTTTTCCTGCGGAATAATGCAACAGACATCTGGTAGTCAAAGAGCGCAAAATATGCCTCTTTTTAAAAATTTATCTAATGGTTCTCCGTAGGTTCATAATAGAAATTAAAACTGCTGCGTTTTTCACAAGCATCAATGAGTATGCGTAAACTTAAAATTTTAATATGCGATATATTGGAGAGGAAATAAAAATTAGGTTTCGTATGTTCCAATTTTGGAACACTGGCAAGTAAAAGGTTAAAATCCAACCCTGATAATACAGGGCATCTATTTCACTAACAAGAACAGTTCATTGTTCAAAAAAGCAAAGTGTATGCAATCAACATCATAGCTAGGCATACTCACTCATGAGTGCACTCACTCACACTCATTTGAAATGCGTGAGTTTTAAGTATGAGTGAATATTCATGAATGTGAGCAGGCGTGAATCTCAACGCGAGTGAGAAGAGGTGTGTGCGAGTAGGTGTATGAACGTGAGAGAGTACCAATGAGCTAGAAGTAATGTGTGAGCGTGAGTGAGTACGAATAACTGCGAGTACACGTGAATATGACCGTGAGTAAGGGCCTATGAGGGCGAGTAAACGTGAGAACCAATTTGAGTGAGTTCCTGCGAGCCTGAGAGAGTGAGCTGATGTATGAACGCGAGTTTGAGTTCGAGCGTCTTGAATCGGGCTGTTTGGTACATACTGATCTTGAATGAAGAAACAGCGCTATAACAGGACGAGACGAGAGGACACAAACACGCCGCTGTGTTTGTGTCCTCTCGTCTCGTCCTCTTCTAGCGCTGTTTCTTCATTCAAAATTAGTTTAAGCTGATGTGAGTGTGTGTGAGTTGATGCAAGTATGAACGTGAGCGAGTACCTGTGAGTGTGAGTTGCATCAACTATGAACGTGAGTGAGCACCTGTGAGAAAGTTGACGCGAGTATGAACGTGAGCACCTGTGAGTTTGAATACATGTGAGTATGAACGTGAGTGAGCACTTGTGAGCGAGAGTTGATTTCTGTATGAACATAAGTACTACATATGGGTGTGAGTTGATGTATGAACATAAGTGACTACCCGTTAGTGTTACTTGATGTGAGTATGAATGTGAGTGAGAACATATGGGCGCGAGTACACGTGTGAGTATGAAAGTGAGTGAGTAGCTAGAAGTGTGAGTGTACGTGGATGTGAACGCGAGTACGTGTGGGTGAGTACACGTGAATATGAACGTCAGTGGGTATCTTGGAGTAGGATTATGTGAGTATGAACGTGAGCGAATAGCTTTGAGTGAGAGTACATGTGAGTATGAACGTGAGTGAGTATTATGGATGCGAGTACACATGAGTGTGAGCATAAGTGAGTGCGATGCCTGAAAAAAATTGGGTGAGTGAGGATTCTCTTGTAATGCCCACCTATGATCAACGTAATGAACAAGTAGACCGGGCTAGTTGGTACAAATTCATCTTCGTAAGAAGTGCAAAGCTACACGCAAGAACAGCAAGGAAGAAAGACACTACACAAGCGCTTAACTGCAACTAAGCTTTTATTTGAATAAGCGAACATATATAAAGGTAAAAGAATGACAACAAAACAAACGAAGAGGCCTACGTGTCATGCCAGTCATCACTCATCCATTCATGCCTAAGACACCATCCAAAAAACAAAGTTCTTTTTGTGTAAGCGAGATAGACGGTGCGCTCACACAATATGATTCATCCCGCTTCATATCTGCAGATTCAACGACCCATCTCGTTAACTATCAGTCTTGTTAACATATCCCTGTCGCGTTACAAAATGAAAGTGTTATCAAAGTACGGTGCGCAACCACAATCATTGCTGTGGATAGCCAGGTGGCCATCCGTGCATTTCTGCACCTTATTACCATGTTCTTTTGCCCGCTCATTAATACACCTTTCAGTTTCTCCAACGTATACGCGGCCACACGACAAGGATATTCTATTCACATGATGTGCACACGGAACTGTCTAAACTGTTTAGTGAAACTTGCCGTGTTCCGAGAGAAAAGAAGCATTGCAAAGTCAACCATTGCAACGACTACGTTACGTGTGCATCGTCTGTTGTGTATAGGATACCCTTGTCATGTGGCCGCGTATGCGTTGGACAAACTGAAAGGTGTATCAACGAGCGGGTAAAAGAACGCCATAATAAGGTGCAGAAATGCGCGGATGGCCACCTGGCTATCCACAGCAATAATTGTGGTTGTTGCGTGCCTTACTTTGATAACACTTGCATTTTGTATCGTGACAGGTATATGTTAACGAGACTGATAGTTGAAGCTGCAGAAATGAAGCAGCATGAATTTCATTGTGTGAGCGCACTGTCTATCTCGCTTACACAGAAAGAACTTCATTTTTTGGATGGCGTGTTAGGCAAGAATGGATGAGTGATGACTGGCATGACATGTGGGCCTCTTTGTTTGTTTTGTATTCGTTCTTTTACCTTTAGGTAGGTTCACCTATCCAAATAAAAGCTTAGCTGCAGTTAAGCGCTTGTGTAGTATCTTTCTTCCTTGCTGTCCCTGTGTGTAGTTCTGCGCTTCCTACGAAGGTATATGATCAACGTACACGTTCTTACCTGTAGAACTCCATTGCACAATGTCCAGAGTGCCTCGGCCAACTACTACTGCTTCACTTGGAAGGTGAGGCGGATTCTCTGAGGACATTTATACAAGACAGAAGCAAGACATTTCAGTTAATAAACTGCATTACCTCCACGTCTCTATCACGAGGGGATACTTCCACTCGCATGAAGCATTTACGGTTATAAAACGCAGTCAGTAAACTGCTTTACTTTCATGTTTCTAACATGAGGAGACACTTGCACTCAGATAACGCATTCATTATCATTAAATACAACCCTGACGATACAGGGCATTCATTCCACTTATCTATAACAGTTCATTGTTGAAAAAAAGTGGAGCACATGCAATTAATATACACGTTTTTACCTGGTATGTTGCATGCAGGACTCCATTGCGCAATGTCCAGAGTACCTAGGCCTTACCTAGGCCAACCCCTTCCGCTTCACTTGAAAGGTGAGGCGGATTCTCTGGGGACATTTCTGCAAGACAGAATCAAGACATTTCAGTTAATAAACTGCGTTACTTCCACGCCTTTAACATGAGGAGATACTTACACTCATTTGACACATTTACGAACATAATATCGAATCCTCACAATACAGGGCATCTGTTTCTCTTCTCTATTCCAGCTCATTGTTGAAAAAAAAAAAGTTACGTGCATGATGCAATAAACATACACCTGCTTACCTGGTATACCGCACGCAGAACTCTGTTGCACAATGTCCAGAGTACTTTGGCCAACCACTTCTGCTTCAATTGAAAGGTGGGGCGTATCCTATGGGGACATTTGTACAAGATAGAAGCCAGCTATCTCGGTTAATTACAAGCATTACTTCCACGTCTACACCATGAATGTCACCGCAATCGTACCTTGAGTATCACTCTCATGAGACCTGTGAAAGTAGCAATGGTCATGTCCTATTGAGCTGCTGTCAATGCTCATGCCATTTCCTGAAAATGTCGTTCATAAATGAGCAGACACTATAAAATCAAACGAGACAAGGGTAGTACAATTGATTGAAATACCATTTTATTCAACCATTCTAGCAGCTGCTTTCACTTAAACCGCTCCAAAGAAGTCGACGCTTTGTTAACAAACTTTGAAGTCTCCTTATACGCCAACCTAGCAAATTCACTGCACTTATTGTATTAATGTTTCAATGTTTATTGGCACACAGTTCCTCAACTCCGGCATCTGAACACAAAACTAGCATGTATGCCACACTGATGGGATGCCTGATGAATACGTGAGACACAACATTGCTTCGAGTCTTACGCGTATGCTTTCATGTACACATATTCACAATCAATGGACACATTCCTTTTTACTGTGTGCACGTAACATTTGTCGCTACAAATATGGAAAAGGGCACATCGATTGCACAAACCAGAGACCATGTTCAGCTGTGCAAATTAAGGCAGGGCAGTTGAGGTTCATGCAACAGTGCACGTAATATTGCTGCAAGATTTAAACCTTGCACAAAAGGACAACAAAATGCATTGGATTTTGTTGCATGCCCTCCAACTGCTACCACGTGGATTGCATGCAAATATGCGTACACGTGTTTTATTTGTGCCCCAAAATGCATTTCTAACTTGGTGAAATGAAGCGCTATAAACGGACCAACAAATAGAGAGACACAGAGGAGAAATGACTGCATTTTCAACTGTTTGCAGTAGCAAGGAGCGCACAACCTTTAAATGCTGTTTGCTGCCAAGCGCCTGTCATTTCGAAACTCCGAATCCGTAATGCGTCATTTCAGCAATGGTGGCTTCAGCTTAAGACAATCAGTTTCCGATTAGGGGACGTCCGAAGCACTCATTTACTCGATGGCCCCAACGGGCAATGCACAAAACAATCAACACGGAGGGCCAGGGTTCCCAAGCACCGTAGCGGTCTCAGCGGCTCACAAAGCTTCGATGCGATCGCTAACCCCTGTTGTCACTTACACATGACGACATTAACGCGACTGATCATGCGGTGTGCTTCATACGCGCATACATCTTTAATGAGTCCCTTTGCTGCAGCCCCAGAAAGTTATATTGTAAAATTATGCGTAACGCACAAAGCATGCGACTTTTCCCTCATTAATGCATGCGAGTCCGTAAGAAATACACCGGGTTATTTCAAACAAAGTGATTAGCTCTTGCAAGCGATTCCTTGTAATGTATTGATGACATAAATAACGTTAAAACTGAATTTTCTCTCTCTCCGTACATGTTGATTTTTTTCACAGTCTATCGATTTCTTGCGAATGCAGAATGTTCTTTAATTCAAACGTGAAGACAAAACGTTCCTGTGCCGGCGCTACCACTTACAAATAGTGTGGGGGTAGGGGGGGGGGGGGGGGGTTGGGATGGTATGCTGGCAATGCAAACTAGCAATCTTGCAGCATTGCGGGAAAGCGAGATCAGCTGTGATGCATTTTTACTCCACTGCGCCTTTCAGTGTAGTCATCCCGTGCTCACCGCAAGAACCAAATATCGGTCGAGCACAGCCCGACAATCTCTTTCAGTAGCTATGTTCAAGTTGCTATGTTTGTTTGTCTACCTAAAAATCAAACGTGTAATGCTCCTACAGGATATCGAGCAGTGCGATTATTCAGATAATGCAGCACGAGTAATACAAACAGCGCAATGGCATACCTGAAAGCAGAGGTTTTTTCGTGCGCCCTTCGCTGCCGGGAAGGCTTAAAAAGCGTCGGCACAGCGACGCGTCTGAGCTTCTTTACGCCGCACTCAAGAGCAAGTGGCTCAAACTGGTCTGGCGTGAAATGCTCCTGAAAGTGCAGTCATTTCAGCTGTATTAAACCGTACATGCATACGCTCAAATATTTGTAATGAAGGTCATGTACTAGACGCGCGTTAGACGCGCGTTGTGTAGCGTTTCAACAAAAGCCGATAAATCAACTCACTTCGCAAAGCCGCGTCGACGGCGTTGCACGGAAGTCCTCGCGTGAAATGTTTTGTAGCCACACTTCACAGCGTGCACTATTCCGGATGCCACGAGGTATGTTGTTGAGCGAAAAACCATCTTCTGTTTTGTTGCTGCAGCCTACAGCACAACAACCCGGCATTGTTCAAAAATTGGCAAGTACTTAACGTATTCAAGATCCACTGCGAAGCATGCTTGGCCGAGCGACTTCACGCCAAATAGAACGCTCCTCTTCTACAGCTTATGTCTTGGATACGATCTCGTCTTTCGTCGCGGCAAGAGTCCAACTGGAACCATATGCACATGAGCACTCGTTTTGAACCTTTTGCTTTATAATAAATATCACCACCATCCACTAATACCGTCACGTGCAACGAATTCACCTATCACAGACGCAGATGATGGAGAAAAGGAGGAGTAGGCGCGAGAGTGAGGAGAACGGCGCAAAGAACAATGAGTGTCGCTACCTTGAAAACGTTTTTATCTAGGGACCTTAAATTGGACGCGATGATAGCGCCGTCTGTATTCTGTTACCGCCCCGTCTGTCACTGACCACCAGCGCTGTCTGTATTCTGTAACTGACCGACGCTGTGTCATCCAGCAGCGTGGTTTTCATGCTCCAGTGCATGTTCCACCACTTTGAGTTTGAAACCGGCCATGCAGTTAGCGTACCGGCCCATCGTACACCATTCAGCAGGTTTCCAACGAAATTCACCCTGTGAAACACAACACAGCAGTAGCGACGCATAGCGACACACAAATGTTTGCTGTTTCGTGTAGCGAGCGCATGGGGTCGACAGCATTGCCATGGCGCTTCTCTGGTCGCTTTGTTTGTTGTTTTGTTAGCATGCCGCTGTATTTGTGTGGTGCTTTGAGCAAGGAGGTTTCTGCTGTGTTGGACAGATGGCTTTCCACTGCAAAGAGGCAGGACTTTTAAATTTTGATCCGTGTCATTCACGCTCACGCTGATCGCAACTCATCAGCATGGTTAAACTATGTTTTAAGTTTTATTGGGAGTTTGATTTGAGACATGATGGTGCATTTAATGTTGCTTCTATCGTCAATGCCACCAGCAATTATGCCAAAATAAGATATGCATATACATACAATAATTTTTTTTTCGAGGACAAAAGGGGGGGGGGGGGTGAGCTCATTATGCCACTGGGTTCATTGCGAGTAAATATGGTACCTCAGGATAGCAATCGCATGTTGCACTTGTTAGGTTACTTACATTGAACTAGAAGGCACGTAAACCCCCGCAAGCCTGTAAGTGTCACGTTAAAAATAAATGGTTACCTGTCATTTCGCCGGCAATAATTGAGTCCTGACATCACAAAGCACATTTCATTAGCTAACTTTGTTCAATGCCAACATTCTGAGCCATACTCAGCCTGGTGACCACACCGTCTCTCTTCCCTCCACATTACAATTTAAATTTTCGTGGCTGTGGCAGGTATTCACACACACTATTCTTGAACCAGCAAGGAAACCCCTTGAACACACAGGTACAGTGCACTAGAGGGCTTTTGGGTAGTGTGCTCAGGAAAGGTTGTCGGCTGACGCGTTTCGCGTCGACGCCGCGAGGTGGCGCCACGGCTGCATCGGCTGTACGCGTTGGCGGCGGCCGACCTCGGGCGGCTATGCGAACCGCGGCAAATTTGCGCAGCGATTACTATTCAACTGATTTTCGTTAAGAATGGCTCTTTCCGGTTATGGCTCTTCCCGGAATCGCTCTTCCCGGTTGGGGGAAAAAAACTCCGACCAGCTACCGCTAAGCAATTAACTATTAAACCCAGCAAGCAAAAGTTAGCTGTTGGGGCGACTACAAGCTGAGATGGCGCAAAAAAAAAGCAAGGTCCTCGTAACCAATGCGAACTTTTTATTTCACAGGTAAAGCAATACACTCATGAGCAACGACTGATCTTCCCGTGCCGTTTCTTCTTCCTGCGATCTGCTCGTGACTGATTCAGTCCTCTCACATAAAAATGAAGTCTTGTCAGAACATAAAACTTGATTAGTTCAGTTGTGAGGTCATCTTCATGCTGCAAGCAGCCGATACTGTCTCCAAACTGCGACTTCACTAGTGACATCACATCAAGAATGCTGTCACTGCACAGCTTCTCTTGACTGAAATGAAATGCACAGTGAAGATATCTTCTAACTGCTTCACTGCCTCAAACACTGCCTGTGAGGGGTACATCAATCCTCCCTTGTCACACATTACCGTAAACTGGCATGCTTCGTCTTTGTTGTTGACAGAGCTGTCCAAAAGACTACCTCTGCACTCCTCGCAATTGCTACAGTAAAGGAACTTGCGAGCGACATACCCTGCCATATAATGTACGAGTCGGCTGTCACTCCTTTGTTCAATGCACGCTTTGTGATCAACAGGAACTTTGTGGAGTAGGGGTTCAGCTGAAGCCAAGTCTCCTGCCTCAATGAACTTATCAAGCGTGCTAACACTAGTTTCTGGAACACCAACATCACGTGCGCTCAGAAGAGAACTTAAATCCTCACTACCTTGCACTTGCTCGGCATTACCTGCACCAACTACCTTAGCAAGATTGTAAAAAGAAAGACAGTTGACGACAATGAGGAATTGTGTCGGTGTGGGGTGGTTGTTGGAGCCGAATGATTGCCTGATAATTCCAAAAAAGTTTTCCAAGGGGTCCTGGCTCAACCGAGATGTCATAATGTACTTGTATCCATGCACTGCAAGGTAATCCAATAAGTGAAGGGTGCTCGCTATTGTCACCTTCAAACCGTCGGCAGTTGATTTACTTGAAAATCCACTGGCTTCTTTTGCCTTTTCAACGTTCACTGCACCGTGCATGCATTTCTTTTCTGCTTTTACATGAGTTTCCCACTGAGACAAGAAATCTAGAAAGTCCTTCAGCAGTTGCACACCCTTGGAGCCAGGACGAAGAGCTTTTTCAGGGAAGCGTAAAGTGATAGTTGTGATCAGGCTGTTGATGAGTCTGAAAGGTAATAAGTACATAACTGCAATGTTTATTTTTTTTTTTATGTGAACAGCAAGAACAACAAGAATGATAAAATCAACACATAAGTTCTAATTTTCATCCTTACCTGAAAAATGACAACGTTGCGTCAATCTTGTCCCATGGAGGCTCGAATCTGCCTTTGTAAAACTGGAGGCCAGTGATCACACGGTCACCAAAAAGCTGAAAGGCGTAGTTCACTCTCATCTTTTCAAAATTGTTAGGATTTAGGTGCACAAATGTAAGGCCAGGCATAGCTTTCAGGGTGATGTTGTTGCAATCCATTTCGTACGCTTTCTTTACAGGCTCGATGGAAACCTGAAATAGAAGCACCGTATATCAAGACACGGATTTACATTCTTCAATTGTACTTAATAAACATGACTTTAGAGAGCAAAATGTTCCTTCAAGTTGCTTTTTGTCAAAAAGTCCCCCAAAAATTCCATGTGTCACACAATTACAATACAAAATCATGCCACATACCTTGTCATTTGGAGTACTGAGAGGGCCTTTGAGGAGTATGTTCCTTACACATTTCAGCAGATGGGGAAAATTCGATATGAAGTGAAGGTAACGGGAAGAATCAACGGGGTGCTGAAGCTTGCTGGTGATCTTGCCCGACTTCACGCCAATTCCCAGGATGTCCCACATTTTCCTGTTTCACGCGGCTCCTTCGCACGTTACAAAATCAACAAATAGTCCGCTGGCTTCTGCAAGTATTGTTGCTTCAATCAAAATTTTTGCAAGCATCTCTCCTTTCACATTGGAGCTCGTTGCAAAGGTGCCAATAACCTGATTCCATTTTCCTGTCAACAGAACGAACATGACAATCATGCCGTGGTCACAGGGCACGTTTTGACCATCAGTCGTGAAGGCCCATGTCGACAAACCCTTTGATATGTCCAGTAGAAGTTACTGTCAAATGTTCGAAGAGCTTAATTTCAGCAATCAAGAGCCCACCACGTCTTCTGAAACTACTGATGTGTGTTGTCTTTTCTTTTAGTTTCTTCAGCACCTTCTCATTAAATCCAAATCTGCTTTTGAACAGTCTGAGGTATCGCTTCAAGGTACTTTTACTTGGAAGGGAAATAATGTTGTGTTTGCGAAGGTGCTCATAGAGTTTCGCACTCTTCATCTTCATGAGAATACACTCTGAAATCCAGTCTTTAGAGTAGACATTTCCCTTGGAGCTCCTTTTCTTCGCAGCTGAAAAACACTGCATGACGCACTGTTGCTGTTTTGGTGGCAAAGTTTCAATCTGAGCATGAAGTACGTCTTCTGGTTTCGAGGCATTTACCTCCTGCATTCTGCGGAGCTCGTCCTTGAGGTTAGCTGATCGAGACGACAGCCTCCTGATCTTTTGCCTGGCTGAACGGAGCTTCTGAGAAGTGCTTACGACAGGCCTCCTGACTGACCTCTTGAGCCTTGACTGCCTCGTCAAAAGGGCCTTTCTGAGGTATTTGGAAGAGATGCATGCTTGACCTGAAAAACACAGTAACAAAATGAGACATTGCTGACGTAGTGTACACTCATCTAGACTAACATATTTGATGCTGATAGCTTAAGCAATTAATCAATAATTCACAGAACCAATTAGCGACAATGAATCGTACCTTCTGATGGCCCTTTTCCTACGCAGCGCTTGCTGAAATAGGTGCCTTCGTGGGTAGTCACTTGCTCCTGCAGTCCTCTTGTCAGGTCACACTTTTGCATGCTTTTTGTTGACAAGGCACCTTTGCACGCAGCGTACGAGTCAACGTTTCGTAGAACATCCTCGGCTTCTCCAGGTCCAGCGACATGTCCCTTTTCTACCATTCTACCCCAGAGGTAGGCAGTGTAGGCGATGCCGGGCTGGTTATCCTCACCGTCGTGTGAAAAGATAGCTACTCTCTCTGATGCAATTTCATTTCCATCCATTTTCAGCTTGCAGTAGAGAGAAAATGTGCGATCAGTCACACGATGGCAACTCCAATATATGGAGGGCACATTAAGGGCCAGTAGATATTCGGGAGCGGATGATGCTCCGCAAACAGTGGGCACAAGTTCTGACATTACACCAGTCGAGCAGACACTACTTGAATCCAAATTGCCGGCTTCTTCATGGGCGCAAATTCTGGATCTCTTCGTGGCGACTGGGGAAGGGGCGTCATTGTTCAACCTTTTCCTAGGCGGTCGTGGCTGTGTTGCTTTTTTTGACAAATACGCCGGAGCGTTTGGCAATACCGTGGGTACCGCGTCTGGGTCGAGCTCCGGTTTCCCACGCGGGATCCGCACTTCTCCATTCACAACGTGCACATAGTCTGTGATAATACACGACGGCTCAAAATGAAGCTCACACACGGCACATGTTTCGTCCAGGCTCTTGTCTTGCCGGTGCAAGTTGCGCTCCCACAGTTTTCACTTCTCTTCGTCTTTTGGCACAGAAAACAGAGACGGCTGCCGACCTTTCGTCCACTTGTACCCTGTCTGGCACCCCGGGGCAAAGCAGTGGCGTTGCCGCTTCTGCTTCGCCATTTCTGCTCAAACTTCAAAAAACGAAACGACACCCATGCACACCGAGAGGTGTTTACGCGCCGAGGAAGTCGCTGCCGCCGTTCCGCGGCTAGCCGCTACTGCCAGCCCATGCGACTGCAGCGCCGTCGCCTGCATCCGAGACTTTCTACATTCGCCGCTTCGTTGCTATGCATGGCGCGCGGCTCCAGAACACACTACCCAAAGCCCCCCTCTAGTGCACTGTAACACAGGGCTAACATGGCCTGTCGCAGGCAGTTGCGAATCGGAACATGGTGAGTATTTGTCAGTAGAAATCAATTCCGCTTAGTGATAAATTGCAGCAGCTAAAACAAGGTGTTTTGTTATATATTTCCTGCGTAACCAGCTGGCTAAAATCTAAAATTCGCTCATGTAGTGATGCCTCTACACACACACCAGTCTCATAGAATAAACATTTAATACTGTGTCCTCTTTTTCAAGCCAACATAATCGATCAAAGGCAGACGGGCGTGTATGTTCAACGAAACATTTGACTCCGTGAGCACTTGTGTAAGGTACCTGGCTACAATGTATAGTAAAAACTTCATGAAGAGGCACACATTACTGCGCATATTTGCTTATGACCTTGTCATTTTGGGCTGTAAAAACGCACTTGAAAAAGTATTTGTGCTCATCGTGATCATTTACTTAAACAATTAACTTGTGCAGTCAAAGAGACAAACAAAACATGAGCAAGTTCTAAATATTATCCAAGTGCGCAAAGTAACTGATGGTGGTATTTTTTGCGAATTAGTGAAACAGTTACAAATGGTCAGACAATGCATTTCTGAAGTCACTTCCATCTCACAGCTCTTGAAACTATAATACTTCTAGTCTTGTCCGTTCATTCACCCGTAGCATCTATTTGGAAAGGCTGTTTTTGGTCTCTTGGGTTGTAATGAAAATTTGGCTACCATTTCTTTCGGGAGAAAACACATGCACCACTCAGCACTGCTTGCTCTCTTCAGCTGCCGTTTTATGTGTGAAGTACAAGTGCCACCCACAACTGACAATGAGAATACTAATTCACAGGCTGACAACAAACATACTAAATGATTGCTTGGTGCTGCATGCTGAATGAGCTCAGGCTTCTACTGGTCATAAGAACACGGGATGTTCTTTTGAGTCAACCAAGACTGAATCTCGGCCTTGCGCAATGACGACAAGGGCAACTTTTCGAGGTGAACACTATGGTACGAAGCATTGTCCATGACAATTATGCTCCATGGCTCAATGTTCGGTAAAAGTTGTTTTTTGAACCATCTCTCAAAGCATGGGCTATCTATGCCACTGTCACTGGCAATGCTCTTTTTCGCCCGGAAAATGAGAGATGCCCCATTCATGAAGCCATTTTCACTTCTAGCATTGAGGACAATGAGCCGACAATCTTTACCGCTCCGTGCACGAAGCCCTGTTGTGAGACCTTTGTAAAAGGCATCCTCACGTGATGACAAAGTGGTGTCCTACCACACATTCTCCTTGGTGTGTACAGCATTCACCCTAGTCTCGTTGAGGTAGTATATCCCTTTTGAAACAGAATTTTTCGCAGCATAGAAAAACATTTTTGGTTTTATTTTCTAGGTAATAACCTTTTGAAAAGCACAAACAAAAGTAACGAAGGTGATGACAAAGTGGTGTCCTACCACTTATTCTCCTTGGTGTGTACAGCATTCACCCTAGTCTCGTTGAGGTAGTATATCCCTTTTGAAACAGAATTTTTCGCAGCATAGAAAAACATTTTTGGTTTTATTTTCTAGGTAATAACCTTTTGAAAAGCACAAACAAAAGTAACGAAGGTGGTGTGTACAGTGGTTTTCATGGCAGAACCATGTCCAGTACACTGGACACTAGGATTTGTTAGTTGCACATATGAGTACACATGCTCTAATTTGTTTCTTTAAAAAAATTGCTGCATTTGGCTTTTCTAAAGTTTACTTGACTGATACAACACAACAATGTTTTGCTTTGACCCTACAGAATGAAAAAACAGCTTTGCATTGATCACTGAACAAAGAGCGTCGTCTTTGGTAATCACATTTTCTTCGTGGAAATAATTAACATTTGCACACTTTTACAACCAGCGAAAATGCATTATTTGTTGTGAAAATCTTGGATGCAGTTCTTGCCTGCCTTGAGACAAAAAAAAAAAACCCTGCATTCAGAGCACTGAACCTGTGACTTCGACTTGCATTCTGAAAGCCGGAACCTGGGCAAGTCTGTCATCACTTGCAGATTTGGCCAATGACCTTCCTGGTCGAAACGGGTGTGAGGGTCGGGGATTAACATAGCAGCTTTATGATGGTAAGCTGGAGGATTGCTTACTTCTGTAAATAATCTTCCACAACGTTTTCTTTCCTGCGAACCTTTGATCAAAGCTTCCGCTACCTGCAACCGAAAGTCAAGCAGGCGAAGCACTTCACTTTCTTTGTAGCCTGTCTTTTTGCAATCCTGCTTGTAGTTTAGGCAGCTGTTCACTAAGGCAAGATCAGTGAAGTGAAAAATGACCTTTATAGATCTTTTGATTGTCTTAATTTTGATGTGGTACAGGCTAACGAGAAAGTTGTCCAGGTCGACACCTCCCTTGTGTTGTTTGTATAAACCGATGCTTGCCGGCCTTTCTCATGGAGGAAGAATAGACAGGAGGGGAAACTCTGCTCCTTTCCGTGCCGGGATCTTGTCGCCCCAGGGAGCGGCGGCGAACGTCATGACAGCACCACCTACAGAATCATGGCTGAACTGCCACGCCGTAGCAGCACACGCGAGAAGCGTGGAGCCCGCCCTTGTCACCTGCTTGCATGCTTGTGTTCGCTGCTCAGTGTACAGCTTGGATACACTCGCGAAACGAAACGGCAAAATGTTATTATGTGTTTCCTCTAAGCCAGCCATAGCACATTGGGAGAGAGACCATACCGCGATGGTTTCACAAAGCTGTCCAGAAGCGTTGAACAGGTTCACTTTCACTCTTTCATCTTTGCATACGAAGGTAGATGCGTTACTCGCAGAAAGATGGCATAATCAAGAAAAAAAGCATACGGGGTAATCTTTATAATAAAGAAAAAGATAACATTAGAAACGAGAAATTAAGAAAAAAGTTTTTCTTACGTGTCTGTGCTCTTCTGAAATTTGTTTTATGTTGGAACTTGAAGAGAATCGTTCGTTCATGCCAAGCTACAGCAACCAAACACGTACAGCAGAGAACCGAACTTTTTTCACAATGTTGCTTACGTGAAAGTTTGGAGATTGGTAAAATGTTCAGCAAGAACTTCTGACTCATGACTAGTATCCTCTGCCTTCGATCATTTGGCGCTGCTTTCATCGGTAATTTCAGTGATATTCCGGCCAGTTCTTGGCTTCGTTTCTGGGCACGAGTAAGTGAAACCTCTGTTCAAAAACCTAAGGTGTCGCAACAGGGAGCCACAAGAACCTTGGCTGGTCATGGATGTCTCGAATGGTGTGTTGTTGCACCTGTCGGTCATTCTGCTGCGAAAATAATTTTCTTAAGACGTATACGAAGAAACGAGAATGAAGAAAGGGACTATAGTCGCTTTCTTTCTATTGTCGATCTCCTCGTCTTATAGCCCTCACCCATTTTTTGCTGCTGTTCTTCGTCGTTGAAAGTTCGAACGTATTTTTTTTTCTCTAACGCTGTGTCAAGTGACAGCTCGAACCAAGCGACAATCTCCGCTCTTTTGTTGAATCAGCTGTTGCTGTCTGCTCAGACGTGCTTTTAAAATTCTGTCTTTCTTTCCTGTGCAGTATTGTATGATGCTATTATATTAAAGAACGTGCAAAAACACACATCAGTTGATTTTACTCACGCGCCTAGCTGCCATTACAGATCAACTGCTTTTTAAAATTCTACCACTTACTTCTTTTCGTTGTCCAAAGAGTGTCTGATTCAATATAAATAAATAAAGATACTGGCCCGAAGACGCTTGACTTACTTCATTTTGTTTCTAACCGCGCTGGCGTAACACTTTCATATCTGCATCTAGAAGCATGGTGGAATCGGTGAGTGACAGATGTAGCAGACACCCCGGTTACCTGGGTTTTACTTGGGTGCCGTCAAAGACTGCAGGTGCACGCGCTTTCTCTTGGCTCGAACCGCGGCCTTCTGCAAGAAGCTCAGTGTCGAGCTTGAGGCTTGTTTTAATTCTGTTTTTCATGACGGTACCATGACCAAACATTCCTTTTTTCCGAAGACACTCAATTAATGGCACTGACTTGAAAAATCTGTCGAAGCAAACTGCCTGCAAGAGGTGTCATCCCCCCCCCCCCCCAATGCTGAGATCTTTGTGCACTGCAAGAATAGGTGTTGTGGTGCCCTTATAAAGTAAAACACCCTACTGACTGTGTCGGCAACCACAAAGTTCAAGCCCTGTTGGGTTCGGCTTTCCGCGAACATACTCACGTAAGTTAGTTTTTCTAGTTCGTCAACGAATTGGAAGAACTAGCTTTTTTCGTCAACGTAAGCTGCATCTCACGTCGAAATTTTTTTTCACACAATCTAGGAGGAACCTTCCTACACCTATTATTTTCATGGTAGTTGGAGTCATTGTAGCAGACACGCAAAGCATTTTTAATACTGAAAAAAGTCACAGCTTTGCCGCAAAAGCAAAGCAGTGATTGCGATAGCAACAAATTATAAGGTCACGCACAGAATGGCAAGCAGATTGAAACGTGCCCCGCATTTCTCATGCATAAAAGACGCACAAAATGTACTCACAGGTACAGATTAACGCGAATAAGCGTCTCAGTTTTTACTTCACTGTGTCTGAAAAGTGCGCCCTTTTCGCAAACAGGGGCTGTGCAACGATTGCAGTGACCTTTGTGCGCCTGGTAACTACAAAAGAATCGTTCCGACAAAACTCAAAGGCTAGCCAAGACGTATGATTCTCCCTACTGCAAGATATATCTTGCAGTAGGGATGCGTACCCTTATAAGGGTACGCATCCTTATTCTCTACGTAGGCAAAAGTACGAGTGAAAGATGAGAGCCGCCACGTGCTTACTGCGCCATTTTGCTCACTGCGCATAATGAACATTTCCGAAATGGCCGCCCCCTACGTGCGTCGGCATGGCGCGTCGGCCATTTCTGCCTATGTGTTTCCCATGTGCGGCACTTCGTACATGTGCTGAGGAGTTCGTCATCTTGTAGTGCATTAGCATCGACCACATCAAGGGTCGACTCCAAAAACTCGAGTGCACAACGATGCCGCTTTCAAAAGAAATGTCATCGCATGTGCGAAAACAGATGGAAATCGGGCCGCATCGCGGTTGTTCGGAGTTCTTGAAACGTGCGTGCGGGACTGGCGGAAACAAAAGCAGAAGATTGTCGACAGCAAAGCTTCACACAAAGGCTTCAGTGGACCACAGCAGGGTCGGTTTCCGCAAATTGAAGAGCTGCTCGGTGAGTATGTGCTTGAGCAGCGAGCGACACAGTGGCCCGTGACGACAGAACTGCTCCAAGGGCTGGTTATGCAGTTAGCCTTTATGAAAGGGCTAATGCGGAGCCAGTTTAAAGTGAGCAGGTGCTGGCTAACTAACTTTATGAAGAGGGAAGTCTTTTCCCTCCGAAGGCGAACGGGCATATGCAAAATGTTTCTGGAGGAGTACGATGAAAAGCCTTACAGTTTTCAGAGGTTCGTCCTAAACTTGCGGCACAACAACGGCTACCTGCTTGGGCAAATCAGGAATGGCGATCAGACGCCTCTTTACTTGGACATGCCTGGCACCACAACCGTCGAGAAGAAGGGGGCAAAGCAAGTTCACGTGCTGACATCGGTCCACGGTAAAGCTACAGTGACGTCAGTGCTCTGTTACACGTCAGATGGGCACAAGCTTCCCCCGTACCTCATATTTAAATGGAAGACGCTCCTGAAAGGAGTCGTTTTTTCGAGTGGTGTGATCGTGCGGGCCAACGAGAAAAATGGGTGCGCGTCGCAATCGATGTCTTACATTTTTTTTTTTCGTCGTGGAAACCGGGTTTGCGTTACAGTCGAGGGGGCGGTGGAATCAAGTAAATACGGTATGTCAGAAGGGTTTCGGGCTCTTGACAAGGCCTTTCAGTTGTAGGGCTTCCATCTTGACAGAGCCTTTCATTTGATATTTCACTGATGTCAGTTGGAGGTGAAAACGTTTGTGCCGTCCACGACTTTGTTGCTTTTTTCCATGAGCGCTCTGGCGGCTTAGCATCTCTTTCGTGTTTGTCGCTTTCTCGTTCACTGCACGCATCTTCACTAGTTTCCTCGGCGTAAAGAAGGGACTCTGGTTCAAAATTTTCCGCTTCATCACCCGAATTTGAATCGACATCAAGATCGGAGTCCTCTCCAAATAAAAGCTCCTGAATTTCCTCGTCATTGAACTTTCTTTCTGAAAATAAGTCCATAAAATGCAGTTAAATATAAAGTTTTCAATAAAATCTTGTCATTATCAATTCATTTTTTACATTACAAATGGAGAGACTTCATATTTAAGTCAACAAAAATTAAAAACTATGCACAGCTGTTGCACAGGGCACTAAGCACAATACATGCCAGGTAAATCCTGGTGTCCAGTGTACTGGACATTAATATAATTTAGCACAGCAAGCGAAATTCACATTTAAAACACCATGTTTTCACAAAATTGTCTCTAGGAGACATTATGTAACTCACATAATTAAAATTATTTCAATTGTGCAAAAAAAAAGCTTTCAAAAAGATCACCTGAGCACCCCCCCAAGCGCGTCTTTGCTCGTGGACGACGCCATTATTTTGCAGAGCCCCTGTTAGAAAATGCCGCTGGGAGAGGAACTATCCTAAAAAAATATTACTCGACTTCTATAGAAGCTGCCGAAGTGTTTTCAGTTTCGATTGGGGCTTTGCCTGCTTTTCCGCACCACTTCTTTTCTTATGCTCAGTACACTGGTTGCTGGGTTGGAAAGGGATAAAGTCCTGCAACATCAAGAGAAATATTTATCAGGTATCTGTTTTTAATGGAAGGGGTCAGTTGAGACAGAATAAATTTGTGATGCACATTTAGTATCATTCTACAAGACAGGCAGATACTTGCAGTTTTTGGGTAGTACTGAAAAATAAAAAAATATAAAAAATGTTTGTGCAACGTTTTTACTTGTTTGAATAACAGAGCCTTTTTTCAGACCCTTCCCCGCTTCACTAGAAGATGCCAATACAGTCGATGACCGATTTTTCGGACCCTTAAGGGACTGCGAAAATGTCCAAAAAATCGGGAAGTTTGAAAAGGCAAATGTGCCCCAAAAATGCTCATTTTATTGGTTACTATTGAGATGGAGGGCGGAAAAAGTGATCGATCCACTTCTAGACCATGCTTCGCTTCCGTGCAAGCACGTCCGCCCGCATTTCGGCGAGAGTTTTCGTGTCGCTGTACGCTGACGAAAGGGTTGCGATCGCTTGCATCAGCTCGGCTTGCATCAGCTCGGCCTGCATCAGCTCGGCTCGCGTCCGCTGTGCTGTTGCAGGTAAGTCGTTGTCGTCGTCATCGTCACTCTCGAACTCCGCAAGCACTTGCCGAACGATTTCCCCATCCGTGAGGCCTGCGCACAGTTCCAAATCGTTGTCCACACACTCAAACTCGGAAAACGAGACATCTGATGGAATATCGACGCCCTCAGTGGGAAGGTCGTCGATAAGCTGCTCACTTCCCATCACGTGGTCGACGACGCTGTCCTTGTCCAAGGCGGCCGACTCGCTATTCAACACAAATCCTGCATGACGGAAACAGTTGCGCAGCGTTGTCGATGCCATCGACTTCCACGCATCGGCGAGCATGCTAAGTGCCCCAAGCAAAACGACCGAGTACGCTTTTCCGCTGTCGAGGCACACCACCGCATGCGAAAGCAAGCGTGATCGATAGTTCACTTCGAGAGTGCGTATGACACCCTGGTCCATCGGTTGTAGGACGCTTGTCATGTTTTGTGGCAAGAACTCAACGCACACAGCCTTCAAATTGGTAATGTGCCCGTGTGCAGCGCAGTTGTCGACAAACAACAAAATTTTGCGGCCTTCTAAATCAAAGTTGCGGTCCAGTCTTCTCACATAGCTTTCAAAAAGCTGCTGAGTTACCCAGGCCTTTTTGTTGGCCTCGTACAAAACAGGCAGGGACTTTACACCTTTGAAGCACCTCAGAGCTTTCGACTTGCCGATGACGAGCATCGGCAGTTTTTCTGTGCCCGACATGTTGCTAGCAAGTGTCTTTTCTGGCATCAGCTTGAAAAAAAAAAAGCCTGGTCTCGTCCCAGTTGAAAGTATCATTTGGCGAAGTACTCTTGTAAAAGGGACTGTAGCTTTTCAGAGCGGTAATTCGCAACGATGCTGAGGTCAACAGCTGCATTTTCGCCGCACAGTTTTTTAAAACTGAGATCAAAGCGCTTCTTGAAGTTTCTTAGCCAGCCGTCACTAAACCTAAATTCTTCAATGTTCATTTGAAGCACCATCGTCTCAGCTTTCTGTTTGAGGAGGCTCCCGGAGACGGGAACCTTGCTGGCCACTGTCGACTTCAGCCAAACGAGAAGGGCCTCCTCGAGCTTAGGGTAGGTGCCTTGGCCGACATTCTTCTAATGACATCCAGTAGACTTTTCCGCTGCCTCCAAAATCTTCTGCTTATTTTTGATGTAGTCCGAAATAGTCTGTTTAGAAATATGGAACTCTTTCGCAACGTCTGTCCGCAATCGGCGACTGTCAACGAGCTTGATGATGGCAGCTTTTTTTGCCATTGACATGGGGACATACTTTCCACGCTTCATCGGAGCTCTCGAGGCCGACGACATCGGCGATCCCTTATCCATTGTGAATCAGCACTTGTAGCTAGGCAGCACACATGGCACATGCACAGGCGAACAGTCAGTCGATTCGGTCCTGTCCATCCAACGGTCACAGCAGAGAAGAAATATTGTTCGGCAGCGATGCTGATGCGGAAATAGCCTCGATCCAGCAGTTCGAGGTAGCCACCCTAGCGGAGGCTGGCGGACGCCGCGCGCATGGCCAACACCACCTAGAACTAGAGAAGGCCTGTGCAGGGCTGCGTGACGTCACCGCAGTGAGATCGGCCTAAAAGTCGGCTTCACCCAATGCTACGCTTTTTCTTTCCGAAATGGCATTTTCCCTACATTATTATTATTATTTTCGCGGTTTTGGAGTGCACAGAATATTTGCAATAAGGAATATTTTCAGTATGTTTTAACTAAACGCTGGCTTGAAATAATTCATCAGGCACTCGTGAAATTTTTAACAGCATGCACAGCCATTTCGTGCAGTTTAAAAGAGGCTTAAATTTTCGTTGTGAGACATATTTATTCGTGATACATCATAATCCAAACAGGCAGAACAATTCATAAGAAAGAAGATTATGCTTGAAGAGTACTGAGCTTCCGCTTCGCAGCCTTGCTTTCAGTTCCTTTATTTTCAACTTTGTTCCGCTTTGCAGCCTTGCTTTCATTCAGCTTGTTATTTTGAACTTTGCACAAATTATTCAGCAGCGTATTGGCAGCAGCACTGAGAACATAGTTTAAGACAAGTTCAGGTGAGTGGCCACCATCGCAGAAATCCAAGTCTTCATTGCACTCAACAAGGGAAGTCGCGAGGCTTACAAGAACTTCTTTTTGTTTTGCGCAAGCAAAAAATTGTGATGCGTACTTTGGACTTCTCAGCTTGTCAAGCACAATTTCCATTGTGAGCACGGCATTCACAACTACCGCTTGTGGAAATTTCAGTCCACCACGCGTTGCATTAGCTATCAGCACATCATCATCCAGTTCAATGGTCCGATTCTCAACAGTCAAGTTTTCCTGGCAGGAAGAGCAGGCAAGTTTCCTAACTGCAGCATATGCACAATATCCTGCTACATATGTAATAGCTGGTAGCATTTTCTCCTTCTCCTTCACATCATCGTCCATCACTGCAACATCAAACTGCTCAACAAGGAATTTCAAATCAGTGGTAGGAATGCAAGGTGCAATGGTATCCAAGTTGGGAAGATCAAGTAGCTTCTGAAGTCTCGGCTTCTGCTCGGATTCATAAATCTGACGTATCGAAACGTGGTATTGGGCACCAGACAGCTGCCTGTAACTGCCAAACCTGTCTTCCAAACTGTCGGTTTGAAATTTCCCTAGCAAAACGTATTTGAACCGAAGTTCTTCAATGCAATACGTTGACACCTCAACAAGGGCATGTGAGGTATGTCGCAGTGCCATGTGCGTTTCGCGAGTTAACTGGCCAGCATCATGCTTCAAGCTCTGCCAGTGGTCCAACCAATCCACAATCTTGTTTAGAAACTCAATTTGGTGGCATTGCAGTGCACTTATCGGTTCTTGAAATGGGTCTCGGAGACGCTGACCTTTGAATGGGGTCTTGACATTCACCACATTCCACCATGTCAAAACAATGTTAATATTTATTTATTTATTTATTTAAAAATACCTTACAGGCTCTATTACGGAGCATAGAGTAAGGGGGGTACATAGGAAAGAATGCTAGTGGGTGATACTTATGTCACAATACAAAGCAACTACAAAGCAAATCAACTACAGAGCAACTAATAACTAATAACTAATAAAAATACAAAGCAAGTAATAACATTGGAACTAATAACAGTGCTTGCACAAATGACAAAGAGGGGCTTCAAGCAACAACAAGCATTTCCCAGCCGCAAAAAAAAGCACGAAGAACAAAAACAGAATTCAAGGAGGTTATACAATGCTATTGAGATAGATGTATCATTAATTGCTCGCGAAAATTTTCATGATTAGTTAAATTGACAATGACGTCGGGTAGGTCATTCCAGAGTGCTATGGCACGAGGCAAAGCCGATGAATTGAATGATTTTGTTTTTCCAGAGATGCGCGTGATGCTTCGCTGATTGTGAAGTCGTTTAGACATGCGCGATGGTGCCGTTAGTGGGAAAGGTGGTGGCCTGGATGCGTGAATATATTTATGAAGCAAAGACAGAAGGGCAACTGTGCGCCGTATGTCTAGATGCTGTAATGAAAGGTCATGTTTTATCTGTGTGACGCTCGAGGGGCGACTGTAAATACGTGAAATGAACCGTGCCGCCCTGTTTTGCACAGCTTCTAGCTGGTTAATGAGATAGGCTTCGAAGGGGGACCATATGGGTGATGCAAATTCCAGCTGTGGGCGAACAAAGGTTAAGTAAGCTTGTTTGCGGACCTTATTTGGCGCGTTTCGTAGGTTTCGACGTAAGTATCCCAGTGTTCTTGATGCGTTTGCAGATATGTAGGTTACATGTACCGCCCAAGTAAGATTAGAAGTGAAATGAACGCCGAGGTACTTATACGAAGACGACCGTGACACATTGGAATTATTTATGGAGTAATCAAGTTCCACAGTTAATTTTTTTCGACTAAAGGATATTACATTACATTTTGATAAATTTAAAGTAATTTGCCATGCACCACACCAGTTGTTAATGAGATGAAGGTCTTTTTGGAGAGCAAGGTGGTCATCGGTACTAGTTATAGAACGGTATAGAATGCAATCGTCAGCGAAAAGCCGTATTGACGAAGAAATATTAGTTGGAAGATCATTAATGTAGATTAGAAAAAGTAGTGGCCCCAAGACGCTACCCTGAGGCACTCCGGAGGTGACATCGGAAATTGGAGAGGAAGAGGTATTAACCAGAGTGAACTGCTTTCGAAAAGACAAAAAGTTACAGATCCACGATAAGGTTAGCGAATCTAAACGAAGTTCTGTTAATTTTGAAATCAGACGGGAATGAGGTACGCGGTCGAATGCTTTAGAAAAATCCAGGAAAATGCAGTCAGTTTGTAAATTATTATCCATATTGAAGTGAAGATCAGTGGTAAATTCCAGTAATTGGGTGTCGCAAGAAAAACCTCGCCTAAATCCATGCTGATTCTCAAAAAAGAAGTTATTGGTTTCCAAATGACAATAAATGTGCGAAGAAATGATATGCTCTAGCATTTTGCAGCAAATGCATGTTAGTGATATGGGGCGATAATTTTCTGGTGAGTATCTATTACCACTTTTAAATAAGGGAACTACTTTACCTATTTTCCAATCAGCCGGCAGTTGTCCTGTTGATAAAGATTGCGTGAAGATGTGGTACAGGATTTTACTTGAGCATAATGACGTGTTTTTGAGCATCTTAGAATTAATGTTGTCAATGCCTGAAGAAGTTGATAATTTAAGTTTTCCAATAAGATTCGCAATCCCTTCAGTGCTGACGACAATAGGTTCCATGAATGTATAATCAAACTCGGGAACTTCTGGCACTCTGGAATGATCTTCACACGTGAACACAGATGAAAAAAATGAGTTCAACACCGAAGCGCTGTCTACATCTGATAGAGGCATATGGTTAGCATCTTGTATACTGACAGATGTGGTAGCATTGTGAGGGGAAATTACTTGCCAGAATTTTTTTGGATTAGTATATAACATGGAAGGCAAATCGTGCGTAAAATATTTAGATTTCGCTTTGCTTACAAGAGAGCAGTACTCTTTCAAAGAACCCTTGTACTTTTCCCAATCTGAAGGTCTCGAAGTGCGTTTAGCAATTTTGTAGAGTCGCTTCTTCCTTGATCTATGAGACTTAAGCGTTTTGTTAAACCAGGGATTTTTATTGTCGTTAGAGATAGAAATTAGGGGAATATATTTATCAACCAAAGTAACGATTTTGTTTTTGAAGAGAATCCAGTTTTCGTTGACTGATCGGTACGGGAAAGATGGAAGAAAAACCTGATCGTAAAAAGCTTCCAATTCATCATTTATACCTTTGTAATTACCTCTGTTATAGTCCCGAATTTTTTTAACAGTGCTATGTAATACGTGGGTTTGGAGGCTAAGTGTTATTTGAAGTAGCTTATGGTCACTGAAACCATCTACGTGCAGAATAGAACTAACAGTCTCATGAGCGTTAGTTAAAATTAAGTCTAAAATGTTTGTACCACGAGTCGGTTCCTTGACAACTTGAAACAGGTTATAATCTAGGGTTAGACTTACAAATTCCATTGCTTCGTGGCAGGTAGAAGTTAGGAGAGACCAATCAATCTGGGGAAAATTAAATTCGCCGAGTAAGTATATATTATCAGGAGAGCATTGCCGAATTGCGGAATCAATGCTTTTGCGCAGCTCTTCTACAAACGAGTTATCCGAGTCGGGAGGGCGATAGCAGACACCTATCAATATTTTTGTTGCTGATGTGATGCATGCAGTCCATACGATTTCAATAGTGGAGTATATCTCGACGCAAAAGGATGACAGTGTTTTTTTAATAGCTAGTAGAACGCCACCGTCTCTTTTTTTATCGCGGTCATGCCTAAATATGTTGTAGGCGCTGTTATCGGGGAGAAGCTCGTGATCGGGTATATCAGAATGAAGCCAAGTCTCTGTTATTGCTAAAATGTCAGGGTTACTATCTTCTAAGAACGAGCAAAGCTGATCGCGTTTGGGTATAAGGCTGCGTATGTTAGTAAAACATAACTGCATGAATGGTGACTTGTTATAGTAATCTGAACACTTAGGTTCCGTTGCGTGTGCATGCTTTCTTTGCTATGTTTTGTGAAGTACAACGGAATCCGTTGCGTGATCATACATGTAGGTCTCGTCATCAATGCGCAGTTTGTCCACTGACAACTTTATTGGCTTCTTTAAGCGTTTGGCGAATTCAATTAATTTTTTCCTACAATAACGTGTAGATGGCGAGAAGTCCTCACCAATCGAAAAGTCGGTACCCTTTAGTTTATGCGCGGCAGAAAGAACTTTTTGTTTGTTTTTAAAGGAACTCATTTTAGCTATGATTGGTCGCTGCTTATCAGTCTTGTACTTTCCTAGTCTATGTACCCGTTCAAAGTGGTCGTTTGTTAGTGGGATGCCAAGTTTTTGAGAACAGAAAGTTATTATTTTTTCCTCGGATGTTGCCCAATCTTCCTTGTCTTTGTCGTCAATACCAAAAAAGAGCAGATTGTCCCGCCGTTGCCTGTTTTCCGCGTCATCACATCTCATCGTTATAGACTGTAGCCTATCAGTAATATTGCGCAAGGACTCATTAGGCACAGAATCGAGTACAGTGGAATCAACTGCATTCTTTGCGGTTTCCAAGGCAGTAACTCTTTCCGTCAATTGCTTAATCTGCTGGTCAGCCACATCTTGCCTTTCCCGAACACTTTTCAATTCACTGAGTATTCTGGCCTGCCCAGCTTCAAGCCTGCCGACAACCTCCAAAACTGTGGCGACCTTGTTTTCCAAGGTAGGCCCAGGGTTCGTCTCGACATCGCCACAAACGATGAGCAACAGTTCAATCAGAGCATGGCACAGGCGTGCCGGAAGACAGCATGCTCGCCTCACAGAATCGAACAATGTCGCTGGGCACGACACCGCAATCAAAAAACGATTGTCGCTCTTCACACAAACAGCGCACTCAAGGTAACTAACCTGAAAATACAGTAGCGGTAAGCGACCCATTCTCGATGTGGTGTCGTGCCCAAAGGAAACAGTTGTAGGCGGGCGCTTATAACCGGCGGCGGTGACGATATCAGTTGACGATCCCGGTAGCCAGACGAGGGAACTGTTTCCGTCCAAACGTAGCTGTGCACAGAACGATGTCGACTGGAACGAAGCTGGTTCTGATTGGCACTGCTTCCAAGAATCAGGAGACCACGAGCTGAAGCCCATGAGCAGTACAGCCTGAAAATACAGTAGCGGTAAGCGACCCATTCTCGATGTGGTGTCGTGCCCAAAGGAAACAGTTGTAAGCGGGCGCTTATAACCGGCGGCGGTGACGATATCAGTTGACGATCCCGGTAGCCAGACGAGGGAACTGTTTCCGTCCAAACGTAGCTGTGCACAGAACGATGTCGACTCGTTCCAATGTACCAGCTTTATGCTCAAGTGCGACTTTGGTGCTTCTTAGTGCTGCAGCAGTTGAACTGTTGAAGATCCTCAGTGCGAGCTTTACATTTTGTCGCTCTAGATTGGATAGATTCAGCGACTTGAAGGACAAAGTTGGAGCTAGTCGCAAAAGCTCATTTTTTTCTCCTTCATGCAGCTTGCATAGTGTGTTAAACGAGGCTGTCAGGACAGATGGGTTTTCCGAGAGGGCACTGAAATTGGGAAAGAAGATGCACCTTCCACAATTACGCTGATTCAGCCAGTTATTTCGGATACACTTTAATATATGCACTGCATCCAGAATAAAAAACAAGGGTCTTGATGTGTCTGACGGGTGCCTGTATACAATGCTCACTTTGGGAGGATCAGCAAAAAATGACATAGCCTTTCGGTTGATCGAGTTGTTGTCAGACACCACTGCAACTACTCGTATTCCAATGTCTTCTAGGTGCCTGATCAGCAGATCAAGAAATTCATGTAGCTGTTTCGCTTCTATTTGTGCTACTGGAAGTATATGCACAACATCCTTGTTTGATGATAACAAGCTTTGTATCATAAAGACGTATGCTGTCTTTGCCGCATTTTCATTGTTTGTCGCTGCACCAGTGACATAACCACCCTTGTACTGAAAGGATGCCTGCAGGTGGATCTCGTCCATCATAAGCGTCACAAAGCGCTCATGGTCTTTTAGTGTTGATGCCAGTCTCCTTGCATAAGAAAGGAATGAATCCTCTTGTTGCTCTCTGGATGGGCTAGCACGGTAAGAGGCACAAATGCGTCTTATTGTCTGTGGATGTGGGAGCTTTAATTTTGCTGTACTCCTGATGAATCTGTATGCGTGCGGCGATATTGTGTACACAAGGCTGCAGAACACCAGAAAGTCAGCTGGGTAAGTCGACGCCTTAGTGAGGAGAACTTGAAGTTACTGTGTCACAAATTTGACGACTTGCACTTGCCACTCATGCGGGAGAGCTGAAGATGACAGTTGCTCCAGGAGTGCCACGACACGCTTCAGCAGAATCTCTAGTTGGAGTTCATTATTTGTGGAATCCTTCGTGAACTTTGTGAAGCACTCTCAAGTCAGAAATTGTCATAGGAAGCACAGAGGAACCTAGGTTTTGTAACCTCATTTCACCAACATACACTGCCAAAGAAAGGTCGGATGCCACTGTCACTGCACGATGCACAACTGGGGCACCTTGGTCGCTGAAGTTGAGGAAAAGTACTTGTTTCTGGGTGACCACCTTGGTCCAGAAGTCAGTAAGAGAGAGGACACCTACTGCTGTCAATAGGTCTTCGAAAGTGGCGATGACATTCTTCTTTTCTTCCGCTTCGTGAGACTGCTCTGATAACCGTATTGCTTCCTGCAACGCTTCTGCGTCCACATGAGCGCGCTTTTATTCTGGGCTCTCGCGTGCAGAAGTTTCTTGGCGGGACAAGTAAGCAGGGCAATTAGGGAAAACGCTTGGGATTGCAGAAGGCTTCAAGCGCCTCAGCTTGAGGGGTACTTCAATTACTTTCCCAGTCATGCTGTCAGTGTAGCTGGTGTAGTCTACAAAGTCACTTTCAAGAAAGTGGTGCTCACAGACCTGGAACATAAGCACAAACAACGAAGTATAAGATGAAAGCGACAGAATTATACATAACAGTTTCACAGAATTACATGATCCCAGTGCGCCGTTTGTAAAGATTAAGACAAATTCTTTCGCTTTATTTATCTGCTTCTGTACGGCAACCACGACCACGCAGTCAACAAAAATGACGTCTCACTTAGCGAACCTTGCTTTGAGACGGTAAACCACGAGCCATCGTTTGTTTGGCGCTCAAGTAGTGGCGGACGCCCCACATGTAAAGTAACTACGGCGTCTACATCGTATGTTCGACGCAGGCAGTTTTACTCGCGAATACATTGCGCTAAATAAATTTCTGATTAGGCAGAACCGCACATGAGCAACCTGAGGCGTAAACATGACACTATACACTTTACGGCTTGAACATGGAACAATATTACACTGAAACACACCATTTGCTCAGTTGTCATTCCTTAAGGTGCATAGCGCGTCGTAACGGTTGCATGCGTCACGCAATTAACTAGACTCTGTTCCCACGAGAAGCATGACTGCCGGAAAACAAACGGGAACATGTGCTTACCACAGTGTACTTCGTAGATGTGAAGTTTTCCCGCCGCACAGCCTTCGTCCACGCTGCATTTTGGGCGGGGTCCAACAGAAACCTGTACACGTGTGCTCGCGGTCCATTAGCGTAGTTCGATCGACAGTTCGGTGCACAGCAGCACCCAGGCATTTTCGCCAGCACACCAGCAAAAGTTCATGCAGCACGCCTGAGCAACTGAGTACAAAGAAAATGCACGCCAACAAGCTGCAGCACTGGAAATCAACATTTTTAGAACAATTCAGTTTCACAGCTTCCCATAGGCGCCCACTATCCGGCGCGGCCGCTAGGGGCGCTGTAGGCATGCTTTGCTCCGCACTCTGCGCGTCGTCTGCTACACCGGAGGAAACGCGGTGCGGCGCGGCCGTGTTACCGCTCGCATTTCAAAGCGTTTCGCTTTGCTGGCGGAACAGTTCGTGCCAAAGCAGCAGTTTCTTCGTATACATGCATTTCATTGTTGCTGCGCCCATTTTCATCTGGTGGAATTACGTGTCTGGGCTCCATCTATAGCTACCGTCGCCAGTACATTCTTATGTACTGGCGACGGTATTCTTACTGGCGACGGTATTCGTACTGGCGACGGTATTCTTATGTACTGGCGACATTCTTATGTACTTCCCATCAGGGAGACACGGGTGGGCAATCTTATGGCATGGTGCTGCCATGCTGCCACTAACTCCTAGCTGTTGCCACATGGACCGGTTGTTTCCCGCACCATCGCTAACAATGGAAATGACTGTAGCATTATGCTTGTGAAGGCGCACCACTGCTTCCAGGACTAGTTCCGCCAAAATTTTGCCAGGAGCAGCACCTTTTGTCGCCAATGCTGCAATTGGCTGTACCCAGGATTCAAACAGAGGAACAAACATCAACACTAGCGCATGGTCGGCTAGCTGGTTGGTTCCTTCATTCGTGACGCCTCCATAATCAACAAATCCGTAGCTGCAATCTTGTAGCTGCATTTGTTGAAGTCATATGCCTGGCGCAACTTGATCTCGTCTAAGATCAAAGACCCCAACCTTTGCTCATCTGCTTTTCCATGAAACTGCTTCTGTATAGCTTCCAGACAAACGGGGTTGAAGCCGTACTTGCACGGCAAGCCTTTCAAAATTTGTGCCAAGCGGCTAAGAGAAGGCAGCGGCAACATTTTCATCTCGCTAATCAGCTTGTATGCCCGTGGACTTGAAATTCTCAGCATCAAGCAGTTCAAAATCCACTCAGAATTATACCGCATGCCACACGGAGCTTTTGCTTTGAGTGACTTCAGTGCTGTCAGGAATGCCAGGCGTTGCAAGTGAGGAAGGCCACTTAAAGCTTTTTCTATTCCTTGGTAGGAAGCTTTCGCAAGCTCCTGTTTGAGCAGTGTGATTTCTTGCTTCCCCTTCTCCCTTGCAGCTGCAGCTCGGAAAACTTTTTTGGTCAAGTTTCGCATTTTTTTGCTTTTGTTCACCGCTGCCTTCATTGGCTTTCTTGCTCGCATTTGCCTTTGGAGGCGTAGGCACCGAGCACATACAGGTCGGGTTGTGAGGACAGAACACAGCTTGTGATGGACATTTTCTAATTTTCCTGTCACACCAGTGTGAGCTACCTGAATGCCTGAACAGATTTTCAAGCTATCTGTCTCATTGAGCAGGTGCTCGACGCTAGCAGTGCTGTCTACAGTCTTATGCAGTTGCTTGTGCATCTTGTTGTAACCGTTCACAACACAGCTACCATCATTTTTCACAATAACGGCCTTGCTCACTTTGAGCTCCCCTGCCACAAGTCGCCTGTCGAAAAAAACACCGCAAGTTTGCCCAGAACATTCATCGACGATGAGTTCAAGCTTCCAGTCCCTACTAGGTAACGGCACTGTCACCAGTTCGTTCAGACAAACACCGGAGGAGTTCGTTGCTGAGGTGCTAGGTGGTGGCATGATGCCCACTGCTCCAAGCGAATCGCCTAAGGACAAAGAGGCCTCTCCACACGAGCCACTCGAACAAGACGCACTTTCCGCCGATGCTTCCAAGCCGATTTCGTTCCGCTTTTTCGGTGATTTTCGCGTGCATTTCGTCTTTCCTGGCTTAGATATGTGCTCCGGCAAGCCAGGAAAGAGATGCGGCAACGCTCCTGGCACTAACTTCCAGTTACTAACTTCCAGTTACCACAAGGAATTAAAACCTCCTGGCCCTTTACAACATGCTTGAAATACTTTACAATGTCTTGCTCTTCGAAATGTCTCTCACATACCTTGGACTTTTGCGTGAGGCGCCTGTCCTTGCGGTGCAGCATGTGTTCCCATTGTTTAAACTCCGTGGCCTTACGTGGTGGGGTAAAAAAATGATGATTTGCGGCGTCATTTCTGTAGCCACTCGTACATCCCGGCGCAAAACACGAAGGCATTTTCACAACAAAAAAGCGAACATTCGGAAACCGGAAGATTCAGGCGCACGTGTGGGGAACGAAATCGCTTCGAACGACGCGCGCCCGCCAAAGCACCCGCCTGTCCGCGCGCCCGATCAGGAGCAAGTGAAGAAAAGCGTGACTGCAGCGCCACTAGTTCGCGTGACCGCCACCACGGCCGCCTCGGGAGCGGAGCTGTGAAACTGAATTGTTCTAAAAACGTTGCTGGAAATAGTGTCAGCGTTGCCAGATGCTTAGGCTGATACCGCTAGCATTGGTACTCTTATGTATTCAAGCCTGCAGTATATCGCAATTTTTATAACCAGTACTGCGCCGCACGAATAGACCATGATGTAAATGAAAACACAAATAAATTTTCCTTATTTTCTGCATCAAAAAAACACCTTGCGGCTGCCACATTCAATAAACAGTTTTCTACCCACAACGCGCATGCTGGCAGATGGATTCCGTACTAGCCACAGCCGAAAGCCAAGCCGAGCCGCGCCAGTTCCCGTGCGCGCCGTGCACTCTCTCTGCTCGCGTCGTCGGGCTTGCAGATCTCACTGTGGTGACGTAGTTGGTGTGGAGAGGGGGACATGCGCGGGCCTTCTCCTAGTTCTAGGTGGTGTTGGCATGGCCAGCACCGGTTCGAGGCTACTGGATGAAAAAGTAAACAAGCGAGATTGCGGCGGCATGAAAAACGATGGCGGTCGGCGTGACTGACGCTTGGAAAGTCCGAAATATTGAACAGCCCGTCGTCAAGTGTCCGAAATTTCAAGCTGCAAAATACATTGAACTTATAGGGTATGTCCTGGTGCCAAGTAAATGTCCGAATTATTGAGCATGTCCGAAAAATAGGCGTCTGAAACATCGGTCGTCGACTGTACGTACTCAGGCCTTCCTTGCTTAAACAGAATAACAGGCAAAATACAAATAAGAGCCACAGATGCAGAAGCAAGCCACAAAAAAAAGTAATTATTTTACTATCATTATGAACATGAGCCATTCCTCGTCTTACTGAAGCAGATTTACCACCGAAAGTTGTAATGCTCATTTTTTTGAACTTTTTACGCGAGGTTCCTATTAGCACTTTCAAGCCATAAAAAAAATTGTAAATCAAGATGAATGGCAGCGTGCATAAGGATGGGTGAATTGAAAATTAAATATGTAGCGGTACAAGAATTTTCATCAATATTTCCTCTTCGTACTGCTTCAACTCTGAATTTTTACATCTGACATTTGTGTTTAAATTGGTATCATTGACATTTATGACTTTGCCCAACAAATCGAAGCAGAAACAATACGTACCCTTTCTCTTTTCGCATTTCGCGAATAATCCGCAGATATTTCCGCCGTCAAACGATGTTGTTGTTCCTTTCCAGTTGTGTACAGTTACGTTTTCGCTTCCGAAATGCAAATTCGATGTCATTCAGAAGCCTGCGCATCGTTCTGACAGTCAGTTGCTTCTGTAGTCCCATGTCGTTGTTGCTGATTTCCTCGCTGGGGATCTTTTCTGCCGTTCACGCCTCGTTGCAAATGTAGTAGTGATGTACTTTCCGGTGAAGAGCAGACAAAGTAACGCTATTGTACTGCTTCACTCTTGTTTTTCCAGCTACTTTTGCTGGTGATTCAGCCACAAAATTAAGCCTTTTACGCTTTGGGGACTCAAGGGTACCCTATGAAACATTCGCCTTGAGCCGTGCGACAGTACACTCGCTCACACTAGTAAGCTGGCTAACCGAACGATACACTGAAGCGACAGAGAGTTCCTGTTGCGTCAGTCTCACTTAAGCAAACACGTTGCACGTTGCCAACCAATTGCTTGGTTTGTTTCGACAACTTTTGATACTCAAGCTTCTTGAAAATCCTGTGTGGCGAGCGAAGTGGTGAGCAACCGGGGCAAGGAGGCACTGGTGACGTGGAGGCTATTTCTTTTTTTTTTTTTTTCTCTGAAGGGATATGGTGAAAGAAGAGAGCCAGTGTGGCTGCTGTGGAGAATGCAGCAACTAAAGAAAACATGAGAAATCTAAAATATAACGCTATTTCACGTGATATCAGTAATAATTATCAGGTATTATCAATTAGCAACTAAAAATTATAACTGCACTTTTTTAAAGGATTAGGTTACTCACGAAAAACTTGAGTTTTTTTGCGGAACTACTTCCAGCTGCACAGCGACACTGATTAAACGGCGTGGTTCGCCTCTGTAGTTTTGACTGCACTGCCACAGAAAGTTGTATAGGCAAAGATGCCAAATCAACTGGAATAGGTCAGGCCAGTGGATTTTCGAAGCAGACAGAGTCAGAAATCTATGATTACAGCAACTGCTGTATTTTACTTGCGTAGCTCCTAAATAGTTTCCAAAACAAGCATTGCCATCAATAGTTATGGTGCTGCGTCTAGTTGCCAAACTTGCTATTGGCTACACGAAGTTAACGACCAAAGCATGGTAGACTCTGGATTATAGCCATTTCCTTAATCAACAAAGCGGTGGACCTTCTGGATGCGCTTGATTACCATCACCTCTAAAAGCAAGGTTTTATAGCATTGTACCTGTTTTGTTTGTTGTGAAGGCTCCAACACCCCGAATAGATAGTTTGCAAAAGTGTAGTTCATAAGCTATTTTTTTCATAGTCTTAGTGCTATTATAGTTGGAGTTGACATAAGCTTTAACTGTGCCATTCTTCATAGAGCTCCTGGGTATGAATTCAAAAAAAAAAAAAAAGTCATGCTCTATGCTTGTTTATTATGTACTCGTCATGCAATTTCACTTCCCTGCTTTCAGTGCAGCCCTAATGGCGACTTGCAGCATTTGTGAAATATTTTCCATTGATTTGTCAACCTTGCTCACGGAAGCTTTTTACAAACTGCACTCAGCTTCGGCCACTGAGCAGCCTTGCAAAAAGTGCGGTTGGTTTCACTGTCGCCAGCCTGACATCACCAAATGCAACTGCTGCTTGCATGCTGTATCTGAGGACGTAATCGGACACACCAGCGGCAGCGAGCTGCTTGTATGTCGGATTGCATGCAAGTGGCGAAGATGCATTTGTTGGGTGCGACACATCTAGCCTTCGACTATCGCAATAAATTTTTTAAAGGTTTCCTATGGACAACACATCCTTCTATGTCCAGATATCTCATCTGTCTACATAAGTAACGGGCATATAATGCAACTTCGCATGACTTTGGTGCATAGTTTTCAGTTGCAGGCAGTATTTCTCACATATTGTAACAGGTGCTGTATAATCTTATCTGACCTTTGCGTCATTACACACCTTATGTCATTAGAGTCATCAGTTTAGAAACAACATCGGCTGACATTGTGATTCCCTGTCGCAAGGTCTCTGGCATAAAAGAAATTGATGGTTCCTCACATCACTGACATGATATTGTTGACAAGCGCAAAAAGTGACTGCGACATGCAGGGCACACCAATGAGCGTCCGAGGTGGCAGCGGTAGAGCCAATCTGGTGGGGTTCGAACAGTGACCCTGGCAGCCGCCCCACGTTCATTATGTGCCAGGTCTCTAAAAAGCTTTAACCTTATGAGGAATGGCAGTCATCGTTTCAAGTGCACCACGGCAAAGCAGACCCTGACGACTGCCCTCACGTTTTGATTTGTGTAAGGTCAATGGGTGAACAAGCTTGTGATTAAACTGTAATGATTTTAAAAAAGAGGGCATGCAAAAACATACATGAAAAGAATTGAAGACACCACATGCAACGACCATTAACTGGAGAGGTGCAAAATGGTGGAAAAGGAATAAGGCACGAAAACATATTTGTGCAGCCCATGAAATTGGCAAACCTATCAATGTGGCACATGTGGAAGTCTACAAGATCGATAACTGCTAAAGCATTTTATTTCGCCTTTGTGGAAGTTAAATTGGTGACCAGATCACACATGCGCTACTACTATTATTGGTATGCTATGCCTCAATCATAAACATGTTTTTTTATTCCTATGTTGGTACAAACAGTGCACATTCATCGAATTTTGGTGTGCACCTACACTCTCGACGATGTTAAATATTAGAAAGGGAGCCTCCGGTTAGTGATCTATGTTTCAGTAATATCTGGTCAGTGCAGTGGAACGCCTGTACTATGTAGAAGATGCTGCAAAGGGCCCTTATACACCACACCTGTGCGGCAGTCAGGGATTTTGTTGGTGTATATTATAAAACAAATACTAATGGTTTGCTTCTTGTCTTTCGCCCTCTCATTCTTTCTCTGCACAGCAGCGCAAATGTTCCATAGCTTATTAGCTGTAAAAAACATTATCACAATATTTACTTCTTGCTTACTTAACCCTGTGATATTTTCAATGAATGTACAGTAGCTGAAAGTCAGCGCTTAGATGTATCTGTCAATTTTTTCGTACTTGTCCCTGTGCTGTTTTTCATGGCGCCGACAAAAGAAAAAAAAACAATATCGATTTCGTATTTATGCTACTGATTTGTTTACAGTGAAAGGTATGTTCTGAGATCACGAAATGGGCTGTAGTTGTCCGCCGCCGGTGCCTGTAACCACTATTGTGCGAAATAAAAAATATTGTATGAGATTTTACGCCCTAATTCCAACATATTGTCATAAAAGGCGCGGTATCAGAGGGTTCCGGAAATTTGAACACCTGTGGTTTTTTTATGTGCACTGACAATGCACAGTACACGAGCCTCTACCATTTCGCCAGCATCGAAATGCGACCACCGCGGCCGGTATCGTACCCGAGACCTTTGACCTAGCAGTTGAGCACTGTAGCCACTGTTCAGACCAGACGGTATTGGGACAGTCAAGATGCATGATAAATGTTTTGGACCTAAGGCTAGTTGTGTACGAGACGATATCATGGGTCGAACAACGCTTTATTGCCTATAGTGACGAGTTTAAGTAGGCCAGGCGGGTGACGTCACGCTTACGTAGGAGCGACAGCTTGCGCTCGCTATCGCGGCCGTGCCAACTCGGTTACATCTTCCTTTCCTTGGGCAATATAGGTCGCTCTGGCATGGGGTACCGACGAGGCTCGTGACGTTCCCGAGTGCTTCTCCGTGGTAGTGGCGGCTCTGGAACGGGACCCGAGCCTGGCAAGCCTGAGGAAGGTGTTGTGGTAGTGTCGGGGCATGGTAGCTCTGGAACCTCCCGGAGATGTTCCCGTGTGCGTCGCATTTCTCGGCCATCTTCTGTTTTTACCAGTACGGAGCGTGGAGCTCCCGCTGATCCCAGCACAACGACCGGGGACCACGTCCGTGTGTGCGTGTCGTACAACGAGGCCCTCTGACCCGGTGAGAGGGCGCGCAGGTCCCGAGCACCTCGATTGTAGTAGACCTTCTGCTTGTGGCGAATCTCCTGGAGACGGGAGTGGGCAATGGTGCCGGCTTCAGGTGGCAGGAGGGAACCGGGAGCAGTGTTCTCGTCTGTCGACCCATCAGCCTCTGCACAGGTGACATCAGAATAGCATCACGTGGAGTATTGCGCAACTCAAGCAGAGCTAAATGGAAGTCTGGGCTGTTATACGAACACTTCATCAGCAGCGTTTTCGCTTCTTGAACTGCCCTTTCGGCCATGCCATTTGCGCGAGGGTGATAAGGGCTTGACGTCACGTGGGTGACTCCTAGTTCATGCAGAAATTCACGGAACTCTTGGCTACTAAAAGGGGGCCCGTTGTCACTACAGAGCTTCACTGGTAAGCCGTGGACAGAGAAAACTTTCGCGCACCACTCCTTCAAGTGTCGGGCTGTTGTGTATCGAAACTCCTTTATTTCAAAATAAAAGGAGTAGAAGTCTACAATTAAGGCAAACTCTTTACCACCGTGATGGAATAAGTCCATGCCAACCATTTCCCATGGCAGACTGGGGACATCATGCGACAGTAGAGGCATCTTAGTGTTTTGCTTTTGGTGAGCCTGGCAAACTTTGCATGATGCTGCAACCTGGTCAATGTCACTCGACATGGATGGCCAAAACATGACACTCCTAGCCCGAATTTTCATCTTTTCCGCCCCCGAGTGGGCCAGATGAAGAAGCCGAAGGATTTCAGCTCTCTTAGCGCTTGGTACGGTTACCTTGTTGCTGCGAAAGACGAGGCCATCTTGTGTATGCATCTCTTCTCGATACGCCCAAAATGGCCTGGCACATGCTGGGACGTCCTCTTTGTTTTCCGGCCAGTCAGTCTCTGCATAAGATCGGATGGTCGACAGAGCAGGATCCTTGGCGGTTGCCACACGTAGTTCCTCGAGGCGACGCTCAGAAGCTGGAACAAGGGCAATGACGTTAACATTGAAGCGCTCGGTTTCTTCCATCAATAACGCCTTGCTTGGAAAACGAGAGAGCGCATCAGCCAAAAACAGCTCTTTTCCTGGCTTGTACAGTAGATTAATGGCGTATCGCTGCAATGTCAGTCGCATTCGTTGCAGTCTAAGTGGGCACTGGTGAAAGGTTTACTGAAAATTGGCACCAACGGACGATGGTCGGTTTCCACCGTAACCTCAGATTGGCCGAAAATATAGTCGTGAAATTTTTCGCAGCCATGCACAATCGCCAGAGCTTCCTTTTCAATCTGCGCGTACTGCGTCTGAGCATCGCTGAGCGATCTAGACGAGTAAGCGATAGGGCGGCCGTCTTGTATCAGAACGGCGCCAGCGCCCATGTGGCTGGCGTCAACAGAGAGGGTGACTGGCTTTTTCGGATCGAAGTAAGCAAGCACTGGCGCTGTTACTAAGGCTTGGCGCAGCTCATTGAAGCTGCATTGCTCTTTTTCTGTCCAGACCCAGGCAATATCTTTGCGCAGCAATGTTCTAAGTGGTGCGGTGAGTACAGACATTCGAGGAATGAAGCGCTGCACGTAATTCATCGTTCCGAGGAAGACTTTCAATTCCTTACTGTTACTTGGCGCTGGCATGTCCAAAATGGCTTGGACGCGATCGGGTCCCAGGCTCAGTCCTTGCGTGGTGAAAACGTGTCCCAAGTAGCGAACTTGCTCCTGCAAAAAGACACATTTCTGTGAGTTCAGACGGAGGTTGTGCTCACGGCAACGTGCAAGCACCCCGGTCAAGTTGTTGTCATGTTCTTCCTTCGTTGTGCCCCAGACTAATATGTCGTCCATTACAACCGCTACTCCAGACAGGCCCTCCAAGGGGCGGTGCATGGCTGCTTGAAATATTTCCGGGGCGGAAGCAATTCCAAAAGGCATGCGGATAAACCGATAGCGCCCGTAGGGCGTGCTCATTGTGCACAATCTGGAGCTGCTGTCAGAAAGTTTTATTTGCCAGAACCCGGATGTTGCGTCCAAGGTAGAAAAATATTTAGCTCCAGCTAGTCGTTGCGCGACCTCTTCTAGAACAGGCATAGGGTAGTGTTCACACAGAATAACCTTGTTAAGCTCCGTTGGGTCGAGACAAATTCTTACTTTATCACCTTTAACTACGGCTACCATATAGCTTGACCATTCTGTTGGTTCGGTTACCTTGGTTATGACGTTGTGCTCCTCCATGCGTTGAAGTTCGGCCTTTACTTTTTCTTCAATGGCGACCGGAACCCTTCTGGCTGGCACAACAACACCGACGGCGCCGGGTTTGAGCTTCATTTCGTACTCAAAATTCTTCAGCTGTCCCAATCCTGTGAAAACATCGGTGAAGGGCTGAGCCGCAGGGTAGAGTTGCTGCGTCTCGACGCTATCAACGCGATAAATCAAGCCAAGGCTTTCTGCTGCTGCTCCGCTGAGGGTCACCGGCACGTTTTGCTCTATGACGAAGAAGGTTTCATCGTGCTGTTTATCGTTCACGGATAGCGACAACTTTACTTTAAACTGCGCAGTCGTTTTGTGGCCGAAAAAACTCGTTAACGTGGCTCGGCAGGCTTCACGAGTCTTTCTCGGAAGCGACAAAACATCTTCCTTTGAAATCACACAACAGTTTGCCCCAGTATCAAGTTTGCAGACCATCGGACGGCCTTCAAAGGAAACTGTCGCGGTCCACTGGTCGCTAGCGAGTGCGTTCACGGTTAAAGCTTCCAGAAAAAAATCTGACCTTTCGTCAACATGTAGCTCTCGTATTTCCCTGCGCTTTGCATCTTCGCTGTGCAAGAAGGATGACTGCGAGCATGCTTGGGCGAAATGATTCAATCCTCCGCATTTCTTGCACGCTTTTCCTGTTGCTGGGCAGCGGCTGCCGCGGTGAACTTTGTAGCCACATTTGTTACATGGCTTTGTTACTCTGGCCAACGCATTTACGGCTGCAGTTTCAGCGCCTTCAGTGGTGCCACGTATCTGTCGAAACTGCTCCTCGCCTTGCTCTTGGATGCGACAGATTTCGACTACTCTTTGGTAAGAGGGGTTTTCAGAAATTAACTTCTTTTGCAGTCCCTTGTCCCGGATACCGAGTATGATGCGGCTACGAAGCATGCGCTCTTCTAAGTCTCCAAAATCGCAGTGTTGGGCTAGCGTTCGCAATTCGACAAGCCAGTCATTGAAACTTTCGTCCTCTTTTTGGTCTCGGGAGCCGAAGCAAAACTCGTGGTAAGTGAGGGTCTTCGCGGGCTGGTAGAAGTCTTCAAATTTTTTAATTATAAGGGTTACATCGGTTGTGTCCTCTCCTGGCTCAAACTTGAACGAAGCGAACACTTTTCTAGCCTCTTCCCCAATGGTCACTAAAAGCGTCGCCGCCTGCACTTCTTTTGGTTGTTTGTTCAGCTGAGTTGCCGTGGAAAACAGTTCAAACTCACTTTTCCAGGTCTTCCACCCAAGCCAAGCGTCTCGCGATGTGTCGAGGGGCTTCGTAGGGGGCAGGAGCGTTGTCGGCAATGCAGGCAGTGTCGGCAACGTAGGCGGTGTCGTCATGCTGGCTGTTTTCCGCTGCCACCATGTGTACGAGACGATATCATGGGTCGAACAACGCTTTATTGCCTATAGTGACGAGTTTAAGTAGGCCAGGCGGGTGACGTCACGCTTACGTAGAAGCGACAGCTTGCGCTCGCTATCGCGGCCGTGCCAAGTCGGTTACACTAGTGTTTCGCAGTGGCTAGTTTCTAAGACAGCTGTTGTATGAACTAGGAAGTTTTTTTGAGGGGACACAGTAGGAGAAAACCTTGTCTTGCATAACTGAAGTTCAAGACGTTTTATCCTTCGTAAGAATTGTGCATGTTTTGCTACCTTCAACCAGTTGGCACACAGCTGCCTCTGGCAGTTATCACGGCGAGTAAAGTAACAATAGATTGTAAGAATTGTGCATGTTTTGCTACCTTCAACCAGTTGGCACACAGCTGCCTTTGGCAGTTATCACGGCGAGTAAAGCAACAATAGATTGTTAAGGCATTTAACTGGGCTTGGGAGTGTTCACTGAAAGCTTCAATATTACTAGCAAACATGCATAAGGACACTAATCAAATCTAATCAAATAAAATCAAATTTTATTTCAACATATATACAATGTTGAGGACCATGAACAAAAAGCCAGCAAGGCTTTACGAGGTTCTTGGCCCTAATTTTCCAGGCAGAAACAAACAACGAATGAGAGCAACAATTCAACATGAAATAGAACTTATAAATTATAAGCTAGTGACACAACTCATGATACACATTATACAAACATATAAACATTACTTGTCATTATTCATACTGAAAAACTCAAAAGTAAGCAAAGTAAAATTCATACGAGTGACTATGCAAAAGTTGATGAATAGAATACGTAGAAAAAGTGTAAAAGAATTCTTTCATACAAAAATATATACCGCATTCTGGGCACTAGCACATAGGTATTTGCAGAAACAGCATATGTTCACTCTTTGACACAGTTACATGGAATGTTAAATCACATTATTCATGTTTAAGTAGTATCACATTATTCATGTTTAAGTGGTATGAAAGTTTATACCGTAACATCTGGTAGGTATAAATTGTTCTGGACCTCGGTGGTTCCCATATTGCGTAGCTCCTGGTGTTGGTTGTTTTATGATTTGGTGTCGAATCGGAAATGCGTTTCAGGTTGTCATTGTTTTTTCTAATACTGTTCTTATAACTTCTTAATAATATATTTTCATAAATGTTAGGCATTGGTAGCAGATTGAAATTTTCAAAATTCGGCGTTAAGTAAGGAACGTTTAGAATACAACGCACAGTTTTTTTGTGCATTCTATGGGGTGTAGTGTAATATTGTTAGTAAATGTCGTGCACCAGACAAGATGACAGTAGTTCCTGTTATGATAGAAACAGGAATATATACAATATATAATTAACACTTTCTGGAAGAAAAAGATGCAACTTGCACAGTATTCCAGTCACCCGGGAGAGTTTACCCACCACCATTTGCACGTGATCAGTCCATGATAGGTGTTGCTCATATATGACACCAAAGCATTTAAAAGAGGGTACAATTGGCAAAGCAGTGTTATTGAGATGTAAACTCGTTGAATCGTCATGGTTTCGATTTTTTGTCTAAAAAGTACGGCTTTCTATTTATTTATGTTGATTTTCGATGAGTTTGCTTTGCTGCAAGATGATAGTTTTAATAGTACTATGTTGGCTTTATTCATGACATCCTCAGCATCCTTTGCAGTTACAAGAATTGTGGTGTCATCTGCTTATATAATAACTTTTACATCATGATCAATGCTCACTAAATCATTAATATAAATGCGAAAAAGCAATGGAACCAAGAAGGTTCCCTATGGTACTTCTGCAACAAGTGGTTTCACATTGGATGCGTAATTAATAATTATTACTTTTTGAGTGCAGTTCTGAAGGCAAGATTTTATTGATTTCAGAAAAACTGCCACGAAGCCATAGTAGTTTGATTTTTCTTTAAGTGTGGTATGGTTTATACAGTCAAACGCCTTCGAATAATCTACGAAAATTTCCAATGTACATAGCTGACATTTGAAAGATTGTGATATCATATTCTTTTGTGTTGGGCTGTTGCAGTAGATTGACCTTTGGTGAACCCAAATTGCATATTGGTCATTAATTATGCATAGTTATAAAGGAGGAAATACGGCTATGAATTAACCTTTCAAGCAGTTTTGAAAGAATTGGCAAGACTGATATTGGTCTATAATTAGTTGAAGCATCTTTATCTCCACCCTTGTGTATCACTATAACTTTAGCAATCTGGAGACTTTTTGGAAAAATACCACAGGATAAAACCAGATTGTATAGATGTGTGTAAGGGCCGGAGTGGTGGCATCTATTACGTACTTTGCAGGCACGATTTTGAAACATCAGCAGTACAGCATTTGATATTTGTGATTCATAAAAATATGTCAGTTATTTCCTTAGGCATTGTAGAAGCCAAAAAATGTAGAATGACTAGTTCGGGAATTTAGAAGTTCAAACAATTCGGATCATGAGAACGCTTTACTAAACTGGTAAAATAGTTACATACCTGCCAAGTCTCCCGGATTGGCCGGGAGACTCTCGGATTTGGACCGTCTCTTTCATTTGTACGGTTGTCATGAAAATCTCCCGGAAATCGAAATTTTTGTGCGTGATCCGGCCGCCTTGACAAATAAGCAGCTCATTCCGCTCCAGGTTTTTCGAGCCTAACCCCATTTTATTATCAGTTTAAGAGGTGTTCATCTAAACGTTCAGTAGAATCTTAGTGATGCGAAACCACGGCAGATACGAATTCGTGAAATACCTCAGCGAAATTTCAGTATGCCTAATGGGCCTAAATTCGAATGGTCCGAACACATTTCGTAATCGCGGCAGGTGATACGAACTTTAGTACGAAAATCGTCGAACGAAAGCCAAGAGCAGCGTACTCGAAGCTTCGGAAGTACGTGTGCGACCGGCGCACTGTCTTCTGCAGTGTGCGTGATTGTCGTTGCCACAACCGCTGTCAACGAAGCCGTGGTCGCTTTTGACGCGATCATGTATGGGACGACGTAACTGTCCCGAAAGTGCGCGCATGCAACACTAAACCAGTCAAAGCAACGCTGCTTTCCGCAAACCCAGCGGACAAAACTGCAGCAGCAGATGGCTTAAAACGACTTTGTTCTGGAGGCGTGTGCGCAGTCAAGCGCACGGGGATTGAAAAAGAACTATCATTTGCTGCAACCGCGGCGCACAACATCGCGGTCGCGGCGGCGCGATAACGATCTATCTGCTCCGAGGGCACGCAGCGGTAGACCAAAGGCAGTAAATACGTAAAAAAAAAGTCAGTTTCGCCGCAAGGGCGAAGCGATGAATGCGACAACAACTTGGAATGTCACACCGAGAACGGCAAGCACATTGAAACCCGCAGCACGCTGCTCACGCACAAATGACGCACGAAAACAATACACACAAGATGAAAGCGAACTAACGTTTACCGCTCGACACGTAACGCGCTGTTTAAACAAAAAGAAAAAAGCGATGCTCGATACATAATCACAGGTACGAATGAGCACAAACTAACAAGTGTCCCAGTTATACCTCGCCGTGTATGAAAAGCGCGCTCTTTTTGCAAACGGGGCCTGTGCATAGACCGAAGATACCTTTGTGGGTGGCAACTAATGCCATCGTTCCAGTGAAAGCCGAAAGCACATGATTCTCCCCACCGAAACATAAGCGCGCGCACAAGCATCAACCCCCTCCCCTCCATCTCCAGGGCAAAGTGCTGTTGTCAAATAGGAAGGAGACGTGGCGTGAAGTGTTTTGTCCCAGAGTAACCGATCAACCCATCATCATCCGTATGTCTGTCCAAGCACTGCCTCTCCCGCAGGGTCGTGTGAGGGGGAAGTTTTGTTATGGGCCCTGGCAAGGGGGCCACCGCTTGGCGCCAGGCGCCAAACAGACACGGCCTGCCTCCCGGCGTACAAGCCAGGGAGACCCCACAAACTACCCTTTGGCGAAACAACTTCGGTCGGGACGCACAAAGTGAACATCCCCTGGCAAGGTGGGCTATCGCAGTGCGTGGAACGCGCTGCGGTCATGGTTTGTCTCCTGACCGCTTGGGCCCAGTGAGACTCGACACAGGGACTACCTTTTGGCATGGCAACTCTCGGCACCGCACGCGAAGCGGACGTACCCAAACACTTAACAATGGGACTGCCCTTTGGCGCGGTAACTTCAGTCACCGCAACGAAAGTGCCCATGCCCTCACACTGTCGCGTGGCTGAGAGCCTGCGACGACGTCTCCTTACCACTAGGGCGCAGTAAGACACAATCCCTCCCTTGGGGACTACGGGACTACTGTTTGGTGCAGTGGCCAATGTTGCTGCAGGCAAACCAAACGCACCCTGGGAAATCAGCACGGCTGAAAGCCGGCTTAGTCCTTCGCGAAGAAGGGAACCACTCTGCTTCGGGGAGTAGAGTCGCCGGGCACGGAGGAGGGACCAACACGGACCTTGCGGGTGAAGCCCGACAAGGCGACAAGATCATCTTAGCGCATGCAAAGCTTGGGCGAGCAACCACACAAGCTGAACTCGGAGGCGACCGACTCACTAGGCCTAGTCTTGGAAACTTAGAGAACGCCATCATTAAAAATTGATAGCTGTCTGCCCTCCTGACTCACTAAAAATCACTGCCGGACCATGCCACATCTCATAAAACTTCTTTGCACCTAGGCGCTGCCACTCTCGGTGGAGAACGAACCAGACCTCCTTCGATACTTTTCCGAATACTTCGTGAAGCCTGGGTCACTTTCCATCAAAAACGGCACAACACCGTGCCAACCATACTTGGTAGGAGCTCTCAACAAGCAACATGCGCGCACTGTCGGGACAAGCAGCTAAGCAGAAGCGCATACTGCTTAGCTGCTTGTCCCGACAGAAGTTGCAGAAAACGAACGGTGTAGAAAGGAACACCGGTGGCAAAACAAGCTAGCTATCCTTCGATGGAGGGCGGCCGGTAGTGCGCACTGGGAGAACACGTGAACCAGGTCAAATGCTCCACAGTTTGCAGGTAATTCTGGGGTGAGTCCATCGACTAACTCGTGAAGTTAAATCGAAGCTAAATTTATCTCGAGGTCGACCTCTTGGAGACGGGCTAAAGTAGAAGTGGCCTCTGCAATGAAGGCAGAAGGCGTTCCTGCCCGAGGCATCAAATTCAAAAATGCCATGGCACACACCTCCACGGCACACACCGGCACACTCCAGGGCACACACCACCACAGCACACACTCCACGGCACACACCGAAAGACTCCGAGACGCGTTCTTGTATGACCATAGCAGAACTAGGACGAAAGTAGAGAGCCCTGACCATGTTAATTAACTTGGAACTGAAGCCCGCGTGCTTTAAAATCTTAAAGAGGTACTTATGACTGATAATATCAAACGCCTTCTCTTGATCAAAAGAACAAAGAATTCCACGTAGGTTGCATGAATTCGACCATTTTATAAAGTCCCTAATAGCAAAACCATTAAGTTGGCACGATCTGCCTTGGACACAACACGCCTAGTACGGACCCAAAACTGTACTAAGTACTAGGGTGAGTCGAACGGACAGGTACTTAGCTATGAGCTTGTAGTCGCAGTTTAGAAGGGTGATGAGCTGCCAGGCTCCCAGATCAGTGCGTGTCGTCTCATCCTTGTACAGGAGAGTGATCCGCCCCTCCCTTTGAGTTGCTGACAGAGACCCCTCAAGGAGAAGCCTGTTTGCCAATGTGGTAAAAGGTCCCCCAGAACCTTCCAAAACTTGACGTAAAACTCGACTGTCAAATCATCTGAACCTGGGCTACGATTATGGTGCATGGCTTTAAGAGCTGCAAACATCTCCTCTTCGACGAGAGGAGTGTCACAAATATCAAAGTTCTCGTAAGTCTTAGTGAAAGGGAACGAGTACGGAGTAGGAGGTGGTTCGACGTAAAGGTTCTTGTAGAACTGCCTTGCCACCTCTAATACTTCGTCCTGCGTTTGCACTAAACTGCCTGTGTTTGGATCGAATGAAGAGGTTATCGCTGAGCATTTCCTAGCTAAGTGTCTACGAAGGCCATTTCTGCTGCACCAAGCCTTCATTTCCCACTGCTCTGCGCGTGCTGTGGCCCGTAAGCAGTCCCAGCGTCGCTGGAGCAGGACTTTATATTCTTTGCACAGTGAAGTAAGAGCCGCGGTTACCCCCAGGCCGCCGGACAATGGCCTTTGAGAGCAGGAGAATCGCGCCAGAGACCGCTTTGATCTTTGCGCGCTCCTCTCGCGCCCGCCTCTTGTCCCACTCTCGGAAGCGCTCCGCGACTCCGGCCTTTACCGCGTCCCATTCACTACCGCCAAAGTTCTGATCGCCTAGTGAACTGATGAGAAACCTTGCTACATCTTCTGTAGCGTCCTTATCTTTAAGGAGTCGCGGATTTAAACGCCACGGTCGCTTGCCCCATGGGACTAAACTGGAGTCGGTGAATCTCAAGGCAAGAAGGCTATGGTCACTCAAGGTGGAAGAACACAGCGAGCTAGAGTGCATGCTAGGAGCAAGCGAGGGTGAGACATAAAAGCGGTCAATCCTCGATCGGCTCCCTCTCCCCGTCCAAGTCATTGCTGACTGGGAGGGGGGGGGCGAAGGGACCACCAAGCATCGACAAGTCCCAGCTCGTCGACAAGCTCCCGCAACTCTAGGTTGCCGTTTCTATCCCTAAACTTTGGACTTCCTTTGAGGGAAACACAATCCGCTTGTTTTAAAACATAGTTGAAGTCGCCTACTAAATGACGCGGGAAGGGCCAACTAGATAGGAATCTAAGGAAATAAAGAAATCTTTCTGCTGTCCATACTGCGCTGGAGCGTAAACATTCACAATTCTAGCACCAGAGTCAAGATCCACTGACAGAACCCGGCCATCCAAATCCCTGGCGTAGCGTAGCACAGAACTGGTGAATCGTGGCATTAAAATGACAGAAACTCCCCGGCAACGTGCACCGCCATAATTCCAGTATGCCCGCTCGAATGCCGCATCTACGTCAAACACTTCCCCTTCCACTTCTGCGCCAAAATCGTAGCTACGCCTGCTTGTACTAAATGCTCGTAGCATTGTAAATAAGGTCACAGAACTCGAATTCTTGTTGCTGTCACATAGCCCACAAATTGCTGTCATAACCGAAACATGGTTGAGTCCTTTAATTCCCGACGATTGTATTATTCCCCCCGGATATGTTGTACACAGGTGGGATAGGGATTCACGGGGTGGTGGAGTGGCCATTCTTGTGAAGTCGCCTATTACGACAGAAAGAATCGATTGCTCCCTCTCCGAAACGGTTTGGTGCAAAATATTCGTTGAAAAAGTGGTTTTTATTGTCGGAGCAATTTACAGGCCCCCTGGTACCACGCCTGATTTCCTAGACCAACTGAACAGTTTCTTGTGCAAATTTCAGAATGGCAACACGAGGTTGATACTGACTGGTGATTTTAATTTACCGCATATAAATTGGGAAAGTGTCACACCTGGACATATTGATACTCTGAGTGGTGATAAAATGTTGGAAATAATGTTCTCTCATAACTTAACACAGATTGTAAAAGAAAATACGCGAGTAACTGCTAATTCAGAAACATTGCTTGATTTAGTGTTCCTATCACGCAGAGTGACACATAGCACTTTATCGGTCGAAGAGGGAATATCGGACCACAAGCTGATAACTGTTAATATCCAACTACACGCAAAGCCGCAGAAGCGGCCATTTATTCCAGTTCAGATTAAAAATTTTGCACGGGCCGATGACACGTCTATACTTGACTATCTAGAATTGTCCCTTCATGAGTTTGAACTTGCTTCTGTCTCAGAATCTGTAGAAGAGTTATGGCAACGTTTCGAAATCATTGTAAAGCATTGTACGGATAAATTTGTTCCAACTCGTAAAAAGAAAACGAAACAGCGCAGTCCGTGGATAACCCGGGAAATCGTCCATATCAAACGAAAAATAAAACGCATGCGGAAAAACAAAACGAACTCGGTAGCAATTGTACAATTGCGTGGACAGTTAAAGACAGCATTAAAAGAATCCAAACGAAAGTTTTATACCGAAACCCTTGCTGACTTCATTAAGTCTTCCCCTCAAAAATTTTGGCTTCACTTGAAGAATAAAAAAGAAGAAATTGAACAGATAAAAATTGGACCCGAGACAGTGAGACAAAAACCGCAGATAGCAAATTATTTCAACCAGTTCTTTCAGTCGGTCTTCACTAGAGATGAAACCGATCAGGTGGATGCTGACCAGGCCGGCCTGCGCGCCTGCGCAATGGAGCCCTTAGCTATCATGCAGGAAGGGGTGTTCAGTCACTTGCTAGGGCTGAACACTAAAAAGGCAACTGGACCAGACGAAATTCCCAGTGAATTCTTACGACGGTATGCCGAATGGTCGTCCTTTTATTTAACAATCATTTTCAGAAAATCTCTTGAAACATCCTCATTACCGCAAGACTGGCGCACTGCAATTGTAAAGCCTATATACAAAGCTGGCAATCGACTTCATCTGAACAATTATCGCCCCGTTTCACTGACCTCTGTGTGTTGCAAAATCATAGAACACTTCATAGCAAGGCACATTATTATTTTTCTTGAGTCAAAAGAGTTTTTTTATCCCCATCAACACGGATTCAGGAAGGCGTTGTCAACTGTTACTCAACTGGTAGAAACAGTTCATGATTTTTATTTATCTCTCCAAGGTCGACAACAAATAGACGTCATTTGTGTAGATTTCGCCAAAGCATTTGATAAAGTTCCTCATAGCAAATTAAATTTTAAGCTTCAGCAACTGGGACTTAGCTCAGATATACTAAATTGGATAGCCGCGTATTTGGAGAACCGTCAACAAAAAGTACGTGTAGATGATTGCACATCTAGTTCATTGAAAGTACTGTCTGGTGTCCCACAGGGGTCTGTGCTGGGTCCTTTGTTGTTTTTAATTTTTATAAATGATATTTCCGTAGTTGTCGAAAGCCCGGTTAAAATCAAACTTTTTGCAGACGATTGTTTAATTTACGCTCCTGTAACTAACGCAAACGACCAAATCAAAATTAATCGCTGTCTGCAAGCCTTGCATAATTCGTGCACCCAGTGGGGGATGGAAATTAACTTTTCAAAGACTACGTTCACTCATATAACCAAGAAAAAATCCGTACTCGCATATGATTATAAAATCGGAAATAGCCTTCTGACCTGAACACACAGCTTTAAATACCTGGGGGTGACTATTACCAGCGATTTGGGGTGGCACACTCATGTTGAGGAGGTGTGTTCAAAGGCCTACAGGAAGTTGTTTTACTTGAGGAAAAAACTCGAAGATGCCCCTAGAGATGTCAAATTACTTTCATATAAGACATTTGTTCGCCCTATTTTGGAGTATGCGTCTTCTGTATGGAGTCCTCATCAGCAGTCACTGAGAGATAAAATAGAAAAAATTCAAAGGCTAGCAGTGCGCTTCATTTGCTCGCGGTACCCGAGGACAGAATCCGTCACAAATTTGTTAAAATCTTGTGCGCTAGAACCCCTGCAAGTGCGCCGCGAAAAGCAAAGGTTAAAACTCCTGTTTCAAATTATAAGAGACGAAATCAAAACAAACAAAGACACATACATACAACCTGCACCCAAACGAGGAGCTCGGTTGAACCATAGTCACCCAATAAGGCCTTTTTGGGCGCGTCTGGATGGCTTTAAAAATTCTTTTTTTCCGTATAGTATAGAAGTGTGGAATAGACTTCCAGAGTACGCTGTTACTGGCGCAAATGTCAAAGAGTTTGAGTGTTCGCTAGAATTGTACTACCGGCAACATGAAACGTAATGTCTGTTTTGTCATTGTGTATTGTTTTTGTTTTGTGTTTATATTCCTCCCTGTAATGACCCTCAAGTGAGGGTTACAGTATTAATAAATAAAATAAATAAATTTGGTGCCAAACGTTCTGTCGAAGTTCTTAATCTGTCCCAATCTAGACACAAAAGTTTCTTGCGAAACGAGAATGTTTATCTTGCGAGATCGAGCTAAGTGAATAAACTCGGCTTGTTTCGCTGCTATTGTGATACCTCGACAATTAAAGGTAGCAATAGTAAAAGAAGCCATGATGAAATGTAGGGGAGCACACAGACACTAGAATAGACAAGAAGCGAAAAGGAAAACACAGCAAAACAAAGAAACAGCTAATACTTGAAGGTATCAGGTGCTGGAAAGCTACCTAAAGTAAACCTACAAACGAGAGTCCCCCTTGAAGAGGGAGTCCTCAATTGTAGACGAGTACCTTGTGTTAGACATCATTGAACACTCACAATTGCCTGGTCCACAGTTAGGGCAAGGAGAACTGTTGCTCAACTCATGCGCAGTACTGCCCGTGACGGTCGATGACGTAGATTCCTTATCAGACTCTGTCGATGCGGGTCGCTTCGGTACCGGGAGGTCGTTCTCTGGGCTGCCAGGGCCGCCTCTCTTTGGAGGGCTCTGGGGATCGGCGGGCACGCCACTTCTTGCCTCGAACAGCGTAGGTACAGCTCATGGTGTCGTCGTCCTGGTCCTCGTCAGCAGGTGTGTCAGCAGGGCTGGTCCCGGGCGCATCGGCAGGCGAGGCTGGCGACGACTCGGCGGCAGCAAGGAGAGTGGGGGCCTCAGGCGATTCCAACCCCGCCTCCTGCTCTTCCCCTCCTGGAGCTCCTTCACTAGTGGGCTTCAGCTGTGGCTGAGTCGAGCCCTCGGTGTCCTTCGGAGCAGCCTCCCGGTCTTCAGCGACACCGCTCCCCTGTTCTCTGGAAGTAGAAAAAGCTACAGGGGGGGTGCAGCCGATGAATTCGTCCGCGCGATGCACTCCGAAGGGCTATGGTCGCCGCCGCAGTGCTTGCACTTAAGCATGCACTGGTTGTTACCAATCGCCCTACAGCGCACACACTGCAGAACAGTACACTTGATTGCGTGGTGTCCGGTTTAGCAGCATCGCTGACGAATTCGTACGACACTCTCGTATTCGAACTGGATAACGTCCCCCTCCACCCTGATCAGGTTGGGGACACTCTTGTATATTTCCAGTCGGGCGACGAAGACGCCGTTCAAGACTCCCGGGAAACCGTTCAATTTCTCATGCGTCACACCAAAAACAGACCCATACTCCTTCAGACAATTTCTTATGATGCGCTCATCGCCATCCCCCGGCAAGCCAAGAATGCGCACGACCTTGACTCGAACACCTCGGTACTGAAACCTGATCCTCGCTTCGCGAATGACAAAACCTGGATCGTCGGAAAACCGCTGACTCGCCTCATAGGTCGCGAATGTCACCTTAAACTTCCCGAGTCCGTAATCCTGCACGCATTTCAGCTCACTAAGCTCGCTGCAAATGTCGCCACTGCCGACACCCTTAGGCACGTGTGCATAGTGTACCCGCGGCCTAATTTGCGAGATGAAAGAGGCTGCCGAGTCAGCTAGATTCTAGTCTACCTAGAAAAGGTATAGGTAAAGCATTCATCGATGTGACGGGCAAAGGACGCGTCAGAGACAAGCTCGCTTTGGCGCATTGCGACGAGCGGGCTTGTCGCAATGCGTTGGCCTAGCGCGGGTGCATGTTTTGCTTTCTAGAGTGATAATATATATAGATAAGTATACATATACGGTGAATCACAGTGGTGGCGGCGACGGCAAAAAACCAGCCTAGACTGTCAATAACAAAGGGGCCAGACACGTTTCAGCATTCCTGTCAAAAGAATATAGTAGGGAGCAAAGCTTTGACCCGCGCTTTTGCTACAGCCAGCTGCACCGTTCCGCTTGTTCACGTGTGTCCCAGTAAGACATACACGAGCTGTTTTGAAGGAAATAAATTCTGCTTGTTGTGCTGATGCTTTGAGACTCACCTTTGTGGGAAACCCTTCCTTCGTGTGTTCGGCCACCCCAATACGACAGCAACGATGATGTTTGGGCTTGCGGTTTGAGGCCCCCACCCTCACCCACTCTTGTTTTTCGCGATGTTTTTTTTTTGTTTGTCCTTTTTTTGGCCGAAAAGAAATAGAAGCAAATAATTCAGCCCCCCCCCACTGCGGAAATCTCCCGGATTGAAAATCCTTGAACTTTGCAGGTATGTAGTTAGTTATTGAAGGTTTTCGCTAATTCTTTTTGTGATATTACATTTCCAGCAATTTTTATCTCCCTCGTAGTCTCTTTACAGTCATCTTGGCCAAGAGCAGTTTTAATATGCTTCCAAAGCAAGATTTTTTTGTAACATCAACGTTACATAAATTTTGCAAGTATATTCTTTTCTACCGATGTAAAAGACTGTCAACTTTATTCCTTTGAACCTTGAATCGACATGAGGTTTCTTCTGACTGTGTTGAAATAAAATATGGAATAAGCGATTGTTTATACGTATTTCCTGTAAACACTGATTTGTGACCCAGGGCTTTTTACTCTTGCGACCAGGTTTAAGAACCTTGTATTTAAAGCATTTCTCATATGCAGCTTTAAACTTTTCATGAAAATATTCATACGCAGTTTCGGGGTCGGCAATAAGCAGTAAAGGTGACCAATCAATAAGCAATATTTTATTATGAAATTTCTCTAAGCTGTGTGCATTTACGTCTCCTACATTGAAACGTGTATGAATTGCCCTTTGGGTTGACATGGCTTGCTTAAGTAATATAAATCTTTGGGTTGACATGGCTTGCTTAAGTAATATAAATATTGGGAGATGATCGCTAATATGAACGCCTACAACACCTGATGATAAATGTGTATTTTCAATATTAGTTATGAAAATGTTCATCAGTGTGTTTGAGTCGACTGAATTATGTGTAGGATAATTTATTATGCTTGCAAAGCCATTGCATTCAATTATCCTACATATATCGTCTCGTGGTTTCGAAGTCTTCAGAAAGTCAATGTTTATATCACCTCTCATAATGAGTTTAAAGCGGTTATCAGTAATTGAGCTTAGGTAATTGTCCATAAAAGAAAGAAACCTAGGTATGCTCGCGCCTAGTGGTTTATATAAAACTCAATACACATTATCATTGCATTTCACCGAAAGAACTTCATAAGCAAAAGTAACAAAAGAAAATGACTCAATGATCTGGCAATGTAGCGTGTTTTTTGCCATTAATGTAACGCCTCCTCCTCTTCGAGAAGGCCTATTTACAAAAAATGTATTAAATTCAGGCAAATTGAACACATCTGTATCATTTTTAAACCAAGTTTCTGTTATCATAAGTACGTCAAGAGAGAGGTAAAACTTAGCCGAAAGCATAGCGGTTTGATCTTCCTTGTTTCTAACTCGTTGTGCATCAACGTGAACGAAAGACAAAGAATTCCTCTTTCTTGTCTAGAAGTCACCGACTTTGCAAGGCGAAAGATAAGCAGTACCGACATTGTTCATCGATGTGACGTGACCGAAAGAAGCCATCATATTGCTAGTCGAATTTATTAAGATTAGAGACACAAGCTATGTGCATTGCTCTAAAAGATTCAGTTTTCCTTGCGAAAATCTTGCCGTCCTTCGTCCACGCAAAACAACACCCCTTTTCCTTTTTTTTTGCAATGATCATGACCAGAAGCTTTTCCAGTTTGAAACATGGATGTTCCTTAATGTATATTGGGGCAGACTATGTGAAACCGATATTAGTAGTTGAAAACCTTTTCTTTCTGGCCCTCTGAAGAACTGCATCACGTTTCGACCTACTGGTAAACTGAACAAGAATGTTTGATTACTTTGGGACTTTTGTTGGAATCCTGTGACATACCTCAATATCACCCTGTGCAACAGGGTCACCAATAACATCACTAACTTTTTGCAATATTAGCAAGATACTTTCACTCTGTGAAACTGGAATGCCCTTGATTTCAAGGTTTCTGTTTTGCGAGTACAGTTCCAGTTTTACTATCCTTTGTTCATGTGCCTGCACCTGCATCTTAAGCAGTGCACACTCAGACACAAGGTGGGCTTTCTGAGCCTTAACATCAATATTTTTTTGCTCAATGGCCTTCATACTAGCATTTATTTCCTCGAAACGTTTGTTAAACATTCCCATGCTAGCTAGCTTTCAGTTGTCTATATAATTTTCTGAATTCCCTCTCCAAAGAAGCATGCATGTCGCGAATTTCCTGCTTCATTTCTTTCAACATTTTTAGCAATTCAGGATCAGGTGCCATATTATAATATCAGAACAAGACATGAAGAAAAAGGCAAAAATAAAGCAAGAACAATGAAGCAAGATGTGGCAGTGGCAACAGCAATATTGCAATCCGTCTTAATAGTAGGTACTGAGGCAATTTCTAACCTGTAAGAGCAAAATGAGACAAACATCAGCCGCGTGTTCCGACTGCAGCCGCTGCTGCCGAAACGAAGCCTGAAGGTGCCAGCATTGCCTTTTTATCCGTAGCTACTAGTAGACAATGTGCCGCCAGCTGACGATCGTACCACGATACTCCAGGGGCGGATGCATCTGATTGTACAATTTTGTCACGGCCGCAGAATCGTCGTCAATACTGGCGCTGGCATCTGTAAGGGCAAAATGCGACAAACATCAGCCGCGTGTTCCCACTGCTGCCGCCGCTGCCGAACAGACTGATAAGAGACTAGCTAAACAGACTGGACATCCACTAGTCTGCCGTCCTTGTGCGTGAGCATTGTGGGATCATGTACAGGATCAAAGCAATAGACCTGGAGGTGTTCCTGGTAAAGTCTGACTTGATGCGAGGGTGTTGCGGTCGATACTGCACAAATCCTTCTGGCATGTCCGGTAGATCCTCGCATGCCAGGACAATTTCACATCTAAACTAGCGTCTGAGCTGGCAGCACTGAGCAATTCATGAACCCCATTATACGAGTGATGGAAGTGCTGCTCCAATTATTCCAAACTGCTCCAAAAGAGAAATGCTACTCCATGCTGCTCCAAAGTGCAATATTTGCTAGTAATTGCTCCAAGCCTGCTCCGAAGGATGTTGGCGAACTAAAAAGAATGAAGTTAAACCATGGGACCATTCCTTGAGCCTAATCGAAACCAAAAGAAAGCAGTATGCACTTTCATCCTAGTATGCTACTCAGTGGCGTAAATGCAGAAAAATCTCAAGGGGTGACGCATGGCAAGCCATGGTGTCCAATTCATGTTTTAATATGGGTTGTATTGTTATTATAATAGGAAATAAATGATGGTTTCAAATGAAATTAAACAAAAAACGAGCATGGAGTCGGAGCTCAAGCAATTGCATTGTTTTATTTAGTTTTTTTTTCACTTTTTTTTTATTTCTATAGTTCACAGAGCTTGAGGGACATTTAACACAGGTATGCAGTAAAAGATGAAAAACCTTTTAGTTGATTTTGTTATATTTAACTGTTAATCAGTTATATCATGTGCTAAAGCATCATCTCAACCACTTGCAAGGGTTGTCTTTCTCCCCAGCCTGAATAGAAAAGAAGTTCGGACTCTCTTGACCCCCCCCCCCCCCCCCCCTCCACTCATGATTTATGCCAACTATACTGCTTGCATACTAGCATATGGCATGTTTAATAATAAATATAAATATCAGATGTTAAGTGATGTTTTAGACTTTAGGAGTCATTAGGAACATACATAAACACCAATCGCAACTCTAAGGTATAGCTGTTTTTTTTTTTTTTGCTCTGAAGAGACTTAAGGCTGATTCAAACCACCATTTTTTCTGCTGTAGAATCTGCTCTAAAAAGCAAAATGTCGCTTCCATCACTGTTATAAGATTCCTCTAAAGAGTGTGCAGATCCTAGCACTCTTCCATAGACATGGCCACATCAATGTACATACGAACTTTCATGTTCGATTTTCACAGCCCATCAGTCTGCAACACAAGTCTAAGATGTTTCTGAAAAGAGGCTGGTCTGATAGTTTCAGGCAATGTTCAACGCATGAAATTTCTTCGTTTCTCCACAGAAAGGACGCACTCACCTGTAACAGAACAGAGGCTACTGTTAAAGCCAACAGCACGGTATAATGAAATACACATTTATCTTTGGCATAACAAGATTTGATTGTTTGAAATTTATTAAAAATTTGAAGCAAGCTCTATACATAGCCTAATACAAATTTGAGCGCATGAATTCAAAGGGAAATATGAAATGAACATATGTGGCGATGCAATGCCGCAGAACATGGGATGGCATACTTTTCAAATGTAGGCAAGCAACGGCACAAACGTTGTATTTCGTAAGCTTATTGACTTCTGTGGCTACTTTGTAGGTATTCCTAATGTGCTGCTGCATGTTTTTCCTGTAAATGAAAATCGTACTACTCAAGATGATAATGTACTGCCATTCTCTTTTGTAGCAACTATCAGTTAAAAACAGCGTGGGTACTCACTGCCCCCTGCACGTACTCTGCAGCGAATTTGTGTGTCGCGATGTGATGTTCTGAGGCCAATGCCACAAAATGTTGCATTTCATAAGCTTATTGACTTCTGTGGCTACTTTGTAGGCATTCTTAACGTGCTGCTGTGTCTTTTCTCTAAACGAAAATCGTACCACAAAAGATGATAATGTACTGCCATTCACTTCTGTAGCAACTATGAACTGAAAACAGCATGCGTACTCGCCGCCTCCTGCACGTACTCTGCAGCGAATTTGTGAATGCGTGTGCCGCGATGTGGTGTTCTGCATAGTTTTCATGTGTAGACAGGCCAACGCCACAAACGTTGCATTTCATAAGCTTATTGACTTCTGTGGTTACTTTGTAGGCGTTCAAAACATGCTGCAGCAGGTTTTCCCTCTAAATGAACATTGTACCACGAAAGGTAATGTACTGCCGTTCACTTTTGTAGCAACTATCAACTGAAAGCGACATGGGTACTCACCCCTTCCTGCACATACTCGGCAACGAATTTGTGAATTTGTGTGCCACGATGTGGTATTCTGCATACTTTTCAGATGTAGACAGGCCAATGCCACAAACGTTGCATTTCATAAGCTTATTGACTTCTTTGGTTACTTTGTAGGTGTTTTGAACGTGCTGCTGCATGTTTTTTCTCTAATCGAGAACCATATCACAAAAGATTAATATGTACTGATGTTCTCTTTTGTAGCAACTATCAACTGAATACAACATGGGTACTTGCCACCTCCTTCACATACTCGGCAGTGAATTTGTGTGCCGCGATGTGGTGTGTTTTGCATACTTTTCAGGTGCAGGCAGGCCAACGCCACAAACGTTGCATTTCATAAGCTTATCGGCTTCGGTGTCTACTTTATAGATGTTCCTAACGTGCTGGTGCATGTTTTTTCTCTAAGTAAATATCGTACCACAAAAGATGATGTGCTGACATTCTCTTTTGTAGCGACTTTCAACTGAAAACAGCGTGGGTACTCGCACCTCCTTCACATACTCGGCAGCGAATTTGTGTGCTGCGATGTGGTGTTCTCTATACTTTTCATGTATAGACAGGCTAACGCCACAAACGTTGCATTTCGTAAGCTTATTGACCTTTGTGGCAACTTTGTGGGCGTTCCCAACGTGCTGCTGCATGTTTTTCCTTCAAATGAAAATCGTACCACAAAAGATGACAATGTACTGTCAATCTCTTTTGTAGCAACTATCAACTGAAAACAACATGGCTACTCGCCATCTCCTGCACCTACTGGGCACCGAATTTGTGAATTTGTGTGCCACGATGTGGTGTTCTGCATACTTTTCAGATGTAGACAGGCCAACGCCACAAACGTTGCATTTCATAAGCTTATTGACTTCTTTGGTTACTTTGTAGGCGTTTTGAATGTGCTGCTGCATGTTTTTTCTCTAAATAAATATCATACCACAAAAGATGACAATGCGGTGACATTCTCTTTTGTAGCAACTTTCAACTGAAAACAGCGTGGGTACTCGCCACCTCCTTCACATACTCGGCAGCGAATTAGTGTGCCGCATACTTTTCATGTATAGACAGGCTAATGCCATAAACATTGCATTTCGTGAGCTTATTGACTTTTGTGGCTACTTTGTAGGCGTTCCCAACGTGCTGCTGCATGTTTTTCCTCAAAACGAAAATCGTACCACAAAAGATGATAATGTACTACCATGCTTGTTTGTAGCAGCTATCAACTGAAAGCAGCATGGGTACTCACTGCCTTCTGCATGTACTCGGCAGAGAATTTGTGAATTGGTGTGCCGCGATGTGGTGTTCTGCATACTTTTCATGTGTAGACAGGCTAACACCACAAATGTTGCATTTCGTAAGCTTATTGACTGCTTTGTAGGCATTCCCAACTTGCTGCAGCATGTTTTTCCTCTAAATGAAAATCGTACCACAAAAGATTACAATGTACTGACATTCTTTTTTGTAGAAACTATCAACTGAAAACAGCATGGGTACTCGGCAGCGAATTTGGGAATTTGTGTGCTGTGATGGTGTGTTCTGCATACTCTTCAGGTGCAAACAGGCCAACACTACAATTGTTGCATTTCATAAGCTTATTGACTACTGTGGCTACTTTGTAGGCGTACCTAATGTGCTGCTGCATGTTTTTTCTCTAAATGAAAATCGTACCACAAAAAAACTATTATGTGCTGCCATTCTCTTTTGTAGCAACTATCAACTCAAAACAGCACGGGTACTCACCGCATCGCACGTATTCGGCGGCGAATTTGTGATTTTGTGTGCTGCGATGTGCTGTTCTGCATACTTTGCTCTTTGGTCTGTTCGATGACAAACTTGAGTTGTGTCTTGAGGTTTAAAATAACGTAGAAGGAGCTTTCATCTTCTAAAGTTCACACTGCGTTGACCCTACGACAGTTGGTGTTTTTAGCAGAATTGTCATGCTCTGTCTTGGTGCCCTTGCATAGTTCACAGAAGTAGTGCTGAACAGTATCTTTCATTTGTTTTGCACATTTGATTTGTTTTCCCACTCGCCAGCTTTTTTGGGAGCCACATGACGTACAAACCTGCAGTTCTCATGCGGCTCTTTTAGAGCTATCCATTTGCTGGATTCCGTCACATAAATAGAATAGAATAGAATATCAGAGCGAGAAATTAAGACATAAATGACTAATTTTCCTCCCTCACCCTCTGCTTCACAAATTAAATGAGGTCATTCTGTTAGCCTTCACCTCAATGAGTGCATTGTTTTTTTATATAATTTCTTATCACACACTAGCTATTCGAGAAAAGTTGTGCATCTAAAGACTCTATGTCACACTGCTCTGTATTCTCATTGCATATAGCTACCTACACCGAAGCGAAGATCGACAATTGTGCCCAAAGCAAAGCTACTTATGGCTTTGTTGGAGGCAAGCTTTTGGCTATGCAGCCTGGCAGAAATTTTACTACTGATTGATTGATATGTCGAATTTAACGTCCCAAAACCACCATATGATTATGAGAGACGCCGAAATTTTACTACTCTTGTGGTCATCCTACAATAAGTATACTGTCATAACTTTTAACAATGTACTTTGTGAAAATTTAAGCTGTTGAACACTGGAGATATGCTGGCGATCAGATGTACACTGTGCATAATCATGGAAAAAAGCAGCACAATTATTAAATTGACACAAAGAGTGTAAACGAGCTTGAGCCATCTGCACTATGGTGATCGTTTCGCTTGCATAGAAGTGCCCACTAACTTTAAACACCAGAGGTTATCCACGCATGCATATTTGGGCACTGTTCAAGTCAGTCCTGCCACAAGCAGGACAGAGAAGTTGTTGTGGGGGAGAGGGGGCAGTCGGGGAATGACTGCCCCTCCTACTTGTCTAAGAGTGGCGGGCCATGCCTAGTTCGAGCAGCTTTGGTGGCTTTAATGGTGAAGTTTAACGTTTAAATTGAATGCTTTGCTAGCACTTATTTATTTATTTATTTATTTATTTGTAAATACTGCCAATCCTAAAAGGATCATAGCAGGAGGGCATATACAATAGTTGAATACAACATAACACAAATTGTGATACAATGGAAACACCAACTAATTATATAAAAAAGTGCAACACAAGAGCGATTAGTGACACAATAATATAAAAAAAAACAGGCTCGCATAATAAAACCGTAGGCAAGGGAAGAAAAAAAAAAGGAGAAAAAGAGGAAAAGAAAAAGCATTGTGAGACTATGGTGTAAGCATTTTTACACAGTGGTGCTTTAGAGCGAGGCGACAAATGCATACTGTGGGGTTTCTGGTATTTGAAAAGAAAAAAAGTAAGAGAGACAATGCATGAAGAACTGTGACAGGTGTTCAAGGTACGCTTTCAAGTGCAGTTAGGAACTGTGTTAGTGATGTGCTTTCTATGATATGTAAGGGAAGGTTATTCCATTCTCTTATGGTCAATGGAAAAAATGAATTTTTGAAACAGTCGGTATGGAAAGGTGTATTCTGTGAGCATCTGCGTATGGTTATGTCTGGTAGGGCATGTTTGTAAGCTTGTTACGAAGTTTGTGGCATCAATATTTACTTTGTTATGAACTATTATGTACATAAATTTCAGTCTAGCTATTCTGGCTCGGCGCTGAAGAGTATCTATACCAGCAGTTTCCATTAACACCGTAGGTGATTCATGTGGCCCATACTTGTTAAAGATGAACCGTATTGCCTTTCTTTGTACACCTTCAAGTTTAGCGATGTCTTGTTTAGTAAAAGGAATCCATACTATGTTTCCGTACTCTAGTATCGGTCGGACAAATGTATTATAAGCGAACAGTTTAATATCTATGGGGGCTAAACGGAGGCGGCGTCTGATGAAAAAGAGTCGTTTGAGCGCGGTCGCTGTTATGTGGCTTATGTGACTACTCCATCTAAGGTCCTCAGTTATTGTTAATCCCAAGTATTTATGTTCAGTAATGGTGCTTAATTCCATGTCATTAATTTTATACGGGAATAATGATTTATTCCTTTTTCTCGACATTATGAGTAGGGTTGATTTTTTTGCATTTAATGTCATTTGCCAATCGGAGCACCGTTTCATTACTGTTTGTAAAGCGCAATCAAGGGCTACATGAACTTCATGTGTGTTGATTATATTATAGATAATGCAGTCATCTGCAAACAGTCTGATGTTGACATGTATATTAGCGGGTAGGTCGTTGATGAATATTAAAAAAAAGAACCGGAGCCAAAACACAACCATGTGGTACACCGGATATTACTTGGGCAGTATCAGACGACTGGCCGTCAATTTCAACAAACTGTAAACGATCTTTTAAATAATCAGTTATCCAATTAATTATGTGGCCGTTACCTAGCGTTAACTTAAGCTTATAAATTAGTTTCTGATGAGTCACTCAGTCGAAGGCCTTTGAAAAATCTACTAGTATAAGGTCAATTTGTTTTCTGGAATCGATGCCCAGAGACAGGTCGTGAAAAAGTTCCAAAAGTTGTGTCACCGTAGACAATCCACGGCGAAAGCCATGTTGGAAGGGCGTTAGGATAGACTCAGCGTCAAGAACGATCTTATGTGTTTGAGAATAACGTGTTCGAGTATTTTAGATGCTGCGCATGTTATTGAGATAGGCCTGAAATTAGCTGGGTCATGCCTGTTTCCGAATTCGTGTGATTTATGATTCCGGATTTGTGATTGTGTGTGATTTATTTATACTGTAGATGCCATCAGGAATCGATAGTATAAATAAATGCATTATTAATGAATAAATCAAATAAATTTCCAGCTAGCATTTTACAGTATATATAAATACATTAATAATGAATAAATCAAGGAAATGTTCAGCTGGCATTTGAGTGTTGTTATATGTTCTCAAAAATTTGTGGAAGCTAACTAACCCATAGGAGTGTTTTATTTGTATCAGCATGCTAGAGCACTACCATATGTTTCAGAAGACTTGTCAATAAATGTCAGTTGACAAAAGGCTGATAGAAATGCTAACCATGAATAGGCATGACCACAGCCCAAAGGTGTAGGCATGTTTGTTTCTTGGGGGGGGGGGGGGGGAAGAGGGGGAAAGGGGCATATTTAATACAAAGAAGAGTCGGGGCTGGCAGATGTGCTCTATATGCCCTAGCAAAAATATTTCTGAAAGGTGAAACAGGGAGGCATGTCCCACCTGTGCCACCCCCTAGCTACACCTCTGCCAAAACCTCGGCAAAAAAAAAAAAATGGAGCTCACTTGCACTCACACTAAAAACTTTTCTCAACTAGAAAAATTTCACTCATACCATTAATGAGTAAACTTCAAAAACAGTGTCTTTTGTTCTGGCTTTGTTTTTAGCACTAGCCAGTTTAGCTTGCCCACTTAAGGCCATCCTATAAATTGGAACCGTGCTTTATAAAGTGCACTGAAAGCATTAGGTAATAAACAATTCAATCTGAAATTTCCCCATTTTTTAATAATTTTGGCTTCAACCTATGTTTCTCGACAAGTTTATAAGTTCACATAAAATTTTACTCGCCTTAACACGGTGCCTTGCTCACAGCACCAGCTGCAGTCATAATACCCATTTAACTGCTTCATGTTCAGCAGCGCTGCTCTGGCCGAAAAGTCTAAGCAACAAAAACTTGCATGGACTGCTGACCCTATGGTAGTTCCTGCACATGCCCATGCAATACTTCCAATGCTTCTTACTTCATCTGCAATCTTGCTCATGAAAACATGCTTCGATGGATGAACCTTGAAGAACCATAGGCCCGAGAGAGCAATGTTCCGCCACTGAAGTTTCAAGAGGAGTATATTAATTACTACCGGTATGGTCCGAATCCTGTTCTTACTTGACTTGAACATGGGTGCCCAATCAGTGTTGAAAGTCAACACAATGCCAGTCCGAAACATATTCAACTGTCGTCGTGTACTCCTGCAGAGGTCTCCATCGGTAACATCACTGTACACTCCAGGCTCACGATTCTCTAGCGAGAGCTTCCGTAAACTCTCGAGAAGTGCACCACTGGCACGCTTGGTTACGTCTTGTAGCTGTTGCTTTATATTGAAAATACCAAACTACCAGTAGAGATAAACTTTTGTGAGCTTTTTTTACATTGCAGTTGTCGCAGATGATGTCACTTTTTACAGGAATTGGACCTGAACTGGCAAGATAATTGGGACAAGTGCGGCAGTACGTGTGGACTCGTAATGTTCTCTTTTTCCAAATTTATCAAAGTCGGTATGTTGTCGAGGGCAGCACACCTCCAAATAGGGCATTAAAAAGGGTTAGCAGACCTTCCACCATGTCCATGGAAGGAGGCGCATGAGAGAGCGAAAGTGTGGTCGTCACGGCTTTTATAATAAAATATGTCTGAACTCAACTATAATTTCACTGTTCCCAAATATTCTCACGGCTCCGTGTTCGTCGTACACTCATGCACAGTGTCCCACAACTGAATTTAGACCTCTGGGTGGTTTACCGGCCCTTTAACAGTATACTGGTAGATTTCGTGAATTGCGACATACTGAAAAACTTTAGCAAGCAAGTCACGAAATTCATACCACCTTTAATGCACGCAGTCAACTACTCAGGGGGAACGTAGCTTTCAGCATGAAAAATCTAATGCCGTCTTGTGTAAGTATTCAATGCTAGAATTGTTTTGTAGCTGATAGCAGACAGCATGAATTATTTGCAACAACTCTCACTTTTGTTTTTTGGTTTTTTTTGCCTTTAACTTGAAATCTATCTGCAATATTTCTGTTTATTTGGTGTCTACACATCCAAGATGTGCCCACAACATGTTACGTACTTATGAAGTACGTTTTTTGTTGTAATGTCCTCGCTTCTGTGACGTAAGGAAAATTAGCAACCTATCTAAAGGTATGTTTTAATTTTTATTTTACATAATTTAACTGTAGAATCAATTAAATAAAGGTCGCTGTTAGAAGCTGGTAAATGAAAATAATTTTTATTTTGTTCGGCAGTTACAATATTCAGGCACTACTAAATGAATGTTTAGCAGCAACACATTAGTATCAGCATATTTACTTATGGAAAGATGAAAAAAAAGATACCATTTTCTTCAAGAAACAGTTGTTGCATGATATTGCATGGATATCTATATTCATCGGGTCCTTACCTGCATAGTCTATCTTCTAAGCTGATATTTATTCTATGAACAGGATGTGAACAGCCTTTCAGAGCTTCGCAAGGTGGTACAAGTATTCTTGAGGGATCAGGTTATTGAGGCATGGCAGGGCATAGAAAAGAAGCCAATGCTTCCAATCTCAAGCCTTCTAAAGAATCCCGTCATCAATGCGTTGGGGTGAGCGTGTGATGCATTGACGAGGCTGAATGGTTAAGAGGCGGCTATTGACTTCTCTCTCAGATGATGGGCTGCCTGCATACATAAAATGACAGAATTATTTTTATGCAACATGTTCAAATAAAAAAAAAAACATCTCTTCACTGGTGTGGACGTAAACCACTAGGTTATATGATCTACTGCTTATTCATTATTGTCTTGTATAGTTCAAGCACTCAGTTTTCTGTAAATGGCAAAAACAACTTTGCAATAATTATTTGGGCCAACATGATAGTTTCACCTGTTCCAGCCATATATATAGAGAGAGGCCTGCAAGTTGCGAGTGCTGCCTTAATATTGTATTTGTTATGTCAGTTATAAAAAATATTACAACACATCTGCACGAGAGTAGCTCTTGTTTCGAAACATGAGCAGACAACAGTGATGACGACCAGCATTGTTGAAAGTGTAGAGCACTTGTGAGCTAGTGCTTGCGGCTTGTTACTGCTCTCTCTAGAATAGGCGAAATGTGTGAAGGACAAAATATGTATGTCACATAAAGGGGTACCACTTTCTCGGCTTTCATTTCTTTTGCTTACTTTTGAATGATCTGAACACTTATATGACAAGTACTACTAGTCGTCCTACTACGTAAACTTGCCATTCTCTTATGTTGTCAAGGTGGTTCTCTATTTTCCTTTTAGATTCATTCAACACAACACAATTATTTCAGGGATAAAACCTTTACTATAAAACTTTCTACTCTGTTTACCATGTTAACTTTTTCTTTTTCATAAATAAAATATATACTTAATTTGTTTTCTGTATTTCTTGTACTGTTAAATATTGTTACTGTCTTGTTTCTTTTTATCATCTGACTGCATTTTGTGACATGCTTATTACAACTCTCACTAACCTTGCAACATTTCGTTGTGAGCTACACACTGAGCTTGTTTTGCAACAAATGTTCACGTCACATAAGAGATTGCTGTGGCTCTTTGCTACAAGTTATGTCTTTATTAAACATCACAGGTAAATGAATATGTAAAATGTACATGTCTACATAAAACCTTTCTGGACAAATACTAGTACTGAACAACAGATCTGCCTTGTCACCCCAGCAGAATACAGTGCATGTATTGTGCACTGAGTCCCTTCAGAAGGTTGAAACCTGAAAAAGATTATGATAAACACATGCATTAAGTATTAAGGAGAACTAATGATAATGCTCTCACCAAAGCCATTTAACCTGCATCGCAGGCGTATAGCCGACATCCCAGGCTGCATACATATCATTCTGCGTTGCTGCAGCTAGTGCTATCATAGATATGAATGAAGGAAGAGCTAACGTTATTCCTGGCTCAGGTAACTTTTGCATAGTGATGTGCTTATGGTAGGGTAACACAGACTGCATTATAAACCAACTAACCTATGGGATACCTCATTTACTTGTATATAATGCTACGTACGGTATCCTAAGGGGTGTTGTATATTTAGTTGCGGCCCTTTGTAAGGCTGCAGCGGTGTGTGCCGTTTCTCTTGCCTGTGTCAATCGCATAATGCGTTCATACCAGCTAGGCAGAGTTTTTTTACTGACAAATATTGTTTTACTGTCCTGTACTGAAGATGCGTATATAAGTTGTAGAGACATATAAATTGCATAAAATGCCATTTTTAGTGGTGACAACAAATTTTGTGCATCTATCAAGCTATGAAACGTTTGTAGCAAATGCAAGTTTTTCAAAAAATAATAATGGCATTGGCAAGGCCTGAACTTTTGGCATGATGTGATACATTCATCACAGAAAAAAAGGTGAGCCAATACAAACTAAACCCCGCAGGGGCGCTTGCGCAGGTAGGCGTTTGGTGTGTTGCGACACCACGGACCCGAGCTAACGGGGGAGTTTCTACTCCCTCCCACGCCTATCTGTGCGTGGCTTCGCCGTGTCCCGGGGAAAAGGGGATCCTGGGGGTTGAGCCCACGCTGGGTGATTAGACCGTTAAGGCCCCCCTGGCAGAGGCAACACACCTCTTTGGCCCCGGCTTCACGTAGATGGGCACCCCTGGGCTGACCCACCCAGGGGAAATCGGCAGTCCCCTTTTCCTATCTCTCTCTCGCTACATCTTTGTCTTTATCTCTTACTATTTATCTGTCCTGTCTTCTACTCTCTTCCGTTTACTTCCGAACTTCCTGGCGGCTAGGGTTAACCCTGTGCAAATAGCCTACCTTGGTCTAGGCGCATTGGGTTATAGTGGCGTTGTACGGCTGGCGTCTGCAGGTTTCAGCATCCGCAAACTCGTAGCGTCCCCTCGTTGGGCTCCGTGGTGGGTGGCTGCCAACGCTGCTGAACAAAAATAAGACAGGCATGCATAGAGCATTCCCCCTACTGTCTGATCGTACCGGCTTAAAGCGGGTACGCACCGATGATATAAATTTTTTCAACCAGCCAAAAGAAACATGTCCTCACTTTCATGTTATCCACTGTGAAAAAACTGAAAAGCAAGCCAGGACCGTCTCTCCTTTCCTAGTTTCTAGATGTCTTACCGAAACTCTTGGCACAGGATACAAAGTAACCAAAATGGCTAGTGGAGACCTTCTCCTCGAAATCCGTGACAAAGAACAATTTGAAAAGCTAGATCGTCTTGCAGATTTCGGTGGCATACGAATAACCATAACACCACATAGATCAATGAACACAACTCGCGGAGTGGTATCTGACATGGACTTACTTGACTTGACTGAGACTGAACTTTTGGAGGGGTGCAACAGCCAAAATCTCACTAATGTACAGAGAATCATCATCAGAAGAGATAATAAGGAAACATCGACAAAACACTTAATACTCACGTTTGCATCCAGTAAACTACCGGAATCTATTCAAACAGGGTACACGAAGACATCTATCAGGCCGTACATACCAAACCCTCGTTGTTGCTTCCAATGCCAGAGTTATGGCCATGGCTCTAAAACCTGTCGTGGTCGCCAGACTTGTGCACAATGTGGAGTCCTAGGCCACCTGTCTGAAAACTGCAAACAAGCGCCACACTGTGTAAACTGCGAAAGAAACCATGCCGCATATTCACGCTCCTGCACATACTGGAAAAAAGAAAAAGAAATAATTACGTTGAAGGTGAAGGAGAACATTACATTTAAGGAAGCACGGCGAAGAGTCGCTCCATTCTATGGACCTACATACGCTGATGCGGCGCGTCAGGGAGCACCGCCGCACCAGCCCTCGCCACTCCTTCGGCCCGCGCATACCGAGCCGGTGGTTGTGGCACCTGCCCCCAAGGCGGCTGTAGCCCAGGCTACACCGCCTACTCCCAAACAGAGACCGGAGACTCCAGAGTCCTCGGGTCTCAAGACCTAACCTCACCAGGCGAGGCCCGAAATTTTAACTAACAGCCCGCACGTGCGGGCATCCAGTGCCTCCGAGGAGGCAATGGATATGTCGGTACCCTTGGTGCTGAAAGAGCGGCGTGGCTCCTTGGAGCGCGTCGAGAAAACAAAAAAAGCAGATAACAGGGCCTGGTGACGGCCCTGTTAAGTGAACTCAAACTCCCTGTCTAAACAGCCACTTGCTTTTCGTACACACAGCACTATTTTACATTCACCATGAACACTCAAAATATACAATGGAACGTCGGGGGCCTTCTCAGAAACCTTGACGACATCCAAGAACTCTGACACGAACACTCACCAAAAGTTCTGTGTGTACAAGAAACACACCCTAATTTAAAACACACAAATTTTTTTTGTAAATACGTTATTTTCCGAAAAGACCGTGTTGATGCCATGACATCATCCGGAGGTGTTGCCATCATAGTGAATCAAGGAATTGCATGCACAGACTTACAACTCCAAACATCCCTTGAGGCAGTGGCTGTTCTAGCAGTTCTTTTTGATAAACTGATCACAATCTGCACTATTTACATTCCTCCTAGCTATCAGCTGCAAAAACGTGATTTACACTCTCTAATTGATGAACTTCCGGAGCCTTATGTTCTCCTTCAAGACTTTAATGCGCATAGCAGGCTATGGGGTGACTCTCGGTATAACGCGTGAGGTCGACTGATCGAAGAATTCCTTCTCTCGTCTAGCGCGTATCTCCTAAATCGAAAAGAACCAACCTATTATAATCTCGCTAATAACACCTACTCCTCCATAGACCTAACCATAGTATCTCCATCTCTTGTGCCTCTACTCCAGTGGAAAGTCGTCAGTAATCTGTACGGAAGTGATTACTTCCCCGTAGTTTTGAGCACAACTACAGCAACCGACTGCCCACCACATGTTCCCAAGTGGCTCATAAAGAGAGCCGACTGGGAACAGTTTTATGCCATCGCTCGTCTAGATTGGAGTGACATATGTACTTTAATCATTGATGTTGCTGCCGACTACTTCACAGCGTTTTTCATTGATGCTGCAACAAAATGCATCCCACAAACAAATGGACACCCTGAAAGAGGGCGTGTCCCATGATGGAACTCTGAATGCCGAAACGCGCACAAACAGCAAAACAGAGCATGGAGGTTGCTTCGGAACTCACCGACAGCCGAAAATCTTGACACCTTCAACAAATTAAAGTCTCAAGGCAGGAGAACGCGTCGGCAGGCCAGAAGAGAAAGCTGGCAGAAGTCTTTGTCAGAGATCAATCCATACACACAGAAGGCTAAAGTCTGGAACATGGTTGGTAGGATAGCAGGAAAACAAGTACACACACTTCCACTCGTAAACACTCAGGGTGATACCTTGGAAGATTAGGCAAACTTCCTCGGTGCACACTTTGAACGGGTGTCCAGCTCGTCCCACTAGACTGACACTTTCCAAAAATACAGAACAAGAATAGAAAAGCAGAAACTCGAACACAACTGCACTAGAAACGAGGCATATAACCAAGCTTTCAATCTAGCTGAGCTCTGAACATCTCTAAACTCCTGCAGTACTTCTGCCCCAGGTTCTGACCGTGTGGTGTATGAAATGTTCAAAAACCTACCAATCGAAACGCAACAAACCTTACTTTGTTTGTACAATGCTATTTGGTATTCTGGCACTATCCCTACTTCCTGGATAGAGGCTATCATTATTCCCATTTTGAAAGAGGGCAAGGACCCTTCTTTAGCTTCGAGTTATAGGCCTATTGCACTTACAAGCTGCTTCTGCAAAGTCTTCGAAAAAATGATAAACTGCCGACTTAAAGCAGACGATTTGCTAGACCCATTTCAGTGCGGGTTTCGAGAGAGTAGATCCACCACAGACCACCTTGTTCGTATCGAGGCACAGATCAGAGACGCTTTCGTCCATAAACAATATTTTCTCTCTGTGTTTCTCGATATCGAAAAGGCTTATGATACAACAAGGCGCTTTGGAATTCTAAGAGACCTGTCCCACCTTGGCGTGCAGGGTAGAATGTTTTCCATAATCGAGAGTTACTTGTCCAATTGGACATTCCATGTCCGTGTGGGCAGTGTTCTCTCCCAAACATTTGTCCAGGAAACAGGCGTGCTGCAAGGTGGGATACTTAGTTGTACACTTTTTATTATCAAAATGAATTCCTTGCACCTGTCCATCCCCTGCAATATGTTCTATTGTACATATGTCGACGACGTTCAGCTTGGCTTCAAGTCATGCAACTTGGCAATGTGTGAGCGGCAGGTTCAGTTGGATTTAAACAAGGTCTCCAAATGGGCAGAGGAAAACGGATTCCCACTGAACCCACAAAAAAGCACGTGTGTCTTGTTCTCTCGAAAGAGAGGCATGCACTCGGAACCTGACATTCGACTGAACAAGCAACGTCTGTCTGTCAAAGCCGAGCATAGATTCTTAGGCTTAATCTTGGACAACAAGTTAACCTTCGTACCACACATCAAGTATTTAAAAACAAAATGTTTAAAAGCTATGAATGTTATAAAAGTGTTGTCACGTACTACTTGGGGTAGTGATAGGCAATGCCTCATGAATCTGCATCGAAACCTCATTCGCACCCGCTTAGATTATGGGGCCGTTGTTTATCAGTCTGCGACTCAAAGTGCTTTGAAGATGCTGGACCCCGTGCACCATTTGGGCATCCGCCTTTCTATGAGTGCTTTTCGCACCAGCCCAGTAGAAAGCCTTTACGTTGAGTCAAATGAATGGTCGCTTCATCTACAGAGAACTTACATGTCCTTTGTATATTTTCTTAAGGTGAAAGCAGACAAGAAGCACCCCTCATACTCTACTAATAATGATCTGTCGAGCTCCATTCTGTTTTAAAACAGGCCTTCGATGAGGCAGCCCTTCTCAGTTCGCCTGAAGGGTCTAGCTGAAGAAACTGGAGTGTCACTTGAACACAGTTTAATGGCTCCTGTAGCATACCCGCCACCGTGGCAGTGGCAGACTATAGACTGCGATGTGTCTTTCCTAGAAGTTACAAAACATGCACCTATTGCCCATATCCAAACATACTTTTTGGAACTTCAACACAAATACGCACGTCCTGAGTTCTTTACAGATGCCTCCAAGTCTAACTCCTCTGTGTCCTACGCTGCTGTCGGCCCATCCTTTTCGGATGCTGGCCCTCTACATCCAGGCACAAGTATCTTCACAGCGGAAGCTTACACGATACTTGTGGGAGCTAAACACATCAAACAATTACAAATACAAAAAGCAGTAATTTATACAGACTCCCTAAGTGTGGTATCCGCTCTGCACAGTCTTAAAAAACAAAAAAACCCAGTCCTTGTCTCACTTTACTCCATTTTGTGCACACTCTACACACTCAAACAACATGTTGTAGTGTGCTGGGTGCCAGGGCACCGTGAGATCCAAGGCAACGTGAGGGCGGATCAGCTAGCTGCATCCGTCCACGAAAGCACTGCCCCTACACCCATATTAGTCCCGGCCCTTGATCTTTAGCCGTCTCTCAAACGAAACCTCAGGGACTACTGGCAGAGCAAGTGGGATACACACACACACAAAACAAACTACACATTATTAAGCCACACCTTGGTCATTGGCTGCCAGTATCAAAATCGCGTCATACAGAGGTAATACTAACGAGACTCAGAATAGGCCACACATACACGATACACACATATCTTTTGTCCGGTGGCGATCCACCATTGTGTGACAGATGTGGTGAAGCATTAACAGTCCTTCACATGTTAAGTCAGTGCAAACACTTAGAAACTCTAAGAAAACAGCATTTTCCATTACTCTACCGACAACATATACCTTTACACCCGGCAATGTTCGTTGGTAGGGAACCGCTTTTTAGTCATAAATCATTGTTAGCGTTTTTAAAAGAAATTCATAATTTTCATATCATGTACCCGGGCATTCCGTAGCACGACCTCTCCAGAGAGGTTTTTGCTGCGGTGGCTACACAGGAAAGCACTTGCTTCACGGCCCTTGGATGAAGGGTATGAACGAGTGAGGTACTTGTGCTAATGCCATACATGTCCACCATCATTTTTCATTATCACCAACTTTTGTCACCTATTCACACCACACACACCTTTCACGGCATGGTCATGATTTTATTACTTGTATGTTTTTACCCGCCTTACTGCGAGGACTTTTATGGCCCTTATACAGCCGCTAATCACAATCATTGTGCACATCTCTTGTCCCGTGAACTGGCGCTCTTTGGCCATCAAATGGCCCTTGCGCCAAAAAACACCATATATCATCATCATCATCACCTCCCATCTGACAAAGGGATCAGATATACAACAGCAAATACACACCTAATGAACACGTTTGCATGCTTTTGTGTGCATTTTGCCTTCTTCTGTTTAGTCATTAACGAACAGATCTGACCTAACTTTGTAGGCGCTGAAAACAGTACATCAACACCGTACCTATTAGTCACCTTTTTTACATTGTGGGAAACACTATGTAAGTAAGGCATAACATAAATTAAATAGGCCTCCTCTCCCTTCCTTCGATGCTTGGACCCCCGCCCTTGTTTTTTTAAAGAAGGCTTTCGCAAGCGCTAGGTAAAAACTGTGCCGGGTATCCAGCAGCGCCTAGACGAGCTACCTGATTCTCGAAGCTTTCAAACATCAGATGAGGGCAAGACTTGTCAGGGGCTGCCGCACAAGCTGACAACACAATGCCCCTCTTAATCAACTTTGAGTGTGCGCTATCAAAAGGCAACAAGCCTTTCTTCGATCGCGGATTGTATTTGAAGCAGATGTGCTCCTTGGCAAACTTCAGCTGTAGGTCCAGCAACTGGATTTCATTTTCGACTGGCATTTTGTGCGTGAACTTCAGGCCACTGTTGTGTCTGTTGAAAACCTCAAGGGCACCTTTCACAACACTTTGTACCCGTTCACATGGGACCTTCCCGAGCACGATAAGGCAGTCGTCCACATACCTGAAGGTGCAAACGACATCCAAATGGGACAGCTCATCCTTCAGGCGTTGATCGAAGGCTGCCAAGAATATGTCACTGAGAACAGGCGCGACTGCAGAACCAATACAAATTCCAGCTTTTTGGACGTAGGTACCCTCCTGGTGGCTGATTGCAGTGGACTCAAGGTAGAATTTCTAAAGTCATTTTTCACCTGCAAGGCGCGCAAGTGTGACTACCCGCTACACCTCATTGTGTCCGAGAAGGGCAGCTGCCAATAGTGGAAATTATGGTGGATATGGTGGGACGTAGTGGAAATTATCGTGGGTATGCCGGAACATACTGGATGGCATGGTGTACAGAAGATGGGTAAAGTGGAAACGATGGTGGGAAGTAGTGGCTAGATAGTGGTCAATAATGGGAGGCTCTGCCCACCATTGCGATAATGCTGGGTAGCACTAAGCAGATGGTGGGTGGTGCTCATTATAGTGGGTTACATGGTGTATCAAGCTGAGAAGCTCTGCCTACAATTGAAATAATGCTGGGAAGGACTAAGCAGATGGTGGGTGGTGCTTATTATAGTAGGCTACATGGTGTACCAAGCTGGGAAGCTTTGGCCCCCAATGCGATAATGCTGGGAAGCACTGAGCAGATGATATGGCTTATAATGACTGGCATATAGCATACCCAGCTGGAATGTGTAGCATATGGTGGTCATTCAAGCTAAAAATTTGCCCTTATATACATAGTTTGATGTGACGACATGAGGAGATATTTAATTTGCTATAAGTGCCAAGGCCCACAGAGTACATACACATATATCACACATAAACATATATATCATTTATCGTACTTTGCATATTCCTCAAGGTTTTCCAAGCAAATATTCAGTGACAATTCCTATAGAATATTAAATAGTATGGTTGATACTTAAGTCGTGACAGCTGTTTCAACCCAATTTATACCTTGCGGTTTTTATCCCTGCACATGCACTCAATGAGAAATAAAATGCTCAAATGAATGATGTTGCTTTCGGTAAACATAATACTGCCAGGATTTCAACATGTATGTTTAACTTGATGTCTCGACAATCATTCACAACCAATCTCGTTACTCATGTGAAACCTATTCTACTTGGCAATGTTGTGTTTGCATCACAATTGCAGTCTTCTGTTGTACTCATTTTCAAAATTTTGTGAACATTTTAAAAATGCTTCTTTAAGCTGCCACTTGTCACTGAATGCGCCAACAAGTTAACAATAAGTAACAAATTAAACACATTGTGTTGAGCATATATTTAGATCTAGAATGACAAAGTTGAGATACATTTGACAGAGTGTTCTTGCTTTTTCTTTGTGTCTGCTGTGGTAAGTATGCTTTCAAGTAGGCGTGAAGAAAGCCAACAACAAATTCGTTGTCTGACTTAGCGAATTGATTATCACACCAAGAAGCAGTTTGTCACAAAGTGAAGTTTTCCAGGCAGTTTTATTCAGCACTCTGCACACAGCTACATAATGGTATATTCAAGAAATCGAGCATTCATTTTAAATTTCTAAAGTACTGGCTAAAGTACTTGGCTGCTGACGCGCAGGTCACGGGACCAAATCCTGGCAGCGGCAGCTGCATTTTTGATGGAGGCAAAATTCTGTAGGCCCATGTGCTCAGATTTGGGTGCACATTAAAAAACCCCAGGTGGTAAAAATTTCCAGAGCCCTCCACAACTACGTCTCTCAGAATCATATGGTGGTTTCGGGATAATGAAACCCAAATATCAATCATTTCAAATTCCCATACCAATGGTGAAACAACTGCGCGAACTCTTGCAGCAAACAAATCTCGGTTTTAGAAGAAAACTTAGTGAATTCAGAACAGTTGAAAAAGACACTTTTTAGGTGACAAGTATTTTATTTGAAGCAGTAAACTTGGATAATGGAGCAGTTGAATAGCTTTAATAATTCTGTATTTCACTCAAACTCTGTCACAACTCACAAACTCTCACGGTTCTAGGCATGATTTAAGAGAAAGATGTGTTTCCTTTTGTAATGTTCACCTGTTAAGTGAAGTCTTGTCAATTTTAGCCCCCATAGTCCAACTTTATGACCAACTTCATTAGCATTTTTTTGTGCCATCATGGCAGTTTGAATTTGTTTTTTATGTACCTTCAATGTTCGTAATGAATTCATAACAATGTCTTAAGCAGCAGTAGGCAGTGAGATACTGTTTCTCGTGGTGAACAAAATACGATATCACACATTACAATGTTGCACAAAATGTTGCATGTTTAGACCCACCTTGAAAGCACAAGCGAAAATATAATTATATAGTTCTCTAACAATGAAATTGCTATATATACAACATACAATGAAAGATGTATGACAGAAAATTACAGTATATACAACATTCATTAAAATATGTGCTAGCAATATGCAAGAAAAAGTTACCTCAACATCACAAAAAAGGAGCCACAAGCATGGATTATTAAGCATTCTTTTAACTCCGATATTCCAGTTAGCAAGATTGCCGTTCAAATGAAAAAAAAACTAAACCTACGTAAGCACTATCCTCAGAAAAAATTATTGCATGTCTTTTAAACTTCCAGCATGTGAATAGAAAGCCATTAAACAGCTATTCAACGAAGATTCCTACTCCTTCCTGCCCCTAAGATGGAAGCCTGATGCCCAGGCCAATATTCTGGATTCATCTATGGAAAAAACTTTTTTGACGAACCATAAAAGGGTAACTAACCCCTTTACTTTCTCATGTAAGGTTACATGAGACACACGGAATTTGTTGATACACATTACACCTTGTGACATGGGTGATACAGTGGGATACATTTTATTTTTGTGGTAGCACTTGCAGAAACATGAGCAATATTTAAATCAATTTAGGCTTGCCTTTGTACAATACACAGAGCACAACAAGAGAAACACTTGCATTCTTGAATAGTGATAACATTACTCTTACAGTGCACGAGCTTAACCATATTGCACCAACCATGTAAATACAACTTTTCTGGTGCTGCAGTGTTTCTAACACTGCAGCAATGTGACGTGTCAGGGCACTGCGTCACATCTTACTGCATCTGCGGCTAGCGCATCAGTGTGAGCACATTCGCCCCATCTGCGCCCAAGGCTGGAGTAACCTGTGTGCTACTCTGCCCTCTGCCAAACAGGCCCAGCAGACTTCGGAGTCCGCCGGACCACGGACCACTGCAATCATGGCTAGGTCCGAAACCTCTGTGAAAGTGCCTGTGATGGCACTTTCACAGTGATGTGATGAATACAAGCCGCACTCGTCCGGTGCCTCAGACGCCGAAAGACAGGCACAGCTCTTTGAAACGCACCAAAAAAGAAAAACCCCGCATTACAGGGCACTCAAAAGGCCCTATAACCTAAGGCAACACTTGTACACAGAGCGCCACACAACTTTAAAATGACACAAATACTACAATGGAACATCAGAGGACTGCTGAGAAACCTTGACGATATCCAAGAACTTTTACACAAACATACACCAACAGTAGTGCTGTGTTCAACACACACACTTAAAATCGAAACACACCAACTTCGTACACAGGTACATTATTTTTCCAAAGAACCGAGATGATGTGATTGCACCATCCAGTGGTGTTAAAAAAAAAAACAGCCTTCACACATTTACCGCTTCGGATGTTTCTTGAGGCAGTAGCCATCCAAGCGGTTATCTTCAACAAACTAGTGATGATTTGCTTTCTTTGCTGATTTGCTGTACTACATTGTTTTGCACATGACTGACTATGCAGCCAAGCTTTCGAATTTAGAGACTATTGAAATTCCTCGATCACAGACCAGATTGACCTTGGCACTAATAACAAGACTGTCAAAATACCCGCCATGTTGGTCTAGTGGTTACGGTGCTTGACTACTGATTCGCAGGTCGTGGGGTCACATTGCAGCCACAGCATCTGCATTCAGTGTAGGCAAAGGGGCTTGAGGCTCCTGTAGTTTGATTTAGGTGCACCGTAAAGAACACAGGATGGTCAAAATTTCCAGATCCTTTCACTATACAGTGTCTCTAATAATGAAATTGTGGTTTTGGAACCATAATTTGGAACAATTATTATTATTGAAACTGTCAAAGAAAAGAAAATTTTGTGGGACATAACCTTCACTCCTCAAAAGGCTAAACATCTGTGTAAAACATGTGAAGTCTTTCAGTCTCTTTCAATTTTGTTAGGTGTCACTGATCCCGTTAATTAGGGAGGCGATCGCCGGGCTAATTCCAAGGGCCGAAGTATCGGCCCCCCAAACCGCACCACGAAAGCGTGGACAATTTAGAAGTGGTCCTTTTTGGCGCGCCAGCAGATGCCCGCTGTGGCCCAAGGAACAAGACAGAGCCGAGAGTTGATAAACAAAACAAAATTATATTCTCAATAATGGCAGATCAAAAACAATACACAAGTATACACACTCCACAATAGTTGCATACAATATGTCACCAATCAAACAACGTACTACACAGTACAATCAGCCACACTCAAAACAACGGACACAGACAACAATACGCACTACAATGCAGTCGCATGCATTGAACAACCAAGACACTTAAAGACTAAAGAGATAGAAAACCTATTCAGTCCTAAGTTCTTGGAACAAAAGTCTGGATGATACTCTTCCGAGAATCACTCACTCAAAGTCCAGCGTTGTTGTCGTTCCGCTGCCCCCGAAGTTTCTCTTCCAGGAAACCTCTGTCGTTCTGCTGCTCCCGAAGTTTCTCTTCCAGGAAACCTCGCGTCTTCAAGTGCTCCCAAAGTTTCTCTTCCAGGAAACCTCGCGTCTTCAAGTGCTCCCGAAGTTTCTCTTCCAGGAAACCTCGCGTCTTCAAGTGCTCCCAAAGTTTCTCTTCCAAGAAACCTCGCGTCTTCAAGTGCTCTCGTAGTTTCTTTTCCGGGAAACCTCGCGTCTTCAAGTGGTCCCGAAGTTTCTCTTCCAGGAAACCTCGCGTCTCCAAGTGCTCCCGAAGTTTCTCTTCCAAGAAACCTCGCGTCTTCAAGTGGCCACTCTCCAAGCTTCAAACTTCTTCGCTGAAAACACGTCGGCTTCACACACGCAGCTCTTGCCACGCATCTTCGCTCGATAGCGGTAAACACACACTCTTTCCTGTAGCTCGAGTCGTCACCCCTCAGGTGGAAATCATCTTCTTCTCCTGCTTTGTCACTACGGACAAAACCTTCGCCAACTACATGGCGGAATCCCTACGCGCTCTGGCGCTAACTTCCGTCTTCTCCTGATCTCCCATCTCTGCTGCTCGGTTAAATACCTTCCGCGCGCGATTCCAGAAAATTCTCATCATTTCGTCGGCGCGATACGCAGCGAAGGCTGGGGAGAGGGCGAGACGGTTCGAAGGCCGTCCGCGACGGATGACGCAACCCGGCATCACCACGCCCCTTTTCATCTAGAACATTCGAGGACTTGCTCGGGCGCCGATGAGAGGAGGTTCGTCGGCGAACCTACGCTTCCGAGGGGAGAGGGTCGCCGCCCGGGGAGTCTTTGGATGCTTGTTTTCTCTCTTTTTTTTATCGTTGACATCGCAAGGTCTCTCCCGCGCTTTATCGCGAGAATTTGACGGTGCGCCCTTTTTTTGAGCGCTGGTTTTGTGACATTAGGAAGGTCGCAAATGAAGGTCTTCTCTTCGTGTGAAAAATTTATGTACAGACAACAATCACTCACTTCTCCTGGTAACAACAGCTCCAAATCTCTGTCTGGTGACAGGAAGCATTCCTTCACTTGAGGAGGCACTGCAGCTGTATCAGCAATCATTACTGGCCGGCAGAAGAGAACACACATGTCTACTTCTTTTACAAGCAGTATGCAATCAATACGCTTATAAAAACCACTTTCTGTTTTGACAAATGTGGTGTCCGACTTTAATGCTCTCTTATAAGTGGTACTGTGGAAAACTTGTCTCCTCGTGATGAAACGCTCATACTCTATGACCTGTGTTAAGCAGATATCATAAGAGTGCATAAGTGTCTCTCTCTCATGAGAATTAAGAGCTTGCTCTTCTCCTTTTCCCAGCAATGTCACATTACACACATTTAGTGCACTTTTCAGTGGTTGATACCCAATAAGATTTTCGCAATGTTCTTTCTCGGAGAAAGAGAGGAGAGGGCTTTTCATAAGTTGATGCAGCTTTTGAATCATTATGACGCGCTCAGTAATCTGCTGTGGCTGTCCATGGGCAGCAGACACAGGCGCACTATGTCTCTATTTCCTCTTTCAAAGACAAAGGCCGAATGTGCCCAAAGTGGACCAAGTGATCGAACGCAGTTTCCTAAGTGCTGCAAAGCGTGCACGTTGAATGTCATGAATGCCGTATCGTAGAGTGCCTCACATCGGGAAACAAAATTACCCAGGAGTGTCCTTGAAAAAGAAAGAAACATTTTGAAATGAGGCAAACATGAGGAAAAGCACAAGCATACTCCATTGTTCTTCTGTGATAAACGTTCCATAGGCCTTAGTGCACATGTTTGCAATCAATCTGAGTTATAAAGCTTCACACCAGCAAGCTGCACTGTAAACTACAAAGGATGGCACTGACAAAAAATTCTGCAAATCCACCTTTCATTGAAATCAGTTTCACGCGAAGCAGCTAGCAAGCAAATAAATGTCTATGCTGCATTTTTTTTTGCTTTGAGCCAAGTGTTACTAGGTGGATGGACGTTAAGGGCACTAGCTGGGTGCACATCATGCATTTATTAGGAATGTCAACTACCTACATTGCTGTCTACTGGTGAATACACTGAGTAACTTAGGGTCCATCATAACGTCAGCACTCACGTGACAGCCGAGGAATTGGTATCATCAAAACAAAGTGTGCTTTACGGTGTCACAATCTGAATATCACACGTAACTTTCATTGGATTCGTTGGCATTCTCCCCCGGAGTAGAGCAATACTTGAATATAGCTAGCTGAATCATAGCAATACAAATGTAATGCTTATTAGATTGCTATAAAAGAGAAACAAACACGGAAACCACAAGTGATGTTAACCGGACATGATGTCTGTCTCATAGGTTTACGTATGTGATGTTTATTGCTTTGTTAGAAAACTATATAACCAGCGCTGCACTCACAATTGAAGTTGCACCGAACTTGTGCCTGCATAGTGTTTTTTCCTAATGCAGTATCAACAACTGGTGTAGCTCCGTGGTAGCATACTGGAGTGCCTTGCAGAATGCTTTGGTTCGACTCCTGTTGAGATCCTGATTTTTTTTATCTTTACATTCAACGGTTCAACGTAGCCGATATCAGTTTATTCTGATGCTCTCACATTTAAGTTACTAATATCTTTTCTCACCAATCCTGGGTAAATATAAAACTGTCAACACCTGTGGGCTATACCTGCATACCGCGGCCCACGGTATACAGCTAGGAATAAAGGGAAATGAGGCAGACAGCCTTGCCAAAAAAGCATTGAATGAAAAACGAGATTGAGCAATTCCTATGTCTGGAATGGACATTCGACATTTTATAACGCAAGGATCTAATCTTTGTTCTATAGACGAGTGGTTTGTGAGACCTAAATCAATGGAATCAGTACTTTATGAAGTTGAACTGCTCAGAAAATTTTCAATAGGGACAGATCTCCCACGACATTTAGAGACATTAATCCACAGACTTTGGCTGGAAGTAGGATACGCAGCTTCCTGCACAAAATACATCAATCCAACTCACCGGAATGCCATTGTGTTCATGCAGAAGAAAATTTTTGCCATATTCTTTTGAAGTGCATAAAGTATGCGAATTAAAGAGAAAAAGTAAAGAACAAACTAGCAAGTTTGGACAGCCGGCCCCTCACATTAAAGAAAAAAGGCGAACATATTCCTAACAGACTTCTTAGTAGAGACCGGGCTGGATTAGCACCTGTGATACACAGCCAGAGGTTGACATACATAAAATTACATGCTAGTGCATATACTGAGAGTTGAAACAGGAAGGTGGGCATGTGAACATTTTATGAGAGTGTGAACTGCTGCAAGCAAACTGTACATTGGCATGATTTTTCAACTAGTTTCAGTGTGCTATTATGGGTTTTTTTTTTCTGACTTCATATTTGAGTACCATTCAGCATTACTATTTTTTTTTTTTCGCTGGAAAGCTTATTGATAAGGATAGCCGAGGCAGTGTGGACTTCAACCTCTAAACAGCAAAACAAAACATGGTATGAGCTACACGCGACTAGAGGAAAGAGTTTGAAGATGTATGCGGCAACATAATAATGATATTCATGCGATGACCAGACAGTTCTCAAACTCTCTTACCCACCCATACCAACTTTGGTCTACAACAAGTTAAAGAGGCGATGACGACAGAACCCAGACATATGTGGCTAGATAGATAAGTAGATAGGCTCAAAAAGCCTGTAGTTCGCAAATTTAAAACACATTTTTGCCTACTCGAGGCTTTTTATAACTCAACTTTGTCAAAGTTCAAGAGTACACTATAAGATATCAAGAGAGCTATCTTGCACAAAATTTGTGATAGAATAGAATAAAATGCTATTAGAGGACGCGAGGGAGCAAACATCACGCCACAGGGGTTTGGTCGAGGCTACAATGATCTGACGCCACAACATTGAAAGAAGTAGTGCTGTCAATTATTTTGGCAAAGAATTGGCACAGAAGGAATGAAGACACAGAATGATCTTGAATGATATAGATTAGATTTAAACATGAGCACTTGGGCCGCAGAATCAAATTAACTAGCTTTTAGTCTAGTTTACTCCAGTGCTGTGCTAATGATTCATGCGGCGGTGCTCCCAGCGAATGTGTCGTGAGATTGTGAAAACACATAGCAATTTATCAACCAGTAACAAAAATGAATTTTTAAAGTCAGCATACTATTCAGCTTCCAGCCTTGAAAAACGATGCCCTCCAGTATTGATGTTCACTCAAGATAATTCTAGTATATTCATGCATTCAGTACATGTCTGCATTCTCTTAGCAGATGACCAAGATGTCATTGTGTTCTTTCAGGGTGCTCGGTTTGCCCTTCGCATGTTGGCAATTTGCCCCCCCCCCCTCCTCTTGTGACCTACCATTGCATTCTATCACAGACTGCATACAGGATAACACCCCAGCTATATTCAAGTAAATGCGATATTTACAAATGTTAAAGTCAAATCAAGATTACCTGCTTTATCGATGTCACAAGGGTCTAATTTCTCACGAAGAAGGATGTGGATTGCTTCTGAGAGCAATGACAAGTGCCTCCAATATTCAGGCTGCAGGATACCATGAAGGCAAGAGAGTGCATAGAATAATATCCATTGCCTCCACTCAGATGCCTTCCAGTGGCCACAATCTTTCAGTGGTCGTCGCAGCCTGGTCACGCAGTGTGGGGGCTTTATGGCAAGCAGACGTGACTCTAGCTTGGCCAAAATTGAAGGTGCACCTGTAAACAGAAATATAGTGGTGTAAATAACCAACCAAAAAAAAAACAGTGACTGAACACCATGTCGTAACAAGAAACTAATTTACTATTTACCTGTCTGCAGCTGCATTTGCCACCCCGCAGGGGCGCCTGCGCAAGTAGGCGTTTGGTGTGTAGCGACACCACGGACCCGAGCTAACGGGGGAGTTTTGACTCCCTCCCACGTCTAGCCGTGCGTGGCTTTGCCGTGTCCGGGGAAAAGGGGATCCTGGGGGTTGAGCTGACGCTGGGTGATTGGACCTTTAAGGCCCCCCGGCAGAGACAACACACTCCTTTGGCCCCGGCTTCATGTAGACGGCACCCCTGGGCTGACCCACCCAGGGGAAATCCGGCAGTCGCCTTTTACTATCTCTCTCTCCCTACATCTTCGTCTTTATCTCTCACTATTTATCTGTCCTGTCTTCTACCCTCTTCTGTCTCCTTCCAAACTTCCTGGCGGCTAGGGTTAACCCTGTGCAAGTAGCCCACCTTGGTCTAGGCGGATTGGGTTATAGTAGCGTTGTACGGCTGGCGTCTGCAGGTTTTAGCATCCGCAAACTTGTAGCGTCCCCTCGTTGGGCTCCGTGGTGGGTAACCGCCAATGCTTCTGAAGAAAATTAAACTGGCATGCATAGAGCGTTTCTCTTGTTAAGTGATCGTACCGCCTTAAAGCGCGTACGCACCGAAGACTTAGGATTTTTCAACCGATCAAGTGAGAACTTCCCCCATTTTCATGTTATACATAGTGAGATAAGCAGCAAGCAAGCCAGAACTGTATCCCCCTTTGTAGTAGCCACATGTCTCACAGAAACTCTTGGAGCCGGAAACAAAGTTACCAAAATGGCCAGCGGAGACCTCCTCCTTGAAGTTCGAGAAAAAGAACAGTTTGAAAAGCTACAGAATCTTTCAACTTTTGGTGACACTCCCATCACTGTAACGCCACACAGATCTATGAACACAACCCGTGGAGTAGTATCTGATGCTGATTTGCTCGGCTTGACTGAAGAGGAACTTCTGGAGGGGTGGAAGAGTCGGAATGTGACCAATGTACAAACGATCACCATTAGAAGAGACAACAACGTAACACCAACAAAACACCTAATACTCACGTTCGCTTCCACTAATCTGCCAGAAAGTATTCAAACAGGGTACACTAAGACGTCGATCAGACCATACATACCTAACCCACGCCGTTGTTTTAAATGCCAGAAGTATGGCCAGGGCTCACAAAGCTGTCGTGGTCACCAAACTTGTGCACAAAGTGGAGTGTCAGGCCACAATTCTGACAATTGCGAAGAACCATCACACTGTGTGAACGGTGGCAGAAATCATGCCGCATACTCACGGTCTTGCTCATTTTGCAAAAAAGAAAAAGAAATCATCACATTGAAAATTAAAGAAAATATCACATTCAAGGAAGCAAGACGAAGAGTGTCGCCATTTTATGGCGCTACATATGCTGATGCGGCGTGTCATGGGGCAACGCAGCACCAGCCCTCCCCACTCTTTCGGCCAGCGCAGAGCGAGCCGTCGGCTGTGGCGCCTGCCCCCAAGGCTGCAGTAGTTCAATCTACTCCGCCTCCTAGCGAATTGAGTTCGGAGACTCCAGGGTCCTCTGGTCTCAAGGCCTCCCCTCACCAGGCGAGGCCTAAAATTCGAACCACCAGCTCGCATGTGCGGGCACCCAGTGCCTCTGAGGAGGCAATGGACACAACGGTACCCTTGGTACCAAAACTGCAGCGCGGCTTCTTGGAGCGCGCCAAGAAAAATAAAAAACCAATAACGGCGCCGAATGACCGTCCTGCCACCTGAATTAAGGAGCTAACTCCAACACAGGATACTCTTTGTACACACAGCAGTATCTCTCTTGTTTAAATATGCAGACAGAAATATTACAGTGGAACATCCGAGGCCTTCTTCGAAACCTCGATTACTTACAAGAACTCCTCCATGAACACAATCCAAGAGTGCTGTGTGTACAAGATACACGCTTAAAACAAACAATACAAACTTTTTACGTAACTACGTAATCTTCCGAAAGGATAGAGATGATGCCATGCCACCATTCGGTGGTGTAGCGGTCATAGTTAGTCAAGGTATAGCATGCACACAATTACTCTTAAAACTTCCCTCGAGGCGGTGGCTGTTCGAGCAGTTATTCTAAACAAACTTGTCACTGTCTGCTTTTTGTACATACCTCCGCACCACCGTCTTGAAAAACTTCAATTCCAGTCTTTAATAGACGAACTACCTGAACCTTATCTGGTCCTTGGGGACCTGAACGCACATAATCGTCTGTGGGGTGACTCTCGCTGTGATGCACGAGGTCGTCTCATTGAACAATTCCTCATTTCATCAGATACTTGTCTGTTGAATAGGAAATAGGCAACATACTATAACCTTGCCAACAAAACTAACTCTTTCATAGATCTCAGTATCGCATCTCCTTCACTTGTACCATTACTTCAGTCGAAAGTCATAAATAATCCATATGGAAGTGACCATTTTCCTTTAGTCTTGAGTACACCAATAATATATGAATGCTTTCCACATGTTCCCAAAAGGCTGGTAAACAAAGCCGACTGGGAACAATTTCAAAAGATTACTCACTTAAGTTCGACTGACATATGAAGCTGTGCAGTACTTCACAGCTTTTCTTACTGACGCAGCAGCCAAGTGCATTCCACAAACATCTGGACTGCCCGGCAAACGATACGTCCCTTGGTGGAACACTGAGTGTCAGAACGCGTCAAAGGAACATAACAGGGCATGGAGGTTGCTGCGGGACTTGCCGACAGCGGACAACCTTGAGAGCTTCAAGAAAATAAAATCTCGAGGCAGGAGAACGCGTCGGCAGGCCAGAAGAGAAAGCTGGCACAAGTTTTTATCAGGGATAAATTCATATACACAAGAGGCTAAAGTCTGGAACATGATTCGTAGGGTAGTAGGAAGACAAGTACACTCACTCCCACTCGTAAACACACAGGGTGACAGCCTGGAAGATCAGGCGAACTTCCTTGGTGCACACTACGAGCAAGTGTCTAGCTCGTCACACTATACTGAAGCTTTCCAAAGATATAAAGGAAAGATAGAAAAACAGAAACTAGAATACAAGTGTACAAATCACGAGGCATACAACCAACCTTTCAACTTAGCTGAGCTACAAACATCACTAAACTCTTGCAGTAATTCTGCCCCAGGCTACGACCATGTCCCGTATGAAATGTTGAAAAACCTGCCGCTCAAAACGCGAAAAACTCTACCCTCTCTATACAATGCTATCTGGCTTTCTGGCACCATTCCTGCTTCCTGGAAAGAGGCTATTGTTATCCCTATTTTGAAACAGGGCAAGGACCCTTCCTCAGTTTCAAGTTATAGGCCCATTGCACTAACCAGCTGCCTTTGTAAACTTTTTGAAAAAATGATAAACCGCCGACTTTTACATTTCCTTGAAACACACAATCTGCTTGACCAATACCAATGTGGGTTTCGAGAGGGTAGATCCACCACCAACCATCTGGTGCGTATCGAGTCACAGATCCGAGACGCTTTCGTCCACAAACAATACTTCCTCTCTGTGCTTCTCGTTATCGAGAAGGCTTCAACACAACATGGCGTTTTGGCATGTTAAGAGACTTGTCTCACCTGGGTATGCACGATAGAATGCTTTCCATAATGGAGAGTTACTTGTCCAATTGGAAATTTCGTGTCCGTGTGGGCAGTATTCTCTCCCAAACTATTGTGCAAGAAACGGTAGTAACGCAAGGTGGTGTACTTAGTTGTACACTTTTTATTATCAAAATGAATTCCTTGCACCTGTCCATCCCCTGCAACATGTTTTATTCCACATATGTCGATGGCGTCCAGCTTGGCTTTAAGTCATGCAACCTAGCAATGTGTGAGCGGCAGGTTCAGTTAGGTTTAAACAAGGTCTCTAAATGGACAGAGGAAAACGGATTCCGGCTGAACCCAGAAAAAAGCACCTGTGTCTTGTTCTTCCGAAAGAGAGGCGTGCACTCGGAACCTGACATTGAACTGAACGGTCAACGTCTGTCTGTCAATGTGGAGCATAAATTCTTAGGCTTAATCTTGGACAACCAGTTGACCTTCATACCGCACATCAACTATTTAAAAACAAAATGTTTAAAAGCCATTAATGATATAATAGTGTTGTCACGTACTATTTTATTTATTTTTTATTTATCACATACTGCGGACCAAGTATGGTCCATGCAGGAGAGGGCAATACAGTTCAAAATTCTTCTACATACATACACTTCCGCTGCAGTATACATTCACTGCAGAACAAAATTCATGTACATTAAAAATTCCTGTTAAACAAGGGACAAATACAGGCAAAGAAGCAGACTTAAGCGACAAGAAAAGGGTATAGTTTCATCTCGGCGTGTTGAGCATAGGGGAATCATGGGGCAGAGCATTCCAATCAGAGACAGTTCTCGGGAAAAATGAATACTTGTAAATGTTAGTGCGTGCAAATATAGGTGTAATGCTACGACTATGTTTATGACGTGAAGACCTGGTTGTGTCCTGTGTTATGAAATCTGGTGCATGCAATCCTGATCTGGAAAAGTATAAAAGGCGGAAAAAGTTAAGCCGTGCAGTTTTCCTTCGATCGGCCAAAAGTTGGAGGTTCGCATCCTGCAACAGGGCTGACGGCGAATCGCGACATCTATACCGGTTGTATATAAATCGAGCAGCTAATCGTTGTATTTTTTCTATTTTCTATATATTACCAGCTGTGTGGGGGTCCCACACAATGCTGGCATATTCAAGAGAAGGACGAACTATGACTTTATAGGCTCTAAGTTTTAGTGAACTAGAAGAACGACCCAATTTATATTTTAGAAAGCCTAATTTTCTCCTGGCAGCAGAACATATACCATCAATATGTGCTGTCCAGCTAAGCTTCGATGTAATCGTTACGCCCAAGTATTTGAATTCTTCTACTTGCCTGATAGCGTATCCACCTACATTATAACTAAACTCCAGTTTTCGGATTTTGTTACTCAGACATAAATATGCAGTTTTCTCAAAATTAATTACCATTTCCCACTTTTTACACCATTCTTTTATGTAGATTAAGTTCTCACACAAGTAATGCTGGTCAGAGATAGAATTTATGGTATTAAAAATTATGCAATCGTCTGCAAATAACTTAACAGACACGCCAGGTCGGATGGCTTGAACTAAATCGTTAATATAAATATTAAATAGTATAGGCCCGAGAACTGACCCTTGCGGGACTCCAGATAACACCCCCAAATAACCAGAGGTGAAACCGTTTATATCTACGTACTGTTTTCTGTTCGTTAAATATGCTATGACCCAGTTAATTATTTCTGGAGGAATGCCAATATCCTTCATTTTATCTATTAGCTTGATATGCGGGACCTTGTCAAAGGCCTTGGAAAAGTCCATAAATATGACATCAACCTGTCCAGACTTGTCCAGAACTTTGGAGAACTCGTTAACAGTTGCTAATAATTGTGTGGTGGTAGATAATCCCCGTCGGAAGCCATGTTGCGTGCTGTGAATTACTTTGTTTTGTTCAAGAAAAGTATTTAAATATTTCGCTATAATATGTTCTAGTAATTTGCAACAAATACAGGTAAGGGAGATTGGTCGATAATTGCTGACTAATAATCTGTTACCTTTCTTAAATACCGGAATTACACGTGCTAGCAGCCAATCGTCGGGCACTGAACTAGTTTTAATCGAAACATCAAATATTATTACTAGGAATCTAGCTATAATTTCAGCATACCTCTTTAGAAAAACAGCTGGGATACCGTCAGGGCCGGTCGATTTTTTTACGTCTAGCCGCAATAATAGTTCTGTCACCCCTTCCAAGGATATATTTATTAGGCTTGAAGGACCTGGCACCGTCATAATACTCAAGTTTTGTGGTCTTGAGAAAACGCTCTGAAAGTAGGAATTAAATGCGTTTGCTATTTCGCTTTTATTTGTGACAGCGGTTTCTCCGTTCATTATTTCATCAGGGATACGGTTGTCTTTGTTTTGTAAGAACTGGTAAAATTTTCGTGGACTCTCTGCCGCAAAGCGGCCTAGTGTCTCGGTGTAATAATGTTCCCTAGCCTCCTTCAACTTGGATGCTAAAGTATCACTTAGATCGTGCAGAACTACATCATTAGCTATTTTTTGCTTTCTTCGCCTTTTAATTCTGCGTTTTAGGTGAATTAGATCTCACGTTATCCAGGGGTTTGTACGGCCAACTTTTTTAAGTTTATCTGGAATGAAATTGCGAATGCAGAAGTGGCAATAAAATTTGAATCGTGTCCATAGCAAGTTAACACTGCCGTCGCAAAATGATAGCAAAGCTTTTTCTAGGTAGTGAACAATCTGGAAATCGTCTGCAGCAGAATACTGTTTTACAACTACGGGCTCAGGTCTAGATGACCTTGTTCTACGAGGTAAAGAACAATTGAAATTGACCAATTTGTGATCAGAAATGCCATCTAAAACTGTTGCCATACAGGATTCAAAACTTGTGGAACAGAAAACGAGATCTAGTATTGAAGAAGCTGAACTTGTCACGCGCGTAGGATCAAGGACTGTTTGCGTAAGGGAGTAAGCAAGCGACATGTCTAGTAATATTTCAGCACTCTGCACATCAATAGAACCACATTTCATTGATTCCCAATGCATGCCTGGCATATTAAAATCACCTGCAATAATGATGTATTGATTTTGGTATTTTTCTAAGTGCTCGTACAGGTCTATCAAGAAAGCCGGTGGGGCGCCAGGGGGCCTATAGACTCCTGCAATAATAATAGGGTTACCAGCAACTACAGCTTTACAAAAAACACTTTCGTGGCAGCTATTAATATCAGGCAAGGAAACGGACGATACCTCGCGTTTAACATGGATAGCAACTCCGCCCCCTCTTGTTTGACGATCTTTGCGATAACATGAGTATGAAGGAGGAAATATGCAATTATCTGGAATTTGAGGGTGCAACCATGTCTCCGATATTACTGCTACGTGTGGGTCGTAAGAAAGCAAAAGGTGCTCGAGTTGCTCTTGTTTGTTGCATACACTTTGAGCATTCAGGCACAGCAATCGGAAAGTCTTTTGCGCATGCTCAGTTTTATTTTGGGTTTGTCATTTTTCCGCGCGGGAAGACTTACGTAGAAACACCCTGCGACCAGCTGTGTCGTCCCACCCACAAACGTCATCGTTTAGAAACAACTTGTCATGCACCAATTGCATCTTATCACCAGTACGCTTGTCCTGTAATCCAGATTGCCACAACTTATTTCTTATGCGCTGTGTGGCTTGAGAATAATCGTGGGAGATCGACACTTCAGAACCTTTGAGCTTTGGGCAGTTCCTGAACAATTCCATTTTTTCGTTGTAGTCGTACAGCCGGAGGATAACTGGCCTGTGGCGGTCTTTTTGCAGCCTTCCTATTCGGTGAATTCGTTCTACAGACCTGACGGAAACACCAAGTGTTTCGCCGAAAACCTTATGCAAAACCTTATCCTCTAGATCATGCCTTGTTTCTTTTAGTTCCTCAGGAATTCCGAAGACGACTACATTGTTTGTGCGTGAACGATTTTCATAATCGTTCAGTCTCCGGTCCTGCCCAGCCAAAGCCTTCTCCAACCGCTGTACTGTTCCTTCCAGTTTCTGTATCTTTTCTTCATTTTCCTTCGATATTTTCAGAACCTCGTCTAGTTTTGACAGCTTCGCATTTACCTCAGAAAGTGTGGCATCGCGCTTTGTGTCCGCTTCCTTTAGCTCTTTTAACTGAAGCATAATATCCTTGAACGTTTGTTCTATCTCGGGACCAGGGTTACTTTCCACATCGCCACATAACAGGAGCAGAAAAACAGACCAGCAATCTATGACAACATGAATACATCTTTGAGGGCACGGCAGCACTATAATAGTGTATGAACTTGAACGAAATCCAGAAAGCGTGTTGTAAAAACTGACCTGCACAACAAGCCAAGCAGAATCAAACATGCTGCTCCGATGAGTGCCGCCGTGCCCTCTGAGAAGACAGGGCTCGACCGGAGACTTTATATCCTGTATGGTCGACGTCACCGAGTGGTCACTACCCTACTGTCACTACCCCACTACGTGGGGTAGTGACAGGCAATGTCTCATGAACCTGTTTAGAAGCTTAATTCACACCCGCTTAGATTATGGGGCCGTTGTTTATCACTCTGCGACTCACAGTGCTTTGAAGATGCTGGACCCCGTGCACTATTTGGGCATCCGCCTTTCTACGGGTGCTTTTCGAACCAGCCCCGTAGAAAGCCTTTAGGTTGAGTCAAATGAGTGGTCGCTTCATCTGCAGAGAACTTGCATGTCCTTTGTTTATTTTCTTAAGGTGAAAGCAGACAAGAAGCACCCCTCATACTCTACTATTATTGATTTGTCGAGCTCTATTCTGTTTCAAAACAGGCCTTCGATGAGGCAGCCCTTCTCAGTTCGCCTGAAGGGTCTAGCTGAGGACACTGGAGTGTCACTTGAACACAGTTTAAGGGCTCCTGTAGCATACCCGCCACCGTGACAGTGGCAGACTATAGATTGCGATGTGTCTTTCCTAGAAGTTACTAAACATGCGCCTATAGCCCATATCCGAACATACTTCCTTGAACTTCAACACAAATACACACGTCCCGAGTTCTTTACAGATGCCTCTAAGTCCAACTCCTCTGTGTCCTACGCTGCTGTTGGCGCTTCCTTTTCGGATGCTGGCCCTCTACATCCAGGCACAAGTATCTTCACAGCGGAAGCTTACGCGATACTTGTGGCAGCTAAACACATCAAACAATTACAAATACAAAAAGCAGTAATTTATACAGACTCCCTCAGTGTGGTAACGGCTCTGCACAGTCTTAAAAATAAAAAAAACCCTGTCCTCGTCTCACTTTACTCCATTTTATGCCCACACTACACACTCAACCAACATGTTGTAGTGTGCTGGGTGCCAGGGCACCGTGAGATTCAAGGCAACGTTATGGCGGATCAGCTTGCTGCATCCGTCCACGAGAGCACCGCCACTACACCCATATCAATTCCGGCCCTTGATCTTAAGCCGTCTCTCAAACGAATGCTCAGGGACTACTGGCAGAGCAAGTGGGATAGACACACACAAAACAAGCTACACGTTATCAAGCCACACCTTGGCCATTGGCCACCAGTATCAAAATCACGTCTAACAGAGGTAACACTAACAAGACTCAGGATAGGACACACATACACGACACACACACATCTTTTGTCCGGTGGCGCTCCACCACTGTGTGATAAATGTGGTGAGTCATTAACAGTTCTTCACGTTTTAATCCAATGTAAACGGTTAGACACTCTAGGAAGACAACACTTTCCATTACCCTACCGACAACATATACCTTTACACCCCGCACTGTTTGTCGGTAGGGAACCACTTTTCACCTATAAATCATTGCTAGCTTTTTAAGAGATGTCGGTTTTTACCATGTAATGTACCCAGGCACTGCGAAGCGTGACCTCTTAAGAGAGGTTGCTGCTGCAGTGACTACATTTAAAAGCACTTGCCTCGCAGCCCTTGGGCACAAGGGCACTGATGAGACACTTGTGCTAGTGCCAAATATTTTTACATGTTTTTATTTTCAAAACCTTTGTCCCCCTTTTTACTATGCATATCAAGCCACTGTCATGATCTTAATACTTATGTTTTTACCCGCATTATCGCGAGGAATTTTAAGGCCCCTATACAGCCATGCAACATATCATTGTCTGCATCTCTACTCATCGAAATGGCGCTCTTTGGCCAACAATTGGCCCTTGCGCCACAAAGCGCCACACATCATCAGCTCCATTTGCCAAATGTGACTAGACATTGTGCTTACATTGAAGTAGACAGCGCATACCAGCTTGACATTAAGGTTACTTGTGAGCATGATTTCATGCAATACTAATGTAGTAGATTGTAGCAGATGGCTGGATGTGAACTTTCTCTGTGAATTAAATTTTTAACTACGTCACCACATTGTGTGTTACAATAAAAAAATGTCACAATTCTGGGTGCTTCCACCCCATTTGGACCACCTAGCGGCACCTTATCCAAGGTTCAACTGTAAAGGAAAGCATGCTTAGAGGCTGCTGCAGAGCTCTCAAAATGTCGCCCCTCTTCCACAGGCCCGTAAAAAAGTCATGTCCCAATATTATAACACTGTGCTGAAATACATGTGATTGTACTGGCAAGACAGCAATGTACCACTTCATGGTTTCATGTAAAAAAAAGCATATGGGGCAAATAGAACATTGTGGACTGGGAATTGACAATAAAGTTACTGACAATATCTTGGTTTGTTGGAAACCACTTATGGCTTTATGGATTCTTTATAGATTCATGGATTAGACAACTTTGTTGTGTGTTTAGTTATATCTAATGCGCTGCGGGTTTCTCAAAGAGCACAGAGTACTTTCAAAGGCAAGAACTTTAATAGATTAGGTACATATGAAAAATTAACCAATGCTTAATTTGTGTACCACCCTTAGTGTTATGGATACTCAAATTAAGGGGCAGGAATAATCTTATTGATATAATGTTGAACAGTGTATAGGGCTGGGTATGCATAGGCCAGAGAGGGTGCTGTACTAACGATCCACTTACACAGTATGTTTATTCATTGCAATCTAGAGCAGGAAGCAACTTCATCACATCATGTGTGAATAGTAGCAACTCACCCTTTAGTGATATCCCCATCCTTTGGCACAACCATGAAAGGCTCTGGTTAGCAGCTAAAGGGGTGAGAATTGCACATGTCACCTCTTAAACTACTAGATAAGAAGATCCAATACACAATTATCGTCAGTCACTTTAATTATCACCTCATTATGGGTTATGTGTATTTGATTTCTTAACCTTACTGCCATATATATATGCACCGATTCGTCAGTACATAATAAGTTTTAGTGAGTACAATACCTCATTTTTCCCTTTGTTTATTCAATGCTAGTGTCTTCATTCTAATTTCAAGAGCTTGCTTAATGTAGAATATACCAATTTTTCAATGATATAATAATGAAATTAATATTATGAAGAGTTCCTTTGATCCTCCTCATGGTTCATTTGCACACCGAGACAAAGGTATATCTGAATAGCTATGGGTAAGATGCAGCCGTGCCCAACAAATTGGAACTTCAGAGTTACATGCCGTTGTAGCAGTGTTCTGTTTTGTCTACAAGTAATCACTGCATACTGCACATTTTTCATGACTACTATAAAAAGGTCTGAAATTTTGGCAGTGATGTTGCACTGCAAGCAATGTAGTCAGATTTCCAAATGGCCCCTGAATGAATGAGCAAACAGAAACAAAGTGCATATTACTTCAACGTGCCAGATAAAAATATTGCTCCATTGTGCTACATTACCAACATAGAAGCGCTCATGAGATTTTGAAGAAGACAGGATGGTCTCTGTCAGCTGTTTGGCAACACCTTGAAGAACACAATGCATTTACTCCACACTCTGACCATTCACGAGGTCCAAGCCTAGAAAAAAAAATTGTGCGACTTAATCCGATTAGCAACAAAATCAACAACAACAAAAAAACATCGACAGTATAATAAAAATTAAAAAATAATAAAAGTCGAGTAGTCGTTAAGTTGGTGGAATATCTAATGATAACCATGACCCGAGAAAGCTAAAAAACTTCAGTTTTTGATGTCTTGCGCACTATAAAAAAAATTGTCCCTACTGGGCAGACAGTTCCAATCCAGTATTTCAAGTACCCTGAACATGAAAAATAAAGAGGAGTGACTTAATATTGAAGAATTTAAAAAACCATGAACTGGCGAAATAACATTCAGCTACTTGACAGAAGTGTATGCGTGTTAATATCGCCTTTAGAAGGTGCCATGTCGCACTTTGGAAGGTGCACGTTGTCGAGAGTCCCCTGGTCAACAAAATGCTACTGCTTGCCATAAAAATCTATGTTCTCAAAACAACCATGGTTACCAAGTTCCTCTGCAACAAGAGCCAATAAGAATGGCATGTATTTGCCGCAGGCCTGCAGCCAGGCATTTTTTCAGGAGGAGCGGGGGGTGGCACTTGCTTAAACATTGAAAAGCACCCTCTTTAACTAGTCATTTTGATGAAATCTACACAACCATCAGAACTTCTGGGAAGGCACTGTCCCCAGACAGTTCCTGGCTTCATCACAACTTTGTCGCTTCAAAATCTTTCAATTTTATCGTTAACATGCTCTTTTTTCTAAATGCAATTTTTCGCAACTCTTTCAGTTTGACCATTTAATCTTTAGTACTGTAGTACTTTTCATGCTTGCATTTGACTCAAATATTTTGTTTTCTCATCATATGAGAAATGCCAATATTACTCTTAAAATTTGATATGCCATGGTATGATGGTCAAGCAACCAGTTAACAAGGTAGAGACATTCTAAGACTACTCATTAACTTTTAAGCAAGTTTTCAACATTGTGCTACTTATACAAAGAAATCTGAGTGCCTAATGACCTATAATTATGAAAGTTTAGTGATAAAAGCAGATTACATGCAAGAAGGCTGACATGTTAAAACCATGATACAGAATCGAAAACATACAACTCAATATAATAACTGATCAATCAAATATGCACAAAAGATTATGTAAACTCCTGGAGTTTTTTTCCTCTTGGTTTGTATATTCAAAAATATGCATTCGACAGCATGTAAGAGCATATCTATCAGTTCTATTTATTCTAAATTCACCATACTCTGTGCTCCATGATGTAGGAACTAAAGCAAGTGTTAGCATATGTGAACAAAATGGTAATAATAATTGTCGTAGTGGAACACTACCATCCCAGGCTGCAACAGTGACAGGGGACACGATTTCTCCACTGTAATTATATGGCTTTTAGTGCTCGCATAAAGGAGTACTGTCACAATTTTGAAGTGCAGTAACATGGACGCTTTTGGTTTCCTTGGCATGTATTGTCAACGCTCTCCACGCACTGCAGCTGGAAAACACGTATAATTATTCAAGTTTGATATATAAAGCTTTCGTCTCCCAGCATTTGCAAGGCAGCTTCACTACATGAACAGTCCTAGAACGTTTCAAGCCAGCTCACTTGGTTTGCAAAATCTGGTTCCTGCATGCAGTCTAAATCAGAGAAATTACTGTTACAGGCACTGCACGACAGTGCACTAATCATGAACGACGTTTTACTGACATCAAAGGACAACAGGTGCATATTTCGTGGGTTAAAATCTGCCTGTGACGTCACGGGCACACTTGACACATCACTATGAAACTGCCCTCTCCAAACCGAAACTGCTGGTGTAAAGGAAGCAGTATTAAAAATATATGCAATGCATTCCCTAGACACTGTAACACTCTTTTCTGGGTTCTCGATCCTTGAGCTTTCATCTAGAGCAAAAAGCTGAATTTTTTTTAAAATTCATGTCAGTACTCTTTAAAAGGAGCTATCCTGGTCATATTTGGGTGCAAACAGAGATGTAATATTTATTTCCAACATATTGTTTTCAACAAGTTTTTTTTTTAATGTGACAGTTCGGTAGCTAAGCATAGAAACAATTCACACTGAGCCTTTCATTACCTTTCAAATTGAGCAATGCAGATGGTCCCTTCACGCCTTTGATTATGTCTTTGTAATGAAGTGCCAGCTTCATATCTCTCTTGAGAATCTCAGTTGTCCTCATTTCAGGAGGCTCGTTTGTCACGTATCTCATGCTCCCTATAAAATAATAAACATGAAGAGGAACATTGCATAAGTCAACAAGCTTCCCAAAACAAAAAAGGAATTGATCAAGAGCTCAATGTCTTTGTTATGAAATACAATGAAATAAATAGGTAGTGAGACCACTGAAAGTTTAGGTTTATTATTTGTCGTTAACTGTAATGTGGTGATTATGATATAAATGTGAAATTCATTTGTATGAAACGACAACTTGTTGCTGGTAGGTACTGAACCTACAACCTACGGATACTGCACCGTATGCTATACCAAATGTGATACAGTGGTGGTCGTCTTCCTGTTCACTCTATTGGGTATTTTCTTTCATGTAACTATGCCAGTTATAGCCAGCCTTGCGTGTAGCCATAACATGTGCTCTTCTTTGTCTGCTGGTGCCATGTAATGCATGATTTTATTACAAACTGCCAGCTGACCAACAATACATTGCGTACTTCCAGAAGGCATGTAGCCTACTCACCCAAGACGCTGGCTCCGAATGAACAAAAGTGGGATTTATCAAGGGCCAATTCTCTTTCATCAGCTTTATTGTCTGTTAAGAAACTCTAGTTGAATTCCACTTCCTTCTTTCATTCACAGCTAGGGGTATAGTTCGGGCAGACTTGATGCCTCCAGGCAGTATAACAGGCTAACTGCAAATTCGGAAAAAGATCAGATGACACGTGATGGCCGCTGACAAGAAAAAGTCACCTGCTGTCAAGGCTGCGAGCAGTGCTGGCTACCCTCCCACGATTACATCCAAGGAAATGCCCAATAGAGTGGATGGGATGACGACCACCACTGTAAGTGACACAGTGACGTGACAGCATCAGGCGCAGTAGCTGAAGGTTGCAGGTTTGGTCCCTATTACCTGCAAGTTGCGTTTTCGACCTCTTCGCATTTATATGGTAGTTACTATAACTGAGTCCCCCGAAACAAGATAATCCCATATACCTTCTTTTGCTTCATTAATTGTTGGTTTCACCCCCCAACAGAGTTTATTTTTTCTCTCAGTAAAAATAATACCTGGCATTCAAGGTTCCAAAACCACTACATTATGAGGGACGTCCTAGTGGAAAGCTTCAGAAATTTTTGACTATCTGGTGTTCTGTATAGTGTACTAACATTGCACAGTACACAGGCTTCTACCATTTTTTCACCTCCACTAAACTTTTTTGCTCAGTTAGTTAAGACGAAGTAATCGATACAGTGCTCACCTTCGACATGTTCACCCCTAATAAGGCACCATGGGCATCCAAAGTATTCGTTGAAGGGCACCATGTTTTGAACAGCTGCCCTCGCAGGCGCGTCCACAGAGCAGCACAACACAAAAGGACGTGACAAGTGAACCTTGTTGTTATGAGCCCACCGGACTGCCTTGGCATTGTTCACTCCACGGACAAACTTGTCAAGAAAAAGTTGCATATTTGGATGAGTCTTCCCAAACCACAGTCCTGCAAGGACTGGATGATTCAGCCGCAGGTGTGGTAGAAGCTCATTAACAATGAATTGTAGGGGCCACACAGATGTCTTGGAGGATTTAAACACTGGGCTACCATCAGTGTTAATGGTCAAGGTCAAATCATCATTCCCCATGTGTCTTGCTTTTTGTAGGTCATGATAACACTGAGCATTTGTGATGTCAGTTATTGTTGTCTGAGGTTGTCGTGCTTTTGCCAAATTTGGTTCCAACTCTGATTTTGTTTTTTTGAGCAGAGAGCTGAGCTGCATGTGCAGATCGAGGATTATGAAAAAAGAGCCTCTCTCTGTTAATGACTGAAGGCTTTCAGTACGCTGGCAAAGAGCGCACTTTGCCACCTTGCCTTCTGTTGTCATCTCATTGCTGCATGTTTCGCAGACGTAGAAGTATTGCAAAACTTCTTCTGTCTCTCTCATCCAGTTTCCGGAACATGTAATCACTCCGCGGTAAAACAGTGGCACCAAAGAGAAAGTTGATGAGCTTAGTCAGGTCGCCGAGTGCTGTCCAAATCAGTCCGTGGGAAATGGCATATGCCATGACCGCTGCGATTACACCGGCTTTGGTTACTTGGGAGCCAGGCAAGGTTTCCTGGCTGAAGCCAGAAATTTGAGGCAAAAAATCCTGCTCATGCTAAGGTCTGTCCTCCCCGTCATCATCCAAAAAACTGTAGTATACGTGCCCTTCGTCATTAGTAGAGTACGCACTGCTGTCACTGCCACAGTCGTCATCACTGTGTACGCTGGAATCGGGCACTTCTCCGCCACCATCGTCGTCACTGTGCACAATACTAGGCGCCGTTGCGTCTACCGAGTGTTATATTCAGTTTCGGTTTTTACTTTGTGTTCTTTCACCCCCAGGGGACGCGTCTGTCTTTTATGTATATATTCGATGTGTTGCATACAATAAACTTCTTTTTGTGCGGTGGTGCTGCCGGTGCTTCTTACGTCTTTCGCAAACACCACATTGGCGACGAGGGTGGGACAAACACGTCAAGCTACCTTCAGCATCGAGTGTCGTCCGGGTCCGCCCCGCCATGAGTTTCTCCAGCCTTGCTCCGCCGCCGCCGTTCCTCCCGACGCCCGGCCGGCCGTCACTTCCATGGGAGGAGTGGGAGCAGACCTTAACAGTCTACTTTCTAGCGTCCGGAGCAGCTGAGTTCCCACCAGCGCGACGCAAGGCCATTCTTCTGCATTGTTTGGGGGCGGAAGGGCAGCGTGTTTACCGGACTTTACCTGCAGGGTCAAATGCCGCAGCACCAGCAAGCGCCGCAGCACCGGAAGTACAAAAGAAGCCTCCCGCGGTCGCTACTGACGAGTACGAGGCTGCACTCATCGCCTTACGGCAGCAGTTTTCTACGTCGGGTAACGTCGTCGTCGAGCGTCATCGTTTCCACCGCCGCAGCCAACACGCAGGCGAGTCCGTTCATGACTTTGTTGCTGCTTTACGGGAGCTCGTTTCGCATTGTTCGTTCGCTTCAAAAGATGATGCTCTGCGAGACCGATTTGTTGCCGGCGTTGTTTCCAACCGCGTACGTGAACGGTTGCTGCTCGAGGGTTCCTCCCTTTCGTTCGAGAGCGCAGTGCGGATCGCTCTTCAGTTTGAGCAAGCAGCTGAAGAGCTGAAGGAATTTTCTGCTTCGGTCGAGCCTGTTTCTGTACGGCGTCGTTCCCAGTATTCGCATTCTTCACGAAAATTCAATTTCCAGCCAAAACCGCATTTTCAGCAAAACTCTCCAAGCGCTAGCAGTTTGCGTGCGCCGCAGGGGCCCCGCCCCCCTTGGCAAGACAGAGATAGCCGGTCCGTTTCACCACACTGTTTCCAATGCGGCTCGCGGAATCACCGCGCATCAGCGTCACAGTGCCCTGCGCAGGGAAAGAAGTTTGTTTTGCGGTATCAAGGGACACTTTCAGAAAGTATGCAACCGCAAACGTCAAATGCAAGGCAGGATTCGTGAAGTTGGCATCGATGACGATGCTTTGTCAGGGGGAAGTTCTGAGCAAGTTTTGACTGTGCAGCATCCCGCTTGCAGCGCAATTTACATACAAGTACGTGTAGCGGATGTCAAGTTGTCATTCCTTGTTGACTCAGGGTTGTCTGTTTCAATCCTATCAGAGCAAGAATTTCGCCAACATTTTCAAAGCGGTCTGCTCCTCCCAGCTCCGCATGTCACTTCGTTTGTCTATTCGAAGCGGCCAATTTCCGTGCTAGGCTGTTTCCAGGCAGACGTTCAGTTTAAAGGGCGCTCTGCACCACTTCTTTTCTACATCGTTCGCCATGGAACTTGTCTGATAGGCCTTGACGGCATTAAGGCCTTAAATCTTCGAATACAGGGCTCCACTCTTGAGTGCCTGCACACGTCCGTTGCCCCGCCGCCACGTGTTAATGACCCGACACCTTGTCACATTCCGATGCAGTCAATAGAGCAACCCAGGCAAGCAAACCTTCCGCCAGCCTTGGAACACGACTTCGGTTCACTTTTCAGTCTCGAGTTGGGTCTTGCTAAGCGGTTCACGCATCGTGTCAAGATTCGGCAAGGCGTGCAGCCGGTATCTTCGAAGCTGCGCCGTCTTCCATATTCACTTCGGGAGCCAGTGTCAAATGAACTTCACAGGTAGCTGTGCCTTGACATCATCGAACGCATCGATGCTTCTGAATGGGTTTCGCCCATTGTTGTCGTTGACAAGAAAGACGGCACCATCAGAATTTGTGTTGACCTCCGGGAGCCTAACAAGGCTATTGTACCAGACAGCTTCCCGTTGCCTCATACAGAGGAACTCCTTCATGCCTTGGTAGGCGCGACACACTTCTCAAAACTTGACTTGGCTTCTGCCTACCATCAGGTTCTTTTGCACCCTGACAGCAGGGACCTGACAGCCTTCATCACGCATGAAGGACTTTTTCGGTTCCAGAGAGTTTGCTTTGGGTTAGCTTCTGCCCCAGCGGCATTTCAGAAGATGATGGCCACAATTCTGGATGGCTGCCCTGGTGTGTTGTTCTACATTGATGACGTCATAGTCTTTGGGAAAAGTGCAGAAGAACATCTTTTGAACCTAACAAAGGTCTTGCAGAAAGTCAAGCACGGAGGCCTAAAATTGAACGACAAATGCCTTTTCGACGTTCCAGAACTTTCTTTCCTAGGGCATAAGGTCACTGCACAAGGTATCTCGCCGCTTCCAGAGAAAGTAGACTCGGTAGTTAACAACACTCCAGTGCCAACAGATGTTGCTGCCCTCCGTTCATTCCTGGGTCTTGTAGAATACTATTCCAAGTTTGTTCCCCGCTTGGCCCAGGTGGTCGAGCCTATGCGCGTTCGGCTTCGCGAGAATGAGCCATTCATCTGGTCAGCCGAAGCAGACAGCAGTTTCCGGAGGGTCAAGGAAATGCTTTCTTCAAGTACAGTTCTCCACATGTTCGATCCATCACTTCCAGTCATCGTGTCGACCGACGCTTCTGACTGTAGGCTGGGAGCCGTTCTGCAGCAGCAAAATGGCCATGAGCTCCGCACAGTGGCTTTCGCGTCTCGTACCTTGTCACCAGTGGAAAGAAAGTACTCGGTCGGCGAACGCGAAGCGTTGGCATGCATTTGGGCGTGCGAACGATGGCACACTTACCTTTGGGGTCGCCATTTCAAGATTCGAACGGACCATCAGGCGTTGGTATCGTTGCTGTCTTCGCAAGGACGTGGCAGAAGGCCACTTCGAATTGCACGCTGGAATGCGCGACTCCTATGCTACAATTTCACTGTCGAGTACTGCAAGGGGTCCACCAACACGGTGGCAGATGCTCTTTCTCGGCTGCCAGCTCCTGCCGCGCAGGCACAGCTGGCCAAGGATGAAGAAATTGTGTCGTTGGTCGAGTCGGCTTGCGTGACGAAGGAATAATTCAAGCAAGCCGTCCTCAACGATGGTTGTCTGCCAACGGTCAAGTCGTTCGTGCTCGGTTCTTGGCCACCACAAAAGTCCATACCAGAGGAGGCAAAACCTTTCTACTCTGTGCGCGAAGAACTTTCTGTTGTTGATGACCTTCTACTGCGCGCAGAACGCCTCGTTGTTCCGTCCTCTCTCAAGGCTCAGTTCATCGCTGTTGTCCACGAGGCACATCTGGGCATCACGCGCACAAAGGCGCGACTTCGTGAGCTATTCTGGTGGCCACGGATGGACAAGCAAGCTGAATCTGCCGTGAAACACTGTCACATCTGCCTGGAGGCAGATAAGTCTGCCAAAACATCGCCAGCGCCATTGCAGCCTATTGACTGTCCTGAAAGGCCATGGCAGAAACTGGGCCTAGACATTGTTGGCTCATTGGAACATGCACCTCACAATAGCCAATTTGCTATAACACTGGTCGATTACCATTCCAAATGGCCAGAGATATATTTCTGCAGCGAAGTGGCCACAAGCACCGTGAAAGACTTCTTAACCAGTGTTTTTGCCCGTGAAGGATACCTGGAAGAGATTGTTTGCGACAATGGGCCGCAGTTCACTTCACGTGAGTTTGCAACCTTTCTTCAAAACCGAGCCGTCAAGCTGTCTCATTCGTCTGTATATTACCCCCAGGCGAATGGGCAAGTCGAGAGGTTCAATCGAACTCTGAAGAACTTCATCCAGGTTTCGCTCCTCGAAAGGAGACCTATCCGACAAGCAGTTACGGACTACCTCTCTATTTACCGCTGTACTCCACAGGCTACCACTGGAGTTGCCCCAGCAGTTCTGCTGCATGGGCGAATGCCCCGAACCAGATTGGATGTTGTGGGGTTTTCGGCACCAGCGTTTGCAAAAGACCCAGCAAAGGAACTGGCGCGACTGTGCCAAAGGGTCCGGCTTCAACAGCGAAGCAGTAAGGAGTACACGGACCGCAGGAGAGCTGCTAAGGAGCCAAAGATAGCTGTGGGTGATTTCGTTCGTATCAAGAAGCCGTCCGTTCGCTTCAAGGGGGATCGCTCTTTTTCCTCGCCAACTGAGGTGCTGGGGAAGAGGGGACCTGCCTCTTTCTGACTTGCAGGCGGCCGCACATGGAACGCCTCCAAGCTTTCCCGGGTTCCTGAGAGGGGCACGAGTCCACCATACCAACGTTCGGAGCTACCTGCGCCACAGCTTCTGGTTCAAGTGCCGCAGCCTGCCCTGCCGCCGCCGCCTTCTCCCGGGTCGCAGCCGCCGCCTCCTGGCGTACCGCAGTCGCCTGCTCCTGATCCTCAGTTGCCTGTACCGGAGCCTGCCATGCTGCCGCCGCCTTCTCCTGGGTCGCAATCGCGGTCTCCTGGCGTACTACAGAGCTCTACAAGCTCATTACCATCTCCGGCCGTGCAGCATCCCCATCGGCCGTCCCGAGAGCGCCGGCCACCGGTCTGGCTCAAGGACTATCAGACCCACTAGTTGCCTGTGTGTATAGCACAGTGTGTATGTAGTGTAAATATGTATGTGTATATAGCGTGTAAAATGTACAGTGCATGCATCCCGCAGGGGCGCCTGCGCAAGTAGGCGTTTGGTGTGTAGCGACACCACGGACCCGAGCTAACGGGGGAGTTTTGACTCCCTCCCACGCCTAGCCGTGCGTGGCTTTGCCGTGTCCGGGGAAAAGGGGATCCTGGGGGTTGAGCCGACGCTGGGTGATTGGACCTTTAAGGCCCCCCGGCAGAGGCAACACACCCCTTTGGCCCCGGCTTCACGTAGACGGCACCCCTGGGCTGACCCATCCAGGGGAAATCGGCAGTCGCCTTTTCCTATCTCTCTCTTACTACATCTTCGTCTGTATCTCTCTCTTTTTATCTGTCCTGTCATCTTCTCTTTTCCGTTTACTTCCGAATTTCCTGGCGGCAAGGGTTAACCCTGTGTAGTTACCCAACCTTGGGTAGTTATATTCGGTTATAGCGGCGATGCATGGCTGGCGTCTCCAAGTGTTCACTAGTCAACCTTGTAGCGTCCCCTTGTTGGGCTCGGTGGTGGGTGGCCACCATCGCCGCCGAACTTTATAGTATTTTTATGGCAAAAGCTTTTCCCCTCCTTCCTGATCGCTCCCTAAAAAGGTGGCGCACCGATGATACTTTCCTGCTAAACACACCAAAGCCGACATTCCCAAAGTACCATGTAATCCACAGTCAAAACGAAAACAAGACAGTCCGAGCCATTTCACCTTTCCTCGTTTCCAAAACTCTCACAGAAGCAATAGGCCCAGGTTATAAAGTGACAAAGATGGGAAGTGGCGATCTTCTTTTGGAGGTACGTGACAAAGCCCAGTATGAAAAGCTGTCTAAGCTTGTAGCCTTTGGGGAAACCCCTGTTTCGGTGGGCCCACACAGGTCCATGAACACTGTCCGTGGCGTAGTTTCTGATGATGACCTTACTGAGCTTTCTGAAAGTGAGCTGCTCGAAGGTTGGCAGGACCAGAACGTGGTCAAAGTCCAACGAATAACAATAAGGCGCAACAACAAACTGACCCCTACAAAACACGTAATAATTACCTTCGTAACAAGTGACCTACCAGAATCAATCGAAACCAGCTATTGTAAGCTTCGTGTAAGACCATACATTCCCAACCCTCGTCGATGTTTCAAGTGCCAACGTTTCGGTCATGGATCGCAGAGTTGCAGAGGGCGTGCCACTTGCGCAAAGTGCGCATCCATTCAACACATATCAGACAACTGCACCTCAGAAACATCTCATTGTTCGAACTGTGAAGGAGATCACGCTGCCTACTCACGATCATGCCCCGCATGGAAAAAAGAAAAACAAATAGTAGAACTCAAGGTTAAATTCAATCTCACATTCCAAGAAGCACGCCAACGTTTCGCAATACACAACCCATCTTATCCCTCCTTTGCAGATGTGACACGCCGGGGTGCCGCGCCACATGCCTCGGCACCCGCGAATGTCACACAGTGTGTGGCCGCGGTCGTGCCGCCAGCGCCCCCGGCTGGAGCAGCCTGTACTGCTCCGCCACCTGACAAACAGGGCCGGCAGACCCCGGTGTCTGCCGAACCTGGGACCACTGCAGGCGCAGTTAGGTCCAAAAGTTCAGTGAATGTGCCTGCCCAGCAGGCACCATCCACCACCTCACAAGAGGTGATGGATACAAGTCCCACTCCTCCGGCGCCTCAGACGCCGAAGGATAGGCGCAACTCCTTAGAGCGCGCCAAAAAAGAAAAACCTCGAATTACGGGGCCCTCAAAAGGCCCTGTAAACTAACGCAACAGCCCTGTACACACAGCACCACACTACATTAAAATGACACAAATACTACAGTGGAACGTCAGAGGACTGTTGAGAAACCTTGACGATATCCATGAACTTTTACACAAACATACACCTAAGGTGCTGTGCGTACAAGAGACACACCTGAAACCTAAACACACCAACTTTTTACGTCATTACGTTATCTTTCGGAAAGACCGGAATGATGCCATAGTGCCATCCGGTGGTGTTGCCATTATAGTCAATCAAGGGATTGCATGCACACACCTACCACTACAAACATCCCTTGAGGCGGTGGCTGTTCGAGCAGTTCTTTTGAATAAGCTCGTCACCATCTGCTCTCTCTACATACCTCCGCAACACCGTCTTGAAAAGCATGAATTCGAGTCCCTCATAGAGGAACTTCCAGAACCTTATATTCTCCTGGGAGATTTCAATGCACATAGCAATCTATGGGGTGACTCCCGCTGCGATGCTCGAGGTCGCCTGATTGAACAGGTCCTGTTTTCTTCCGGTGCGTGCCTGCTGAATCGGAAAGAGCCAACATATTACAACATCGCTAACAATACGTACTCAGCAATAGACCTCAGCATAATATCCCCATCACTCCTGCCTCTACTTAAATGGGAAGTCATTAATGATCCATATGGTAGTGACCATTTTCCTATCGTTATTAGCACATCAATAACAAATACATGTCCTGCACAAGTTCCCAAATGGCTCACCGACAAAGCCAATTGGGAAAAGTTTCAAAAAATGACTTTATTATCTTGGACTGACATGGCGACATTGAGCATAGAGGATGCTGTATGCTACTTCACAGCTTTCTTGGTTGATACAGCAACAAAATGTATTCCCCAAACATGTGGACCGTCAAGCAAACGACGAGTACCATGGTGGAATAATGAGTGCCGTGATGCTCGAAAAAAACAAAATAAGGCATGGAGGTTGCTTAGATACTCACCCACAGCCGAGAATCTTGTAAACTTTAAAAACGTCAAGTCGCAAGCAAGGAGGACACGCCGACAGGCGAAAAGAGAAAGTTGGCACAAATTTGTGTCGGGCATTAACTCATACACAGATGAGTCGAGAGTCTGGAGTATGGTTGGTAATGTGGCAGGACGAGGAGCACATTCTCTTCCTCTAGTGAACACCCAAGGGGAGAGTTTGGAAGACCAGGCAAACACTCTCGGAGCACACTTTGAACAGGTCTCCAGCTCAACACACTATAGTGAAGCGTTCCGACGATACAAAACCGCAATAGAAAAACAGAGATTAGAGCGCAAGCCCAGAACACCTGAGGCATACAACGAACCTTTCTGTTTGGCTGAGCTGCAGGCCTCACTTGCCTGCTGCAATAAATCTGCCCCAGGCCCGGACCGTGTGGCTTATGAAATGTTGAAACACCTGCCCACTGAAACCCAGAAAGCTCTCCTCTCTCTCTATAATGCGATATGGTCTTCTGGCGAGCTACCCTCAGCCTGGAAGGAAGCTATCATTATCCCAATTCTAAAACAAGGCAAGGACCCGGCCTCAGTTTCCAGCTACAGGCCAATAGCATTAACCAGCTGTATTTGCAAAGTCTTTGAAAAAATGATTAACAGACGCCTGATGCACTTCCTTGAAATTAATGGCCTACTTGACCCATACCAGTGTGGATTTCGAGAGGCTCGGTCCACCACTGACCACCTTGTCCGTATCGAAGCACAAATTCGCGATGCTTTTGTTCATAAGCAATTTTTTCTGTCTCTGTTCCTCGATATGGAAAAGGCATATGACACTGCATGGCGCTTCGGCATATTGCGAGACCTGTCACATTTAGGTGTGCGGGGTAGAATGGTGACAGTTATCGAAAGCTACCTGTCCAATCGTACATTCCGTGTCCAAGTTGGCACCGTCTTCTCTCGAGTATTTGTCCAAGAAACAGGAGTGTCACAAGGAGGTGTATTGAGCTGCACACTTTTCATAGTTAAAATGAATTCCTTGCACCTGTCTCTCCCACGAAATATTTTTTACTGCATATATGTCGATGATGTGCAGATTGGTTACAAATCGTGCAACATCTCAATGTGCCAACGCCAAGTTCAACTAGGGTTGAACAAGGTATCTCAATGGGCAAACGAGAATGGTTTTATACTCAACGCGCAAAAGAGCACTTGTGTCTTGTTCAACCGAAAGAGGGGCCTCCATCCTGACCCCGACATTGACCTGCATGGTCAACCTCTGTCAGTGAAGACCGAGCACAAGTTTCTTGGTCTCATATTAGACACTAAGCTAACCTTCATCCCACACATCAAGTATTTAAGGGACAGGTGCTTAAAAACAATGAACATTTTGAAAGTGTTGTCACACACTACATGGGGTAGCGACAGGAAATGTTTAATTAACTTATATAAAAGCCTCGTACGCACACGCCTAGATTACGGTGCTATAATTTATCAGTCGGCAACACCATCAGCCTTGAAAATTCTCGACCCTGTCCACCATCTAGGCATTCGCCTCTCTACGGGTGCTTTCCGCACCAGCCCTGTGGAGAGCCTGTACGTGGATTCAAATGAATGGTCGCTCCACCTACAAAGATGTTCCCTGTCCTTTCTGTACTTTTTGAAGGTGAAGGCAGACAAGAAACACCCTTCCCATTTCATAATTAATGATTTGTCTTGTTCTGGCTTGTTCGAGAACCGTCCTTCGTTTAGACAGCCCTACACGCTGCGTGTAAGGAGCCTGGCCGAAGAAACAGGTGTGCCTCTTCTTGAACCCAGTTTGATGGCTCCTGCAACATATCTGCCACCGTGGCAGTGGCAGCTTATAGACTGTGATATCTCTTTTGTTGATGTCACAAAGCACGCACCACTTGCACACATACATACATTTTTCCTAGAACTACAACATAAATACACATGCCCTGAGTTCTTTACCGATGCGTCAAAGTCAAACACTTCTGTGTCATATGCAGCGGTAGGCCAATCCTTTTCCGAGGCTGGCGTTCTTCATCCTAATGCAAGCATTTTCACAGGAGAAGCTTACGCAATACTGGCGGTCATAAAACACATTAAACAGATAAAATTACAAAAGGCGGTAATATACACAGATTCCCTAAGCGTGGTCAAAGCCCTGAAAACTCCTAAAAAACACAAGAACCCCGTGCTGGTGTCACTCTACTCACTTCTGTGCACACTCTACACATCAAAACAGCATGTCGTTGTCTGCTGGGTTCCAGGGCACCGTGAAATACAAGGAAACGTTTTGGCCGACAATCTGGCTGCTTGCGCCAATGTCACTACTGCCAATGCATCAACACCAGTCCCTGCACTTGACTTAAAACCTTTCATAAAACGAAAGCTCAGGGAGTATTGGCAGAGGATGTGGGATAAACACACAGATAATAAACTCCATGCTATTAAGCCGCAACTAGGTTATTGGCCGCCACTATCAAAATCACGACACACAGAAGTAATACTAACAAGGCTTAGAACAGGACACACACATTCCACACACTCATTTCTTCTGTCTACCGGTGATCCACCATATTGTGAAAGATGTGGAGAGCCCCTTACGGTTCTCCACATTCTCGTCCAGTGCAATGAGCTAGATGCTCTAAGAAAAAAGCACTTTTTACTGCCCTACCGACAGCAGCTCCCTCTACACCCTGGGATGCTCATCGGTAGGGATCCGCTTTTTAAACTGCATACAGTTTTTAGGTTTTTAATAGATGTGCAAAGCTTTCACCCGATATTTCGAGGTCATCCGTAGCACGACCTCTATAGTGTGGTCGTCGCTGCGGTGACTATATCTTCATCATGGTTTTATTATCAAGACATTTTGCCATCAGCTATCACCACACATATGTCATGCCACTGTCATAATTTTATTACTTTCATGTTTTAACCCGCGTTAGAGCGAGGAATTTTAAGGCCCCTTTACAGCCACGCACCATATCATTGTTCATATCTGTAGTCAATTGAAATGGCGCTCTTTGGCCATCAATTGGCCCTTGCGCCACTAAAATCCACTCATCATCATTACAGTGCATGCATAGGGGTTTCTTACTAACACTTACTAACAACTAATCACTACATATAAGGGAGGAAGTATGTTATATTCAGTTTCGGTTTTTACTTTGTGTTCTTTCACCCCCAGGGGGCGCGTCTGTCTTTTATGTATATATTCGATGTGTTGCGTACAATAAACGTCTTTTTGTACGGTGGTGCTGCCGGTGCTTCTTACGTCTTTCGCAAACACCACACCGAGTCGTCGTCTTCATCGCAGCGACTTGTGCTAGCACCATTTGATGTTGCTACGGCGTGGCCCCTCACTCGCTTGTAAAAGCTTGACGCCAGCACCTCAAAGAACTGGTCGCGATCCAGGTACACCTTGCGCCGCTTTATGGGGCGAGTTTGCAACATAGCTTTCCGCGGCTGCACTCAACATAAATAGGTGGTACGGCTTCAAGAGTCTCCGCGTTTGTTGAGAACTAAACTTATTATTCCAACTTCCAAGCACACGAAACGCATGTAGCTTTTTATACGAGTTGCAAAACTGCGTTAAAAAATCCGGACACGCAGTCGGCCCAATTTTTTTAGTAGCTAGCTGACCTTCGCCTTAGCTGAAACTCTGAAAACCACTTTACACTATACAAATTATGCGTTTATTAGTAAATCTTTCTGTTAACAGGTGATGCAATAATCTGTTAATTCCTAATGTTGGGGGTCAATGTCGTGTTTGAGTTTTGATATATGAGGGAGTTTCACAACTAATATGTGCAGCAAAACTGCGTCTATACAATTATTACACTACGCCTATACAATTATGTGCTCCCGTGGGTTCACAATTATACGGCAATTGCGTTCGTGTAGTGCGCAGACGTTGCACGTCTGCTTCGCATTGCTATTTCTGGGCAATAGTTCGTGGATCAAGAGTCCCCGCAGGGGCGCCTGCGCAAGTAGGCGTTTGGTGTGTAGCGACACCACGGACCCGAGCTAACGGGGGAGTTTTGACTCCCTCCCACGCCTAGCCGTGCGTGGCTTTGCCGTGTCCGGGGAAAAGGGGATCCTGGGGGTTGAGCCGACGCTGGTTGATTGGACCTTTAAGGCCCCCCGGCAGAGGCAACACACCCCTTTGGCCCCGGCTTCACGTAGACGGCACCCCTGGGCTGACCCACCCAGGGGAAATCGGCAGTCGCCTTTTCCTATCTCTCTCTCCCTACATCTTCGGCTTTTGTTCTCACTTTACATCTTTTCTGTATTCTCCTCACTTCATTTTACTTCCAATTTTTCCTGGCGGCAAGGGTTAACCTAGTGTAAATATCCAACCTTGGGTAGATATATTAGGTTAGAGCGGCCATGTACGGCTGGCGCCTGCGCCTCCTTCGCGTCTCGCAGCGTTCCCTTGTTGGGCTCGGTGGTGGGTGGCTGGGATGGCCGCCGAATAAGCTATCAAATTTATGGGAACCCCTAGCCCTCTTACAACTAATCGCCCCTCCAAGAGGTGGCGCACCGATGCAATTTTTGAGTTTGTTCCAAACAAAAAAGATAACTTCCCCAAATACCACATAATTCACTGTGAAAGTACAGAAAAGAAAGCTAGAAGTATTTCACCTTTCCTTGTGTTCAAACGTCTCATAGAAACGCTGGGCGCAGGCTACAAGGCCACAAAGGCTGCCAGTGGTGACCTGTTACTTGAATTAAAAGACAACGCACAGTACCAGAGACTACATAAACTCACAGCATTTGGGGATCAGCCTATCACAATCACACCGCATCGAACCATGAACACAGTGAAGGGTGTTGTATCAGATGGAGACCTGATGGACATCTCTGATGATGAACTTCTAACAGGCTGGAAAGAGGAAAACGTCATTCAGGTGCAGCGTATCAAAATAAGAAGAGAAAATAAGGAAATCCCAACGAAGCACATCATACTAACTTTCGCATCTAGCACCCTCCCCACTGAAATAGCAACAGGATATCTTAAACTGCCAGTTAGACCATACATACCCAACCCGGGGCGCTGCTTTAAGTGTCAGAGGTTCGGGCACGGCTCCCAGAGCTGCCGAGGACAGCTTACTTGCGCGAAATGCGGCACCAAAGGTCATACCGCTGACGATGACTGTCAGTTACAAGTCCACTGTCCAAACTGTGAGGGTGACCATCCTGCATATTCCAGGTCATGCATGGCCTGGAAAATGCAAAAAGAAATTAATAATACAAAGTTTCAATTGAACATAAGCTTCCGTGAAGCGCGGCAGCGCGTTTCCCCGCATTTTGCTGGGAACACATCGTATGCCGAAGTGGTGCGAGGGTGGTCAGCACCACTTCGGTTTTCGGCAATGCCTTGGACCACGCCCAGCGTGCCGAGGCAAACGCCACAAACCCCCATGGGGGGAGCAGCCTCGGCTGCCCCACCGTCCTTGAATACAGCCCCACCGAAGGCCTCTGTGAACCTTGGCAGCAGCCAGGGCACCACACAAACTAAAGAGGTCCCCTCGACCTCCAGCCCGGTGGGGTTTAAGGCTCCGTCTGTCACGACGAAGCCTACAACGAAAACAACATTATCTGTCGTCTCTCCTGAGGCGATGGACACATCAACTGCACCGGCGCAGACTGCGCCAAAGGAGCGGCGGGGTTCCCTCGACCGCTCTAAAAAAGAAAAAACGGTAATTACAGGGCCTTCTAAAGGCTCTGTAAGATAAGTCACTTCTCTCTTTAGACACCAGCCACACTCATTTCGTACACACAGTACTTCTTTACTCCCATAATGGAGACACAAATTATACAATGGAACGTCAGAGGACTACTTCGAAACCTCGACAATGTCCAAGAACTTCTACACAAACATTCTCCAAAAGTGCTGTGTGTACAAGAAACACACTTAAAATCCAAGAATACAAATTTTTTGCGTCAATATGTTGTCTTCCGAAAAGACAGAGATGATGCTGTGGGGTCATCTGGTGGTGTAGCCATTATAGTTAATCGAGGAGTAGCATGCAATCGTCTACCACTACTAACATCCCTAGAGGCAGTGGCCGTTCGAGCAGTTCTATTGAATAAGCTCGTCACCATCTGCTCTCTATACATACCGCCGCAACACCGCCTGGAAAAACATGATTTCCAGTCTTTAATAGATGAGTTACCAGAACCATATTTGGTTCTAGGGGACCTGAATGCGCACAGCGGTTTATGGGGTGACTGTCGATGTGATGCACGAGGTCGTCTCATTGAACAGTTCCTCTTTTCATCAGGTGCTTGTCTGTTGAATAGAAAAGAGGCAACATATTATAACCTTGCAAACAATACTTACTCCTCCATAGACCTCAGTATCGCATCTCCTTCACTTGTACCATTACTTCAGTAGAAAGTCATAAATAATTCATACGGAAGTGACCATTTTCCTTTAGTTTTAAGTACACCAATAACATATGAATGTCCTCCACATGTTCCCAAATGGCTGGTGAACAAAGCCGACTGGGAACAATTTCAAAAGATTACACACTTAAGTTGGATTGACATATGCGGATTAGGCATAGATGAAGCTGTGCAGTACTTCACGGCTTTTCTTACTGACGCAGCAGCCAAGTGCATTCCACAAACATCTGGACTGCCCGGCAAACGACACGTCCCATGGTGGAACACTGAGTATCAGGATGCGCGAAAGGAACAGAACAGGGCATGGAGGTTGCTGCGCAACTCGCCGACAGCAGAAAACCTTGAGAGCTTTAAGAAAATAAAATCTCGAGGCAGGAGAACGCGTCGGCAGGCCAAAAGAGAAAGCTGGCACAAGTTTTTATCAGGGATAAATTCATATACACAAGAGACTAAAGTCTGGGACATGGTTCGTAGGGTAGCAGGAAGACAAGTACACTCACTCCCACTCGTAAACACACAGGGTGACAGCCTGGAAGATCAGGCGAACTTCCTCGGTGCACACTACGAGCAAGTGTCGAGCTCGGCACACTATACTGAAGTTTTCCAAAGATATAAAGCAAGGATAGAAAAACAGAAACTAGAATATAAGTGCACAAAACACGAGGCATACAACCAACCTTTCAACTTAGCTGAGCTACAATCACTAAACTCTAGCGGTAATTCTGCACCAGGCTACGACCGTGTGACGTATGAAATGTTGAAAAACCTGCTGCTCAAAACGCGAAAAACTTTACTCTCTCTATACAATGCTATCTGGCTTTCTGGCACCATCCCTGCTTTCTGGAAAGAGGCTATTGTTATCCCTATTTTGAAACAGGGCAAGGACCCTTCCTCAGTTTCAAGTTATAGGCCCATTGCACTAACCAGCTGCCTTTGTAAACTTTTTGAAAAAATGATAAACCGCCGACTTTTACATTTCCTTGAAACACACAATCTGCTCGACCAGTTCCAGTGTTGGTTTCGAGAGAGTAGATCCACCACCGACCATTTGATGCGTATCGAGACACAGATCCGAGACGCTTTTGTCCACAAACAATACTTCCTCTCAGTGTTTCTCGATATCGAGAAGGCTTACGACACAACATGGCGTTTCGGGATATTAAGAGACTTGTCTCACCTGGGTGTGCGCGGTAGAATGCTTTCCATAATCGAGAGTTACTTGTCCAATCGGAAATTTCGCGTCCGTGTGGGCAGTACTCTCTCCCAAAGATTTGTGCAAGAAACGGGAGTACCGCAAGGTGGTGTACTTAGTTGTACACTTTTTATTATTAAAATGAATTCCTTGCACCTGTCCATCCCCCGCAACATGTTCTATTCCATATATGTCGATGACGTCCAGCTTGGCTTTAAGTCATGCAACCTAGCAATGTGTGAGCGGCAGGTTCAGTTAGGTTTAAACAAGCTCTCCAAATGGGCAGAGGAAAACGGATTGCAGCTGAACCCAGAAAAAAGCACGTGTGTCTTTTTCTCCCGAAAGAGAGGTGTGCACTCAGAACCTGACATTGAACTGAATGGTCAACGTCTGTCTGTCAATGCGGAGCATAAATTCTTAGGCTTAATCTTGCACAACAAGTTGACATTCGTACCACACATCAAGTATTTAAAAACAAAATGTTTAAAAGCCATGAGTGTTATAAAAGTGTTGTCACGTACTACGTGGGGTAGTGACAGGCAATGCCTCATGAACCTGTATAGAAGCCTCATTCGCACCCACTTAGATTATGGGGCCATTGTCTATCAGTCCGCTACTCAAAGATCCTTGAAGATGCTGGACCTCGTGCACCATTTGGGCATCCGCTTTCTACGGGTGCTTTTCGCACCAGCCCCGTAGAAAGCCTTTATGTTGAGTCAAATGAGTGGTCGCTTCATCTGCAGAGAACTTATATGTGCTTTGTTTATTTCCTTAAGGTGAAAGCAGACAAGAAGCACCCCTCATACTCTACAATTAATGATTTGTCAAGCTCAACTCTGATTCAAAGCAGGCCTTCGATGAGGCAGCCCTTCTCAGTTCGCCTGAAGAGTCTAGCTGAGGAAACTGGAGTCTCACTTGAACACAGTTTAATGGCTCCTGTAGCATACCCACCACCGTGGCAATGGCAGACTATAGACTGCGATGTGTCTTTTCTAGAAGTTACAAAACATGTGCCTATTGTCCATATCCGAACATATTTCCTGGAACTTCAACACAAATACACACGTCCTGAGTTCTTTACAGATGCCTCTAAGTCCAACTCCTCTGTGTCCTACGCTGCTGTTGGCCCTTCCTTTTCGGATGCTGGCCCTCTACATCCAGGCACAAGCATCTTCACAGCGGAAGCTTACGTGATACTTGTGGCAGCTAAACACATCAAACAATTACGAATACAAAAAGCAGTAATTTATACAGACTCCCTCAGTGTGGTAACGGCTCTGCACAGTCTTAAAAAACAAAAAAAACCCTGTCCTTGTCTCACTTTACTCCATTTTTTGCACACTCTACACACTCAACCAACATGTTGTAGTGTGCTGGGTGCCTGGGCACCGTGAGATCCAAGGCAACGTGAGGGCGGATCAGCTCGCTGCATCTGTCCACAAAACCACTGCCCCTACACCCATATCAATCCCGGTCCTTGATCTGAAGCCGTCTCTTAAACGAAACCTCAGGGACTACTGGCAGAGCAAGTGGGATAAACACACACAAAACAAACTACACGTTATCAAGCCGCACCTTGGCCATTGGCCACCAGTATCAAAATAACGTCTAACAGAGGTAACACTAACAAGACTCAGGATAGGACACACATACACGACACACACACATCTTTTGTCCGGTGGTGATCCACCATTGTGTGATAAATGTGGTGAGGCATTAACAGTTCTTCACGTTTTAATCCAATGTAAACAGTTAGACACTCTAGGAAGACAACACTTTCCATTACCCTACCGACAACATATACCTTTACACCCTGCAATGTTTTTCGGTAGGGAACCACTTTTCACCCATAAATCATTGTTAGCTTTTTTAACCCTTTGTAGGGCAGGATATGTTTTTTTTAAAAAACCAGAAAAAGGTTGTCTTATTTTACTAACCAAGCCAACAGAAGTAGTTTGAAAGAAATTTCAAGGATGTACAACGAGTACTTTATTAAAAAAAACTTGGACACATTTGTCCCACTGGCGCTAAATTAAAATTCGAAAAATGGGACGCATTTGTCCCAATGCTCTTTGAGGGCTCCGGGGTTACATTCGGGCGGCGTGAAAAAGTCCAAAACACGTTGAACCAATGCTCCTTGAGGGCTCCTTGGTTACATTCGGCCGGCATGAAAAGGTCCAAAACACGTTGAACAAAGGGGCACATTGCACACAGAACACAGAAGGTTGGTTCGCGCTTCTTTCTTGGCAGTCGAGCACCAACGACACCCCCTCCTTTTTGCAATCTTCTGAGGGTGATGTCCAGCTCCCAGAAATCGGACTTCATCAGCAACGCCTACCATTTTCTGGCCATGTTTGGCACCTTTTTTGTTGACTCGATACGGGCGATTGCTGGACCTTTTGAATGTTTGCCCGTTTATCAGCTGGCGACCAAGGACGAGCCGGAACCAAAGGTAGCTCATTTCACTGACTGCTTTCATTTGAAGAAAAGCATTTACTATTGCTGCGTCCAGCAGAAAGTAAAAAATTCGGTACCACGACTTCTTCGATCGTCGATCCACCGGGTATGCGTTCCTTCTTTGGTCAAACTTGTCGACTCCGCCCATCCAGGTATTGTAGTCGGAGACTGCTTTTGGGCACTGGACGGATATAGATGAGCCATTAGAAAGCTTTCGAACAATGTCCTCAGTGTCGCTGGGGTGATGAAAGTTGGACAGCACGTGTACGTTTTTCGTGTCCCGCCACTGATAAGCTGTGATGCTCCCTTTCGCACGCCAGATATACTGTCCCTTCTGTAGCTTGTTATCCCGTTTGATTTCGTCAGGTAAGTCCTTGCGGTTTGGGCGAACCGTTCCTGCGGCCAAAATGTTCTTTTCTTTCAAGGCCTCCATTAGGCGTGTGGACGTGAAAAAGTTATCGAAATATAGCTGCGTGCCAGCCTCTACTCGGTCAATGAGGGAGAGCACAACAGGCTCACCGAGACCTACGTTCGCAGGTCGGTCTGCACCTTTACCTTCGTAGACCTGAAATTGAATCAGGTAACCTGTCTGAGAGTCGGCTCTGCACCACACCTTGTATCCCCGCTTGATAGGTTTCATTGGAAGGAACTGCTTCAGTGAGGACCGGCCTTTGAATCGTACCATACTCTCATCAATGGCTTGGTGCGCTGATGGAGTGTATTGTCTCTTGAAACTTTCATTCAGTGCAAGAATGAGAGGACGCACTCTTGCCAATCTGTCGTACCCTCCTTCACCTTTCTTTTTTTCCTTGGTTAGGTCGGTGAGGTGCAAACAGTTCATAATGGCTTGAAAACGACGGAACGACATAACCTTTGATATTTCAGGACAATTGAAAAAACTGTCACTGCTCCAGTACAGGTACATTTGATGTCTGGGGTTTGTGCTCATCAGCAGAAGTATGCCAAAGTATGCACAGAGTTCATCAATTGTAAGCTCTTTCCAAAGCTGTCGGCCTTTCTGTTTGGCAAAGCGGTTTGTCTCAGTCACCAGTGTGTTCATGATACCTTCGTCAAAATAAAGAGCAAAATCTTCACAAGGTGTCGTCGGGAGATTTGCACTGTATTGTGGGTCCCAAATTTTTGGAACACGAATGACGGCATCCGGTTCGCTGCTATTTCATGCCCCAACCTCCTCCTCTTCGACTTCTGCTTTGTCGCAAATTCTAGGCACTTTCTTCTGCCTCCTTTTCTTTCTTGAATAGGTAGCCTTTCGCTTTTGTGGTTTCCTTGTTGATTCCGCCGCTTCAGCTTCACTGCTTTGCTCATCTGAATCGGGCGGAGCGAGCTCGGGTGCGAAGTGTTCATCTGTATCTCTGTCGGAATCACTCGACGTAGGGTAGTCAGGAAGGCTAAAATATAATTCCAGCGCTTCCTCTCACGTCAGCAATCGTTTACCTGCGTTTTTACAAGCAAACAGAAAACAAAAGAGTTGGTGAAATGTTTCACTACACATCGAATGCTGGCAGCGGTGGCAGTAGGCTTATTCCATCGTCATGCAGTTTTTGCCCTGGCACCATTCGAAAAAGCTTTTAGGAGTAAGTATTGCTTCTATTGTTGAAAACACCCGATTATTACATGCTGGAACTATTTCTTTTGAAGCACAGAAAAGGGTACACTCACTTGTCATCTTGAATTATTCTTTTCCGGAGACTCACGATGCGGAAATTTGTGCCGCCGGTGAAACGGAAAACACAATTTTGATGATGATGATGATTAAAGGCCTCCCCTTTGAATCGGGGTGACGGCATGCGCCATCTAGCCTACCTTAATAGTTCGAGTTTAAATTTTGTCCCTCAACTCGGATGTCTTTTTAATTTTGCCCAGCCGCTACTCTTGGCTGGGATCTTATTTTATCGACTTCTCTGCTTTTCCTCCACCAATACTCCAGCCGCTGCTTAGTAATACCTACTGCTGACCAGTTAATGCTTCCATCAACCGCGAAGCCCAGCGCCTCAGGAAGTGTGACCTTCCCCCCATTTCTATCCGGCTGAATCTTTTGGCATTCCATGACTGTGGTCGATTGTTTCTTTATTTATGCCACATCCAACACATGTCTCATCCTGTGACGAATATTTGCTCCTGTAAGTTAGAGTTCTCAAGCAGCCAGCCCGCGCCTCAAAGAGCAACGCACTACCTTTATTGTTGTCATAAAAGTTCTCTTTCCGGATCTCTTGTTTGCTTGCCTTGTAGATTCCCAGCGATCCCTTCTTTTCCATCCTCTCTTTCCACATGAGCAACTCTGTTTCCCTCACTTGCTTCTTAACTGGCCCCCTTTGCTTATTTGCCGCGGTCAAGTTATATTTAGTCGCCAGCTTTCGCGTCCTCTTCCGCCATTGGGTGTCCACACTTTTCAGGTACAGGTATCTGTGCACTCTGGCTGCCCAGTTCTTCTCATCTAAATGTCTAAGTCGCTCCTCAAACCGTATTTTACTTTGTGCTTCCCTCGCCTCAAATGAAGCCCAACCCATATCGCCTTTACAGCCTCGTTTGTAGTCTTACTGTGAGCTCCCAGAGCTAACCTGCCGACTGCCTTTTGGTTAACCTCCAGCCCCGACAGGATATCTGACTTTAAGCATAATACGGCATTAGAGAACGTGAGCGCCCGCACCATTACCCTTTTCCAGATGCCTCGTACTACCTCGTACTTATTGTGTCCCCAGAGTGCTCTATGTTTCATTACTGCTGCATTTCGTCTCCCTTTCAGTTTGAGGTGTTCTTCATGAGCATTCAGGTAGCCTTTTCCTTCATTAAGCCAGATCCCCAAGTATTTGTACTTATTTACTAATGGTAAGGCTTCCTGCTGTATCCTTATTGGTGCTACATGAGCTTCCTCGTTGAACACCATGACTCCAGATTTGTGTGGGTTAAAATGTAGGCCTAGGTACGTTGCCTCATCACCACAAATGTCAGCCAGTTTTTGAAGTTCTTCCGCATTATCCGCCAGCAGCACTATATCGTCTGCGTACATCAATCCCGGAATCCGTTGCTCCACTAACACTCCATTGCTTCGGTGTGACAAATCAAAGCCCAATCCACTCTCCTCTAGTCGTCTTTCCATTCCTCTAATGTACAGTGTGAACAGCAATGGCGAAAGAGGGCATCCCTGTTTTAAACCTCTTCGAATGTACACGGGCTCTGTGTATGTACGCCCTTCCCATGTAATGTGTGCCTTGTTATCCTCATATATTGCCCTTAGCAGCCCTACAAATTCCGACCCAATCCCCTCCTCTTCCAGTATATGCCACAGCAATCCCCTGTCCACGTTGTCATAGGCACCCTTTATGTCCAGAAACAGTAGCCATGTTGGTCTGCCCTGTGCTGCCGAAATTTCGATGGTCTGGGTTATGACGAAAAGATTGTCCTCCAAGCGTCGACCCGGCCTAAATCCATTTTGCAGTTCCCCTAAAATACCGTTACTTTCAACCCACTTCAACAACTCGGCTTTGATGGCTTGTATAGCTAATCTATAGAGCACTGATGTGACTGTAATCGGCCTGTAAGAGCTCGCCTTGTCCCTTTCTCCCTTGCCTTTGTAGATCAAACTCATTCTACTTTCGCGCCAATGCGCAGGAATCCTCTTGGATTTTATAGCGCGCTCGATGGCTCCATACAAGTGCGCCTGTCCCGCTGGTCCCAAATGGTTGATAATCTCTATCGGGATTCCATCCGGTCCTGTTGCCGTACTTTTGGGAACACTGTGTTCTGCCTTTTTCCAGTCCAAAAATTCGATATTAAGTTTTTCATCTACCACTCTTTTATTTGCCACCTGTGTCCAGTTAGCCGACCTCTCGCGTGCTTGGCCGAAAGTATTTCCTATGACTCCATGTAGGTATTCTAATGCGCCTAAGGTGTAATAGGTGGCGTTAGGTGTAAAATAATGTACACCTAACGCCACCTATTGTACAGCTTCCAAACGAGATTCAACAGAAGTGTAAAAACCTCAATGTAGATGGCAGCACAGAAAAAATGGGCTTGATGCGTCCCATTGCCTCTCACGAGCAATTCTGTGGGGAACAAAAAAGGGGACATATATTTCCCGTTGCCCTACAAGGGGTTAAGAGATGTCAATTTTTACCATGTAATATACCCAGGCATTGCGTAGCATGACCTCTCAAGAGAGGTTGCTGCTGCTGTGATTACATTTAAAAGCACTTGCCTCGCAGCCCTTGGACACAAGGGCGCTGATGAGGCACGTGTGCTAGTGTCAAATATTTTTACATGTGTTTATTATCAAAACCTTTGTCACCCTTTTTATTATGCATATCACACCACTCTCATGTCTTTAATACTTATGTTTTTACCCGCATTATCGCGAGGAATTTTAAGGCCCCTATACAGCCACGCAACATATCATTGTCCACATCTCTATACTCATTGAAATGGCGCTCTTAGGCCATCAATTGGCCCTTGCGCCATAAAACGCCACACATCATCATCATCGTGGATCAAGATTAAAAAATTATCATGCACTCGACAAACCGCCACGAGGCATCGTTTCATTTGTCAGGTACTATGTGGGTACTGTATATAAATGACTTGTTGTGTGTCTCGTGCCCTTTCTGTTGTTCCCCCAGGAACTATTTAACACTTCAGTTTGCGTAACAACTCCTGAAAAGGCAGCTTGTCGGGCAAACATGCACACCAAATGCTCAAGGGTTTCTTTTTTTTTTTTAGTTTAATTTGTCGGTGTACGTTTCACCATGCGTTTCACATGAGGTTGGACATCTTGAACGTCCAACCTCATGCTGGCGTATGATACAGCAAGAATCCTTGCTTTTTTTCTTCATCTGCAACTACTGCATGTACTCTCAAATAAGTACTTGCTACACTACGACAATATCAGCTTGCCCAATTTATTACAATAATAATTTAATAAAATACCACGCTGACATCTTTTCTGCAAATACTTATAACAATGTTAGTTTGTGGCATGTTTCTAGTATTTACCTAACTTCTCTGGAGCCGAATCACGCTGACTTCGCCACAACATCTTTTCTGTAAATACTTTCAACCATGTTTGTTTCTGGCATGTTTCTTGTATTTAACTTAATTTTCTTGAACATGCGTCGGCCCAAGTCATTGATCAGATACATTTGGTTCGGTTTCGTTCTCTGTGTTGATCGGAAGAAGCTATTCGCAGCCATTCCGAGACGAAGCTGTAGCCTGTAGTGGTTCTGTGGTTAAAGTGAGCTAGAATAGGGTAGTGGGCTTGCTGGGGTCCCCTGCTTGACGCTTGGTATGTCACACGTGTGGTGGCGCCACCAGCGACTTCAATGTAGGGCACTGCCTTACGGAGGCGTTGGTGCGCAACTGAGATCATGCTTTTTGTTTGCTGTTATCCCATGCACTGGACGAAAATGCACTAGAATTTTGGCAGTGTAAACGATGATGCTGATGTCGCTAAGACAATAAAAATAAAGAAAGAAAATTAGCGTGAAGCTAGGTGCGTAGGCCTACATGTGCCCATAGGTAACCATCTAGAACACTGTAGCATGGTGTATGCAGCTATACTGTTAGCTCGTTATTTGATGTTATATGAAACACACCGAACACCGTCAGTACTCGTGCGAATAAAGCTGTAGAAAACATCCTTTTCATAAACTCTGTCGGCGTAACTCGCGCGATTAAACTGCACGCAGAACTCGATGCATGCAAGGGATGCTGTGCAAAGATGAGATGCATTTATATTCTCTTACAAGTGATAAGCAGCAATGGCGAACTTTTCAAAGCTTACGTTGCGCGGCTATCAATTTTAAACTGGATTTTTTGTATTCCTCGAGCCCTATTTTCGTCACGCACGCCTTTTACGAGCTTGTGAAATTATTAGCGATGCTGACCTTGGCACACACTCGGGAGTTTATTACGAGCTCCTAATGTTATACATTTCACAGTATTTAAAAATTTTCAGCTGCTCATTCTTTCTGCAAATCTCCATTATCTTGACTCTGTAATTTGGCTATTTCTGCACTGAATATTCCTATGCAAAGAATAAAATCCACAGATAAGAAAAACAGGAAGCCACTCTCCCCAAGTACTGGGCACAAGTAAATGAAAATTTATTCATCAGATATATATTGGGCACAGTTGCTTACTGGATATTTCTTCTTCAGGAGCAGTGGCTCAACTTTAGATGCTTTGCCTTTTCCCGCTTCTCGGTTCTATCAGAATTAATGCCTTTCACAAAACCACGTAACAATATAAAAGCTGATTACATCTTTTGAGAGGCTAGGGGCATGTTGTGCGCCCCCAACTTCTTGGGAAAACTTTTCTTTCACGATTGTCAATACATCCAAGATGCTGTCAGAATGCAACTTGTAGCTAGAAAAGCACTCTGTAAACATGTTTTCTAGCTTGCTCACAAAGCTGTACAGGTGGCTAGATGGATACAACAGTCCACCTTTGTCACGAAAGGTGGTTAGATGAGTGAGCTGAAAATCTTCTCCTTGAGCTGGCATCGTGAGTAGGGTTATGCAAACTTCGCAGTTTGTTTTAATGACACACTTTCGCACAATATAGCCAGCAACATAAAAGATCAACCTGGAATCACTCCTAGCAATAATATGCTGGTTGTGGTCAATAGGTGCTGGCACAAAACCAGGCTCATTCACAGTGCTTGCACTGCCAACTGAATCGTCTTGTGGCAGTGTGTCAGTAGCAGCATTGATCTCCAGCAATGAAGCTTGCTAGCCTTGGTCACAATTCCCCTGGCTAACTGTTTTCACGAGAAAATAGAATGACACACAAGTAATGGTTAGCAAAAACTGAGTTGGCGTGGGGTGGTCGTTGCTGCCAGATGACTGACGTATAATACCAAATAAATTTTCTAATGGGTCTTGGCTGGTCTTTGATGTCATTATGTATTTAAATGCCACTTTCCCTGTCAAATAAGAAAGCATTTCTAGCACACTAGTTATAGTCACACGCAGTCCAGTCACGTAGATTATATGCACGTAGTCCCGTTGCACATACTTCGGCTGAAAAGGAAGGGCTCACACGGCAGATGTGTCGTCCAGGGCTTTGTCCGCTCGATGCAAATTTCTTTCCCATTGTTTCTTCGGGGCTGCATCCTTCGGAACGCCGAACAAAGACGGCTTCTTGCTGCCCTTCACGTGGACGTAACCTGTACGACAGCCTGGCGCATAACAGTGGTTTTGCTGCCGCGGAAGCATTTTAACCTCGTTTGAGGGTCACTGCTTGTCAGGCCACATCACTGTTCGCCGAAGAACCTAGGGGATTGAGGATGCAAAGCGCGACGAGTTCTCAAAGTAACAAAACTTGCACACACCGACCGCCACTCCAAGTAGGCAGCAACTGCCCTAGCGCCAACGCTCGTTACATTTAATGCGGTGGTGGCGCCACGCCGCGGAGGCGCGCCGAAGCACGTTTGTGTGACATTGGCGGTGTCACCGCAATGCATGGCCCCGGCCGGTGAGTGAGCCCACTACCCTATTCTAGCTCACTTTACTGTGGTTAATCAGTGATCGTCAGCGTAAACATATTGGCATTTGTCAAATACGAAGACAAATACAAGGCTATATTGCCCATCACGCTTGTAAAAGCATTTAAGCCGAAAGGCGAAGAAGATTTCGAGAGGAATAAGAAAGTACAGGCATATTGGAAGAGCGAAGATGAGAACATTCAGGGCTACTACCCTGCTTTTGTTCACGCCTTTGCAGGTGAGTGTGTCATTCGAATATTTTCAAATCTAATTGTATGGTGCCTTTAAACTGGTTACAACTATTTCACTTATTTAACAATACAAATAATGCCTCAGTTTAAGTGCTTGTCGTTGCCTGTCTCGGCTAAGTTGCTCGTCTCTGTGATATTGTGGCTCGGCAGGGGGAGACGCACGTGCGGGCATTACACAGATACACAGGCATTATGTATATCAGTATTGTTGAAAATTTTATATAAAATGCGTCGTTGATTTTTTTTTTGCTGTTCATTGTTAGAAAAACAAACCTGCGGAAGGGCAGCCTCTTAGTAATGCACGTGCAGACGTCTGGCTGGTTTACTTGTAGAGGTGGTTTATCTCATAGATGACGTGGTCGAGTTTATCTTCCGTTGTCAGTATTACAGCGCCAGCAGGAGTCGACATCATTTTACCTTTTTACATGCATAATTTCTGCGCCCTTCTAGCAGACGTTATAGATATTTATTCTAAGTGTCAGGGCATCCAAACACGGACACAAAAAAGCCACCTCAAACGCCGCCTAACAACTGTAGAGACGCACAGCAATGGAAAATAAAAGCGACACAGAAACATCTGTGCGTGCTCGGCACGTGTGGGGGTCAGCGTGAAAGATAACTGTCAAGGCATTTTATTTCACTGACTAAGAAATGTGGGAAATAGATGCGGCGTTAATGTTATTTCTATGGCTGTGAGTATGCTAGCTGAGATTTGTGCCACTGTACAGAGACTGAGTAAGTGACTAATAACGAGAAGGGGACTGTTACTTGTTCGGTAAAATACACCAAAAAATCCATCAAGTTTTGTAAAAGTGTGTTGTACAAAGTTCCTTTTAGCTGCGACTGCTTTTACATAGGACAGGTGGGCAGTTGTGTTAAGCAGAGATTATTGAAACATTAGAGATTGCTAATCGAAGACGAACCTTTCTAATCTGTCTTTACATTAGGAAGGGTGAAAGTGCATGCCAAAATTAGATTAATGCTCAATTTTGTATGAAAAAGTCTGTCTAAAGAATGAGGCATGGTATATAAGTAATAGTGGCTGTGCGTGCGTGGGTACCTTCTTAAAGAAGAAATCAAATTCCTTAACAATTAATTATCTTTCATGTTGACCCCCACACATGCTGGATTCATAGCTTGCCCATATGTGACTTGCAACTATGTCACACTGCGGAACTCTGGCATAAAATTTCAGCACGCGCCACTATCACTGAGCACATGGCAACAGATGACACGGAGCTTAGCTGTGCAGCTCTCGCGTTTCCCGTCAATGTTGCGCACCGCAACTACGAGTTGTGTTATACTTTGCATGTTTCACTCGGCATGTTTCACTGGCATGTGTGATACTCGGCACGTTTCAGAGGTCTAGCAGGTGTAAGAGTATTGTCATCCGATGGTAGGTAGAGCGAGGTCACTACGGCTGTGCCGAGAGCAGCGAGAAGCGGTGTGGTCTACTCTCTCTCTTGAAAAGTAGTCCGAAAAGTACGCAAGAAGTCACATGACCTGTTATTGTCATATCTGGTCATACTGTCACAACCCTCTTCCTCACTTGTTTGTATTTCTACGGCTAAGCTTATGATTCTATCGTAATAGTAGGCAGCAGAAACTTCGCGAGATGGCGAGCAAGCGAGTGCGCTACACATACTTTGCCCGAGCGCCTGGCACTGATCTCATGTAATTTGCCGCAGAGGATGCCTGGGTGCATAACAGTTCTCACTTGTCCATGTCTTCTTACCATCTCACAGCTGCTCTCTGTATGCTCAGCGCATTCCGATGGAAGATTGAATAGCCACTCTTTCTCCATTGTTTATGGAAATCATTATTAGTGTGACTTTCAATTGTTTTTCTTTGTAAGCTAGGTCATTTTTTTTTGTAACCACATCACTTAATACCATGCAGTGAAGCTTATCAATGAGCTAAATTTGTTCACTGAATGCACAATGTATGAACATAAATTTCAGGTTGCCACTGCCGAATATACGGGGCTTTTCACCTAGGTGACTTCGACACCATGCGCCTAAAGTTAAAAACACTGCGAGAGCCATTTCCAAGAACAATTGATGTGGATCGACATGAAGTGCATCCGAGAAAGACAGAGGTTGGTTCGATTATCTACTACAAATATTGAGTATTTATAGTAGCACATATGTGGCATAACATTTAATGTAATGGTACAGGTGACTTTTTGTATGGGATAAAATAAGCAAGTAACCTGAATGCCATCACAATGCTTATAGTAAAATCTATAGCAAGCCTCCCCTCTTACCAAGTGTCCTCTTCCCTGTTTTTGAAGGTTTGAAATATGCATTTTAAAAGAAATATGCTTTCCTATTGCACAGAACCTTTCAGAAAGGAGTTAGATATCATTTTTCTGAAATGTTCTGCGCACTAAGAAAGTATACTTCTTCTAAAATGCAATAACGACCAGCCCAAGTAGCTACTCTTGAAATATGCACAAATGGCAGCAGTGACAGCTGTAATGAAAGCAAATCAACTGGTTTCATATGTGTTTTTTTATATGTATAGATGCTACTAAAGTTAGGGGAGCTGTTACGAAATGTAATTTCTCCTGCTATAAAATGTACTCAAGAATACTCTTGGCTGTTCTGTTTACTGCATGCATTTTTTTGCAAAAATTGTGAAGATGTGTAAAGATGCATCACATTTCACATCACTGAACCTGGGAAGTGCATTATGTGAGCACTGCACTGCGCTACCCTGCAGTTCACTTTTTGGTATAGTTCTATAGCTTTTTTATATAAACTTGGGGGGAGTTAGTGGAATTCATTGGAAACCTAGGGTACGGTGACAAGCACAGCTGTTGAGAAGTCATTGTTAAGTACTTCGTGCCTAAAATTACCTCAGTATTCTACCGTCAAGTTGTAGGAATTGCACACTAACAGGCAGCTCAAAAGGCAAAGACAAGAGACTGCCAACATCCTACAACAAAGCATAATTGCTCGATCTGAAGAAGATGATGAGTGTCAGGTGTGTACTTGCTTTGATCAATGTGTTTTAGTATTCTGCTACAAGTTACTCGGTGGAGTGTTACATTTATGTCCAAGAAACATGCATTAAATATTCACTTTTTACATAGATGGCAGTAGTGTTATCAACCGAACGAAGAATTGAGTTGTATAGTGAGTGGGTAACAATTGTAAAAATGATTCTGTATTGCAGTATTTTCTTTAATGACTGGTATCATTATTTATATTTTTAGGGATCTAGCTCCTCATGCCTGTTTTTCTTGTTGCTTTCTTTTCTGAGTGTGCTTGCTGTAGAAACTATGCTGCTCTGTTTTCCAAGTATAATGTAATTTGATTTGCACCCAGGGGCAGATCCAGCGACTCATTTAAGGGGGGGGGGGGCAGTCTCCTAAAGTAACACAGGAAAGAGGTCTTGACTTTTTTTTTTTTAGCGGCATGAAAACCTCGTCAACCTAAACACTGTTAATTTGGGCTCACAGTAGTCCCACTAATTTGTTCTGAATGGTGATAGAAGGCAGATGACAAGCACTAAAGAGAGGGGGAGTTGCTGACAGATTTTGGGGAAAATAATCGTGCCTACCTCCCCCCCCTCTGGATCCGCCACTGTTGGCACCTTGGATGCACTAAATAAATGTCTGAAGCGACTCTAAAAAAAGCTTTCGTTTGTATGACGTCATGCATAATAAATTAAAACTTTTTTGTGATAATAAAAGCGTATGCTGCTTAAAGTTGATACTCATAGCTGGATCACAGGTCTGATGAGACTCAAGTGGTAGTAGTACGTAAATGTTTGCGTATCAGGCTACTTAAATGTTTGTTGAGCTCCTTTATCTATCCTAACTAAGTGGCTTTATCAGGTAGCATACAGGGTCATGAACATTGTATGTGGTTTACTTTCCTCACACCTTGTCTTGTCATTCATTCCACTAAAAAATTTGTTGCTCTGTTTTCTCTCAGCTAAGCATTCAGTGACTTTACACAGGCTCCTACATGTACTTTTTTTGTCACCATCATCGTTTTAATGAGCACTGTAGGAACTTTAGCATAGTCAAGGTATTTAAAAGAATGAGCACTAGATATTTGGCATACCTCGAGAGGAGACATGGCATACTTAACATGCTTAACCAGATGATCGGCCACAGCGTGCTGTGGCATGCATGAAATCTTGTGCCCTTGTCATACTAGGCTTTGAAAATATTAACTTTGGTAGATTCCGAGGTAAAAAGCGTGAGGACGATGGCAGAAAAGAAACACACATACACTCAGGGTGGCCAGCTAGGAGCATGCCCTACCAAAACAACTTTTTCAACCCAGCATAGTATGTTTTCACTACGTCGGGCTCTCCGCTAAATGTTTCTTCTAACCTGTGTCCAGGTACCCTGTGTGTATGTGTTTGTCTTTTGTCCATTGCTGTCTTCACGCCTTTTGCCTCGGATCATGTGAAATTAACATGGCTACTTGTTCACCCTAACTTTAGCAATTATTGCAGAAGTCATGTTGTGCTGCTGCTTTGGGAAAATAAGCTGGCCTGAAGACCACTTTCATATAAAAGCACTGGAAATTAGAGAGAGAAGTTGTGCAAAGTGGGCTACATCTATGGTAAGACAGATGCTTGGGCTAGTTGGGGATTGCGAATCAACATATTTGCACAGCGCAAGGCTACGAGTAGTTATGACGTAACTACAGAAGAAGAGACAAGGACAGAAAGAGTGCTGCAGGGAAACACGAGAAAGAGCCCAACGTACTAGAAATGTAACGGCACTCTTTTTGTTCTTGTCTCTTCTTCTGCAGTTACGTCGTAACCACTCGTAGTCTTGCGCAGTGCAAATATTTTGACTACGTCTGTGGTGTTGAAAAGATGGGGCTATGCTCTGACAGTAACTTCCTCGTCATTAGTTGTGCTTGCCCTGGCTCACAAGAGATCATTGCTAAATCCACACTGTGTCATGCTGTGCACTTGCTTAGTAAAAACAAAAAACAAAAAAACAAGGGGAAGGTGTATAATCTTTTCCCTGGGAATTTGGAAGTCTCGTATACATGCACATGGGGGTTGACCAAACACCATATTTTCAAGGAGGCATAAGCAATGGAAAACAACAAAACAGTACATTAGGCAAGTGAAAGGACTAGGGAATCCCAATTCAAGACATTCACTTTTGAGGGATAATTTCTGATGTCGCTCGCTAAGGCAGTCACTGATAAAGGAAGCTTTACCGTATCAGCTTGCTCCAACAAGTTAAACTCCGAGAAGTCTGCTGCATAATCCATAACAAGAACCTTACCCGCACCATGAATCAAGTACAACAATCTCATCATTTAGCCTCTATCGGATACATCTTTTTTTTTACAACGATGTGACACGTCACAAATTGCTGTATGGCCCTGGGGCCCACTGCCGCATGTCTTGACTATTGCACAAAACAAGTAGAATTAAAGTAGTTTTTACAGTCTGACGGATCGATGTGCTATTTGCTTAATGGCTGATCTGTAGAGGCTGTTCACTATGTGTTCGTGGATCTTAGACAACATGCATTCAAGGAATCGGCCACATTACTTTGATATTTGGTATGAGTGCATCATGCTATATAATCTAGTGATTGTGTTTTCTTTTTAATCCTCAAATTCCCGTAAAGTATCTGTTGCAATTACTAAAGCAATGTTCTATGAAAATACTGTTTATTGTCTGAAGAACATAATACAATCCCCAAGTTTCCTATTGTGACACTGTGATGTTTGGGCTCACTTTTAGTGCCTAATATGGTTATAATATGAAGGGGCACTCTCTTGCTTACTGAGTTCTCTAAGCCTGCTTTCTGTTGCAGCAAAATGGACAACCAAAGGAGCCACCCCATTCAGTAGTGGAGGAACAGAAAACAATTATTGAGAAGAAAGATAAAGAAATTAAAAAGTTGAGAAAACAACTTTCCGAGGCTTCATCCCTAAACACAAGGCTAACAAACGTTATGCTGAACAAAATTGGTGAGGATTGTTTTTTAGTTTTTTCTATACTGTGAAGAGATAGCGGCATACTGTTTATTGCTTTAAGCCATATATAGGTAATTTAAGCTAGATGACTATCCCCATTGGGCTATAATGCTGGTTGCCATATAATGCAGCAGAGAATGTTTTGATGTGCTTTTGATTACTTTAATGTTGAAAGTATGTTCCACAACAATACAGTAGTGCTATCTCTACCAGTCACAAATAAAACAGTCTAAAAAAACTACACCAGTTTGTAAGCTGACAATGTGTGCAAGAGCATGCTTACTGTATGATGAGGTGTTTAATATAATCTTTAGAGCTATTTCAGTGTTCAAGGTAATGTTTCGCATTCAGGTAGTCAATGGAGCATGCTTTAGAAATTCATCCACCATTTCTACATGCTTTGTTGGTTTATGGGGTCTAACATCGCAAAGTGACCTGGGTTTTGAGAGATGCAGTGGAGCTCTCTAGATATATTTATTATCTGAGGCTGTATAATGTGCCCCGACATCACATAGTTCACAGGCCTGTAGCATTTCGCCTCTATGGTTATGCGGCCACTGCATCAGAGACCAAACCCGCATCTTTCGGGTCAGCAGCCCAGCACCGTATCTACCGAGTCACTGTACCAGCTTCTGCTTTTTTACATTAAGCATAAAAAAGAAAGAACACCGCAACACCAATTTCTTTAAAAGAAAGTGTCACTGTTCAAAAGCTGATCCTATTGCGGTACTTCAAGAATTCTTTGTTAGCCGAGACATCTGTATGTTTGAGTTGTAATTCATCATAGATGACCATTATTTGTTTTGTTTGACTAATGAACTCTTATTAAGTTGTGAGCCTCCTCATAATTTACCAGCTGTAATCATCAAATGACGGTACATTTTGTTCATACCAAGAAAGCCAACATGGTGCTGTGCTATGTTCTGTAAGCGTAACATGGCAAAGCTTTGTTTGAAGTTGTCGAAAATATTCTAGTAACATTGTTAAAAAAGAAGGTTTCTATAAAAAATGCCACTCAGCAGTGTTTCAGCCCTAAAAACATCTCTTTCAACCAGAGTATCAAGAGTAACTTCAAGGCAAGCTGAACTGTGACCACTTGCACGAGATATTCAAACAACAATAACAAGTGATAAGTTTGGCTGTTGCTTGTCACTGGTTTGTGCCGAGCACTACAATTTTATGTTAAAGCCTCATTGGATGCTTCCACCCATGACTTAATTACATAGCAGCATAAGAGCTACATCAACTCTCTAGTCTGCTTCTTCAAATGCGAACTGGCATTTGGTAATTACTCTCTTGTTAGGGAAAGAAGTAATCGATCAAGTTAGCCTAGATGGGAGACAAATCAGCAGCAATTGTTTATTGTGATTCTTAAGACACGCTTGGTTCACATATTTTACGTCTAATATGGTGCTATTATATGTATTCAACATTGCCAACTGCAACTGGACATCTTCAAGGTTCTGCTGTGATGCTGGTGTTCTGTTAAACTATAGTTCCACACAGAAAAGCTGGTAGTGGCTCATAACATTGTTCACGTGTTATGGTATCCAATGGCATTGAAGATTGAATCGCTCAACAGTATGTAATGAAGCATTCACGTCCTGTGCTACGATCGTATTGTAATGGTAATTGGTCATTATAGTGGCAGACTACTGTGGCCATGCAGGTTCAATTTCTAGGTATGGTGGCTACATTTTCATGAAGGCAAAATGCACACCTTGATTTAGCTGCATGTTAGAGTACTGGGTGGCCAAATCAATCCAGAGTGCTCCATTGTAGTGCACCTCGTGATTATGCTATTGCAATCAAGAGACCCCAAAATGAAATTTCTCAGAAGCTGTGAATGACAAGCCTGATGAATTTGTCGACACTGTTTTACAAGGTTTCTGTACAATAATAAAATATAGAGATAAGTTATGGTGTATTTCGGCAAGAAGATATTATATATACTTTTTTTTCCTTTATTCTTTTTTTTAGAGGTTGCTGCAGTCACGGCTGAGAGACAGGAAGGGCAAGTGATTGCAGAGTTCATGTTGCCTTCCTCATTGGATGCAGGTAATGCTTTTTTGTCACTGCACACGCCCAATCAATAATACATTGGTCTCTAATTTTTCTGTTTGTGCAGGCACTGGGCTTCCTGTAGAAATGGTTGAAGATGTTCGTGATTTAGGTAAGTAAAAATGTTAGCTGCTTGCATAACCGGCACTGGTTGAGCTATAGCCATTACCATGATGTGAGAGGGTCAAGTGTTTCTTTCATTTTGACACCCAGAGTACATTGTTCTTTTATCTATTGGATTTTTCTATGCAGACATGGATGTTGAAGCTACGTGCTTGTTGCCTAGCTCGGGGGTCAGTGATTTCAATGCATCTATTGGTGAGTGTTTGGCCCCTGTTTTTACATCTTCAAAATAGGATCATAGAGCCAGTATTAGCGGTCGTGTTACTGCAATACTGGTTTAACATTAATTTTTATCTAGTGTTCAGCTTGTATCTTAAGAAGATTCTTAGATATTGTAAGCATGTTACGATTACAAGTTTCAGACATGGCACATATCTACTTGAAGGATGTGCAATAGCGAGGTGGTTGGTTGAAAACATTGACATTATATTGTGGCTTGCAAAAGCGAAATCTTCACAAAATTTCTTTGCACTGAGGTGCTAAGGCTTTATCGAAGCCATTTTTCGTTCGGAAATAGATAGGTTATGAAACTTTTTTTATCAGTCACCAATAAGCAGTTTGACATTTGCTATGTATGATAGTGAAAATTGCTTACTTTAACAGAATGCAGCCATTATTAACAAAGGCAGATATTTGTTTACACACTGTCATTCTTGGTCCTGCATACAAGCACGTCCCAAAAAAAAGGCACAATATTGTCTTTTCTTCTGATGTGGTGTGCACTGTTCAGTATCACGAAGAAAGAATCCAGACTCGTTTTTTTTTTAATGTTACAAAAGTGTCAACGATAAATTTTCACCTGCAAGGCTAGTGAACTCAGCCTGCATGTTTTCATGTGCTCCATCACTGAGTTTGCCATGGCAACAGAAACAGGACTTCTTATAGGGCACCTTTCAATTTTAAAAGTAAATCTTGTTGGCAAACCTGAAGTAGGTTGCAATTCCATATGATGTGGAGATCGCAACACGACGTAGATTAGTGAAACTGACAGGAAAAGGCCATTGAGGCTTGAGGTCAAAGGGGATGTTGCTAAGCCACGCATGCAATGCGTTCCTATACAGTGCTTGTTGAATGCATCTGTACAAGACGTTATGCAGAGACGATGGCTATTCCTGAAATCGTGTTTTGTTCGCACCGGCTAGTTGCAGTAACTGTGGCACCCGACTGGCTTCTACAAGAACGTGACTCGTCAACCTACACTCATTTGTTGCCAGTGTATGCATAGTGAGAATGTATAGGTAGCAATACATGTAAATTATTTTGTTGATGATTGTTCTGTGAAGGTAGGGTGAGACTTGCTTTTGGTGAAAAAAAAAAAAATTGATTTTGGGATTTGGCTGTGACACGATAGAGAATTTCTTGATCTTTAAAAAAATATATCGCACTCGGGCCCTCGCAGTTTTCAACATACTTTGTTTTTTTTTCTTTGGCACATTGACAAGAAATCCACATGTACCCTTATGTAACTTCTGCATTATCTACATTTTTTGTGAGCTATCAAACAAAACCAAACTAAATTTCTCAAAACGTGTGTTAACAAGCGGCATTTTCATAACTGTACAAAGCTAGAATCAGCAACTCAAGTGCTTTTGTCTTTTTAGTAATGAAAAATTATTCATAGATGGAAATTTTTATACATAGACAAAAGTAAAGCAGTGTAATAAATCTGGTTTTTGTTGTACATTTACAATTTTAGTTCCACGATTGTAAAAGGTTAACTACCTTTGTGAAAAATTACAATGCTCTGCAGTTGTCACATGTTAATAAAAAAGTACATTGTAGAAAAATTGAACATTCTAAACAAAATTGGAAACTAATATGGAGCTCTATTACTGCCGATCTTACAAAATGTGCATATACCCTTGGTATATCATACAAATTTTACCACTTCTGTACAGCCAAACATTGAAATTCGCTTTCAAAGGTCACCCTTCTTTAAGTCAGAGTAAACGTTTTATATCGTGATTCATCAAAATTTTGGAATATTTTTACCTTTGCAATTTATTTACAAGATAGCATGCATCTTTTTATTGAGCCAAGCTGTGCAATTGCAATAAAATCTAGGCTTCATTAGTACTGCTAGTATTAGGAAATTCAGAGCCAGAGATATTACAGTAGTTTGATTTCTTTTCTTGTTATGTATTCAGACAATGCTTTCACTTTTTGTGCAGGCCATGATGACAATCACTTCGTGCATAGCCACGATAGCCTTTCACATTGCGGTGAGCGTTTTGTGGCTAAATTATTGCTTTTGTATGAGAGGAATGACATTGCTTGGTACTGCAAAGTATGATTTCTGGCACATACGTGGGGAGAGTATTCACCTTTTTGTCACTGATGTAAATGTTTTCAGCAACAGCTCAGTGTTCTCAGTTTCTAGCTAATGAGGTGTTACTGTATAAAAATGATAGCAAAAGGGACAGAGCTTTATTCCATATTTGGCAAGTGTCCCAAATTTGTACCATTTCTTCCCATGGTACAGATGACGGGAAGATTTCCCTGAAATCAAAATTTCTGAGCCTGATCTGGCCAACTTGAAAACCTCCTTCCCAATCTGACGCATCTAAACCAATCTAGGAGTCGTTAGTGTAAACGTACAATAATATTGATAATATCTTGGTTGTTCAAACACACTACCGCGTCGCAACGGGTAATCTGATCATTGGTACCGAAACTGTCGAGCTATGGCTGAGAGCAGCATGCTGGATGCTTCAGAAATAAGTCCAAGGCCAGCAATACACATCTAGAACTACGTCTATTACCACTGATTATTATTAAATATTTCGTGCATGTGTTTCAGTTTGAAAACCGATATTGCTAGTTATTTTGTACCTAATTTCGGGTGAAACAAATAGTTTTGCTTATCCGTTAGATTTGTATAACCAAGAGCTATCTATATTTGGAAACCCTGCCTGCATTGCTTAGAAGCCATTGTAAGACCACAAAACTTATGTTTGCACTTGCGAGGCAGTTCGGTACCCCCCTCTCCTCTTTCTTGGATGTTTTTTTAAAGTGGGGGCAGGGAAAGGGCGAGGCAAATTAACGCCCCCCCCCCCCACTTTCTGTTTTGGAAATCTCCCAGATTCAGATTCTTTGAACTTGGCAGGGTTATCCTATTTGTGTGAACACTAAGTCAAAAGGTATACTAACAACATGCAGAGGAATGACTATACCAGTAAAAAATTATAGAAATCTGCCAATAGCATTTAGCAGGTCATAACAATTGTTAGTTTTTTTCCTTAATTTAAACTATTTGGAAGGGTTTGAAAAAGATTTCTTCTATTAAGTTTAGACGTAAAAGTATGTGCTGAAGTGTGTTTTTATTCAAGAAATGGAATCGGCCACAATGTGCATTGTTTTATTTTTAATCAATTTTGCAGACGAGCAGCAGCAGCCAGCAACAGCGAAGCCACTCGCAAGCCAGGCAAGGGCGATGGCACCCACTGCACCCACTGACCTCTACCGTGTTTTTGATGGCCAGGTGACATTGCACAGGTATTATTCAGGTTAGAATTAGTACAACCACTTCAAATATGGGTGGTATTAAAGGTTATTTCTCACTCCTCCCCTTTTCTTTGTGCTTGTTTAGTGAAAGATATAGTCATGTTTCACAAATTGTAGTGGTTTCATTGCTGCACGCCAATGTGCACAGGTGACGGTAAATGTCAGAAAACTGCTTAAATAATGCTTACATTGCTACATATAGCATACAAGCAATGAACATTTCCTACTGAAGCTTGCTTTAGTGTACGCATGTTAGCTATTTGCATTCTACTGGTTCTGTAGCCCTAGACAGGCAGGTTTATGCTATAATGTTTTTTTCTTGATTAACTTATTGGCTTATAGATGGATATATCTTCTGGAAATAACTGATATTTGGTTATTTTTATGTAGGTCGAAATTGGCCAAAACACATTCATGGCTTTAGAGAAATGGGAGCACATCATGCGGAACACGAGTGACGGGAAGTTCTGCCTGGAGCTGGCCCGGCACTTCTGGCCTACAGCTGAAGCTGCCAAACGCAGCTTGACTGGTCAGGCATGCCGGAGCCTATCCACAGGCATAATGAAGCTTCAGGCCACCCCTGAAAAAGTGGAGATGATGGAAAGTAAGCAACTTGCACATTATCGTAAGCATTATTGCGTTGCAATGCACGTTGTTTCACTGTTTAACGTGAGTGGTACTGCAGGTTTGACGCCTGCTCATAGGCCTCCCAACCTCGCCCAAGGGACGCTGCGCTGCGCGCTTTTCGCTGCCTTTCTAGCAAAAACTAGTCGCTTAGTACGCCGCTCCCACCTTGTGCCTACACTCTCTCAGCACATTCACGCGCTCTGAACATGCTGTTTTCCGGGCGCCCGGCACGTTCAGCTTCACCTCTGACTTGCTCTGAAGGTTTAAAAAACATTTTCACAGTGTGAACATCACCAGAACCGAGAGCGATTCATTGACTACCTTTGGGGTACCAAGTAAGTCAAACAGGATGTTGTGGCAACCACTGCGCACAAACCTGCGCAGCCTCTGTCTCGTCACTGATAAGCCCTGTGTGACACGGCCACTTGCCGCAACAAGCTTGGTCGCCACAATGTCTTTGAGGGAGTGCTATGTGCATGCCGATGGTGAACAGCCACATTTATATGACTATAAAAGTAAGGTGACAGCACGAATCCTCTATGTATGTTAACTGGTAAAACACACATTTGTTGTGGCAGTCACGTCTTCTCGGAGCTGTTGGCATACCACCACGACGCTTTTGCGTGCGCTTGTATTTAGCATTCGGACTTTGATTGCTTGAAGCGAAGTATGTCGCGTGGCGTTCAATTTCTTAGGCAGTCAGTGTGAAGAACAGAAACTTAAGTCTGCCCTGTTGAGTTGCTGGCACCATTGCAATGCGCAGTGTTCATTTTCACAAAAGTTTCGTTTTTTCGAGAATTTTATCGGGTGTTAACTACGTCGTATCGTAAGTTCAATGCCATTTTGGACTTCTTGTGCCATAATGATCAGCACAAAAAAAAATACTTTATGCCCACTTCTATCGTGCGTGTTTCTTGCAGCGCATGTTTGATTTCGAATAATATGCATGCATGATCACGCAATGTGTTCACCAATTCGGATGTTGCTTCGGTTGTTTTGACACCTCGCTTGGTCCATGGTATATAATACCCTCTAAGATTGAGAATGTTCTTGGTCACGCCGAGACTTGCCCCTGATAACAGCATGTAATTTAGCGATACAATCGAAATTTTTATAACCGCCTTGGTTTTTTTTAAACTCGTTTTCATAGCGGCAGGTGTATATTGCCCCCGGCTCAGGCGCATGCAAGGATATAACATTTTACGTGCCAAAACCATGGCGTCATTAAGAAGCACGCCGGCGTGTGAGACTCTAGATTAATTCCAGCCACCTGAGGCTTCTTTAACGTGCACCTAAATCTATTTAAAGTGTAATGGAAGACGACGACAATGGTTAGAGGGTGCACACACACCGAGTGCCACTTCTGTTTACATTTAGTGTCATCCCAACGTACGCTTAAGATATACAAAACCAACCCGCCCTGCCTGTCATTTTTACACCTAAATCTAAGCACAGTGTTGCCATGTTTCGCTCCCATGGAAATGCAGCTGGCCTAGGTGGGAAGTGAACTTATGACTTCGATCCTAACATTGCAATACCTAAACTTGCTCGATGGGTGTTGCTTGCAAGACCTGTACGTATAAACCCTCAACGCAAACACGCAGTATAAATCTGTTGACACTGAGCGGCGATGAGAAGTCTACAGCGGTCAGCTGAATAAAACACTTGCAAGGCTCACGGTATGGTATTTTAACAGTGGTGTATTAAGCTAGCAAGCTGTGCCGCTTTTGCATTACAAATGGTTGTCTTGGAAAGCCGGTGGCTGATCTCGAAATGTACAGTGGTTGTCTATTTGCTGTTGTAGCTTCAGTTTACAAATGCTCTGTTTTTATACGAGTCCGGCCATCACATTTCTTCCCGTGAATAGTTGGTAATACCGTGCACGACAAAAATATTCTTCAGAGTGACAAGACCGCGTAAGTATCGACAAACTGCCATAATCCACTCTTGACGCATTCGCTCCTCGCACTGCTTGCATATGAAACTGTAGAACTTCATGGGAAGTTTTTAGCTCTGCGATATTTTTAAACTTTCGCGGCTGCTCACAGTGCAGCAGTAGTGTGTGCGTGCTTCCCAGGATGACGAAGGAGCGGTGCCCATAGGTGCAAAATGAGAGATAAAAGCCCTGAGGAACACGTTTTTTGCGTGTGCAAGGGAAAAATCAAGCAAGCGCGGCCCCTCTAAGCAACTAGAGCTTTGCCCTCTCGCCAATAGGACAGAGAACGGCGCTGCGCAAGCTTCAGCCTGTCTACCTTATGAACACATCTCATGACAAAATCTAAATGTGTGGCTGAAAATGCAAGGTGGTTAAAATTTATCAACAGATTGCCACATTGATTATCCTCACATAAAAATGGTACCTTTTGTTACATTCGCAGTTTCGCGTGACAGCTTGAATCATTGGAATAAAGCGTTTACTTTTTCCTGGGCGGCCATCTGCCATTGTGGTAGGGGCTGGGATAACCGTCATCATTAAAATGAAAACCTTGGAGATCCAAAGTCATTTTACGACTTCTTCAGTAGGAGTAGGACACATGCGTCTTGGTATTATGAAAATGGTGGATTGGGCTGAAGCAGACTTTTGTGCTCAGTGAGTGTGTTTGAATTGTGAAATAAATGTGACCTATGTTGAAGCAATTCAGCAAATTGCTGCAACATAGGTCACATCTAACTTTTCTGAACTGATGGTGGCCACTTTCATACAATTCCTGTTTTGCTTTGCATCATCATGGAGAGTGATTGATTGCATGTATTGCACATGTTCTACATAATCATGGATTTCATCACAATTCGTTTGCACATTGTGGTGAAGAAGGGTGCAGTTTCCGAGAGAATAACACTGTCTGTTTTGTCTTGGTTGGCTGGCACAAATAAGCTATTTTGTGTAAGTTTGAACTGCCTTAACACCTCGCACTGTTAGGCGAAATACCTTTCATGACACACCACTGAATGACACATTTGTTTCCTACGAACAAAGAATGAATTGGAACTTTGAATACATTTCACTGAATGAAATTTAGATTAAGCTATCCTGCTGTAAAATTACAACATTTTTTAAAATTGCTTTGACTAAATTAACTTACGTAGAGTTCGTTGTGTTTTGAGTAATTTGAGTCATGTATTTATAAGGTGGATTCACTGTATACATCCATTTGAGCAAAACAAGTAGCACAAGGGACATCACAGCTTCTCCTTCTTTCATTGATTATTTAGAGTTCCTCTGAAATCTCTTTTTTATTTTGTGTACATGTCACTGTTCTGGCATTTTTCAGGGTGCCTGAAGCAGTTTTTGGCAGGAAACAAACAGCCAGGAAAACCGGAGGACGTCCGTGTCAAAGCTGTGCGTCGCTACCTGCGTGGATTCTTTACGGAAGCCGGCAGGCCACGAAAGAGAATACGGAACACTACCAAAAAATGAGCCATCTTAAAAAATGTACAGTTAATGAGCAAGCCTGTAAGCTTCTTATTGTTATATATAAATTAACCATGGTGCTTGTTGTTTGTCAAAACAAATTCAAGGCAAAATAAGTCAATTAAAAATGTTTTTGTGGTAAATTTTCTTTTTTTTCATAAACACTCATAGAGATTGGAAATACACAACAATTTCTTTATGAACACTGATGGGAGACATCATGAACTCAATCATTTCCATCCAACACATACATTGCATATGTGCATTCATTGCCTGCGGCTCGCCTGGCTACCTCACCCGCCATTCACCACCTCGCCCGCCATCCACACCTCTGACCCGCCATCCCACCCAGCATCTCTCATCCCACTCAGCAACCCGCTATCCCACCCAGCAACCCGTCATCCCACCCAGCATCCGCCATTCCACCCAGCAACCCGTCATCCCACCCAGCACCCGCCATCCGCTATCTCACCCGCCATCCACCCACTACATTAATCCACTATAATGGTGGATAATGGTTTCCACCATACCCACCATTCATTTTTTTTCAATAGGGTGTCCTTGAGGTTTTCAACAGACACTCCAGTGGCCTGAAATTCACGCACGAAATGCAGGTCGAAAATGAGATCCAGTTTCTGGGCCTATGGCTGAGGTTTGCCAAGGAGCACATCTCTTTCAAATACAATCCGCGATCGAAGAAAGGCTTGTTGCCTTTTGATAGCGCACACTCAAAGTTGATTAAGAGGGGCATTGTGTTGTCAGCTAGTGCGGCAGCCCTCGACAAGTCTTGCCCTCATCTGATGTTTGAAAGCTTTGAGAATCAGGTAGCTCGTACCCCACAAGGGCGTCTGCGTAAGTAGGCGTTTGGTGCGTAGCGACACCACGGACCCGAGCTAATGGGGGAGTTTCGACTCCCTTGCACGCCTAGCCGTGTGTGCCTTTGCCGTGTCCGGGGAAAAAAAAATCCTGGGGGTTGAGCCCACACCGGGTGATAGGACCTTTGAGGCCCCCCGGCAGAGGCAACACACCCCTTTTGGCCCCGGCTTCACGTAGACGGCACCCCTGGGCTGACCCACCCAGGGGAAATCGGCAGTCGCCTTTTCCTATCTCTCTCTCCCTACATCTTCGTCTTTATCTCTTACTAATTATCTGCCCTGTCTTCTACTCTCTTCTGTTTACTTCCAAACTTCCTGGCGGCTAGGGTTACCCTGTGCAAATAGCCTACCTTGGTCTAGGTGCACTGGGTTATAGTAGCATTGTACGGCTGGCGTCTGCAGGTTTTAGCATCCGCAAACTTGTAGCGTCCCCTCGTTGGGCTCCGTGGTGGGTGGCCGCCAACGCTTCTGAAGAAAATAAACTGGCATGCATAGAGCGTTTTCCTTGTTAAGTGATCGTACCGCCTTAAAGCACGTACGCACCGAAGACTTAGGCTTTTTCAATCGATCAAATGAAAACTTTCCCCATTTTCATGTTATACATAGTGACATAACTGGCAAGCAAGCCAGAACTGTATCCCCTTTGTAGTAGCCAGGTGTCTCACAGAAACTCTTGGAGCCGGGTACAAAGTTACCAAAATGGCCTGCGGAGACCTCCTCCTTGAAGTTCGAGACAAAGAACAGTTTGAGAAGCTACAGAATCTTTCAACTTTTGGTGACACTCCGATCACTGTAACACCACACAGATCTATGAACACAACCCGTGGAGTGGTATCTGATGCTGATTTGCTCGGCTTGACCGAAGAGGAACTTTGGAGGGGTGGAAGAACGTGACCAATGTACAAAGGATCATCATCAGAAGAGACAACAAGGTAACACCAACAAAACACCTAATACTCACTTTCGCTTCCAGTAATTTGCCAGAAAGTATTCAAACAGGGTACACGAAGACGCCGATCAGGCCATACACACCTAACAAACGTCGTTGTTTTAAATGCCAGAGGTATGGCCACGGCTCACAAAGCTGTCGTGGTCACCAAACTTGTGCACAATGCGGAGTGTCAGGCTACAATTCTGACAAACTGCGAAGAACCATCACACTGTGTGAACTGTGGCGGAAATCATGCCGCATACTCACGGTCTTGTTCATTTTGGAAAAAAGAAAAGGAAATCATCGCATTGAAAATTAAAGAAAATATCACATTCAAAGAAGCAAGACGTAGAGTGTTGCCATTTTATGGCGCATCATATGCTGATGCGGTGCAGCAGGGGGCAACGCTGCACCAGCCCTTGCCACTCCTTCGGCCGGCGCAGAGCGAGCCATTGGCTGTGGCGCATGCCCCCAAGGCGGCAGTAGTTCAGTCTACCCAGCCTCCAAGCAAACTGAGGCCAGAGACTCCAGGGTCCTCTGGTCTCAAGGCCTCACCTCACCAGGCGAGGGCTGAAATCCGAACCACCAGCTCGCATGTGCGGGCATCCAGTGCCTCTGAGGAGGCAATAGATACAACAGAACCCTTGGTGCCGAAAAAGCGGCGCGGCTCCTTGGAGCGCGTCAAGAAAAATAAAACCAATAACGGGGCCGGATGACCATCCTGGCACCTGAATTAACACGTTCACTCCAACACAGGATACTCTCTATACACACAGCAGCATCTCTTCTTTTAATATGCAGACAGAAATATTACAGTGGAACATCCGAGGCCTTCTTCGAAACCTCGATGACTTACAAGAACTCCTCCATGAATACAATCCTAGAGTGGTGTGCGTACAAGAGACACACTTAAAAAGAACAAACACAAACTTTTTACGTAACTACGTAATCTTCCGAAAGCATAGAGATAATGCCATGCCACCATCCGGTGGTGTAGCGGTTATAGTTACTCAAGTTATAGCATGCACACAATCACCCCTCAAACTTCCCTCGAGGCTGTGGCTGTCCGAGCAGTTATTCTAAACAAACTTGTCACTGTGTGCTCTTTGTACATACCTCCGCACCACCATCTTGAAAAACTTCAATTCCAGTCTTTAATAGACGAACTACCTGAACCTTATCTGGTCCTTGGGGATCTGAACGCACATAATGGTCTGTAGGGTGACTCGCTGTGATGCACGAGGTCGTCTCATTGAACAATTCCTCATTTCATCAGGTGCTTGTCTATTCAATTACCATTACTTCAGTGGAAAGTCATAAATAATCCATATGGAAGTGACCATTTTTCTTTAGTTTTGAGTACACCAATAATATATGAATGTCCTCCACATGTTCCCAAATGGCTGGTAAACAAAGCCGACTGGGAACAATTTCAAAAGATTACTCACTTGAGTTGGACTGACATATGCGGATTAGGCATAGATGAAGCTGTGCAGTACTTCATGGCTTTTCTTACTGACACAGCAGCCAAGTGCATTCCACAAACATCTGGACTGCCCGGCAAACGACACGTCCCGTGGTGGAACACTGAGTGTCAGAATGCGCGAAAGGAACAGAACAGGGCATGGAGGTTGCTGCGGAACTCGCCGACAGTAGAAAACCTTGAGGGCTTTAAGAAAATAAAATGTCGAGGCAGGAGAACGCGTCGGCAGGCCAGAAGAGAAAGCTGGCACAAGCTTTTATCAGGGATAAGTTCTTATACACAAGAGGCTAAAGTCTGGAACATGGTTCGTAGGGTAGCAGGAAGACAAGTACACTCACTCCCACTCGTAAACACACAGGGTGACAGCCTGGAAGATCAGGCGAACTTTCTCAGTGCACACTAAGAGCAAGTGTCTAGCTCGTCACACTATACTGAAGCTTTCCAAAGATATAAAGCAAGGATAGAAAAGCAGAAACTAAAATACAAGCGAACAAATCACGAGGCATACAACTAACCTTTCAACTTAGCTGAGCTACAAACATCACTAAACTCTAGCGGTAATTCTGCACCAGGCTACGACCGTGTGACGTATGAAATGTTGAAAAACCTGCTGCTCAAAACGCGAAAAACTTTACTCTCTCTATACAATGCTATCTGGCTTTCTGGCACCATCCCTGCTTTCTGGAAAGAGGCTATTGTTATCCCTATTTTGAAACAGGGCAAGGACCCTTTTCTCAGTTTCAAGTTATGGGCCCATTGCACTAACCAGCTGCCTTTGTAAACTTTTTGAAAAAATGATAAACCGCCGACTTTTACATTTCCTTGAAACACACAATCTGCTTGACCAGTTCCTGTGTGGGTTTCGAGAGGGTGGATCCACCATCGACCATCTGGTGCGTATCGAGACACAGATCCGAGACGCTTTCGTCCACAAACAATACTTCCTCTCAGTGTTTCTCGATATCGAGAATTTTTACGACACAACATGGCGTTTTGGCATATCAAGAGACTTGTCTCACCTGTGTTTGCGCGGTAGAATGCTTTCCATAATCGAGAGTTACTTGTCCAATCGGAAATTCCGTGTCTGATTGGGCAGTATTCTCTCCCAAACATTTCTGCAAGAAACGGGAGTACCGCAAGGTGGTGTACTTAGTTATAAACTTTTTATTATCAAAATGAATTCCTTGCACCTGTCCATCCCCCGCAACATGTTCTATTCCACATATGTCGATGACGTCCAGCTTGGCTGTAAGTCATCCAACCTAGCATTGTGTGAGCGGCAGGTTCAGTTAGGTTTAAACAAGGTCTCCAAATGGGCTAGGGAAACGGATTCCGGCTGAACCCAGAAAAAAACATGTGTGTCTTGTTCTCCCGAAAGAGAGGCGTGCACTCAGAACCTGACATTGAACTGAACTGTCAACGTCTGTCTGTCAGTGCGCAGCATAAATTCTTAGGCTTAATCTTGGACAACAAGTGGACCTTCGTACCACACATCAAGTATTTAAAAACAAAATGTTTAAAAGCCATGAATGTTATAAAAGTTTTGTCCAGTACTACGTGGGGTAGTGACAGGCAATGTCTCATGAACCTGTATAGAAGCCTCATTAGCACCCGCTTAGATTATGGGGTCGTTGTTTATCAGTCTGCGACTCGAAGTGCTTTGAAGATGGTGGATCCCGTGCACCATTTGGGCATCCGCCTTTCTTCGGGTGCTTTTCTCATCAGCCCTAAAGAAAGCCTTTACGTTGAGTCTAATGAATGGTCGCTTCATCTACAAAGAATTTACATGTCCTTTGTATATTTTCACAAGGTGAAAGCAGACAAGAAGCACCCCTCATATACCACTATTAATGATTTGTCGAGCTCTATTCTGTTTCAAAACAGTCCTTCGATGAGGCAGCCCTTCTCAGTTCGCCTGAAGGGTCTAGCTGAGGAGACTGGAGTGTCACTTGAACACAGTTTAATGGCTTATAGTATACCCGCCACCGTGGCAGTGGCAGAATATAGACTGCGATGTGTATTTCCTAGAAGTTTCAAAACATGCACCTATTGCCCATATCCGAAACTACTTCCTGGAACTTCAACACAAATACACACGTCCTGAGTTCTCTACAGATGCCTCCTAGTCTAACTCCTCTGTGTCCTACGCTGCTGTCGGCCCATCCTTTTCGGATGCTGGCCCTCTACATCCAGGCACAAGTATCTTCACAGCGGAAGCTTACACGATACTTGTGGGAGCTAAACACATCAAACAATTACAAATACAAAAAGCAGTAATTTATACAGACTCCCTAAGTGTGGTATCCGCTCTGCACAGTCTTAAAAAACAAAAAAACCCAGTCCTTGTCTCACTTTACTCCATTTTGTGCACACTCTACACACTCAAACAACATGTTGTAGTGTGCTGGGTGCTAGGGCACCGTGAGATCCAAGGCAACGTGATGTCGGATCAGCTTACTGCATCCGTCCACGAAATCAGCGCCACTACACCCATATCGATCCCGCCCCTTTATCTTAAGCCGTCTCTCAAACAGAAGCTCAGGGACTAGTGGCAGAGCAAGTGGGATAGACACACACAAAACAAGCTACACGTTATCAAGCCACACCTTGGCCATCGGCCACCAGTATCAAAATCACGTCTAACAGAGGTAACACTAACAAGGCTCAGTATAGGACACACATACACGGCACACTCATATCTTTTGTCGGGTTGTGATCCACCATTGTGTGACAGATGTGGTGAGATATTAACAGGTCTTCACGTTTTAGTCCAGTGTAAACAATTAGACACTCTAAGAATACAACACTTTGCATTACCCTATCGACAACATATACCATTACACCCCGCAATATTTGTCTGTAGGGAACCACTCTTCACCAATAAATCATTGCTAGCTTTTTAAAGAGATGTCGGTTTTTACCATGTAATATACCCAGGCATTGCGTAGCGTGACCTCTCAAGAGATGTTGCTGCTGCAGTGGCTACATTGAGAAGCACTTGCCTCTCGGCCCTTGGACACAAGGGCGCTGATGAGGCATTTGTGCTAGTGCCAAATATTTTTGCACATGTTTTTATTATCGAAACCTTTTGTCACCCTTTTTTACTATCTAAATCACGCCATTGCCTTGATTTTATTAGTTATGTTTTTACCCGCGTTAGCGCGAGGAATTTTAAGGCCCCTATGCAGCCACGCATCATATCATTGTCCACATATCTAGTCACTGAAATGGCGCTTTTTGGCCACCAATCGGCCCTTGCGCCATTAAGCCCTACACATCATCATGCCTTCAATTTCACTTTCGGACAGAGAAATGGTCTTCCTACATGGTCATGTGTAATGTTGTGGCTAACGCCTTGTGTTCCCTTTTATTTCTCTTCTTTTGTTTTGTTCATTAGTGTTCTTGTTTTATTTCCCACGTGACGCTACGTAATGTTTTGTAAAGTTTTATGTTATTATAGATTCTGACTCTCTCGGCGTACAGCTTCTTTGGGTTGCTCAATTGGGGCTGCTTTGAGTCAAATAAAATTGTTATTTTATTGTTTTATTTGGTGCTAAGCACTATTTTTAGTGTTTCTTAAACAAAAGTCTCAAGAGTACATTTTCATTTTTTCACGCCTTTGTTGATGCTTGGTGCAATAAATAATAAAAGATAAATTAAAAAAAAAGATGAGCGCACACCTTGGGAATACGCAGTTTAGATTGTGGTGGGTATCACTTTTGTATTTTGCCATTTCTCACTTTTGTGATTGTGGTGGCAGTCAATTTTGATTTGATTTGTTTTGGGTCGGCTTTGCGGCATCTTTGGTTTTGTGCGCATCGTGGAAGTGCAGCGTAGCATGCGTATATATTGGCTTCAAGAAATGACAATAAACAGTTGGTAGTCTGCGCAGCTCTTTCCTGTCTCCCTTGTTTTCCTTCAAGTTTGAGCAGCAATTCAATTTTTCGAGTGAGGCACTTGTGCTAATGCCCTACATGTCCACCATCGTTTTCTATCATCACCAACTTTTGTCATGTATTCGCACCACACACACCTTCCACGGCATGGTCATAATTTTATTACTTGTATGTTTTTACACACCTTACCGTGAGGAACTTTATGGCCCTTATACAGCCGCTTATCACAATCATTGTCCATATCTTTAATAAGATGAACTGGCGCTCTTTGGTTGTGAAATGGCCCTTGCGCCACAAAACATGAAACATCATTGGTTTTTCGTTATGCATACTGTTTCAAGGTGGTGTTTCCTATATATATATATATATATATATATATATATATATATATATATATATATATATATATATATATATATATATATATATATATATATATATATATAAATTATGTTCTTTTGTATTCCTTCTCACTTTGTTCTCCCATATTGTGCCGCATTCTTTCAGTGTTTGCGATTTTACATTATGTCTGCAGTTGAAGTTTGCTGCTAAATTTGTTGATATTTTACTTGCTTGTGTTATGCATTCTTCTAGTTTTTCTGTTTTACTTGCTTGTATTTTATTTCTTTTTTACATCACGAATCTGCGGCCAATCTGCTCAGGGTCAGGAATCCAGCCAAGCTGCTTTTTAGCAGCTTTTAATTCTTGTCCCTGCATATTTTTCACTTTTTAATCTGATTTACATTTTGTTTTGTGTTGACCATTGCCATTGTATGAAAACATTGAATCACTGTACTTTAACATGATTGCTGAAAAAGATTGCTAAATAAACTGAAACTGAATCATCATCATCATGGGATCACGAAACCCCTTTTCCATTGATCGCCCCTTCGTAAGGTGGCACACCGAAGCAAACGTAATGCCGATTTCGGTAAAACAAGACCATTTCCCTAAGTACCACGTTATTCATTGTGAAAACTCGGACAAAAAAGCCCGCAACATCTCGCCATTTCTCGTGTCCAGGTGCCTAACCGGTACTATCGGAACTGGCTATAAGGCTACAAAGATTGCAAGCGAGGACTTGCTGGTAGAAGTTAAAGACAACACACAGTTTCATAAACTAGAAAAATTAGTAGCATTTGGGGACAAGCCCGTAACCGTCTCTGCGCACCGAACGACGAACACTGTCAAAGGCGTTGTGTCAGACGATGACCTAAAAGACCTAACAAACGATGAGCGTCTGGCTGGCTAGAAGGACGAGAATGTCATTCACCTACAGCATATCGTAGTGAGAAGAGAAAACAAAGAAACTCCAACCAAGCACATAATTGTGACCTTCGGGTGCTCCACACTTCCACATGAATTAGTTACCGGCTACCTAAAACTGTCTGTGAGAACCTACCTTCCGAATCCGCGGCGCTGCTTCGAGTGCCAAAGATTCGGACATGCTTGTCAGAGTTGCCTTGGGCAGCTTACCTGTGCACGGTGTGGTACCACAGGCCACTCTATAGATGATGACTCTATAGATGATGACTGCGCGAACGGCGATGGGGAACACGCGGCGTATTCTAGATCCTGCACAGCATGGAAAAAGCAAAAAAAAAATTATTATTATCATCAAAGTCACCCACAACATCAGTTTCCGCGAAGCAATGCATCGCGTTTCTCTTTACTATGTAACAAAATCATTTGCTGAAGTGGTGCAACAGGGGGCAGCACCACGACGGCATCAAGCGGCCGCCCAAGCTACGCACAGCGTGCTGGAGCGACCGCCGCTTGCCCCTACTGCAGGAGCAGCCAAGGCTGCTCCGGCCTCTGTCAACACGATCCCACCACAGGCGTCGACATGCACTGGCACGAGCCCGGGCAACGGGCAGACGGCAGGAGCCCCGTCGACGTCCAGTGTAGAGGGTTTGAAGACTTCGTCTCCTGAGCCGAAGCTTACAACGCCCAGGGATCGCTCGGCAGAGCGGCGGTCCATTGCTTCTCATGAAGCTATGGACACAACCGCCAGTCAAACGGCACCTGCAACGCCGAAGGAGCGGCGAGTTTCTCTCTACCGCTCCAAAAAGAACAAAGGACAAATTACAGGGCCTCCAAAAAGCCCTGTAACATAAGTTTCGTTTTCCATAACCTAAAAGGTTATGGTACCATTCTGTTTTGACTTTAGTGTCACACACACGTCACCCAGGTTTTATCTCCAGCAATTCAATTCTACCCCGCAGGGGCGCCTGCGCAAGTAGGCGTTTGGTGTGTAGCGACACCACGGACCCAACCCTAGTGAAAATCTGTAACTGGGAATCTAACTGGTTTCAACTGGTATTAACTGGTATCAACTGGTCCCAGTTGGGAACTAACTGGTCCCAGTTGATGCCAGTTGCAACTGGTTCCAGTTAGCAACTGGTCCCAGTTGGGAACTAACTGGTCCCAGTTGATGCCAGTTGCAACTGGTTCCAGTTAGCAACTGGTCCCAGTTGGGAACTAACTGGTACCAGTTGATTCCAGTTGCAAGTGGTCCCAGTTAGCAACTGGTCCCAGTTGGGAACTAATTGGTCCCAGTTGAAACTGGTTCCAGTTAGCAACTGGTCCCAGTTGATTCCAGTTACCAACATGTCCCAACTCAACTGGCCACCCACAGGGACCACAGGAATTTCATGAGCATGCCCTTGAACTGGAAGCAGTGCCCAGCTGAAAACCATAAGCAATTCAATTGGAAGAAAATGGTCCAAGTTGTGCCCTAAATAGAAATGCTGCCAGTTTTTTTTGGTTTTATGAATCGTTACAGTGAAAGAACAGAAAAAAATTGAACTAGATGTATGTGACACACTGCTGCACTTGAAGGAATTGGTTTTATCCATAGGTTTTTTGTCCTACTCATTGTAGGGTACTGTATTACCAGCCTAGTAGTACTTTAAAGGACCAGTATTAGAATAGATTACAATGAGTAACTGTCATCTTGCAAATGGTGAGTTGTGGTTTATAAATGAATTATTTTTTCTTCTTTAGATGTCAGCCTCTTTACATTGTTTACCTCGATATTAGAATAATCTGAACAGTTTTACTTAATCTCGTATTTTTGAAAATCCTATTATTGTGAAATATTTCATATCGAAATTGAGCAACACAGTGCACTCAGTCGTACGCTTTAGCATAATTACATTGAACTAATATCAAACAGCTGTTGTCAATCTTTTTACATCCATCACGGCCTGATTGACGCCCGAGTATTAATATTATCATCTTGTTGGAGCATAATAGTCTTGTGTGCAGTACAGCGGTTACTTCCGTGCAACAACTAAATGTGGGGTAGTGCCGACAGTTATCCCAACTGAGACTACTGCCGACATGCTGCAGACACAACTATATTAGAAGCAAATGGCTTGTGACTTATTCCATGTGGCTGAACAGCACGAAAGGTTTATTCATACAAGTACATTCATCCAAAGGAACATAACCAAAGGTTACACGATTAAACCCATATAATAATACAAGCAAAAGGGATTGCTTGAGTACTATTTTGAGAACAGTAGTAGTGAATTTAATCATTGGGTTCGCCTGGAAAATGTGCAAGTGCCTTTGAAATGGTCCCCATAAGAACCGAGTTGAGCCCACATTCTTATAAGAACAACCTAAAATAATAGGGAATGTTGGACATGCTGGCATGGCATGAGCAAGGCAGTAGTTAAATGTGTAGCATGTCAGTTACATGCAACTCCGAGTGCGTTCACACTTATCATAAAAAGTATAACATGACACCTTTAAAATTTTCCAAAAAGCTAAATGCAAACAAAAATCAGGTAATCTTTTTATGGGAAACGATTGGCAAGATTACAAAAAAATTGCCTTTCGTTCCAGTCAATCCACAGGCATGGAGCTGCCTGCCTGTCCACTTCGACGACATTCTGTGCCACCCACTTCTGAACACATGAAATGTGTGTTGTGCCGAAACACAGAGAACTAACATAGCTGTTAGACACAAAATAAATCCTTTTTCTGTCACTGCAGCTAACTGACACAATATGCTGGATCTTAGCATGCATATTGTCTCGCAGTCGTACAGCTGTGCAGTTAGTTTTTTGAGGCCTTTGATATTGTTCGCTGTGGAACATGCGTCCAGAGATGCGAACTCTATCATATTCCTCAACAGGCCCTGTGATTTGGTGTGGGACTTGCGCTTCAATAATTCTATGAATGGACTCACTGACAGCTCTTGGTTTTCCCAAAAGGGCCAGCGACTCTTCTTTGTTGCACAAATCAGAGCACAAGAAATTCTTAACTTGCTCACTAGCGGCTGCATTGTGTGCGCCAACTTTGCTGGCCATAAGCACTCTGCTCATCACTTGGTGAGGCACTCCTTTAGCGGAAGTGACGAGCTTTTTAATCTTTCCTAAGCCCGCCTCAAAGACAAAGCAAGAGTGTGCCCAGAGTGGCCCTTGCATTGTAACACTTTTTGCAAGGTGCAACAACAAGTGTACATTCGAAGTCATTTCCTTCTTAGAGTAGAGAACTTGGACTTGAATAACAAATTGCACAAGACACTCAGTACTATCCCTGATGTCTTTGGCTGAGACAGTATCTCCAAGTAGGAGGTATACAGCTTTCACCAGCAAGCTAAAGTGTTTGTGGTACTTGCCAGGCAAGATTCTGTGAACACAAACAAGGCTGTAATACAACAGCCACTGTTGCCACTCGCTTGCCTTCCAAAACTTTCTCAGTTCAACAGATCTTGGCAGGCGCGTGATGCATTGAGGAGGCTTAATGGCACAAAGCCTTTCGTCAACCATCCTAATCAACTGTGGCGACCCTATATAATATGGAGCGCCTACACCAGACATCCACAGCTCCATAAACTGGCGTGTGACACCAAGTAAAACCCCATGCATATAATCAGGCGTGAAGCCCCACACAATGTCAAACCCCACCAAATTAATTAATGGGGAAGGCCCTTTAACTCCTCGCACATTAACACCAGTCCTGTGCACTTCAGCCATGTCTTGCATCATCCCTTCTTTAGTCCTGTCGGGTGGAGCTTCAGCGCTTATAGGGTACTTGACTGTTCCTGCAAAATAAAAATGATAGAAACAAATTAAATACAAAACTCGGGAGGGTGGGCAAAAAAACCTTTGCAGCAATGAATACTAGATTTTTCTAACTGGTAATAATATTCCTGCAAATGTCAGGTACTCCTAACTGCTGTAATAATGCATACAGATGTGAAGGCCACATGAAGCTTTCTAGAAGTTTGTAAAGTAAAGAAGAAGGCTAGCATGTCTTGAATGCACGTTAACTTTTAGTGTGACAAAAATACTTTAAGAAAAGAATGCGTGAAAATAAAATTAAGTAGGATGTAATAATAATGCACAAACCAAATTTCAGTAACAAAATAGTGATTGTGAAGCTGATATCCAGGATGTAGTCTGTCAGATATTTTTGTACACAAGTCAGTTTGCTTACCTTCAATGCATTTGCCAGGGTGCAAACACCAGCCACACCCAAAGTATCCATTATACTGGACTGTGTTCTGCATCAGAGCCCTGGCTGGAGCATCGGCTACAGCAGCGAAACAATAGACCTGTAATGTAACAAAAAGAATATAGTTTTAATGAAGAAATGGGACAGTGCTATATTGGTTTTCAAATTCAATCATACTCAAGTCTGGTCGGGATAAGATTTCTCGGTCCCGATTGCCTACTTTGTGCAAGCAGTAGAATGAGGCTAATCGTGGTGTAGAATGTCAATCTGAATCTGGCACAATTGTGAGTTCAAGTGGCTGTGCGACAGTGGTATTAAACTTGGCTCAAATGCTTGTGTGTTGACAATATGTATTTTTAAAGCAGTACCATTATTTGTTGTAACATAATTTTAAAAGAATTATAGTTAAATCAGGCACTTCACCAAAAGTCAAGAATATTTCGTGCATTGCTCAGTTTTTAAAGCGTTATATAGCAGTTAAATTAGACTAAAATGAAAGCTTTTTCATGAAGCCAAAAAAAACTAGTATCACTACAGTAGTAAGTTTTCATTTGCCTTCTCTTTTGCTGTTTCTTTTTTTAGTTTTTGGTTAAGGAATATTGCGGAAGGACACAATATGCATCTAAGTTTGCTAGGAGGAGACTACGCAATGAAATAGAAGTGGCTCACTTTTGATTGAAAGGTCTCTCCATCACATGTCCACTCGATACCACTCCTGGTAAGCGAGTCCATTTGCTTCGTGAATGCCTCCAACACCAATGTCATGTCTGGGTGGCACTGTCCATACCACAGTGTAGCAACAGTAACATTTTTCAAACGCAATCCGGGCGGCAACTCATTAATTGTCGTCTGCACGGGCCATATCGAAAACTTGGATGAGTTGAACACAGGACTACCATCCGAGTTTATGGTCAATGTGATGTCCATAGCGCCAAGACCCAGTTCTTTTCTTTGGTGCAGATACAAACTTCCGTCTGTAAAGTCTGTCATAGAGGCGGCGTGTGAACGATGTGCAAGTGCATTTAAAGAGTTTTTAAGTGACCTGGAAGTATCTTGAGACGAAAGAATTGAAGAAATCTGTTGCCCCATGGGAAGGGTCACAAAAAAACTTCCTTGCGCAGTAAGGGTATCTCCACTGTACAACTGTTGGCATTGTGTACATGTTGCATTGAATTCTTTTCTTTTCTTAAGGTCCCCGTCACATTCGCCGAGAAGGCAAATGCAGTTGGGACAATAGAAATGAAAGCCCATGCTATCAGTGGAGACTCCCGCAAATTTCTTAAACAGAAACTTCGTGTCAGGGAGATCCTTTCTTTTCATTAAAAAACTGACTAGTTTCATCAGGTGTTCTACCTGTGTCCACGCCAGGCCAAAGTTAACAGCAAAGTCCATGACTAGGGTCACGATGTCTTCAGCAGATAAATCGGAGTCAAAGGAGCCATCAGTTTCACGATCATCCTCCTTTGCGTTCTCTGCCAGGGCTTCCTCATCGTCGCTCGGTCCCGACTCTTCGCACTCGTCGACTTCATCGTTTGCCCAGACGCGAACTGGCGAATTATCAGCAGGTTCATCTGCAGCAGCATTACCATCAGACATCACGTTTTCCACTTGGCTAGTGTCAGTCGCGAGGCGAGACGCCCTGTACCGCGTTGATCTGGGCAGCTCTTTCCCATCGAAGGATGGCTCTAGATATAACTTCCGTCGTTTAGGCGTCCGGGACATGTTAGCGGTACAGAATGTACACTTCGAACTGTGGTAAAATGCCTTCAGTCTAATAAAAAAAATACAAATCGATATGTATTAGCGTGCGCTTGAGTGGAAATCTTTCGATCCACGAAAGCGCAAACGCCATGCAAACGACTTGAGATCTGGATTCAGTCGGCTTTGTAACGGCTTAGCAATGAAGTGAATAATAGGTAATATATTTTTATTTGCATTTCTAGCACCGAACGTTACAGGTTTTTTATTTATATATAGGCCGTTTCTTTAACAACGTTATTTATGAATTTGTACGCGTTTAAATTCAGGCCAGGCCATGACCTACTACACTCCTGACCTGCCCAGAGAGCACCTCTTCCAGCGCCCACGTTCTAGTTCATACCTTCTGCCGCTAGGGCCGTCACCTACGAGCGGCGTGGCGCTAGGCAGCACCTGTTCGCTGTCGTCTGCTTCAGCCATCGCTGTGGCAGTGCAAATCGTTCTTATTGTGCATGAATTGTGTATGAATGTGTAAAATATGGCAAATAAAGCGATATGATTCCTCGTCAGAGTTGGCTGCATTCGTGTGGACGTTTGAAGCAGAAATAGAACCGTAAAAAAAGCACACAAAGGGTCACAGTGGCAAGCAGACGGGAACTTTTCTACAAATGAAGGAAAATTTATTATGAAAATATTTCTTGAATGAAAACGTAGTCCAACGAGATAAAAAAACTATTGTTAGGCATTCATTGTTCACACTGAATCACGATGGTTCCAGACGATACGCATACACAAATTGCAGAAGATACGCAGAAACACAGTAGGTCGTGTGCAGAAACTTGCAGACGGCAGATAGCTGCAGTAGTCAGCTCTAATAGTGGCCGCGTGCAGTTTTTTTTTTTTAGATGAGCTGACACCTCAAATGTAAGTATGGTGTATTGCTGCGTGCCATATTGCAAATCGGAACAAGGCAAACAAAGTAAAGTAAGTTTTCACGAGTTTCCTGCCACAGACATACGGGAAGAATGGATCGAGGCAATTGGAAGAAAAGGTGAGTCTTGTGTTTTTGAGAGTCGTTTCAATTCAGAACGAGTTGCAAGCTAGCAAGAAGCACCAGGGTGCTTTAGTAAACTTTATTTCCGTGTGTTATGCTAATTCACTGAGCTAAAAAACATGAAAGCTTTTTTAAAGTACCGCGGCTAATATGGCAGGCTCCACAAATAGTGCCAAGAAATTTAAATATAGCACACAAGAAAAAAGTAAATATACGAAATCTGTAAATTATGTAAAAATGCGTAGCGGTGGGTTGCGAGGGGTTCGAGCACCCTTCCCGAAGGCTGCCTCAACAAATGCCGCCGAAATCCATAAAAAAATTAATGATATGAAATATTTACGTGCTGCCTCCACAGTTTGTCTCTCTGTGTGTGTGTGTGTGTGTAACACCTGTCCAGGGCGAGTGTCCAAGGTAAGTGCTCAACAGGGGCACTGCGTTTCACCTGACGCGTCCTAAACAACCTAAAATCAGTTTGATATTCTATTACCAATGAGTACATTATTAGTCAAAAGCTTTATGAATACTAAATTGAAGTTTTTTTAGGCTGGAATGGCAAAAACAACCATGCAGCAAGACATTTCTACGCAAATATACAGCTTTAGAAGTCAATCAACCAGTATAGCCTAACTACTAAAATGTAACACATAGCACACGTTAGCCTTTTCAGCAAAAAACAATCACACGTATAGGCAGTTTGTCACAGAAGCAGACGCATGGTATCAGTCCGTCGCCCTCCTGCCGGCCGCACAGTAGCAGACGAACAGGTTATAGGTAGCGCCACCTACGGCGAGCGATTGAACGAGAGCGGGGACACGCGCTCCCATAGGAACCCCGCTATCTGAACAGGTCAGGAGTGTAGTAGGTCATGGGCCAGGCCAAGCAGTTTTGGCTTGGTTGGTTGAGCTGAGCGAAGCCGGGCCAAGCTGAGTACAATCCACTTTGTGTCAGGCCCGCGTTACCCACGTGCGCGCTGAGCCCGTTGACTGTCATATTTGGTTCGATATAATGTTCGCGCTAGTTCGCTTTCTAGATAGTGACCATGCACATGACACTCGTAGATATGTTGTGCGAGTGGAGGATATCCATGATTTTCATCCGAAGCACGAGACGGATTTCGATGGCAAGGCAGTGTATGTCGTTCACTGGGAGGATGAAGCAAACGGTGACGACACGGGTGAATATAAAGCCCAGATACTTCGACTTGGCGGTAAGTGCATCCATCTACCCTGATCTACGCGTTAGTCTAATATCCACACTTGCACTTTCAGCCACAGAGAAAGAAGCTCGGGAATCGCCAAAAAGAATTCCGATCCCTAAAATTGCAGTTGAGGAAGGCTCGGACGTTGAAGGAGCTGTGACCAAGAAGGCCACTGTAAGTGCGCACTTGTTCATTCGCAAATCTTTTTTTTTTTAGGTGTTTCTCTTTTTTTTCGAATCTATTAAGGAAGTGCGAATTATTTTAAGATATTGGGAGTATGTCTAATCCAAAATTTGCAGGCTGCAAGAATGAAAAAAACAGCTGTCAACCGAACTGCAGCAAAAAAAGACCGGTACGAGCAGATCTTGAAAAAGCAGATGAGCCACGCTCTCCGACAGAACTCGGAACAAACTGTGAGCGTGTATTAACTATATAATACCCGATTTCCTTAAACTTCTTTTCTTCTTTTCACTGTGAAAAAGCTTCAGTGAAGCAAAAAAAAAAAAAATGTTTACGCAGCGAAAAACGCGACTGAGTTCATCATCAAGCTCGGATGACTCTCTCGTGTCCAGCTCAGAAGTAACAGAAGAGAAGAAAAAAACCAAATTTTGGAAAAAGAGATGCAAGGAGCTGCGGCAAGACAACATCTTCTTGCAAGAACAAGTTAGCTCACAGCAGGTGCTGTTAAACTCAAAATTTCTGAGGTGTAAGTACAATAATTATATATTGATTTTAGTTCTTAAAATGAGAAAGTTTTTTTATATGTTGATGACAACCTGTTAATTTCATAGCTAGTGAGCATTTCTTGAATATTTTGACAGTTGAAGACCTGCAGCACAGCAAAGAGGCTGACGTTGAGAGCTGCACTGTACAAGCTAGAAAGGAGACAGCAAAGGCCACAAGCAACCTAGGTGCATATTCATTTTTGTTATTAAATTTAGTGTTATTAGTTTCATACTACATAGAATTGACAATCATCTGTAGCATATAGCATAAGAGCACTTCTTGAGCTAGAGTACTTAAAGCAGTATTCCCTTCTCATGTAATGGATCAAGATGCATAATCGGTTACTTCATAATCACTAATTATTTTTCAGATTTACTTAAAGCACTTTGCAGTATACTATTTGCAGTCCAGTGAGTCAACAAAGCTTGTTCCTGCTGGGAAAGAATTCAAAGGATCATGCATGTTTGATGACTTTTGCCTTGAGACTTGCTAGGAAATGCAATGTTGCACTTCCTTAGCAAATGACATTTGACACAATGAAACACACAAGTAACCAGGATGTTCATGTATTGCTTCCATCACTGCATGAATTGTATGTGCAATAGTATTAAATATAAAATTAGCAAGTTTTGTAAATTGGTGTACTATGCACACAGATCTGATTTTTTTGCATGCATAAATGAAGTAAAATGATGCATGCCAAAAATTGCAAGAGGCTAGATTATTTTCTCAATACAGCCTTTGTAACTGATTTTAAAATTGCAAAAAAATGCAGTAAAGTCCATTCAAGAGACTGTGCCTGGGTCACCGAGTAAGTTGGAGGATGTTTGTCTATTCCTGTGAGATCTAAATTTTGGCTTTTTCACACCAGATGCTGGCAGTCTACACTCACGAAGTGCCATTGATGGTAAGGCTTTAGGTTTATTTCTATTGTATTGCTTACGTGTAATTATAACAATGCAAAATATTTATGCAGACTTCATAGAGGAACCTCCCACTTCGATGACTGGTGAGTTACAGGCTTATGTGTAGTATTTGTGTAAACATTTAGCTTTGCTCCTTGTGTTTCCAGCATGTGCAGCAAAAGAATCTGATGACCTGCCTAGTCCAAGTAGGCTTTTTTACTTGTGTGCTTCTATTGTAGGAAACTACTGAATTTCCATGTTTCACAAATTTGCAACATCTTTTTTCAGGGAAATGTTTTTCATATTTAGAAGATGGCTCTGTGAGTATATATTTTGCACTTTACCTGTGAAGTTCAAGCACACAATGAAATTAGCATAATGTTGCATTCTTTGAACATGATTGATGCAAATGGTCAAAAAGTAAATAATTTCAAATCTATACTGTAGATGCCAACATAAATTGTAGCATGTTATATGTTCACACCAGCAACTATGGTAGCTTGAATTAAATGTGTTTACATTCAGTAAATTGAGTGATTGCATCCCAACTAATTGTCACTTCATTACATTATACTTACATCTAGCTTCACAGCACTGATTTAGTTACAGCACTCATTTGTAATCTTAGTGACCATGATTTACTATTATCTTTGTGCACACAGCCTCTTTTCTAATATAATACTCCTATTGAGGACAGAACACACTATATTCAAAATTTGCAGATCCCTTCACATTGACATCCCGTATAATCATGTGATTTTGGGACATGAAACCCATGATATTATTATAAGCCGTGTGAAACAAACTGCCTGCCGAACAGCTCAGAGGTGCCTCCACAATAACGATGTGCAGCTACTTGGCATGTTGCCAATGACAGTGGTGCAAAACAGCAGAAGTTGTTGGTAAGTTTGTGAAATCTTCTGCAGTACATGTTACATTTTAGCTTCTAGAAAGTACAGGTGGCTTGTATACTTGCCCTTGTCAATTTCGGTAGCTAGATATATTACCAATACCACAGATAATTTGGACATTTAGAAACACTATATGAGGTGGCAAAAGCATGTGCATATCCGAATACAAATCGAATAGTGGCCCTGCGAATATTTTAATTCGTGAATTGAATATGTGCTCTTCAAATTCTCAAATACTGAAAGTCGGCAACACCTACATTATGGAACATGTAATAATTACATATGCCCTAAATTGTAGTATGCATTAATCATCATATATAGGTTGACATCTGGTGTGTATGTCTGCTAACAAAAAATTAAATACAGGGCTACCAAAAATATTGTTTAAAGTACCTGTATCTAGACCGCTGCTGTCTTTTTGCCAAAGTGGCGCGAAAATGCCTCCTCTCTCACGTGAATATCCGATAGCGTGCGGTGGCAAAGCCAAGGAGCATTTCAAATCTCTTACATAGTCCGGTGCTCACCAGCTGGTAAGCATACAATAAACTGCAGTGATGCAAGGCTGCCCCCCCCCCTTCCCCACACAACCTGTTTCACAAGTCAAGTAAACAAAAAAAGAAACCATGCTCATTACCACATTCAGAAAAAAATTATATTGCACAAAAACTTGTAATAATAAAATTTTTGCTATTCAATATTTGTACGCCTGCTAAGTTGAACTTCTTTGTCAGCCAATAATAATTACAGGAACAAGATGTTGCATCGCTCTCTTCCTTGATATTTACAGTTTCATCTTCAAAAGGGCATCTGCCTGACGCCTATACAGGCAAAAAGAATTCTGTCTCACAAGAAGGCAAGGCTGGTGGTGAAGGAAACGGCACAAGCCATATGGTCCCAGAAAGGGCTAGCGTCACGCAGTGTTAAAGGTGGCGTAGCTCCAGGAAGAAGGAACCTCGGCGAGGTTGCAAAGCCTGCGCTGACACCTGAAAAGGTCGCGGTTCTGGAAGGTTGGTCTGCTGTGTATATGTGCTAAATCTATCCTGAGAAGTGCACGTAACATGTCACCTGTTCTTTTACAGAAACACTCAACCATTGGTCGCATGTGACAGGCGCCGACTCGTCCATTGCAGCCCGAAACTTGACCAGCATACTAACTGAAAAAATTCAGGATTGCATCAAGGCAGAGCGACGAAAACCTCCACAGTAAATGTACTGCGAAATGCATTCAATCCATAGATAACCCAACGAAGACCAAAGACTAGGGCTGTGCAATGTTTTTTCTGCATTAATAAATAGAATCGTCTCATATACACTCAACATAAGTCCTTTGGAGTCTTTCATGTGCTTAGAATGCTCATTTGCACGTTCAAAGTTAAGAACATCTCAACTGGGAATGCGTTCTAACTGGTCCCAGTTGTCAACTGGGAATGCATTCTCAACTGGTCCCAGTTGCCAACTGGGAATAGGTTCCCAACTGGTCCCAGTTGCCAACTGGGAATAGATTCCCAACTGGGAATAGATTCCCAACTGGGAAAAAATTCCCAACTGGAAAAGTGTTCCTTAAACCAGTTCAACTGGGACCAGTTGAAACCAGTTAGATTCCCAGTTACAGATTTTCACCTGGGAAGCTAACGGGGGAGTTTTGACTTCCTCCCACGCCTAGCCGTGCGTGGCTTTGCCGTGTCCGGGGAAAAGGGGATCCTGGGGGTTGAGCTGACGCTGGCTGATTGGACCTTTAAGGCCCCCCGGCAGAGGCAACACACCCCTTTGGCTCCGGCTTCACGTAGACGGCACCCCTGGGCTGACCCACCCAGAGGAAATCGGCAGTCCCCTTTTCCTATCTCTCTCTTCCTACATCTTCGTCTTTTTCTCTTACTTTTTGTCTGTCCTGTCATCTTCTCTTTTTCACACCTGAATCCTAAACACACCAACTTTTTACGTCTCTACGTTATCTTTCGGAAGGACCGGAATGATGCTATTGTGCAATCCGGTGGTGTTCCCAATACAGTCAATCAAGGGATTGCATGCACACACCTACCACTACAAACATCCCTTGAGGCGGTGGCTGTTCGAGCAGTTTTTTTGAATAAGCTCGTCACCATCTGCTCTATCTGCATACCTCCACAACAACGTCTTGAAAAGCATGAATTCGAGTCCCTCATAGACGAACTTCCAGAACCTTATATTCTCCTTGGAGATTTCAATGCACATAGCAATCTATGGGGTGACTCTCGCTGTGATGCTCGAGGTCGCCTGATTGAACAGCTCCTTTTTTCTTCCGGTGCGTGCCTGCTGAATTGAAAGAGCCAACATATTACAACATCGCTAACAATACGTACTCAGCAATAGACCTCAGCATAATATCCCCGTCACTCCTGCCTCTACTTAAATGGGAAGTCATTAAGTATCCATATGGTAGTGACCATTTTCCTATCGTTATCAGCACATCGATAACAAATACATGTCCTGCACAAGTTCCCAAATGGCTCACCGACAAAGCCGATTGGGAAAACTTTCAAAAAATGACTGTATTATCTTGCACTGACATGGTGGCGTAGAGCATAGAGGATGCTGCATGCTACTTTACAGCTTTCTTGGTTGATGCAGCAACAAAATGTATTCCCCAAACATGTGGACCATCAAGCAAACGACAAGTCCCATGGTGGAATAACGAGTGCCGTGATGCTCGAAAAAACAAAAAACAAAATAAGGCATGGAAGTTGCTTAGAGACTCGCCCACAACCGAGAATCTTGTAAACTTTAAGAACGTCAAGTCGCAAGCAAGGAGGACGCGCCGACAGCCGAGAAGAAAAAGTTGGCACAAATTTTTATCAGGCATTAACTCATACACAGATGAGTCGAGAGTCTGGAGCATGGTTGGTAAGGTGGCAGGACGAAAAGCACATTCACTTCCTCTAGTGAACACACAAGGGGAGAGTTTGGAAGACCAGGCAAACACTCTCGGAGCGCACTTCGAACAGGTCTCCAGCTCAACACACTATAGTGAAGCGTTCTGACGATACAAAATCGCAATAGAAAAAGAGAGATTAGAGCGCAAGCCCACAACACATGAGGCATACAATGAACCTTTCTGTTTGGCTCAACTACAAGCCTCACTTACCTGCTGCAATAAATCTACCCCAGGCCCGGACCGTGTGGCATATGAAATGTTAAAACACCTGCCCACTGAAACCCAGAAAGCTCTCCTCTCTCTGTAAAATGCAATATGGTCTTCCGGCGAACTACCCTCAGCCTGGAAGGAAGCTATCATTATCCCAATTCTAAAACAAGGCAAGGACCCGGCCTCAGTTTCCAGCTACAGGCCAATAGCGTTAACCAGCTTTCTTTGCAAGGTCTTTGAGAAAATGATTAACAGACGCCTGATGCACTTCCTTGAAATTAATGGCCTACTTGACCCATACCAGTGTGGGTTTCGAGAGGCTCGGTCCACTACTGACCACCTTGTCCGTATCGAGGCGAAAATTCGCGACGCTTTTGTTCATAAGCATTTTTTTCTTTCTGTGTTCCTCGATATGGAAAAGGCATATGAGACTACATGGCGCTTCGGCATATTGCAAGACCTGTCACATTTAGGTGTGCGGGGTAGAATGCTGACAATTATCGAAAGCTACCTGTCGAACCGTACATTCCGTGTCCGAGTTGGCACGGTCTTATCTCGAGTATTTGTCCAAGAAACAGGAGTGCCACAAGGAGGTGTATTGAGCTGCACACTTTTCATAGTTAAAATGAATTCCTTGCACCTGTCTCTCCCACGAAATATTTTTTACTGCATATATGTCGATGATGTGCAGATTGGTTACAAATCGTGCAACATCTCAATGTGCCAACGTCAAGTTCAACTAGGGTTGAACAAGGTATCTCAATGGGCAAACGAGAATGGTTTTATACTCAACGCGCAAAAGAGCAATTGTGTCTTGTTCAGCCGAAAGAGGGGCCTCTATCCTGACCCCAACATTGACCTGCATGGTCAACCTTTGTCAGTGAACACCCAGCACAAGTTTCTTGGTTTCATATTAGACACTAAACTAACCTTCATCCCACACATCATGTATTTAAGGGACAGGTGCTTAAAAACAATGAACATTTTGAAAGTGTTGTCACGCACTACATGGGGTAGTGACACGTAATGTCTAATGAATTTATATAAAAGCCTCGTACGCACACGCCTAGATTACGGTGCTATAATCTATCAGTCGGCAACACCATCAGCCTTGAAAATTCTCGACCCTGTCAGTTAAGTTTTCCTTCTCGTTCGTTGATCTCCTTGATATGGATTGAAGTCCCGTGAAGGAGATGATCGGCGTCGATGAAGCAGGAGGCAGGTTGGAGGTAATGAAAACTTGAAGGTATATTACAGCGAAATATTTACAGTCATATGTACATCTTGCCGAAGCACACTCATGATAACACAGACATCAACAGCGTCTTACTCTTCTACTTAACCTTTCTTAAGTTAGAGCCTAGAACACTGTTACTACATACAACGTACTTGGTCTCACTGTTCGACCACCAAGTGGTTACGGCCCAGACAAAAGTTGCATCGTACGAAGTCGTACTGATCTATCAGTTAAGTGATTGCAGCCTCGACTGAAGAGAAACGGATTCCCTCCAGTCTTAAGCATCTTGCGGTAACAAAGAAAAAGGGGAGGGGGCCACTGCTGGTCCGCCTCAACATTCTCTCATCCAATCTGTTTCCACTAAGATTAAGTCCCTCCCTACTGGGCTGACCCTACGCTCAACAGCAGCGCTTCTACAGTTTAAACAGGCGTTTTGGTACTTTTTCCCATCATGTCTCTCTCTCTCCACCTCCCACGCGCTCAGGAATTCTAACGCTCGGGAGATATCGGCATTGTAGACCCGGTACATTCATGCCCTTTCCCACACCCAGCGAGCCGAGACGAACCTCCAAAGCCGGAAATTGAATGATTGCGCGCGGAACGTAATTGCCCCCGCAGGTAGCAAGCGGCCTTTGACTTTCTCCGCTTTCCTTGTGCTCGGGTCGTGCATCGCTGCGACTTTGAGCCGATCGCCAGGGCAGAGCGTGTCGCCTACTCCCACTGAGCTCGCGCCCGGCAGCGGAGGCAGGACGGGATCGCTTAATCCCATTGTGCGTTTGCCCACGGCAGCGGCGACTTGTCTCTAAACCACAAACATTCCAAGCGGGTTGGCAGAGCGGGTTCGTTTCACATTGTGTGTTTGTCCCCGGCAGCGGAGGCGACGGACGTAGTTTGCATTCCAGAGGATAAGTGATGTACAGTTACACGGGCATACCGAGAGAGAGTCGAGAAAGAAGCTTTGTATAACGTAGCTTCCCGCGCTGTCGTCCCATGCTCAAAGGAAGCAATTTGCGACCTTGCCGGGAGAGACCCCCGCAGGGGCGCCTGCGCAAGTAGGCGTTTGGTGTGTAGCGACACCACGGACCCGAGCTAACGGGGGAGTTTCGGCTCCCTCCCACGCCTAGCCGTGCGTGGCTTTGCCGTGTCCGGGGAAAAGGGGATCCTGGGGGTTGAGCCAATGCAGGGTGATTGGACCTTTAAGGCCCCCCGGCAGAGGCAACACACCCCTTTGGCCCCGGCTTCACGTAGACGGCACCCCTGGGCTGACCCACCCAGGGGAAATCGGCAGTCGCCTTTTCCTATCTCTCTCTCCCTACATCTTCGTCTTTTGTTCTCACTTTACATCTTTCCTGTATTCTCCTCACTTCTTTTTACTTCCAATTTTTCCTGGCGGCAAGGGTTAACCTAGTGTAAATATCCAACCTTGGGTAGATATATTAGGTTATAGCGGCCATGTACGGCTGGCGCTTGCGCCTCCTTCGCGTCTCGCAGCGTCCCCTTGTTGGGCTCGGTGGTGGGTGGCTGGCATGGCCGCCGAAAAAACTATCAAATTTATGGGAACCCCTAGCCCTGTCACAACTAATCGCCCCTCTAAAAGGTGGCGCACCGATGTAATTCTTGAATTTCTCCCGAACAAAAAAGACAACTTCCCAAAATACCACATTATCCATTGTGAAAATACAGAAAAGAAAGCTAGAAACATTTCACCTTTCCTTGTATCGAAATGCCTTATAGAAACGCTGGGCGCAGGCTACAAGGCCACAAAGACCGCCAGTGGTGACCTGTTACTTGAAGTAAAAGACAACGCACAGTACCAGAGACTACATAAACTCACAGCATTTGGGGATCAGCCTATCACAATCACACCACATCGAACCATGAACACAGTGAAGGGTGTTGTATCAGATGGAGACCTGATGGACCTCTCTGATGATGAACTTCTAACAGGCTGGAAAGAGGAAAATGTCATTCAGGTGCAGCGTATCAAAATAAGAAGAGAAAATAAGGAAATCCCAACGAAGCACATCATACTCACTTTCGCATCTAGCACCCTCCCAACTGAAATAGCAACAGGATATCTTAAACTGCCAGTTAGACCATACATACCCAACCCGAGGCGCTGCTTTAAGTGTCAGAGGTTCGGGCACGGCTCCCAGAGCTGCCGAGGACAGATTACCTGCGCAAAATGCGGCACCAAAGGTCATACCACTGACGATGACTGTCAGCTACAAGTGCACTGTGCAAACTGTGAGGGTGACCATCCTGCATATTCCAGGTCATGCGTGGCCTGGAAAATGGAAAAAGAAATTATTAGTACAAAGTTTAAATTGAACATAAGCTTCCGTGAAGCGCGGCAGCGCGTTTCCCCGCATTTTTCTGGGAACACATCGTACGCCGAAGTGGCGCGAGGGGGTCAGCACCACTTCGGTTTTCGGCAATGCCTTGGACCACGCCCAGCGTGCCGAGGCAAACGCCACAAGCCCCCATGGGGGGAGCAGCCTCGGCTGCCCCACCCTCCTTGAATACAGCCCCACCGAAGGCGCCTGTGAACCTTGGCAGCAGCCAGGGCACCACACAAACTAAAGAGGTCCCCTCGACCTCCAGCCCGGTGGGGTTTAAGGCTCCGTCTTCCACGACGAAGCCTACAACGAAAACATTATCTGTCGCCTCTCCTGAGGCGATGGACACATCAACTGCACCGGCGCAGACTGCGCCAAAAGAGCGGCGGGGTTCCCTCGACCGCTCTAAAAAAGACAAAACGGTAATTACAGGGCCTTCTAAAGGCTCTGTAAGATAAGTCACTTCTCTCTTTAGACACCAGCCACACTCATTTCGTACACACAGCACTTCTTCACTCCCATAATGGAGACACAAATTATACAATGGAACGTCAGAGGACTACTTCGAAACCTCGACGATGTCCAAGAACTTCTGAACAAACATTCTCCAAAAGTGCTGTGTGTACAGGAAACACACTTAAAATCCAAGAATACAAATTTTTTGCGTCAATATGTTGTCTTTCGAAAGGACAGAGATGATGCTGTGGCATCATCTGGTGGTGTAGCCATTATTGTTAATCGAGGAGTAGCATGTAGCCATCTACCATTACTAACATCCCTAGAGGCAGTGGCTGTTCGAGCAGTTCTATTGAATAAGCTCGTCACCATCTGCTCTCTATACATACCGCCGCAACACCGCCTGGAAAAACATGATTTTAACTCTTTAATAGCCGAGTTACCAGAACCTTATCTGGTTCTAGGGGACCTGAATGCGCACAGCGGTTTATGGGGTGACTGTCGATGTGATGCACGAGGTCATCTCATCGAACAGTTCCTCTTTTCATCAGGTGCTTGTCTGTTGAATAGAAAACAGGCAACATATTATAACCTTGCAAACAATACTTACTCCTCCATAGACCTCAGTATCGCATCTCCTTCACTTGTACCATTACTTCAGTGGAAAGTCATAAATAACCCATACGGAAGTGACCATTTTCCTTTGGTTTTGAGTACACCAATAATACATGAATGTCCTCCACATGTTCCCAAATGGCTGATAAACAAAGCTGACTGGGAACAATTTCAAAAAATTACTCACTTAAGTTGGACCGAAATATGCGGATTAGGCATAGATGAAGCTGTGAAGTACTTCACAGTTTTTCTAACTGACGCAGCAGCCAGGTGCATACCGCAAACATCTGGAATGCCCGGCAAACGACACGTCCCATGGTGGAACACGGAGTGTCGTAATGCGCGAAAGGAACACAACAGGGCATGGAGATTGCTGCGCAACTCGCCAACAGCGGAAAATCTTGACACGTTCAAGAAAATAAAGTCTCAAGGAAGGAGAACGCGTCGGCAGGCCAGAAGAGAGAGCTGGCAGAAGTTTTTGTCAGGGATCAATTCATACACACAGGAGGCAAAAGTCTGGAACATGGTCGGTAGGATAGCAGGGAAACAAGTACACACACTTCCACTCGTAAACACTCAAGGTGATACCTTGGAAGATCAGGCAAACTTTCTCGAGGCACACTTTGAACGGGTATCCAGCTCGTCCCACTATACTGACACTTTCCAAAAATACAGAACAAGAATAGAAAAGCAGAAACTCGAACACAAATCCACTAGATACGAGGCATATAATCAAGCTTTCAGTCTAGCGGAGCTCCGAACATCTCTAAACTCCTGCAGCACTTCTGCCCCAGGTTCTGACCGTGTGGTGTATGAAATGCTAAAAAACCTACCAGCTGAAACACGAAAAACCTTACTTTGTTTGTACAATACTATCTGGTTTTCTGGCACTATCCCTACCTCCTGGAAAGAGGCTATTTTTATTCCCATTCTGAAAGAGGGCAAGGACCCTTCTTTAGCTTCAAGTTATAGGCCTATTGCACTTACAAGCTGCTTGTGCAAAGTATTCGAAAAAATGATAAACTGCCGACTTGTACATATCCTTGAAACAAACAATTTGCTCGACCCATTTCAGTGCGGGTTTCGAGAAAGTAGATCCACCACAGACCACCTTGTTCGTATCGAGGCACAGATCAGAGACGCCTTTGTCCATAAACAATATTTTCTCTCTGTGTTCCTCGATATCGAAAAGGCGTATGATACAACATGGCGTTTCGGAATTCTAAGAGACCTGTCCCACCTTGGTGTGCGCGGAAGAATGTTCCATATAATCGAAAGTTACCTGTCAAACCGGACATTCCGTGTCCGTCTGGGCAGTGTGCTCTCTCAAACATTTGTCCAGGAAACAGGCGTGCCACAAGGTGGCGTGCTTAGTTGCACACTTTTTATTATCAAAATGAATTCTTTGCACTTGTCCATTCCCCGCAATATGTTCTATTGTACATATGTCGACGACGTTCAGCTTGGCTTCAAGTCATGCAACTTGGCCATGTGTGAGCGGCAGGTTCAGCTGGGTTTAAATAAGGTCTCCAAATGGGCAGATGAAAACGGATTTCGACTTAACCCACAAAAAAGCACGTGTGTCTTGTTCTCTCGAAAGAGAGGCATGCACTCGGAACCTGACATTCGACTGAATGGGCAACGTCTGTCCGTCAAAGCCGAGCATAAATTCTTAGGCTTGATCTTCGACAACAAGTTGACCTTCGTACCGTACATCAAGTATTTAAAAACGAAATGTTTAAAAGCCATGAATGTTATAAAAGTGTTGTCACGTACTACGTGGGGTAGTGATAGGCAATGCCTCATGAACCTCTATAAAAGCCTCATCCGCACCCGCTTAGATTATGGGGCCGTTGTCTATCAGTCTGCCACTCAAAGTGCCTTGAAGATGCTTGACCCCGTGCACCATTTGGGCATCCGCCTTTCTACGGGTGCTTTTCGCACCAGCCCCGTAGAAAGCCTTTATGTTGAGTCAAATGAGTGGTCGCTTCATCTGCAGAGAACTTACATGTCCTTTGTTTATTTCCTTAAGGTGAAAGCAGACAAGAAGCACCCCTCATACTCTACAATTAATGATTTGTCGAGCTCAACTCTGTTTCAAAACAGGCCTTCGATGAGGCAGCCCTTCTCAATTCGCCTGAAGTGTCTAGCTGAAGAAACTGAAGTGTCACTTGAACACAGTTTAATGGCTCCTGTAGCATACCCGCCACCGTGGCAGTGGCAGAATATAGACTGCGATGTGTCTTTCCTAGAGGTTACAAAACATGCACCTATTGCCCATATCCGAACATACTTTCTGGAACTTCAACACAAATACACATGTCCTGAGTTCTTCACAGATGCCTCCAAGACTAACTCCTCTGTGTCCTACGCTGCTGTCGGCCCATCCTTTTCGGATGCTGGCCCTCTACATCCACGCACAAGTATCTTCACAGCGGAAGCTTACGCGATACTGGTGGCAGCTAAACACATCAAACAATTACAAATACAAAAAGCAGTAATTTATACAGACTCCCTCAGTGTGGTAACGGCTCTGCACAGTCTTAAAAAACAAAAAAACCCAGTCCTTGTCTCACTTTACTCCATTTTGTGCACACTTTACACGCAGAAACAACATGTTGTAGTGTGCTGGGTGCCAGGGCACCGTGAGATCCAAGGCAACGTGAGGGCGGATCAGCTCGCTGCATCCGTCCATGAGAGCACCGCCATTACATCCATATCAATCCCGGCCTTTGATCTTAAGCCGTCTCTCAAACTAAACCTCAGGGACTACTGGCAGAGCAAGTGGGATACACACACACAAAACAAACTACACGTTATCAAGCCACACCTTGGCCATTGGCCACCAGTATCAAAATCACGTCTAACAGAGGTAACACTAACAAGACTCAGGATAGGGCACACATACACGACACACACACATCTTTTATCCGGTGGTGATCCACCATTGTGTGATAAATGTGGTGAGGCTTTAACAGTTCTTCACGTTTTAATCCAATGTAAACTGTTAGACACTCTAAGAAGACAACACTTCCCATTACCCTACCGACAACATATACCTTTACACCCTGCAATGTTTGTCGGTAGGGAACCACTTTTCACCCATAAATCATTGTTAGCTTTTTTAAGAGATGTTAATTCTTACCATGTATTATACCCAGGCATTGCGTAGCGTGACCTCTCAAGAGAGGTCGCTGCTGCTGTGATTACATTTAAAAGCACTTGCCTCGCAGCCCTTGGACACAAGGGCACTGATGAGGCAAGTGTGCTAGTGCCAAATATTTTTACGTTTTTATTATCAAAACCTTTGTCACCCTTTTTAATATGCATATCACGCCACTGTCATGTCTTTAATACTTATGTTTTTACCCGCATTATTGCGAGGAATTTTAAGGCCCCTATACAGCCACGCAACATATCATTGTCTGCATCTCTATACTCATTGAAATGGCGCTCTTTGGCCATCAATTGGCCCTTGCGCCATAAAACACCACACATCATCATCATCATCCGGGAGAGATCCGAGAAAGAAGCTTTGAATAACGTAGCTTCTGGTGCTGTCCCATCCGCACGATCAACTTATGAGCGGCAAAACATAACACGTCTCCCCTAAACAGTATACTGGGCTGTCTTACGCTCAGTGATATGATAAAGCAGTGCCGCGATTAAGTCACTGGATTTTCTAACCACACAGCAGTTGTACACAAGCATCAAACACAATCGCAAGTCAACACTACAGGAGAATACACTAAACGAAAACAAATACATACTAAACAATCAAGTACAGCATTGCTGCTTCAAGCAGTGAGATCACTAGTGTCTGTTTCTTGAATTGTCAATCACACAGTCCACAATATACAGCAGCACGTGATCAGGAACATTCACGTCCCCCCCAGTTGGCATGACACTGTTATTCTGATGGCTTCCATGAACTATTCTGAAGCCTAGATAACGCATCCGCATTACCGTTACATACTCCCTTCCGATGTTGTACCGACACATGATATCGCTGTAAAGCCAGCGCCCATCTTGTTAATTTCGCCCCGTGCGGAGTCGAAGTTGTAAGGTACGACAGCGGATTGTGGTCGAAAACGACATTTACTATGGCACCGAAAAGCCAGTAGTCAAACTTCTTTAAGGCCCATATTATTGCGAACGCTTCCCTCTCAATTGTCGACCAACGCATCTGGGTCGGTGAGAAGCGGTGGCTTGCAAAGGCGATGGGCCTCTCTTCTCCCTCGGCTGACATTTGTGCTAAACATGCTCCCGCCGCCGTAGCTGATGCGTCTGTGAAAAGCCAGTAGGGCTGAGATGGCTCAGGGGTGTTTAGCGCCACGGCCTCGCACAAAGATCGTTTGAGAGTCTCAAATGCCGCCTGAGCTTCCTCCGGCCAGGGTATCTTATTAGGTACCGCTTTCTTTGTTAACAGCGTGAGCGGGCTCGTCACCTCTGCATATCCTCGGACGTACTCTCGATAGTAGCCGCAAAGTCCTAACAGGCTGCGTAGTTCCTTCTTGGTGCGCGGTGGTACCAAGTTCTTAACTGCTGCTATCTTTTCTGGGTCTGGTGCGTGTGTCCCTGAACCGACAATATGCCCCAGGTAATGTATGTGGGATTGCGCAATCTGACACTTCTCCGGGCTGGCTTTCAGTCCCGCCTTCTTTAAGACCTTAAGAATAATGTCGAGATGCCTTAAGTGCTCCTCCCAAGTGCTAGAAAAAATAGCAATATCATCTAGGTATGCCGTGGCATACACTTGATGTTGCGACAAGAGTTTGTTCACCATTCTTTGAAAGGTTGCCGCGGAATTTTTCAGCCCGAAAGGCATCACTTTCCATGCGTACTGACTTTCATGCGTTACAAATGCGGTGAATTTCTGACTCTTTTCTTCCATCGGTACCTGCCAGTACCCGCGCCTAAGGTCCACTACCGTAATGAACTGCGCTCTGCCTACTCAGAAAATCAATTCCTGAGGATTCATCATCGGGAACGCATCCGCTTTGGTGACGGCATTTAGCGCTCTGTAGTCCACACACATGCGGATAGTCCCATCTTTCTTTCCGATGCATACTACCGGGTGTGCAAACTCACTCTCCGTGGGGTAGATCAACTTCCAAGTCAAAAGTTCGTTAACTTGCCGGCTGAATTCTTTCTTTAATAGTTCCGGCACCCGATACGGAAACGCCTTTTTTGGCTGGTGACCCGGTTCTATTTCTATTTTATGTTCATCTACCTTTGCTATACCCGGAGTGCCGTCAAAGAGGGTGCAATGTCTTTGGAACACCGCCTGTATTTCCGCCTGCGCATCAGCATCAAGGTGAGCAACCTTCTCGCTCGTTACCACTAGCTCTTCCCGCTTCACAGTGGTTGGCTGTGGGGCATATTCCACCTCCCCAAAATCATGGTCCTCATCAAAGACGACCCCAATATGACTGACTCTTGCATAGTAAGGTCGAATGTTGTTGGCGTGGACACTTTTCACCTTTCCCTCAGATGTTTCTACGCGGTAAGAATGTTCGCGCTCACGTCCAACCACTGTGAATGGGCCTAGCCATTTAGGTGACATTTTACCACTCCGATCATTGTCGAAAAACACAACTTGGTCGCCAACGTTAAAAGCTTTGAGCCTGCTGCTGCGATTATAAGCACTGGCGTAACTCTCCTGATGAGTTGCACTAGTTAGCTCAGCTATATTAGCGGCCGTCTCGAGCTGCTCCTTAAGTTGTTGTAAATACTTAGCGGGGTTTTCTCTCAATGTTGCGGGCACCGGCATTTCTCCCGTCCAAGTCTTCTGCAGTATTAGAAGCGGTCCCGTGGGAATCCTTCCATACAATAGACGAAACGGAGCTACTCCGGTTACCTCATGGGGGACTTCCCGATAAGCCCATAAAACCATTGGGATCAATTTGTCCCAATTCTTGGAGTCTCTTTGAATGACATAATACAACATGTTTTTGAGTACTCGGTTCCACCTTTCTACAACTCCATTACTCTCTGGGTGTTCTTGGGTTGAAAATCTTGGCATGCAACCTAATTTCTCCAGCATCGTTTGCGTGAGCTGCGATTTGAAATTAGTGCCCTGATCGGAGCAGATCATCTCCGGAACGCCTGTGCGACTGAATATCTCAATCAGTGCATCACAAGTCGCCTTAGCTGTCAAAGAGCGCAGTGGGATCACCTCTGGCCACCTCGTGCAAAGATCCACTAAGCACAGCGCGTACTTATGCCCTCTCGCTGACGGTGTGTCTAGGGGTTCGATCACATCTACATTGACAACTTGGAAAGGGTGCTCGGGTCTAGTGAGCAGAGTTATAGGCACTTTATCCGTGCGGCGCTTGTCTGAACGAATTTGACATTCATGGCACGAACGACAATGCTCTAATATCTCTTTCGCCATACCCGGCCAAAAAAATTATACCTAATGCGAGCTCTTGTTTTCTTTCCCTAGGTGCCCCCCGCATAGTGACTCGTGTGCTAAGTGCATCACCTCAGTGCGCTTATCTTTGGGGACAACTAGCTGACTCACTCGAGTGCCTGCTATTGAGTCGCATTGGTATAATAGTCCGTCTGAAATGAACATGCCGGATTTCCCACTACGCGCATCTTCCCAACATTTCTTTAGCGTAGTGTCGCCCAACTGCACATTGCGGAACTCTACTCTTTGGCCTAATGACGCCTCCCTTTCTTCATCAGTTTGCGCCTCTTCCCCGGAATCATCTTTCTCCTCCAAGGTAAGATTGCAGGCAACTACCTTTTGTTTCTCTACTGCTTGTTCCGCCTCGTGAGCAGGCTCGGCCGGCGCTCGACAGGGTGCCAGAGGGCTGCTGGCCTTCAACAAAAGTTTCCAATAGTCCTTGGTCAACAAACAATCTGTGCCCTCGACGAGCTCATCAGTTAACGCGCAGAGTAGGTCGACGTTCTGAGGCTCCGTAACCTCTCGTGGGCTATTTAATTTGACCGGTAACGTAGCTAGCCTTGCCTCGATAGTTTTACCGAAAGCGGACACCAATCTTACCGTGCCAGACGGCTCTACAACACTTCGCGGAAGCAGACTCTCCCGGATGACGGTTATCTCACTCCCCGTATCCAAAATCGCATCTGCGGATATGCCTGCACAAGATACAGGAATTAACTGCAGTTTATCTGTGCCTTCACCCTCGTGTTTCAGACTTCACCTTTGCGCTAAGTACTCCAGTAGGTATTTCAGTATCCGTCTCGTGGGATAACGTTACCTTTTGAACCTTCCGCTTTGGCTCGGTAGCCTTCTTGGGGTTGTTCTCCTTGTCACTAGCCTTCGGGCACTCTTTAGCGAAATGGCCTGAGCCGTGACATAAGTGGCATTTCAGAGCCCTTTTCTCAACTCGTGTCGCCGGCTTCTGCCCCATTTCTACAGTTGGTTGCTTTGAAGCACGCCCTTTCCCTTTCGCTTGTTCGAAAGTTTGGAGCACTTTCGCGATCTCAATTGGCCTAAGCCATCCCTCGCCTTCCCTTAATCTCACATACTCAAGACCCTCCGTACTAAGGCCCGATTTCATGCGGTCAGCAACCATGAGTTCTGCCATCACTTCTACCGTGTCGGCTTCTCTCACTTGGAGGTAGTACGAGAAATAAGTTTTCACGCGGGACGCCAACTGCGCCCACGTCTCTTCCTTACGCTTTACTGCTCTTTCGAACCTCTGCAGGTACTCTGCCGGAGAAAGCTTCAGTTCCGTCAGCACTGCTGCTTTAACTGACTCATAATCTGCACTCTCTTCAGGGTTGAGGTTACGCAGTAGGTAACGGACTCGCTCAGTTAGCGCTGGCATAACCAAATGCACGCGGCTCTCGTGTGGTACCTGGTAAGTAGGAAAAAGTTTTTCTACTTCCTCAAACCATAATGGGACAACCGCGTCACTCGGCAGGCGGAACCCTTTTAGCACTTTTGCACATTGCCGAACAGAATTGAAAACCCGGCGCCTCTGATTACCCGTCTCCGACCCAGAGTTGAACAACGTGCCATTGAGACGTTCCGCGTTCATTCTAGCTTGCAATAAATTTTCGTACTGAATCTGAAGATTGAGTTTTTGAATTTCAAGCTCGAGCGTTCTCGCTTCGCTTGATTTCGGCAAAACCTGAGATGCCTGCTGCATCGATTCTTGCCTCTGAGTAAGCACTGTCGCCTCATTTGACTGATCAGAATTTTGAATACCATCATTGGATGGTTCTCGACTCCGATTCACATCTGCCGCACTCGTACCCTCATCTTCATTAGACTCCATTGTTTTAGCACCCCCGCGTGTTCTCACCATGTGCTCTACACATAAACTGCTATGCCAACTAGAGAAGCACGCAAGAAATCCTGCTCACCCTTTGCTGTATGCACTGTCGTTCCCGGATCTCCTCCACGGTGCCGGAGTTGGCTGCTGTGGGAGCGTCAACACTTTGCCGCTGGTGGCTGTTGGATGCCTTGCCCCTCGGTCCTCTTAGCGCTGGTCCAGTGTATGGTGCTGCAGAGCTCGCCGATCCTGTCGACTGCGCCAGTTAAGTTTTCCTTCTCGTTCGTTGATCTCCTTGATATGAATTGAAGTCCCGTCAAGGAGATGATCGGCGTCGATGAAGCAGGAGGCAGGTTGGAGGTAATGAAAACTTGAAGGTATATTACAGCGAAATATTTACAGTCATATGTACATCTTGCCGAAGCACACTCATGATAACACAGACATCAACAGCGTCTTACTCTTCTACTTAACCTTTCTTAAGTTAGAGCCTAGAACACTGTTACTACATACAACGTACTTAGTCTCACTGTTCGACCACCAAGTGGTTACGGCCCAGACAAAAGTTGCATCGTACGGAAGGGTACTGATCTATCAGTTAAGTGATTGCAGCCTCGACTGAAGAGAAACGGATTCCCTCCAGTCTTAAGCATCTTGCGGTAACAAAGAAAAAGGGGAGGGGGCCACTGCTGGTCCGCCTCAACATTCTCTCATCCAATCTGTTTCCACTAAGATTAAGTCACTCCCTACTGGGCTGACCTTACTCTCGACAGCAGCGCTTCTACAGTTTAAACAGGCGTTTAGGTACTCTTTCCCATTATGTCTCTCTCTCTCCACCTCCCACGTGCTCAGGAATTCTAACGCTCGGGAGATATCGGCATTGTAGACCCGGTACATTCATGCCCTTTCCCTCACCCAGCGAGCCGAGACGAACCTCCAAAGCCGGAAATTGAATGATTGCGCGCGGAACGTAATTGCCCCCGCAGGTAGCAAGCGGCCTTTGACTTTATCCGTTTTCCTTGTGCTCGGGTCGTGCATCGCTGCGACTTTGAGCCGATCGCCAGGGCAGAGCGTGTCGCCTACTCCCACTGAGCTCGCGCCCGGCAGCAGAGGCAGGACGGGGTCGCTTAATCCCATTGTGCGTTTGCCCCCGGCAGCGGCGACTTGTCTCTAAACCACAAACATTCCAAGCTGGTTGGCAGAGCGGGTTCGTTTCACATTGTGTGTTTGTCCCCGGCAGCGGAGGAGACGGACGTATTTTGCATTCCAGAGGTTAAGTGGTGTACAGTTACACGGGCAAACCGAGAGAGAGTCGAGAAAGAAGCTTTGTATAACGTAGCTTCCCGCGCTGTCGTCCCATGCTCAAAGGAAGCAATTTGCGACCTTGCCGGGAGAGATCCGAGAAAGAAGCTTTGAATAACGTAGCTTCTGGTGCTGTCCCATCCGCACGATCAACTTATGAGCGGCAAAACATAACACTGTCCACCATCTAGGCAATCGCCTCTCTACGGGTGCTTTCCGTACCAGCCCTGTGGAGAGCCTGTACGTGGATTCGGATGAATGGTCGCTCCACCTACAAAGATGTTTCCTGTCCTTCTTGTACTTTTTGAAGGTGAAGGCAGACAAGAAACACCCTTGCCATTTAACAATTAATTATTTGTCTTGTTCTGGCTTGTTCGAGAACCGTCCTTCGTTTAGGCAGCCCTACGCGCTCCCTGTAAGAGGCCTGGCCGAAGAAACAGGTGTGCCTCTTCTTGAATACAGTTTGATGGCTCCTGAAAAATATCTGCCACCGTGGCAGTGGCAGCTTACAGACTGTGATGTCTCTTTTGTTGAAGTCACAAAGCATGCACCACTTTCACACATACATACATACTTCCTAGAACTACAACATGAATACACATGCCCTGAGTTCTTTACCGATGCGTCAAAGTCAATCACTTCTGTGTAATATGCAGCGGTAGGCCAATCCTTTTCCGAGGCCGGCATTCTTCATCCTGATGCAAGCATTTTCACAGGAGAAGCTTACGCAATACTGGCGGTCGTAAAACACATCAAACAGATAAAGTTACAAAAGGCGGTAATATACACAGATTCTCTAAGTGTGGTCAAAGCCCTGAAAACTCCTAAAAAACACAAGAACCCCGTGCTGGTGTCACTTTACTCACTTCTGTGCACACTGTGCACATCAAAACAGCATGTCGTTGTCTGCTGGGTTCCAGGGCACCGTGAGATACAAGGGAACGTTTTGGCCAACAATCTGGCTGTTTGCGCCAATGACACTACTCCTAATGCATCAACGTCAGTCCCTGCACTCGACTTAAAACCTTTTCTAGAACGAAAGCTCAGGGGGTATTGGCAGAGCATGTGGGATAAACACACAGATAATAAACTCCATGCTATTAAGCTGCAACTAGGTTATTGGCCGCCACTATCAACATCACGACACACAGAAGTAATAATAACAAGGCTTAGAACAGGACATACACATTCCACACATTCATTTCTTCTGTATACCGGCGATCCACCATATTGTGAAAGATGTGGATAGCCCCTTACGGTTCTCCACATTCTCGTCTAGTGCAATGAGCTAGATGCTCTAAAAAAAAGCACTTTTTACTGCCCTACCGACAGCAGCTCCCTCTACACCCTGGGATGCTCATTCGTAGGGATCCGCTTTTTAAACTGCAAACACTTTTCACGTTTTTAAAAGATGTGCATAGCTTTCACCCGATATTTCGAGGTCATCCTTAGCACGACCTCTATAGAGTGGTCGTGGCTGCGGTGACTACATCTTCATCATGGTTTTATTATCATGACATATTGCCATCCGCTATCACTACACATACGTCACGCCACTGTCATGATTTTATTACCACCATGTTTTAACCCGCGTTAGAGCGAGGAATTTTAACGCCCCTTTACAGCCATGCATCATATCATTGTTCATATCTTTAGTCAATTGAAATGGCGCTCTTTGGCCATCAATTGGCTCTTGCGCCATTAAAAAATACTCATCATCATCAACAACTCAATTCTAACTCCACTTTTCCTCTCAAGTTCATTGCCCAAAATGGCTTGTCTTCTCCATTGGAATTGTAGAGGACTAATTCCCAACATAGAGGAGATAAAGGATTTGCTAAGTAGTCTCTCTTCAATGGCTATGTGCTTACAGGAGACCAATCTGGGAGAAAAACACACCAACTTCCTCAGAGGTTTTACCGTAGTACGGCGTGATCGCCTCCACGCTAGCCGGTTGTCCGGCGGCGTGGCTATTGTCGTCAAAAGTGGTATCGCAGTGAGAGAGATCACCATCAACAGTCACATTGATGCCGTAGCCGTCACCATTTTAGCTCACAAAACTATCACCATATGTTCCATTTATATCCTCCCACACACGCATTTTATAACTAAAGATATAGAGCATATTTTGGACCAACTGCCTGAACCATTTGTTATTGCAGGGGATTTTAACGTGCATGGAATGCTTTGGGAAAGCAGTACAACTGACACCAGAGGACAAACCCTCGAAGATTTTATTCTGAACAATGACGTATGTCTTTCAAATACTGGTAGCGTCACCTACTGCTCCCAAAGCACAGGAGCTACTAGCTGCTTGGATGTAGCGCTGTGCTCACCGTCGCTCTTTTGCGACCTAAAGTGGAGCGTGATAGATAATGTTTACGGCAGTGACCATATGCCTGCTCTCATAAAATTAACACTAACCCTCCCCATCACTCCGCCCCGCCGCGGTGGTCTAGTGGCTAAGGTACTCGGCTGCTGACCCGCAGGTCGCGGGTTCGAATCCCGGCTGCGGCGGCTGCATTTCCGATGGAGGCGGAAGTGTTGTAGGCCCGTGTGCTCAGATTTGGGTGCACGTTAAAGAACCCCAGGTGGTCGAAATTTCCGGAGCCCTCCACTACGGCGTCTCTCATAATCATATGGTGGTTTTGGGACGTTAAACCCCATATATCAATCAATCATCAATCCCCATCACTCCATCCCGACCAGCGCGTTGGAAACTACATGTGGCAGACTGGCCGCTGTTCACTGAAAAAGCTGCCCTAGAAAAAGAGATGCTTGTTGGCCTAAGCATAGAGGAAATGAACAAGACAGTCACCGCCTGGATACTCGCCGCAGCCGAACAAACTATACCACAATCCTCCGGCGTTATGAAGAAAAAACTTAAATCCTGGTAGACAAAACAGTGCACACAAGCTAAAAAAATGCAACACAAGAAGTGGGGCGTTTTTCCTAAATATCCTACTGGAGAGAACCTCCTAGCATTTAAAAAGGCGAGAGCAAAGGCAAGATTTATTCGCAGGCAGGCTGAAAAACTCTCGTGGAAAAAGTACATTTCATCCATTAACAGTTCCATCACATCTAAAAGAATGTAGGATCAGGTGCACAAGTTGAACGGCAACTACAGTTCATATACCATCCCCATTCTCTGAACCCCTGGCATCCAGACAACTTTAGGCGAACAGGCAGACCTACTAGCGCAGCACTTTTGCGCTATTTCGAGCTCAGCAAACTATTCGGCAGCTTTCCTAAAACATAAACAATCTACAGAAAAACAAAAGCTTCCCTATTACAGGTTATCACGACAGATCATACAACTCCCCCTTAACCCTGCAGGAAATTAACAGAGTGCTTTCTCAAGGTAAAAAAACAGCACCTGGCGCAGACAAAATACATTACCAAATGCTCGCCAATTTGTCCCAGGAAGCGATGAAGGCATTGTTCCTCTTCTTTAACGCTATTTGGGTCACTGACAGAATGCCAACAGAGTGGGAAAAAGCCATTATAATTCCATTTCTCAAAGCCGGAAAAAATCCTACATTACCGACAAGCTACCGGCCCATAGCACACACAAGTTGTATGGCGAAATCCTTTGAAAGCGTTATTAATATTAGGCTAACATACATCCTAGAAACCGATAACTTGATAGATGTCCACCAATGTGGTTACAAGAAGGATGATCCACCACCGATCACCACGTTTGCCTTGAACATACGGTACGAGAAGCTTTCTTGTAAAAGCAGCGCTGCTTAGCAGTATTTTTCGATCTTGAAAAGACATATGACACAACGTGGAAGTACGAAATCTTACGAGACCTGGCAGATCTTGGAATTCGCGGAAGGATGCTCAACTGCTCGTCCGACTTCCTATCGAACTGAACTTTTCAGGCTCGTTTAGGTACGACACTTTCAGAAACTTTTACTCAAGAGAACGGTGTGCCTCAGGGCGATAGCTGTGTCTTAAGCACAACCCTCTTTGTAGTCAAAATGAACTCTGTGAACCAGGTCATACTATCTCTTATGCACTCGCTATATGTGGATGATCTCCAAATAGCGTGCCGGTCATCTAACATGGCGACGTGCGAGCGACAGATTCAAATAGCATTAAACAAGCTAACACAATGGGCTAACAAAAATGGCTTCCGGTTTCCTGAGGAAAAGACGGTCGCTGTAGCGTTCTCCCAGAAACGGGGCTTACAACCAGACCCCGTACTTAAAATAAGTGAAACAGTATTGCCAATAAAACAAGAACAGAAGTTTCTGGGGGTCGTATTTGATAAGAAGCTCAAGTTTCTTCCACACATTAATAATCTTAAGGTGAAATCCAACAATGCCCTCAATGTCCTCTAAGTCTTGTCCCGAAAGCACTGGAGTTTCGACCGTAAGCGCCTCCTGCTCATCTACCGCCGCTCTTTAGTATGCAGCAAATTAGACTACGGTAGTATAATCTACGTTTCAGCAAGAGACTCGTACCCTAAGTGCCTAGACCCTGTCCATAACAAAGGGTTACGCCTCGCAACAGGTGCCTATCGAACCTCACCTATTTCGAGTTTTTACGCCGAAAGTAACGAACCATTCTTGGAATATAGGAGAACGCAACTAATGCTCACGTATGTCCTTTCGTTCTTCACCAGATCATATATATGCCACAGTATTGTAACATGCTGCGACCTAAGACAACACTACGCCAACAAGCCAAACGCAATGAAGCCACTAATACTAAGATTTGAAGAAAAATATCACGCCCTAAATGTCCCTAACGAAGCACTCTCCATCGCCAGAAGGCCACCCAGTTTGGCCCCATGGAGTGACTTCTCCAAATTTGGATTGGATTGAAATTTGGATTGGATTTTTCACTCACACATATAAAAAAAACACCCCACAGAAACATATACTTGACAAGTTCCTTACATTACAAGAAACGTACAACACTTACGAAGAATTTTACACTGATGGTTCGAAGACATCTGCTTATGTCTGAAGCAGCGTGGTAGGAGCAACACACGATCAAATAACTAGACTACCGCACTTCGTATCCATCTACACCGCTGAGTGCTATGCATTATGGATGGCAGTACGATACATTAAAAGCTCAAAATATAAAAAAGCTGTAATATTTACAGACTCGTTAAGCGCGCTGGAAAGTCTCAATCGTAAATCTCAGTATAAGCCAATTATAAACTATGCTATCTGCTATCTCAAACACTTGATGACCACACCATACGCCTCTGTTGGGTCCCGAGTCATGTCGGTATCCCAGGGAATGAAAGGGCAGACCAACTAGCTGCAACAGCAAAAGAGATGTGCGAGTCAAAAACCAACATACCTGCCAAAGATGGAATTCAAGCTGTTCTCCGGGTCACCACCTTTCACTGGCAGCAGGAATGGAAATCACGACAAAACAACAAACTTCACCTAATTAAACCTGTTCTTGGTGAATGGAAGACCTGTCTTCATCAAGCACGTTTTATCGAAGTAGTTATATGTCGACTACGAATAGATCATACGCACATCACACATAACTATCTATTGGCAGGAGAAAAAGCTCCAATATGCGATAAGTGTCAGGAGCAACTAACTGTAATGCACATTTTAATAGCTTGCTGACATATGGAAACATTAAGATAAAAACATTTCCGTATGTTTTACAGGTTAATATTTCCTTTCATCCAATGCTACTCTTGGGCGCTCATGCCCTAATGCCCATAGCTGATGTGATCAGCTTTTTCAATGAAGCACAGCTTCTGAACAAGGTCTAATTACAGTAAACTATACTACCGCTAGACTTAGCAAAACTTTACTGATGTGATTCGTAGCACAGCCTCTTCGGAGAGGCATTTGCTGTAGCTGGAATTCACAACGAGGCACTTGCCTCCCGGTCCTTAGGTATAAGGACACGGGTAAGGCATTAGTGCTATGTAAAAGCCGTTATGGTTTTGACATAACTGCATGCACCAACCATGCACATTGACCACCCCGAGCATCACAGCATCACGAAGCATACAACCAAGCTTTCCGCTTAGCTGAGCTCCAAACATCACTAAACTCCTGCTGTCATTCCGCCCCAGGTTCTGATCGTGTGGTATACGAAATGTTTAAAAACCTACAAATCGAAACGCGAAAAACCCTTCTCTTCTTGTACATTGCTGTCTGGTTTTCTGGTGCTATACCTATTTCCTGGAAACAGGCTATAATTAGTCCTATAATGAAAGAGGGCAAGGACTCTTCCTCAGTTTCGAGTTATAGGCCCATTGCACTTACAAGCTGCCTTTGTAAACTTTTTGAAAAAATGATAAACCGCCGACTTTTACATTTCCTTGAAACACACAATCTGCTCGACCAGTTCCAGTGTTGGTTTCGAGAGAGTAGATCCACCACCGACCATTTGATGCGTATCGAGGCACAGATCCGAGACGCTTTTGTCCACAAACAATACTTCCTCTCAGTGTTTCTCGATATCGAGAAGGCTTACGACACAACATGGCGTTTCGGGATATTAAGAGACCTGTCTCAATTGGGTGTGTGCGGTAGAATGCTTTCCATAATAAAAACCTATTTGTCCAATCGGACATTCCGTGTCCGTGTGGGCAGTATTCTCTCCCAAACATTGGTCCAAGAAACGAGAATTCCGCAAAGTGGTGTACTTAGTTGTACACTTTTTATTACCAAATTAATTCCTTGCACCTGTCCACCCCCCACATTATCTTTTATTGTACATATCTTGATGACGTCGAGCTTGGCTCTAAGTCGTGCAACCTGGCAATGTGTGAGCAACAGGTTCAGCTAGGTTTAAACAAGGTCTCCAAATGCGCGGAGTAATTTCGATTCCGACTGAACCCACAAAAAAGCACGTGTGTTTTGTTCTCTCGAAAGAGAGGCATGCACTCAGAACCCGACATTGAACTGAATGGTCAACGTCTGTCTGTTAATGCGGAGCATAAATTATTAGGCTTAATCTTGGACAACAAGTTGACCTTCGTACTGCACATCAAGTATTTAAAAACAAAATGTTTAAAAGCCATGATTGTTTTAAAAGTGTTGTCACGTACTACGTGGGGTAGTGACAGGCAATCTCTCATGAATTTGTATAGAAACCTCATTCGCATCCGCTCAGACTATGGGGCCGTTGTTTATCAGTCTGCGACTCAAAGTGCTTTGAAGATGCTGGACCCTGTGCACCATTTCGGCATCTGCCTCTCTACGGGTGCTTTTCGCAGCAGCTTCGTGGAAAGCCTCTACGTTGAGTCAAATGAGTGGTCACTTCATCTGCAGAGAACTTACATGTCTTTTGTATGCTTCCTTAAGGTGAAATCAGACAAGAGGCACCCATCATACTCCACTATTAATGATTTGTGGAGCTCCATTCTGTTTCAAAGCAGGCCTTCGATGATGCAGCCCTTCTCAGTTCGCCTGAAGGGTCTAGCTGAGGAAACTGAAGTGTCGCTTGTCCACAGTTCGATGGCTCCTGCAGCATACCCGCCACCGTGGCAGTGGCAGACTATAGAATGCAATGTGCCTTTCCGAGAAATTACAAAACACGCGCCCATTGCCCATATCCGAACATACTTCCTGGAACTTCAACACAAGTACACACGTCCTGAGTTCTTTACAGATGCCTCCAAGTCTAACTCCATGTGCCCTACGCTGCTGTCGGCCCATCCTTTTCGGATGCTGGCCCTCTACATCCAGGCACAAGTATCTTCACAGCGGAAGCTTACACGATACTTGTGGGAGCTAAACACATCAAACAATCACAAATACAAAAAGCAGTAATTTATACAGACTCCCTAAGTGTGGTATCCGCTCTGCACAGTCTTAGAAAACAAAAAAAAAACCCGTCCTCGTCTCACTTTACTCCATTTTATGCACACTCTACACACTCAAACAACATGTTGTATTGTGCTGGGTGCCAGGGCACCGTGAGATTCAAGGCAACATGATGGCAGATCAGCTTGCTGCATCTGTCCACGAAAGCACTGCCACTACACCCATATCAATCCCGGCCCTTTATCTGAAGCCGTCTCTCAAACGAATGCTCAGGGACTACTGGCAGAGCAAGTGGGATAGACACACACAAAACAAACTACACATTATTAAGCCATACCTTAGCCATTGGCTGCCATTGTCGAAATCGCGTCATACAGAGGTAATACTAACGAGGCTCAGGATAGGACACACATACACGACACACAGATATCTTTTGTCCGGTGGCGATCCACCATTGTGTAGCGGATGTGGTGAAGCATTAACAGTTCTTCACATGTTCATCCAGTGCAAACAGTTAGAAACTCTAAGAAAGCAGCACTTTCTATTACCCTACTGACAACATATACCTTTACACCCTGTATTGTTCGTCGGTAGGGAACCACTGTTCACTCATAAATCGGTGCTACCTTTTTTAAGAGATGTCCGCTTCTACCATGTCATATACCCAGGCATGGCGTAGCGTGACCTCTCAAGAGAGGTTGCTGCTGTGGTGGCTACATTGAAAAGCACTTGACTCGCGGCCCTTGGAAATAAAGGCGCTGGTGTGGCACTTGTGCTAGGGTCAAGTATCTTTACGCATACTTTTTTTTTATCAGAACCTTTCGTCACCCATTTTTACTATATATTTCACGTCACTGTCATTGTTTTATTACTTGAATGTTTTACCAATTTGAGCGCGAGAAGTTTAAAGGCCCTTATAGAGCCACCTAAAATATTCATTGTTCAAATCTCGTCTTATGACCTGGCGCTATTTGGTCATCAAAAGGCCCTTGCGCCACAAAACACCACACACTTTTCACGGCATGGTCATGATTTTATTACTTATTTGTTTTTACTCGTCTTAGGGCGAGGAGTCTTAAGGCCCTTATACAGCCGCTAATCGCAATCATTGTTCACAGCCCTTGTCCCATGAACTGGTGCTCTTTGGCCATGAAATGGCCCTTGTGCCACAAAGCACCAAGCATCATCATCATCACCAACAGTCCTTTTTCAGGCACGAGAAATTCTAATTAGGTGTGGGCGCATTTCCCTTTGAACTCTGAATGAGCTTACTTGACAAGAACGTAATTTCAGGCATAATGAAGCAAAACGCTGCGCTCATATTGAGTCTGTTGCACGATAGCCAAGTAGTCGTAGGCTGGCATCGTTCTGAAACGGCAAGTTGGGAAGGTGCGTGCCAAACAAGGGTGATCTCTAAATCAGATGGATGTAAAAATGCATACGTTGCCTTACCAATGCTGTGTGGTTGTGTAGCTCACGACCTTTCTCACAAAAGAAGCGTGTCATTGCTTTCTAGCTTCATGCTACATTGGCAATGCTCCCTAGCATGTAGAGGGAGGATTAACAAAACCGCAAAAACGCACCGGGCTGTTCTTATCGCGTTCGCGTCTTGCTGGTAATGGAAAGATTCTAGCGTGGCCTTTCATTTCTATTATTGAGGAGGCTATCAGTTTTCCCATAGCCCTCCAGGCTATAGGCGCTTGAAAATAAATGCGAAACGACCCAGCATGCAGTATTAGCATTGTCCGCGTTTCTTTCCATCGCAATAACACGTATGGTGTTCACGAGGCTTTAAACATAGTGCGAATCATACACAGCTACTTATATAATGTTATGGCTGGCTGAGAGGGTTACGTGAATGTTGTTTTTACCGAGGTTGAGGTCGAAGTAGGAAATATGGCTCTGGCGTTTTCGAACGATTCTAAAAGACACCCGCCACTGTAATGACTTCATGAATTGAGATTATGACGCGAGACTTCTTCCTCGAGACGAATAGGGTGAAAATGCCCAAGGATGCCTTTTGTTCTGCGCAACTGCCAAAGCATGTTACTGCACACGTCAGTACTCATGAAATGTCAAACAATACTATAAGGAGAGAACTCTGTAACTAAACAGTGAAAAACAATAACACAACTCTGTAAGCTGTACCTAATAGTACATGTAAAACAACCTCAATCGATTTGGGATTCTTGCCTCCCAAATCATTAACGTATATATAAATTGAACCTAGTGGAAAAACTGCAGGCAGGGTCGTTCGCGCAATGATTGAACCCGCCCCCCCCCCCTACCCTGAAGACCAGGTAGTGGCATTGTGTTTTCACCCTGAGAGCCTCTGTGGCAGGGCCTGGAGGAGGAGGGAAGCTGTGATCAAACGAAATCGGGAAAAAAAGGTAACGGATAACTCAGATTTGCCTGCCTTTTATGTCCCAAATTGATGCGATTCGCAGAACCAAATGAAATGATCCTGCTAAAAAGCTACGGGTTTGGAAATTTTGTTCTTCATTTCTATCAAACTCGAAAACGTTTTTCTCTAGAATTATTTTCAAACATCAAGACCTTAAATTGAAATATTATACCAATGGCCAGTAAGCTGCAACTTTTATTCTTAAAGTAATAAAATTCGATGGAAATCAATCGATCGGTTATTTCGGAAAGGCGGTTCCGCAATTTACAATCATTTGGATGGCGTATGGTAGTTCAGCCCGACTCAAGTTTTATATTTCGCACGTTCATGTCGTCCGTCATTTCATTCACTGTGTAGGGTACAATCCAAAAGACGCTCCTGAAATCCACATGACTACATAAAAGCTGTTTGTTTAAAAAATTGGTTCCAAATCTGCATGTTACACCGCAAATGTTGTTGAAAGGCGATAGTCTTGCGTCTGGAGAGAATGAACAAAACGTTTATTTGATGTTTTGCGCAAGAAAATCGGTGAATGGTATTCTGGAGGCGCTGCGTTAGAGTGCCACGAGCGTGTAGCGGAGACGAACGAGCGCATCGAGGCTCGTTAGACACAGGCGCCTGCTGGCAGTTTATCTTCGAAATCGAAGGCGTGCAGCCCGTGGAGAAAGATGCGCGCCAGTCTCGGAAGTGATGAGGTGTAGAACGCAAAGCGACTGGCAGGTGCCACCACCGTGAATTCGTAGCAAAGCGTTGGAAACACCTTTCTGAGCGTCGCGTTGCACTGTCAGCTCAGCGCGGTAAACGCTACAGTCCTTAGAGTTACTTGTGTGTGCCTCTTCTAGTATGAAGGCAGACATACAAAACACAGACATGTTGTTATGGCGCCTCAGATATGTGCATATTTGCTTTTTCAATTGACAATCGCACAACTATGAACGCTAAACCTTTAGCAATATTGGTGGGTGCTGCGGATGGGGTTGGCCGTTTAAGATATCGTTAAGGCGGACAAACAGACAACTGTACAGACAGACCAAATGTTTTCCGTCGAAGGTCCCCAAGAAAGGCTATCTTTTTTAAAAACGAATGAGTTAGGCGTAGCGAGGACAAGCCCCATGTCAAGCAGGCATCTAAGCAATGAGATAATTGTGCGAGCGATGTTTTCTGAAAAGAAATTGCAAGAATTTTTACCGCCTCACGTTTGCGACTCTTCCACAACTACAGAGAGCCAACTAGACGGCCGACTGGACATACTCAGGACTCCAGCAAATTACCCTGGTGTCTACATGTCGTTTTCAGGTGAGCGAAAGTTCACTATACACTAAATCTCCAAGAGCGAAGTCATATTGCTGAAAAATATGATGGCAAAAAAAAAAGGGGGAGGAGAAGAGTGAAGGTGACAGCTGCAACGTCAGCAGAAATGTTTCGTGGAAGCCAGGAGAGAGAAGCGCTCTAAGGCCCCAATGCACACGGAGTAGCCCTCGTCGCACATACGTAGGGTCCTGCTTAAACATAAAGCAGTCCTGTGCCGGCGGCCCTGTCTTCAGACAAATCAACTGTTCTGCTGACGGCCTATCATAGGCCGAATGTTCTTTTGACGGCTGATCATAGGCAAGTGACATGTGGCACGGCGAATCTACCGCATGCAGTGTTCAAAAGTTCCCCTTGCATGATGAGCGTTCACACAAGTTCAGGTCGTTATGCATGAGCATATCATCAGATCCTAATGATGAAGCGAGAAAAATAGAGAGAGAGAGAAAGAGATGCAAGAAAAAGCACAAAGGTAAAATAGGTTTAGGGTTTAGGGCACGTGAAATGGACAAAATTGCCGTTTATGTACTGTTTAACTGAAGTTCAAGAAATTTCGTGGAAAGTTAAATTCTAAATATGGCGGGAAGATGTTCATTAAAAAGAAGTAACTTCGTCTGCATTACCGTCAATGCGGACGATGTCTGAGTTCTCAGTAAAGGTGGCGAAAATCAGAATCACGCACACCGTGGCGTGGTTACAGCACACGTTTCCTGTTCCGCTCTGACATATTGCGCACTTGATCTGGAATACCTTCCTTTTTTTTATTCATTACCAAGCCGTTGTTCGCCCTAGCATTACAAATCCTGCTGCTGGTTGAAAATATGGCTCATCGACAATCGACACTCTTACAAGAGCCACGCGCGCCTCTTCTCAACTGCCTTTACTTGGTACAGCGTCTCAGATCATTTGGCTTGCACGCATTAAGCTATTCAGTCGATTAAAAGTGAGAGCCCGGGACCGATCGAGCCCGAATGCACTCGCATTGAAAGCAGGATAAGCTGTTGAGTGGCTGAGCTTGCAGTACAAACTGAAAAGTACGATAGAGTCGTCGTAACCGTACGTGACACTCGCAAGAGTGAGCTGTTCGAATAATCTTCGCTGACTTGGCGACGACATGCCGGGAATCAGCGACGTTGGCTAACGGTGCCAACACAGCGCGGCACGTGATGCCTCCCGCGAATGAATGCTTTTGTGCATCAGCGCTTAGCCGTTTATGTTATCCTCTCTCGAAAACACTGCCGCGGCACTCGCGAAGGAATCGAGTGGAGCCGCCGATCTCTGTTGTCAGTCTGACCTGATAGCGACGCCTCGTCGGCGAACTCGGCTGTGGAAGGCGTTTTGTTGCGGCTTGCGCGTTGTTGCGGTCGCCACCGCTTGCGACAGCCGCTTCCCAGTCATATCGGCGGCACGCTGCCAGGAGTCGTCTGCTGGAGGCCGTTCGCGTGGCTGCTTCGAATCCGTTGAGTGGACTGTGCTGCGGCTGCCGACTCGATTCGCAGTCGGGTGAGACGTCTCATTTGTGAGCTGGAGAAGTCGCGTGCTTTCCGAGTTTCGGACACTGAAAGTGCGCTCTTCTATTGTACACATGATGGAATAAGGACGCACTTGACAAACTGGTAAGTGTCTTGTTTGAAGCCGAAGCGAGCGTGCCGATGTGAGCTCGTGAGGCGTTTGCACGAGTTCATAGTCATCTAGTTCGGACATTGGCGTTGTTACAAAAAACGAAGCACTCTTTGCTGTTAATGAAGATATTTTACGTTTACATTGACTTCCCACGCGATTCCCTATACGATCAAGTGAAAGCTAGGGAGAATGGATTCAACTTTGTGTGTTCACGGTTGCTTTTACCAAAAGTGCTGGATACTTAAACTTCGCCTTTAGGAGTTGAGCCCGATAGCGATATCCTGTCCCTAGTGCGTGCTTCAATCATTTTGTGCGTACTGTTCATTAAAAGATGTATCTAAAAAAGTTTAGATTGTAGATTACTACAATGTAATCGATAAAGTTGCAAGTGGCTTGTGTCAGTGAAACTTTCGAATATGCCTGCATTTTATGTAATAGGTAGCAAGTTTTAAAACACGAGCAATTATGCCCGTGAATTTTTTTCTTACTTGCTATGCACCTCATCACAAGGTCATGAGAAAATTCACGCAGTAAAGTGTTTGCCTTTTGTAATTGGTGGTCGGCTTTGAACCACAAAGTGGTCATGATAATCACATGCGTTAACGCTCGATGGCAATGTGCGCTCATAATAAGCAATATTGATATGATATTATATGTATTGCGTAGCCTCTATACAAGGCGCATGTGTTTGTAAGGTATGAACGCTATTTTAACTGCATTTCCAAGCAGAGGAAATATTTTTACTTTTTCCAAGCAGACGCGTCGTTGTCTGGTAGAAAACCTGCTTGCCACGCAAACGGCCTGGGTTCGCTCTTCACGCGGACCCAAAAATTTTAATTTTGTATTTTACTTGCATCTTTCTCGACTTTTTGGTCATGACCAAGATTATTTTTCCCTGACAACCAATGACACCGACGCAGACAACACCGCCAGAAGTTCAGCGAAGCGAGCGGTTTATCGCTATCGTGGTAAAATAAGCAATCCCATCCAAAACACCGTTCGCAGCGGGGCAGTTTTAAAAGCACAGCATGAGAGAAATACACATACAAATAAAGAAGTCACTTTCTCACTTACTATATACGCGTGGCACACGAGTGATGCCTGCGACTCATTCTTCAGGGGGCACCAAGAGGCGCGGCCACTCGCGTTGCCAACTGAGCGCTCACCATCTAGCGGCCTCGCCTAGCGCTAACAGGGTCTACCTTGAAAGGAGATACGTTAACATGTCACGTTGTTTAGCGGCCGCGTAGTTCTTTCACTTTCGCCGTGCCGCAATGCGTGGGATCGCGGTGAAAAGAACGCATCGTTCTATAAATTCCCCGAAGGATGGTGACGACGCGCGTCGGAAAACGGCGTTGATCACAAACTTGCGCACAGGAAAGAAGGTGGTTGTTTTGATCGACTCGCTCGTGACGACTTCATTCTTCCCGGTGAGCACACTCGTATTTAGCGAGTGTGCATTTTTGTCAATATTCGGGCTTCTGTATGCGCGGAGTATAGTTTCGTTTATATAAGCAAGCACTTAAGGAAATAATTGCGTTGTGCGCGTGAGTGTATTTTTAGCGCTTGATGGATTCATACCAACTGGCCCGATACAATTGTTTATTACTATTAGCCTTCTCAAAATACGCTGACCTTGGCATATAGTTCCATTTTGTAATGAAGTAAAATGCATGTGTATTCAGCTTTTGACGGGGCAACTAAGGGATTCATGCAATGGGCAGCGCAAGATCCAGCGCAGAGTTACTTCACGAAGTGTTAAGGCCTGGCCTGTAGCAGTGCAGCAGCGTTGCGCACAAATGCTTGCACCATTCGGAGAGGCCCACTACACATGTGCAGCTGCCTTTTTCAACATCAACCTCGCTGGACAGGCTCTTCCACTTGATGTAAATCTGATGCGGTTCGCCAAAGAGACCCGATGTGTGGACGCACTTCGCAACTATTACCGCTGTTTCACCAGTGAAATTCTTTCTCGCGATGAGTATGGGGCAGCCCGCGGCCAGCACCTTTTCGACTTCGACGAAGAAACGCAAGCCGACGCCGCAGTCAAGAAACTTCAACACAACGCCTAGCGAAAGTGCTGCGTTGACCCTGTTAATTAAGTGTGGCCATCTGTTTTTTCGACTAGTGTTGCCAACACACGGAGCGTTTTTTGGACGTGCAAGTACGTAAGCTGGACACGACTACATTACATGCAGCCTTTACGCCATGCCTTTACAGAAGCCAGCCTAACGTAAATAGGTAACGTAGAGAGAATTAACTACTTAAAGCGGCTTATCGCGCTGCGAGTTCAGTGACGGTTTTATCGCGCACGATGTGTGCACATTAATATATATATATATATATATATATATATATATATATACCAGGTTCTTTGAACGTCATTCACGCTGGACCCGACGTATTGTAGGCAAGAAAAGGGCGACGAAACTTTCGTGGAAGCGTATATATATATATATATATATATATATATATATATATATATATATATATATATATATATATATATATATATATATATATATATATATATATATATATATATATATGCGAAAAAAGTGTATACCTAAGCGCTCGTTTTTCCGTGTTTTTGACACAATATTAATGAGATATAACAGACAATATTGCCAAGAAAAGTATGGGGGAAGTTATAGTTATTAGACCCAATTTATTGTAAATGTGAAGAAAGAAAAGTGTGTGAAATGATAATTTGCTGGGGGCAAAATCCTAACCTGTGACGTTTGAATATATATATATATATATATATATATATATATATATATATTATACAGAGAGAGAGAGAAAGGAAGAGTGAAGCGCGCACCTCACTCGACCTTTCGCTGGCTGATGAATGCGTAAGTAAATAATGGTTACGGTGGAAATCTCCATCTTGTGATTAATTTGTGCCATTAGAATTTCTACACCGTGTACTCTCGTCGCAAAAAAATGCATTCACATTTCTTCACCGTTCTCTTCGGGTACTCTCCGACTGCTACAAACAAACACTTACCCGAGCCCTGCGGCACTGCACACAATGTACCCTGAACGGTTTCCAAGCCCGGACTGCCCCCTGTGTGGTGGTTATGCGGACTTCGAGCATGTACTGTGGGGCTGCGCCTCTGCCGGTCCCCCTTTCACCCAAGAGGAAATGAAGCGACTCATTAAGGCCCAGGACCAGACCTCTCAAATCCTGGCCGTCCAGAGGGCCCGCGCGAGGGCCGTCAGGTTTAACCTGATGGTCCCCGAGTGGGCCTAGCCAGGTGACGCTGAGTTTACTCGCGTCTATTGTGGACCGAATAAAGTTGTTTCACTCACTCACTCTCTTCGGGGAGGTGGGTTCAATTTTTTTTATTGTGATCAACTGGCCAAAACATACCACTTGGTATCGCTATAATCGTATGCCACAGTTGCATGCAGCGGGGCTTTCTTGACTGTTTTCGGATGTCATGATCAGAGTGCACACACGACGTGTGTAATGGAGTGCTTTTTAATTGCTACGCAAGCATCAACGTATGCACATGCTCAGATGATTGTCATCTACCAGTGCCCATTGTATTACTTTAAGCAGGGGCATTCATCACATCCACAGGTTTTCCTTCTCACTTTAATTCAAGTGCCAGCTTAAATAATCTGCACGCCATTGAAATAATTTGAGTGCCGAGCTATTTAATCGTTGTGTCGAAAATTTATTCCAAGCGCCAACAAATTTAATCAAAGCGCCAACTGACTCAGGCCGCGTGCCATTGAGCTTAATAAAAGTGCCACCGTGTTCAATCCAACTGCCAATGAATTTATTTCAGGTACCAGCCAGTTTATTCCACGCACAAAAACCAGAATACTGGGTATGAAAATGGCAGTGCAATGTAAATGTAGTTCCCACAGTATAAAAGACAATAGTCGAAAGGTGGAATAAATTATCATTTATTTTATTCGTCGATAGTATTCGTGAAAAAAATATTACTGCCGTGGTTTGCTTCAGCCGTGTTTGGAATGCTTATACTTTGCTATGCGCAAGTTTGTATAATGAGTGCTTCGCCCAGGTGAACTAATTTCAATGAAAACGAAAAAACACAGGAACATATTACTAAATATTTTACATTGCAATTAAATTCAGTGTCCCTCACTAAAGCTCGAGATCGGCTTTGGCACACACTACATTGCATGACCAAAACAGGTCATGTAATGCAAAGGACGCACTATGTTTATTGGAGTGCCGGAATGCATACCAAGATATCGAAAACCTGGCCGTGGGCAGTGATGGGTCAATGGCAGCTACTTAATCAAGAAATTAAGAGGCCGTCGCCCGGCACTGTGAAAAAGAAATAATACCAATAAGTTTTTGTCCTGCAGTGCACATAAAACGTAAAACTGATCAACCTGATGTGGCAATGGAAGTTTCATCTTACAATATTGTGTGCTCTTATCTTTTTATTCAAACAAAATTAAATGTCTCCAATGATACGAACAGTACTGATTGTATGTTTAGCTTGGTAGTTTTGTGACGTACTTGACCAAATGTGATGAAACTAACATAGATGAAACAAAACGATAATAACATGCAATTGACCTTCTCTCATCGCACATTGGAAGCTTGCGGATGCAGTGCAATCACTAAATTATTTGTTTATTCTCTCTCTCTCAATGTATATTTATATATATATATATATATATATATATATATATATATATATATATATATATAAGGAAAACAAGAGTGCTCACTACTAATTATTCAAGAAACGCAACGTAGGCAGAGGTGAGTGTATTCATTAAAACAGAACTGTCTCATAGAGCTCAGAGACGGACGTTCACAAGTCATCTTCACGCAAAGCGGCAGGCACGAAAGAGGAAATTGTGCCGATTAAAGGCCGCGCAGTCCATGCGCTGTATTTGTTGCATGGAGTGGCGAGCCGCATCCAGCAGCAAAGAACGCCTGTGCTCCTTCGTCGTCATGCCTTGCGGTGTCACTAAAACTAAATTACGACGTTCGCTCAGGTAGGCCTTCACGTGTGACTTCAATTTGGAGAAGGCTTCTTTTATAGGGTTAAAGAAGGGACTGCACTCCCTTCTTTATCCCTTCCTTAACATATACGCTGGCAGGCGCTTATTATAGTGCAGGGAATTAGCCAAAACCACCTGTTCTGCTCGACCATGAGCAGGTGCATTATCAAAAAGGAATACAGCTTTGGTATTTGGCTCATCACGTTCTACGCGGGCCGAAACATCGCTTAGGGAATCATCAAAAACAACCCAATGAACTTTGTCCACATAGTCTAGTGAATAACTCCATTTGCGGGCATGCATTCTATAATGTTCAAGTTCGCTCCCTTTGTCGTTGTGGTCATGCGCACAGCTGGTTGTCCTTTAGCTGCCCTGCCGAAGTTCCTGAAACACCAGATATTGAAGTTAGTCTCATCCAAATAGAAGCGGCAAACACGCGGTTCATCAGACTGCAGCCATTGGGCGTACAGCATGCAGCTGTGCTGGATATTGTCATGGTTGCGATCTGTAGGCCTCTGCGTCACTAGCTTCATCGAGTAGCAGAGTGGGCATCCAGCAAGTGATCGACTGTGCTTGCGCTGATTGTTACTCCTGGCATTTCTTTCTCCAGAGCCTCCTTTATTTGCTGTATAGTAAAGGTACAGTTTTCGTCGACAATCCATCTGAAATAACTCTCGACGTCATCTCCAAACTTCCCCCGCAGGGGCGTCTGCGTAAGTAGGCGTTTGGTGCGTAGCGACACCACGGACCCGAGCTAATGGGGGAGTTTCGACTCTCTCCCACGCCTAGCCGTGCGTGGCTTTGCCGTGTCCGGGGAAAAGGGAATCCTGTGGGCTGAGCCGACGCTAGGTGATTGGACCTTTAAGGCCCCCCGGCAGAGGCAACACACCCTTTGGCCCCGGCTTCACGTAGACGGCACCCCTGGGCTGACCCACCCAGGGGAAATCGGCAGTCGCCTTTTGCTATCGCTCTCCCCTACAACTTCGTCTTTATCTCTCTCTTTTAGTCTGTCCTGTCTACTTATCTCTTCTGTTTACTTCCAATTTTCCTGGCGGCAAGGGTTAACCCTGTGCAAATAGCCTACCTTGGTCTAGGCGCATTGGGTTATGGCAGTGTTGTACGGCAGACGTCTGCAAGCTTTCAGCACCTGCAAACTTGCAGCGTCCCCTTGTTGGGCTCCGTGGTGGGTGGGCGTCGATGCGGCTGAACGAAAATAAGACCGGCATGCATGGAGCATTCCCTCTACTGTATGATCGTGCCGGCCTAAAGCTGGTACGCACCGATGACATAAATTTCTTCAACCAGCCAATAGAAACTTTCCGCCACTTCCACGTCATTCACTGTGAAAAAACCGGAAAGCAAGTCAGGACCGTATCTCCTTTCGTAGTTGCCAGGTGTCTTACTGAAACTCTCGGGGCTGGATACAATGTAACCAAAATGGCTAGCGGAGACCTTTTCCTCGAAATTCGGGACAAAGCACAATTTGTAAAGCTAGACAGCCTCTCAACGTTTGGTGACGCACCAATCACCGTAACACCACACAGATCTATGAACATCACTCGCGGAGTGGTATCTGACGCAGACTTACTTGACCTGACCGAAACTGAACATTTAGAAGGGTGGAAGAGCCAAAATGTCAATAATGTACAGAGAATTATCATCAAAAGAGATAATAAGGAACTACCGACGAAACACTTAATGCTCACGTTTGCATCCAGTAAACTACCAGAATCTATTCAAACAGGGTACACGAAGACATCTATCAGGCCGTATAGACCAAACCCTCGTCGTTGCTTCCAATGCAAGAGGTATGGCCATGGCTCTAAAACCTGTCGTGGTCGCCAAACTTGTTCAATGTGCACAATGTGGAGTCTCAGGCCATTTGCCTGAGAACTGCAAACAACCGCCACACTGTGTAAACTGCGAAGGAAACCATGCCGCATATTCACGCTCCTGCACATACTGAAAAAAAAAAGAAATAATTACATTAAAGGCGAAGGAGAACATATCATTTAAGCAAACACGGTGAAGAGTCGCACCATTCTATGGACCTACATACGCTGATGCGTCAGGGGGCACCGCCGCACCAGCCCTTGCTACTCCTTCGGCCTGCGCATACCGAGCCGGTGGTTGTGGCACCTGCCCCCAAGGCGGCTGTAGCCCAGGCTACACCGCCTACTCCCAAACAGAGACCGGAGACTCCAGAGTCCTCAGGTCTCAATGCCTCACCTCACCAGACGAGGCCCAAAATTCGAACTAACAGCCCGCATGTGCGGGCATCCAGTGCCTCCAAGGAGGCAATGGATACATCGGTACCCTTGGTGCCGAAAGAGCGGCGTGGCTCCTTGGAGTGTGCCTAGAAAACAAAAAAGCAGATAACAGGGCCTGGTGACGGCCCTGTTACGTGAACTCAAACTCCCCGTCTAAACAGCCACTCGCTTTTCTTACACACAGCACTATTTTACATTCACCATGAACACTCAAATTATACAATAGAACGTCAGGAGCCTTCTCAGAAACCTTGACGCCATCCAAGAACTTTTACATGAACACTCACCAAAAGTGCTGTGTGTACAAGAAACACACCTTAATTCAAAACACACAAATTTTCTTCGTAAATACGTTATTTTCCGAAAGGACCGTGTTGATGCCACGACATCATCCGGAGGTGTTGCCATTATAGTGAATCAAGGGATAGCATGCACACACTTACAACTCCAAACATCCCTTGAGGCAGTGGTTGTTCGAGCGGTTCTTTTTGATAAACTGATCACATTTTGCACTATTTACATTCCTCCTAGCTATCAGCTGCAAAAACGTGATTTACACTCTTTAATTGATAAACTTCCGGAGCCTTATGTTCTCCTTGGAGACTTTAATGCGCATAGCAGGCTATGGGGTGACTCTCGTTGCGACGCGCGAGGTCGACTGATTGAACAGTTCCTTCTCTTGTCGAGCGAATGTCTCCTAAATCGAAAAGAACAAACCTATTATAATCTCGCTCATAACACCTACTCCTACATAAACCTAAGCATAGTATCACCATCTCTTGCGCCTCTACTCCAGTGGAAAGTCGTCAGTAATCTGTACGGAAGTGACCACTTCCCCGTAGTTTTGAGCACAACTACAGCAACTGAGCGTCCACCACGTGTTCCCAAATGGCTCATAAACAGAGCCGACTGGGAACAGTTTTATACAATCGCTCGTCTAGATTGAAGGGAGATATGTACTTTAAGCATTGATGTTGCTGTCGACTACTTCACAGCGTTTTTGATTGATGCTGCATCAAAATGCATCCCACAAACAAATGGACACCCTGGAAAACGACGTGTCCCATGGTGGAACTCTGAATGCCGAAACGCGCACAAACAGCAATACAGAGCATGGAGGCTGCTTCCGAACTCACCGACAGCCGAAAACCTTGACACCTTCAAGAAAATAAAGCCTCAAGGCAGGAGAACGTGTCGGCAGGCCAGAAGAGAAAGCTGGCGGAAGTTTTTGTCAGGGAGCGATTCATACACACAGGAGGTTGAAGTCTGGAACATGGTTGTTAGGATAGGAAAACAAGTACACACACTTCCACTCGTAAACACTCGGGGTGATACCTTGGAAGATCATGCAAACTTCCTCGGGGCACACTTCGAACGGTTGTCCAGCTCGTCCCACTATACTGACACTTTCCAAAAATACAGAACAAGAATAGAAAAGCAGAAACTCGAACACAACTGCACTAGAAACGAGGCATATAACCAAGCTTTCAGTCTAGCTGAGCTCCAAACATCTCTAAACTGCTGCAGTACTTCTGCCCCAAGTTCTGACCGAGTGGTGTATGAAATGGTAAAAAACCTACCAATCGAAACGCGAAAAACCTTACTTTGTTTGTACATTGCTATTTGGTTTTCTGGCACTACCCGTACCTCCTGGAAAGAGGCTATCATTATTCCCATTTTGAAAGAGGGCAAGGACCCTTCTTTAGCTTCGAGGCTTCGGCTGATTGCACTTACAAGCTGCTTCTGCAAAGTCTTCGAAAAAATGATAAACTGCCGACTTGTACATTTCCATGAAACAAACAATTTGCTCGACCCATCTCAGTGCGGATTTCGAAAGAGTAGATCCACCACAGACCACCTTGTTTGTATCGAGGCACAGATCAGAGACGCTTTCGTCCATAAACAATATTTTCTCTCTGTGTTCCTCGATATCGAAAGGCTTATGATACAACATGGCGCTTTGGAATTCTAAGGGACTTGTCCCACCTTGGCGTGCGCGGAAGAATGTTTTCCATAATCGAGAGTCACTTGTCCAATCGGACATTCCGTGTCCGAGTGGGCAGCGTTCTTACCCAAACATTTGTCCAGGAAACGGGCATGCCGCTGGGTGGTGTACATAGCTGCACACTTTTTCTCATTGAAATGAATTCCTTGCGCTTGTCCATCCATCGCGATATGTTTTATTGTACATATGTGGATGACGTCCAGCTTGGCTTTAGATCTTGCAATCTGGCAGTGTGTGAGCGGCAGGTTCAGTTAGGTTTAAACAAGGCCTCCGAATGGGCAGAGGAAAACGGATTCCGACAGAACCCACAAAAAGCAAGTGTGTCTTGTTCTCCCGTTTGTCTTGTTCTCCATGCATTCAGAACCCGACATTGAACTGAATGGTCAACGTCTGTCTGTTAATGCGGAACATAAATTCTTAGGCTTAATCTCGGACAACAAGTTGACCTTCGTACCGCCCATCAAGTCTTTAAAAACTAAATGTTTAAAAGCGATGAATGTTTTAAAAGTGTTGTCACGTACTACGTGGGGTAGTGACAGGCAATGTCTTATGAATCTGTATAGAAGCCTCATTCGCACCCGCTTAGATTATGGGGCCGTTGTTTATCAGTCTGCGACTCAAAGTGCTTTGAAGATGCTGGACCCCGTGCACCATTTGGGCATCCGCCTTTTTACGGGTGCTTTTCGCACCAGCCCCGTAGAAAGCCTTTACGTTGAGTCAAATGAGTAGTCGCTTCATCTGCAGAGAACTTACATGTCCTTTGTATATTTCTTTAAGGTGAAAGCAGACAAGAAGCACCCCTCATACTCTACTTTTAGTGATTTGTCGAGCTCCATTCTGTTTCAAAGCAGGCCTTCGATGGTGCAACCCTTCTCAGTTCGACTGAAGGGTCTAGCTGAGGAAACTGGAGTGTCACTTGAACACAGTTTAATGGCTCCTGTAGCATACCCGCCACCGTGGCAGTGGCAGACTATACACTGCGATGTGTCTTTTCTAGAAGTTACAAAACACGCGCCCATTGCCCATATCCGAACATACTTCCTGGAACTTCAACACAAATACACACGTCCTGAGTTCTTTACAGATGCCTCCAAGTCTATCTCCTCTCTGTCCTACGCTGCTGTCGGCCCAACCTTTTCGGATGCTGGCCCTCTACATTCAGAGACAAGTATCTTCAAAGCGGAAGCTTATGCGATACTTGTGGCCGCTAAACACATCAAACTACAACTACAGAAAGCAGTAATTTATACGGACTCTCTCAGGGTGGTAATGACTCTGCACAGTCTTAAAAAACAAAAAAAAACCCTGTCCTCGTCTCACTTTACTCCATTTTACGCACACTCTACACACTCAAACAACATGTCGTAGTGTGCTGGGTGCTAGGGCACCGTGAGATCCAAGGCAACGTGATGGCGAATCAGCTTTCTGCATCCGTCCACGAAATCAGTTCCACTACACGCATATCGATCCCGCCCCTTGATCTTAAGCCGTCTCTCAAACGAAAGCTCAGGGACTACTGGCAGAGCAAGTGGGATAGACACACACAAAACAAGCTACACGTTATCAAGCCACACCTTGGCCATTGGCCACCAGTATCAAAATCCCGTCTAACAGAGGTAACACTAACAAGGCTCAGGATAGGACACACATACACGACACACACATATCTTTTGTCCGGTGGCGATCCACCATTGTGTGACAGATTTGGTGAAGCATTAACAGTTCTTCACATGTTAATCCAGTGCAAACAGTTAGAAACGCTAAGAAAACAAAACTTTCCATTACCCTACCGACAACATATACCTTTACACCCTGCAATGTTCGTCGGTAAGAACCGCTTTTTAGTCATAAATCATTGTTAGCGTTTTCAAAAGAAATTCGTAGTTTTCATATCATATACCCGTATACCCGGGCATTATGTAGCACGACCTCTCCAGAGAGGTTTTCGCTGCGGTGGCTACACAACAAAGCACTTGCCTCACGGCCCTTGGACGCAAGGGTTTGAACGAGTGAGGCACTTGTGCTAATGCCATACATGTCCAACATCGTTTTTATTATCACCAACTTTTGTCATCTATTCGCACCACACACACCTTTCACGGAATGGTCATGATTTCATTACTCGTATGTTTTTACCCGCCTTACCGCGAGGAATTTTATGGCCCTTATACAGCCGCTTATCACAATCATTGTCCATATTTTCAGTAAAATGAACTGGCGCTCTTTGGCCGTGAAATTGCCCTTGCGCCACAAAACATCAAACATCATCATCATCTCCAAACTTTCTTTTTGAACCCCCACCATTCTTTGATGTTTCTCTGTCGGTAGCGGCAATCAATCTTACTGTTTTAAAGCAACTGGCCGACGCTCTAAGCATCAACATTAAGTCACTGCCACGCCTGTAGACGTCCACAGTCCTAGCCCTGTCGACCACAGATACTCTGCTGTTTTTTCGACGAGGTTCATCCGGGTTCTTAAAGTGTGGTCCTCGTTTGCGTCCAGCCATGACTTCAAGCAAAGCTTTCTCTTCGTCTGCAAATGTTCCCGTATGAAAACACACGTGTTTCAAGCAAACGCGCTTCAGCTACACTAAGCGTCGTCTGTTACATGATAACCGGAGTATGTCCTTTTATGCTTTTATAACAACTTATTTCCACATGAACCCGAATAAATGAAAGTTTATTATTTTTAAGTGGTTATTTTCGATGTCAAAAACGAATGAATATCATCTGTTGGTCACTGTTCTAACTTGGTTGAGCAGACGAGTGCGGTAGCCTCAGAGAATAAGTAGCCAAATACCATCTGCTGAGCAGACGACATGAATGTATGCATATGCGATGGTGTACATGGTTAGCCGGAATGATGCAGTAGCAATGGAATAAAGACTTAACATGAACCCTATGAGCAGATACATTTAGGTACGCATAAATGCAATTACTGCTCACTGTTTTTTTATTTTGAATGCTTTACACCAACACGTTAAGGAGAAGTATCACTGCGCACTTCATTTCATAAGCACCACTATGTATAGGCGAGGGAAAAGTTCCTCCTGTGGCGTCATGTTTACGTTGTTCTGACATTAAAGTGGCTAACTTGTGTTTCTAGTGCATGCATTAAACTGGCTGGCACCTGAAATAAAGTCATTGGCAATTGTATTAAACATGATGGCACTTGGATTAAACTCACTGGCACGCGACCTCATTGAGTTGGCGCTTGGATTAAATATGTTGGCGCTTGGATTAAATGTTTGGCACATGGATTAAATAGCTCGGTGCTCAGATTATTTGAATGGTGGGCAGATTATTTAGGCTGGCACTTGGATTAAAGTGAGGGGGAAAACCTGTAGTGTCGTACATACACTGTCTTGGCACAGTTCCACCAATGAATGCTGTCGCTTTTTGTATGATCGCACCTTGAATAGGCTACGTGCGCGAGTCCGTGTGGTGAAATTTTGAGATGTTGATAACGTCACCACGAAAAATATATACTGCAAATGAAAGAAATTGGCCTTGTTGTGATATATATCAGTAATGGTACCGTTCTTTCGAAGAATTTTCTGATTCCTGCTATAAGGTGCATGCTCTCAAGTTTAAAGCATTTAACGTGTGCCTACTAACAAGACAGACATTGGGTCACTGCCGCTCCGTAGCACTCCATGGTCATTCCGAACAGTCGCGGAAGCCAGCACTGATTTATTATTGCTCGGGCTCGCATTCCAATCATACGCCTTGATTTTATTACCTGTATGTTTTACGCACCTACACTGTGCAAAATTGTGGGGCATCATAGAGCCAATCGCTTTTTTTTTACATATTTTGTCCTACTATCAATCACATGGTTGATGTAGGTCATTTTTTTGTTTTTGACAACTTTTGTCTCATCATCAATCATACAGCTGACGTAGGCAGTATGCGCCGCAGTAAATGAATGAAGAGTGTCATCTAGCCTCACGGAGTGCCATTTCTGCGACCTAGCCGCACGTCGATTAGCACACGCCGCGTTCCCCCTCTGGCCAGAGGGGGCACCTGAACGTGAAAGGCGCCGCCAAGAACTGACGGGAGTGTTGATCTTCGACCCTTTGTACTTGTACCGGCGGTGACGGCAGGTTAGTTGAGAGCCGCCGTGCCCCCGGACCTAGACTGTAAAAACATCGCCGGAGCCCTGCCGCGGTGATCTAGTGACCAAGGTACTCGGCTGCTGACCCGCAGGTCGCGGGTTCAAATCCCGGCTGCTGCGGCTGCATTTACGATGAAGGCGGAAATGTTGTAGGCCCGTTTGCTCAGATTGGGGTGCACATTAAAGAACCCTAGGTGGTCGAAATTTCCGGAGCCCTCCACTACGGCGTCTCTCATAATCATATGGTGGTTTTAGGACGTTAAACCCACATATCATCAAAACATCGCCGGAGAGCCGACGCAGCATATCATTCCCACGGTAAGCGTAACACGCGGGTAAGCTGTAAGCGATTGCTTCGACAGGTTATCACACTCGCTCAGTTTAGAACCCTTCCTAAATTAAAAAAGGGGCGTGGTAAATAAGTATTTAGGGCGGAGTTGTTTTTTATATTGACACAATGCATGACTCGAGTCGTGGCGATCATCCCCTTTTCCGCCGGAAGAAAACGAAGAAACGCGAAAGGGTATTTCAGTACAGGATATCGCCCTGCTTGTCCTACATAATGTACAATCTTAGATAAAAAGTTAGTTATCAGTTAGTAAACGCGTGCGTTCACCAGTTTGCGGAGTATTTTACTACCCTCGCGGCATACTTTTACTAGCCACCAGTTAGTACAGCTTGTAACTTTAGCCGTTACTATCCAAAGAACCCCTCTTAGTGTTTTTAACTAAGCCACTACTAAGCCACCTACGTTGCCAGATTTTCTTAGATGCCGTAGTACATTTTGCCGTAATGGTGACATCGTAAGTAAAATTTAAGCTGTCATTTTATTTGCTACCTTGAAATAAAAGTTTCAAGCTACGTAAGGACACACACATAGGCAAATAGAAGGGGACATGATGATACGTAGAAAACAACAATTGTCTTATAAATTATGTGACTCATAACCCGTACGCGGTGTGAAGCCCTAAAGCAGGGGTACATATAGCCTTCAAGCTGCTGCTACAATAGAAATCAGCTATTTCCAAGTCTTGAAGGTATACTTGATGCGTGTTATTGTGATTCGTTCATATGAGTTCTCCGACTCATATGAGCATATAATCATGTGAATTTGAGAATCCATATGAGTATATTATATAAGCATATGAGATTCACATATGTATGATCATATGTGAATATGATTTAATCATATGGTCATGTGGTCCATTCTCTATAAGTATGTTGCTGTGGTGCGCTCTTTTCGCAGTATAGTTACATGACGTATTTATAAGCCATTAGTTTATTTTCAAAGACAATGTCAACTCGTTTTTTTATCCTGTAATATTATAATAGAATAATTTTGATATGGCAACGCACACTATGATTTAACAAAGTAGGCGTAAAGCTCTAATTGCGAGGGTTACTTAATGGACTTATAACCACTCGAGTCAGCAGTATTCACTTACTAAGTAGATAGTAATTTTTGCTAACCTGCATTTTACTACCTTCCCTTACTTAGAGGCTAGTGCTTGATTTGACAAGTGAATGATTAGTATTTAGTTAGTGAATATGCCGACCTTTATTTTCAAGAGTGTAGAAGTAAATCAACGCGTATAGCTTTTCTTTAGTGTGGCTTTGTATCGGCTGGTCACCTAACTTAGCCGTTCATCTAGCTGAGACGCGTATCTGCCTCGGTGGAAGTCGCTAGGATGCTCGGCTGCTGACCCGAAGGTCACGGGTTTGATCTCGGCAGCCGCAATTCGATGAAGGCGAAACAGCGGAGGCCTGTGCGATGTCACTGCACGTTAAACAACACGACATGTTCAAAATATCCGGAGCTCTCTGCTACGGCGTCTCTCATAGTCATATTGACGCAAGGTAGGCTGGCAACTATAGTAGCCAGCCTCTGAGGAGTAAAACTAAGTAGTTCTGTGTGCGCGTGCTCTGGTGTTCGTGTTTTTGGCCCTTGGGTTACGAAAGTAAACGCCCTATTTTGTACCTGCGTACCTGTGTCCTTTTGACATTTTATGGTGGAGGTGCTGGGTACGGTAAATGATAGGGTCCCCTGAGAGCACCCCTGACGCAAGCCCATCGAGTAGCTGAGCCGAGCTTACCCCTGTGCACGTACGTTCCAGCCGTCGTCTCCAGGGACTCGAGCCACAGCACGGTTTGCTGCCTGAACGTCAGAGGACTATGAATCAAATACCACCTAACGTAACCGCGCCAGCACCAGCCCACCTGGTTATCAACCAGCCCAAGACGCCGAAGACATTTCACGGAGCTGCTTTTGAAGATGCCGACGACTGGATCGAGCATTTAGACCGGGTCGCCGTCATCAACGATTGGACCCCAGAGCGTAAGCTACGCTATGTGTATCGCTTCCTGGGGGACTGCGCGAAAACGTGGTTGGAGAACCATGAAGCAGCGCTTACGTCATGGGATGAGTTTCACCGGCAGTTCCTCAAGGCGTTTTCCCGAGAGGACAAGAAAGAGACAGCGGAGCGTGCTATAGAGGCAAGGGTTCAAGACCCTAACGAAAGGGTGGCGACTTATGTAGAGGACATGGATTGGCTTTTCAGGCGTGCGGAGCCCTCTATGTCAGAATCCAAGCAAGTTCGCCACCTAATGCATGGTGTTAAACAAGAGATTTTTGCCGGCCTGATTCGAAACCCGTTAGAAGACATTCGTTAGAAGACAGCCCACATGCTACGGTCCCAATTATTACATACCTACTAATATTCAATATTTAAGAGACCCGTGGCAGGACCACCCGGCTGATCGAGCATGTTCACATTCATATACTAAACTAACACGACACGAGATCAAGATTGCGACAGGTTCACGATCACTGCACGTTTATACCGACGGCTCCTACAGGTTTCGTGCTGCTGGAGCAGCATATATAATTTTAAATTACAAACAAAAAATACTTAAAGTTGCCAAATTTAAAATACTTAACGCAAGCAGTGCATACTGTATAGAAATATTAGCATTGCAAGAGGCAGTAAATTATTTATTACTACTCACTCTGAAATTACAAATTAACATATATACAGACAGTTCATCTCTACTAACAGCACTAGAAAGTGTAAAGTCGACGGATGCACGAATAGCACAATTGGTAAAATATCTTACATCACTTAAGATGCGTGTCCCCGTGAAGCTTTATCATGTACGTGGACACAGCAATCTCTACGGTAATGATTTGGCAGACGCAGCCGCAACCTCAGCCTCAAAATATGGCCTTATCAGGTATTCTAAACTTTCAGTCAAAACGATTAGAACAAAATTTTATAACCAAATGTGCGCTTTTTGGAATAAGGATTGGCAACAAAATCATTCCGGTACCGCTTTATTTATTGGGTTACAAATATTGACAAGATACCAGTGTACTTCTCACCACATGAGTCTCTAATACAAATTTTAACTGGACATGGATGCTTTCCTTTTTACTTACACCGCTTTAATTTGGCATTACATTCATACTGTCCATGTGGTCAGGAATAAAATACAATTTTTCATTATTTTAATGAATGTTGCATTACTGCACCACTCGTAGCCACACTAACTAGACCAGTAGATCCTTCACCCATTGCAACAGAAGAATTTCCTGATCTATTAGCTGTACGGAAAAAACAGAGCAGTGCTGATTAAAATGGAAAAAAATAATTGATGAGTTGTTACCGGATTACATTAGACCACAATTAAATCCGGACGCATAACGATCTCAATTTAAATTGAGAGTTCAGTCTGATGAAGTACAAGCCACCAAGGGTGTGGCGACCCCAGTCTAGCTTCTTGGACGGGCCTGTAAGTTACCTCGAATGAAGAAAACTTAACTACCGGGCCTAAGAGTCGTGGCTGACTCTTTTCCCAGTGACTTGGGAAGTGGCTTTTCAAAATATTAAGGAAACAAGAGCAAACAGCATTATCAGTCTTAAAAATACTAACATTAATAAATAATTTCAACGAACCGTTCAGGGCGGGGCGGCCCATGTCCAGCGACTAGGACAGGCCCAACTCAATGTTATTCTGTAATGAAACAGAACATAAGCGGGCCAAAGAGCCGTGGCTGGCTGTATCAGTGCGACGGTGGAGCGGTTGACAATAAAATGAATGTTTTACATCACGCACTTTTTTATTAGGTTGCTGCAATTTAACGCACAACATACAAAGTGCTAAATGTAACACTTAACAGTGTTAAAAAAAGACTGTGGGAACAAAGACAGGCAGTGAGATATTGCCTTGCATACACATATACGCTCTCCAAGGATGGCAAGCCTTCATACAGTACTACCGATCAGGACATAAGCATACAGATGCTGACTGCCTGTCTCGTGCTCCTATTTCCCCGACGTCATCTGACACTGAACAATATTTACCGTTTCTTGGCATCGTCAATGTGGTGCGGATGGCTGAGCTTCAACGTGAAGACACTGAGCTACTTCCTGTCATCCAGCATCTTCAAGGAAAAGACGTTATCGTCCCACGCCGGCTCTCGCGTGGTTTAACAACGTATTGCCTGTGGAACAATGTTCTCTACAAGAGAAATCTTGAGAGCAGCTAGGAAACTTTCCTCCTCGCCGTTCCAACGGCACTGCGTGAGGAAGTTTTGCAGGCGTGCCACGACAATCCTTCGGCCGGTCACTTAGGCTTTGCTAGGACATTGCCGTGACTGTCAGAGGCGTAAAGTTCCACCCTAAAAGCCTGCCGGTTACCTCCAACCTTTACATCCACATCGAGAACCATTTCAGCAAGTGGGAATGGATCTTCTTGGTCCCTTTTCTATGTCATCCTCAGAAAATAAGTGGATAATCGTCGCAACCGACTATCTGACTCGCTATGCAGAAACCAAAGCTGTGCCTATGGGAACTGCAGTTGAAGTCGCCAGATTCTTTGTACACGACATTGTTTTGCGTCATGGTGCACCTGCTGTTCTCATAACCGATCGCGGAGCAGCATTTACGGCATAGTTATTGCAACAAGTCACCAAGCGGACACATACTAACCACCGGAAAACAACAGCTTATCATCCCCAAACGAACGGCTTGACGGAGAGGTTAAACAAAACACTGGCCGACATGCTATCTACGTATGTTGATGTAGAGCACAAAACTTGGGATGAAATTTTGCCGTACGTCACGTTTGCTTATAACACCGCTGTGCAAGAGACCACAGACCTAACGCCATTTGAGCTTGTTTGTGGCCGTCGCGTCACAACAACGTTAGATGCTATGCTCCCCGTAGACCAGGACAACAGCGGAAATGACAGCGTTGACGACTTCGTCGAGAAAGCCGAGGAAGCCCGCCAGCTTGCACGGAACCGCATTCGCGCACAGCAAGATATCGACGCTCACCGTTACAACCAAGGCCGAAGGAACGCCCACTATCAACCAGGTGACTATGTATAGGTGTGGGCACCAGTTCGACATCGTGGGCTTTCGGAGAAGCTATTGCGACGCTACTTTGGCCCTTACGAAGTTGTGCGCTGCCTCAGTGACGTGAATTACGAGGTAGTTCCCCAAAGCTCCGACACCAGTTTAAACCGAAGACGTCCACGTCCAGAAGTAGTCTATGTAGTACGGATGAAACCGTACCACGCCTACAAGTTATGAACACTTCAAACTTTTTCCTTATTGTCCACAACAGCGTGGGCTTTTTTTTTCGTTGACGTAGTATTTTTTTTCATGGTCGCCTCTATAGCATCTCAGCCAATCGACCGGAACGGTCGCTCTTGAAAGGGGGGAAATGACACAAGGTAGGCTGGAAACTATAGTAGCCAGCCTCTGAGGAGGACAATGAAGTAGTTTTGTGTGCGCGTGCTCTGGTGTTCGCGTTTTTGGCCTTTGGGTTACGAAAGTAAACGCCCTATTTTGTACCTGCGTACCTGTGTCCTTGTGACAATATGTTGGTTTTGGGACGTAAATCCCCACATAATATTGATAAAGTTGAGACGCGTAATTAATGTCTACAACGTATGCATGGGAAGTTATATCTCAAGTTAGTTCAACTCGCTTGAGATCACTGTCAAGCACTTGTTCCCGGAAGCATCAGTAATGCAACGCCGCTGGTATCACAGTCGTGCCAGAACTCTTTGTGACTCCTTCCGTCCGATTTTCGTTGACTCAACGTTGCCAGCCGTATCGCGTATGCTTTCATCTGTTTGCACTGATAAATTTTGATCTCATCACCTACTGTTTCATTCATTGCACTGATTTTTGTTTGTGAATTTCGTGTGTTTTAGGGGCGAAGCTCCTTATAGCGACACCCGTTTGTCCCTCGCAGTCGTAGTCGTAGTGTGTAACCAGTCTTACTCTTTGACCTCCAAGGTGGTGCCGGTGGGAGATTTCTCCTGTGCGTTGTTGAACAATAAAAAAAATTCGCAGCGTGTGCGTTAACTAAAAGCCGAATTCTTCTGTGTGTCATTCCTCATTAGCAGCCATTAGCACGTTCCAGTAGGAAGCGTTAGTAGAAGTAGAAGTGTTAAAAGCCAACTTCTGCTGTCTCTCATTCCCAGTAGCAGCCATCGTTTACCTCCAAGGTATTGACTGGTGAGATTTGTCTTGTGCGTGATTAAACAATAAAAAGTATTTGTTCAATACGCTGTTGATTGATGAAATAAACCAACGAAAGACGCCAGATGTTTTCTAAAAGCAAAACAAAAAGACGCCAGATGTTTCTAAAGCAAAGCAAAAAGAAGACGCCAGCTGCTTAGCGAAAAACGCCAGGTGTTTTCTAAAGCAATGGTTTTATAATTGAAACCATATCGATACAGCTCTGTAGTTACCGATGCTCGTTGCCGTTGGTGTGCGCTCGTATGGATAAGGATGTCGAAAGGCGGGCGCGCAGAGCAGCGGTGGTGCGCGCTCGCAGACAGGACCATGAAGTGAGAGCACGCGAGGCAGAAACGCGCCGGGAAGCTGCGCGACGTCGCCGCAAAGATCCTGCTGTACGGGAACAAGAAGCCACATCAGCAAGGCAGCGTCGGCAAGATCCCGCCATACGTGAACGAGAAGCTGCAGCGTCACGCCAGCGTCGGGAAGATCATTCCGTACGGGAACGAGAGGCCACATCAGCAAGGCAGCGTCGGCAAGACCCTGCTGTATGGGAACAAGAAGCCACATCAACAAGGCATCGTTGGCAAGATCCCACCGTACGTGAACAAGAAGCTGAAGTGGCACGTCAGCGTCGGCAAGATCCTTCCGTACGTGAGCGAGAGACCACATCAGCAAGGCAGCGTCGGCAAGATCCTGCTGTACGGTAACAAGAAGCCACATCATCAAGGCAGCGTCGGCAAGATCCCGCCGTACGTGAACAAAAAGCTGCTGTGGCACGTCACCGTCGGCAAGATCCTGCTGTACGAGAGCAAGAAGCCACATCAACAAGGCAGCGTCGGCAAGATCCTGCTGTACGGGAACAAGAAGCCACATCAGCAAGGCAGCGTCGGCAAAATCCCGCCGTACGTGAACAAGAAGCCACAGCGGCACGTCTGCGTCGGCAAGATCCTTCCGTACGGGAACGAGAGGCCACATCAGCAAGGCAGCGTCGGCAAGATCCTGCTGTACGGGAATAAGAAGCCACATCAGCAAGGCAGCGTCGGCAAGATCTCCCCGAACGTGAACAAGAAGTTGCAGCGGCACGTCAGCGTCGGCAAGATCCTGCTGTATGGGAACAAGAAGCCACATAAACAAGGCAACGTCGGCAAGGTCCCGCCGTACGTGAACAAGAAGCTGCAGCAGCTCGTCAGCGTCGCCAAGATCCTTCCGTACGGGAACGAGAGGCCGAGGCAGCACGTCAACGTCGCGAAGCAGATCTTGAAAACGTTCGACAATGGGAAGCGGCGAGGAAGTGCGCATATCGCCAGGCGAATTAACGGAAGAAAACTTCACGGTATTACTTCCAGGAGCTTCGCCCAATCTCATCATCGTTCACCTCGTGGATCTGCCGTCAATTTTTTTTAGTATTTTAGTACAGCTCTCTTGTAGGCGATTTTATAAATCTGTTCGTTAGTTTGTCTTTAGGTGTTTTTTTGAAGTTCTGCTGCATACCACTAGTAAAAAGCTTTTCTTTTGTCTTCCCAGGCACCTCTCAAATCCCTCCACTATGTCTGCTTGCGTAGAGAACGAACTAACCTGCTGTCATTCACACCGCCGCCTTCGCCCGGCGACCCTTGAGTGGCAGCTTGTAAAACCGACATTCTAGATCCCCACGCCTAAAATAAAAAGAAAAATTGCTGTTATAATTTGCAATAATTCTGTTACTTTTCCCGTATGATATAGCGTTAATGCGATGTTCGGAGTAGCAAGGTTTGTTCTCTTCAGAAGCACAGCTGTAGAGTGATATCAGCGTTTTAAACGCCATAACTGACCGCCACCGCGCCCTTCACGTCCCACTGTTGAACGCGGAATGATCAAGAGGAAACGGAATGGGTTCACAATTCAGTAGCTTGTTAAAGTTTTGATGCTATGCCATGTTGAACTACCTTTCCCATCTAAACATTCACCGTTGTTGCAAGAAAAAAAACGCGAGGGGCCGTTGTAGGGGCTCGCTATCACGTGTCGATTGCGGAGCTCTGTAATTTGCTATTCCCATACCGCCATAAGCCTTATTTCTTGCTCATGATCGCATTCTCTCCCGTACTAGTTGAATTCAATGATTCAATATCCTGCATGCACAGAGTTTTGGGTGCATCGTATAGAAACAAAGGTTTTCGTTTTCGGTTTATTTTCAGTAACATTATAGAACAGATCATACAGAGTAAGCATGCACAAGGACGTTCGTAAGCACTAGGCTGTAGGGAACCTTTTGTCTAAGATTACAAAATGAAAGTTACCTAATATGCAGTGAAGGAAATATAACATGAGAACAGGTGTTTAAGGAAACAGCAAAAAGAACATACAGGTAAAATAAAGCCACATAAGAACAATAAAATTTAAAGATTAGTATGTACGTTTGGCGGTTTGGCAAAGCAGAAGACAATTGATTTTCAAATAACTGTAAAGGGACACTGTACGTCACTTCGGTGGCCTGCGTTACAGTACTTTTAATGACTGATATTGAATCAATTGATAGATGCACCGAAGTTACGATGCCCTCATAGCTCTATGACCTTGGGTCAAGACAGTTCAGCGGGTGCGACGTGGATACTATAGGACGCTTATCTCCATTGTAAATACGTCGCTGCTCATTGCGATATCTTTATTGCTTGGAAAGTCACTAGTTTCTAAGACCACGCAGTTTTATTCCACCATAAACTCATTTCACAACAACTTTGGCTAATCCAACAGCACCCCTTCGAAGGAAAGAAACTGCACTGGTATACAAGGCAATATCATTGATATCCCTGCACGCGAAGAAGCCTTGAGATGGCAGTGTGAAGACAAGCTGTAAGAATAATCTGTACAATAATCTGCGTTAAAAATTTCTTCTAGATAATAGGGTTTATGTCCCAGCTTCTTGTCGCATCCACAGTGCTAATCTCTAGCTAATCCTCAACATCCGACGGATAGCCTCTTGAGATCCGAGTGTCTTCTTTTTGTGCATCGTAAGTGGTCAGCTTCTCTGATCGCTGCCTCGCTGCGGTGGTCCAGTGGCTAAGGTACTCGGCTGCTGACCCTCAGGTCATGGGATGGAATCCCGGCTGCGGCGGCTGCATTTTTGATGGAGGAGGAAATGCTGTAGGCCCGTAAGCTTAGATTTGGGTCCACGTTAAAGAACACGTGGTGGTCGAAATTTCCGGAGCCCTCTACTACGGTGTCTCTCATGATCATATGGCGGTTATGGGACGTTAAATCCCACATATTAATCAATATCATCTTCTGATCGCTGGAGTGGTCCCGTGAAATGCAGTAGCATTCTCGGCATCTTGTAGTGCAGGAGAGATGCGCTCTCGTTTGTGGGACGTCGCCAAAACGTGCGAGCCTCAGAGTAATGTAAACATCCCGGCTAATTCGGCGCGAGATCTTCAAATACAAGGTATGTGAGAATGTGGCGATATTTTCTAGCGGCGAGGCACTCGTTCTGGCGCCGTACTGTTTAATCACAGGATTGTTGCTAGTCGTGTGTGCTTCAGTGCGACTCATGTCGCGAGGAAAATTGTTGGGGTCACTTCTTGCGTAGAATGGCTTTAAGGTGCACAGTAAATTAAAATTTCCTCTACTATCATTACAAACTTCTAGCATTTCGTGTTATCATTAAACAAGCAAATCACGAGTGTGTGAATGAAACCTCCATTGCACTGTACAATGCTGAATTTCAATTTATTTCTCGTCTAGTGAATTTTCCTGGTTGCTGTGGCGGTGTCCCTGCGCAGGGTGTCGATGTATAAAGGTGTGGATCTTCCTTGAATAAATATAGTTGATAGTCTGCGCGTGTCCTTGTCTGTTTCTTCCTGTGTGTTGTGTTTAGTTGCGCCATAAGGATGAATTCTATGTCAAAGCACCACTTCGCCTAACAGTCAACTAAACCTTTTGAAATGAGCCTTCCGAATGCAATCAAGCAATCGAAGCTTCAAATCTTCGCACACCTTTACTTATTGCGCTTTCGCACACGTGATTTCACTGCATTCGTGGAAAAGATGCGACGCCTTTCTACCGTTTCGTAGACTCATTTGAGCCGATCATATGCAGCTTGTTGTGTCTGCGTTCTGCGTTTGTTGCACCAGGTGTGCCTAGCTCCGGTTCCGTATACTGCGCTGTAATATAGACGACCCTTCGTATTGCGTCATTTTTCACACGCGCAACGTGGACGCCTGCTCAGAGGTCTGGTCGAGCGAGTTGTTCAATGAGGCTTGGTTACTGGCGCTCATGTCAAAACATGGCAGCGTCTTTAATCAGGAGGGCCTACCAATTCGTTACTGGGGCGCTCGCTGTATGTCGGCCTATTTAGGCAAAATTTCGATAGTGCTCGCAACTAGACAGTCGTCGTTTAGTGTAAACTTCATTTCTCGTATCATAAAAGCGGACAGGTGGGAGTCCAGCAGTGTTTGCTTTCGAATAAAACTGTTTTCGCTTCTGTAGAGTGGATATTTAATTCATGTAATCATGCTGGAACGTACGTTGTGCACCCATTGAGAAGCCTATTGTGAAAATACAGCCTGCTTGAGTGCACATGCACCTGAAGGTGACGCCGTGTTTTCGGAACTGAAGTTTTCTTTTGACATCAGAAGCTATGTTCCCCCGCAGAGGCGTGTGCGCAAGCAAGTGTTAGGTGAGTGGTGTCCTCACAGACTTGAGCCGATGAAAGAGGAGTGAAGGGAGGGGCGCGTACCACCTTGTTCTACATCTCGCCGTGCGTGGCTTATCCGTAACCGTGACACTCCGACGGAAGCGACATACCGGTTTGGCTCCAGCTTCACACAGACACCACTGGCCTGACCCACACTGGGCAAATCCACGATCACCTTTTCCTATCTGTTTCTCTTTCCACATCGTTGTCTTTCTCTCAGACTTTCAACCGTCTTTTGCTTACTTCTCTCTTGCATTTACTTCCGAGTTTTCCTGGCTGCAACGGTTAACCTCGCTTAGTTGCTCATCCCTAGTTAAATATATTTGGTTATAGTGACAATGTACAGCTGGCGTTTGCCGCCTCATAAAAGTGCTTCAGCGTCGCCTAGTTTGACTTCCTGGTGAATGTTAGCTATTGCTGCCGAAACGAACAAAATATCCTGGTGTAGTGGAGCATACGCACCAACGCGTATGCGCCTTCGGAAGACAACGAAAAGCCCGTGCTCTGCTTGCGCGAGAGTTCTGTGCCGCCTTTGCCAGACTGGCCGTACGCCCACTTTCGGTTGCGACCTCGTTGCGACTTCTCGGCTCGAATAAACGTCATCACATTTGGTGGAGGCTGCTGAGATCCCCAAGAAGACCTGGAGCTCCGCTCTCGCAAGTTGCCTGAAAGACTACCGCGAAACATGACTGACGCAGTCGCCAACCAGCCCGTCCCAGCCCATCCAGCACCATCGGCTGCCCCGTCTACCTGCACCGGCGCTACTCGCCAGCGGGACCCACCAATCTTCAGCGGAAGTGGTGAGCAAGACGTCGAAGACTGGCTGTCCTTGTACGAACGCGTAAGCGTCAGCAACAAGTGGGACGACGACTCTAAACTCGCTTACGTTATCTTTTACTTGGCAGACGTAGCTAAGCTTTGGTTTACCAACCGCGAAACCGCCATCGCCAACTGGTCCTCCTTTAAGACCCTCGTAACAGAAGCGTTCGGCCGACCAGAGGTCCGCAAGCTCCGCGCTGACCAGCGTCTGCGCCACAGAGCCCAGCAGCCTGGCGAAACGTTTACGAGTTACATTGAGGATGTGCTCGACCTCTGCAGGCGTGTTAACCCATCTATGCCCGAAGAAGAGAAAATTCGGCAGATTCTCAAGGGTATTGAGGATGGCGCATTCCAGATGTTGCTAGCGAAAAGCCCGACCTCGGTGGCAATCCTCGTAAGCCTGTGCCAGAGCTTCGATGAATTACGCCGTCAGCGTTCCATCGCCCGACAGAGTGTCTCACCATCAGATTCGATCTCGGCTGTCGCACTCGCAAATGTCAACGTTCGCCAAGAAAGTCTGTCCAACCAGATCAAAGACTTCATCAGGGAGGAAGTCGCCCGACAGCTCTCCCTGCTGCCGCATAGCAACGCGCCCACCGCAAGTCTGCCTTCGACACTGCAGCAGGCCATACGCACTGAAATTTGCGATGTCCTACCTACAGTGCAGGCCCCTTACGCATGCACTTCAGCAGCATCTAATCTCTCAGCTGTCAGCTACGCACCACCTGCACCATCTTCACCTCTCAGCTACGCAGTTGTGGTTTCGCGACCCCCACCGCATCCAGTATCCTTATCGGCTCCACCTCCTCCGGCAGCGCCTCCGGTTTACAGGCCCTCACCTCGCTTTTTCCGTCCATCTAATGAGTGGCGCACCCATGACAACCGTCCTATCTGCTTCGCGTGTGGCATCGCTGGCCACATTGCACGCTACTGCCGCCGCCGTCCCACACCTGCGTACGCCTCCTTTGGAACTCCTACCTATGCGTCGCAGCAGGCCACCACGTCTGCATACGAACAGAGGCACTCTGACTCGGATCGTCGCCCATCGACTTCTCGTTTCCCATCTCCTCGTCGTCGATCGCCATCTCCTATGCGTCGTAGACCACCTCCTGAGGAGGGAAACTAATCAGTGCAGTTCCAGAGGCAAGAACTGCAACTTCTGGGCAATTATCAAGGCCTCCATTTTCGCCGCGAAATGTTGTTGATGTCAATGTTGAGGGAGTCGCCACACAAGCGTTAATTGATACTGGGGCCGCCGTTTCTGTGATGAACGCAAAATTTTGTCGCAAACTGAAGAAAGTGACCACATCTCTCTGTGGCATCGTGCTGTCCACGGCTAGCGCGCAACGCATTCAGCCCTCGTCTGTGTGTACGGCGCGCGTCGTCATCCAAGACGTTTTGTACATCGTCCAATTTTTTGTACTACCATCTTGCTCTCATGACCTCATCCTGGGTTGGGATTTCTTATCAGGTCATGAAGCTATCATCGATTGTTGCCGTGTGGAAGTGTCTCTAGTGCCAAGTTGTGAATTTCCACCACCCGACCATTCACCACTGCTCTCCAAACTCATCGCTGACGACGACATCACCTTGCCTCCTGAAGCTTCAGTCCCTATTAGCCTTTCATGTGTGGCGCAACCTGACGCCACGGTGGTGTTTACGCCATCCCCTGTTTTTACTGAACGCAAGGGCATCGTGCTCCCATTTGCCGTTCTTACGATTGCGTCTGGTTTAACCGTAATGCTGGTTACCAACCACTGCAACTACCCCATTGGCTTGCTTCGTGGTGAAACGTTAGGATATGTGCAACCTGTCGACCATATCAATGATATTATTCTTCCCGACGAAACGCCATGTCAGATTGCCGCAATCACTCAGGCGTCTGAGCCATCAAGCTCACCAGCCTTCGACAATGCTATTGACGCAGACTTTTCCCCCTCGCATCGCAGCCAACTTGTTGCTCTCCTTAACAAGTTTCGCTCTTCTTTCGACTTTCAGAAACCTGCTTTGGGCCGCACCACGACTGTCACTCATACTATTGACACCGGCTCACATTCGCCTGTGCGACAGCGTCCTTACCGCGTTTCTGCCGAAGAGCGCCGCGTCATTACGGAGCAAGTAGATGACATGCTTAAACGTGGAGTCATACAGCCTTCTCAAAGCGCTTGGTCGTCACCCGTGGTTCTCGTAAAGAAAAAAGATGGCACCGTTCGATTTTGCGTGGACCATCGCCGCTTAAACAAGATTACAAAGAAAGACGTCTACCCGCTACCACGAATAGACGATGCTCTTGACTGTTTACAAGGCGCCGAGTACTTCACATCCTTGGATCCGCGTTCTGGGTATTGGCAGGTGCCAATGGCTGAATGTGATCGCCCTAAAACAGCCTTTGTAACGCCGGATGGCCTGTATGAGTTCAAAGTCATGCCATTTGGGCTCTGCAACGCGCCTGCGACGTTTGAACGCATGATAGATACCATATTGCGGGCCCACAAGTGGAAAACTTGCTTGTGTTACCTAGATGACATCGTAGTCTTTTCAGCTGATTTCCCGACACATCTTCGTCGTCTCCACGAGATTCTGACGTGTCTAGCTTCTGCAGGCCTACAACTTAACACCAAGAAGTGCCACTTCGCAGCCCGAAAACTAACCATCTTGGGACACGTCATCACAAGAGACGGTGTTCTTCCGGACCCCGATAAGCTTCGAGCTGTCGCTGACTTCCCAATGCCCACATCACTGAAAGCCCTAAGAAGTTTCGTTGGTCTTTGCTCTTACTTTCGTCGCTTCGTGCGCAACTTCGCGTCCATCATTGCACCTCTGACTAGTCTGCTTTCCAACAGCAAAGGTATATCTGCATGGTCACCTGCATGTGACGACGCATTTCACCAGCTGCGCCGCCTGCTGACCTCGCCACCTATTCTTCGCCACTACGACCTCACTGCTGCCACAGAAGTTCACACTGATGCAAGCGGCGTTGGTCTTGGCGCAGTTTTGGCACAACGGAAAGGCACCCAAACCGAATACGTAGTCGCTTATGCAAGTCGCGCTCTTAAGAAGGCTGAATTGAATTACTCCGTGACAGAGAAGGAGTGTTTGGCCATAATCTGGGCGCTTACGAAGTTTCGCCCGTACCTTTACGGCCGTCCTTTCAACGTGGTCACAGACCACCACGCTCTATGTTGGCTGTCCTCCTTGAAAGACCCGTCCGGACGTCTGGGCCGTTGGGCACTTCGATTGCAGGAATACGACATCCGTGTCGTATATCGTTCCGGTCGCAAGCATGCGGACGCCGATGCACTTTCCCGATCGCCATTAACACCAGATGTGGCTTCTCTGTCACCCCCTTTTACCACCTTGTCACCACTCGACAGCACTGACATGCTTTCGGAGCAGCGTAAAGACCCATACCTTGCCTTGTTAGTCGACTACCTTACCGATCCGTCTTCTGTCCCTTCCACGAGAGCGCTGCGCCGGCAAGCAGCCCACTTTGCCTTACGTGACAACATTCTGTACCGCCGCAACTACACGCCTGGTGGTCGGAAGTGGCTCCTTGCTGTCCCAACTCATATGCGCTCTGACATCTGCATGAATTTCCATGCAGATCCCCAAAGTGCTCACGCAGGTGTCCTGAAAACCTACGAAAGGCTGCGCCAACGCTATTACTGGCGAGGAATGTATCGTTTTGTGCAGAAATACGTTCAGTCTTGCACCACTTGCCAACAGAACAAAACACCTCCGCGGCACCTAACTGGCATGTTACAGCCGCTCCCGTGCCCGGCTCGCCCATTCGACCGCGTGGGTATAGACCTCTATGGCCCCCTCCCATATAGTAGCTCTGGAAACCGGTGGATTATTGTCGGAGTCGATCATCTGACACGCTACCCTGAGACTGCAGCTCTACCGGTAGCGACCGCCCACGAAGTTGCACTCTTCATTCTCCGCAGCTTCATTCTACGCCATGGTGCTCCGCGGGAATTACTCAGTGATAGGGGTCGAGTGTTCCTGTCGGAGGTCATCCAAGCTATCCTCGCTGAATGCAACATTATCCACTGTAAATCTACCGCATACCATCCACAGACAAATGGTCTTACTGAGCGGTTCAACCGCACACTTGGCGACATGCTGAGGATGTACACCTCCTCCGACCACACTAACTGGGACGCTGTATTGCCCTTTGTTACCTTCGCTTATAACACCGTGACGCAAGCGACTACCGGTTTTTCCCCATTCTTTCTATTGTACGGCCGCGAACCTTCCCACCCACTCGACACTATACTACCTAACCGCCCTGATGCATCTGAGTGCTCCCCGCTTTCGGAAGTCGCCAGATACGCTGAAGACTGCCGTCAGTTGGCTCGGTCTCTGACAAGTGAGGCTCAAGGTCTACAAAAGACTCGACACGCCGACGCTCACCGCATAGCTCCTACATTTCGTACTGGCTCCCTTGTGTGGCTTTGGGTGCCCCCGCACGTTCCTGGCCTGTCTTCTAAACTTCTGGCCCGGTACCATGGTCCGTACCGTGTCATTGACGCGACCTCCCCGGTGAATTACATCATCGAGCCGTTAACACAATCACCAGATTTGCGCCGTCGAGGACACGAGACCGTACACGTCGACCGTCTCAAGCCCTACTACGACCCCCTCATTGTGCCTACTCCCTGAGTCGCCAGGATGGCTACCCTTCACCCCGGGGGTATTGTAGTGGAGCATACGCACCAACGCGTATGCGCCTTCGGAAGACAACGACAAGCCCGTGCTCTGCTTGCGCAAGAGTTTTGTGCCGCCTTTGCCAGACTGGCCGTACGCCCACTTTCCGTTGCGACCTCGTTGCGACTTCTCGGCTCGAATAAAAGTCATCACACTGGGAACACCCTAATTTACAAGGCTACTTGATGGTCTCCCTCATAAAAGGGTAGGAACCGAAGTACTAGCAACATACGTCTCTTTGCAGATGATTGTGTGCCAAAATTACTTGTAACGAAGACCAACTTAGGTTGCAATCCAATTTAACTACTATGGAATCCTGGTGTAAAAGTGGGCAAATGTCATTAAACGTTTCCAACTGCAAATTAATATCTTTTCCACGACGCGCGAGTCCGCTATCCTTTAATTACCCTCTATCAGTATCGTCTTTACAATACGCAGAGTTTTATAAGTACTTAGGTGTTCATATCGCGAACGATCTCTCTTAGACTGTCAACATAAACAAGGTAATCGCCTGCGCTACTAGGTCTCTTGGGTATCTGCAGCATACAATGAAATTTGCTACCTTTTCACTTAGAACTACTGGCCTATAAAACCTTAATCCGCCCAAAATTAGAGTGTGTATCTGCCGTATGGAATCCGCATCAGAAGTACATAATTGATAGCATTGAAGCAGTTCAAAACCGCGCCGTTAGATTCACTTTCTCGGACTACTAATCATTTAATAGTGTTACAGACCTGAAATCACGCCTAGCACTTCCTACTCTCAGCGACCGCCGGAAGCTTTCGAGACTGGCATTATTCCACCGGTTTTATCATTATTTATCACCCAACACTTACATGGCGCCGAAACCACATGAATCAAGCCACAGCAAAAATGAATTATAAGTAACATACCCTCGCCCCCGCACTAACTCATTTGCGAAGTCATTTTTTATACAGACTACAAAAGAATGGAACCATTTTCCAGATAACGTGGTCCAATTAAGAAACCTTGACCAGTTCAATTCGTCGCTTACAGCGCCCGGGATTGTGTGACATGTTGGTACCGTTTCTTTGTTTGATGCTCCTCGAATTTATGATTGCTATTTTCCAGCTCATACATTGCGTATGAATACTATTTCCCTGTGTCTGCTGAATTTTACACTTATGTACAACTTCTTGACCCGACGTTCTTGCATTTTTTTATATCATGGAAATCATGTCACCTTTGTATGCTCACACCAAAAATATCTTTTGTACCACACCTCATTTAATGCCTCCACTGCAGAGGCCCTTGAGGTAATAAAATAAGTAAATAAATAAATAAATAAATGAATAAATGTTTCAACCGGCCCGAACTATTTTTCCCAAAATTCCACTGTATTCACCGTGAAACCCTAGACAAACAAGCCACATCAATTTCCCCATTTGTTGTGTCAATGTCACTGACCGAAATCTTTGGACCATGTTACAAGGTACCTAAGATGGCAAGCGGTGATCTCCTGCTTGAGCTACCGGAACAGCATCAAGCACTCTAAGAAACTTGGCAATTAACAACATTTAGCAACATATGTACCACTATTAGTTTCTACTCACAGCTCGATGAATATCTCACGTGGAGTCGTCTGAGAAGCACACTTTTTTGAGCTGACCAAACAAGAACTAGAAGAGTGGAAAGCTCAGAATGGCAATCTGACGGGACAACAACAAAAAATTACCTACCAAGCACCTCATGTTAACATTACCAGCCGGCGTACTGCTTCCAGGTATAGAAACAGGTTACATCAAGCTCGCCGTCCACCCATGCATTTACAACCCTATAGACGATGCTACAAATGTGAGGGATTATGCCGCGGCCCCGAAAGCGACCGAGATCAAGAAACTTTCGTAAGATGTAGAACCCAAGGACGCCTCTCTAATAATTTTACAAAACCACCTCACTGCGTCTCATGCAGGACGTCTGCATAAGCAGGCGTTTGGCGTGGGGCGATGCCACGGACCCGAGCTAGTGTGGGGGGGGGGGTGCAGCTTTTTTCTACACTTAGCCGTGCGTTGATTTGCCGTTTCCAGGAAAAAAGTGATCCTGAAGGTTAAGCGAATGCCAGGTGATTATACTTCGAAGGCCCTGGTGGAGGCAACACGACCTTTTGGCCCCTTCTCGTGGATTGCAGCCATGGATTGATCAACCCAGGAGAAATTGGTTGTCGCGTTTTGGTACCCCATCTTTCCCCCTTTTCTTTTCTGTATCTTTCATAGCTGTCCTGTCTTCGTATATCTTCTGGTCACTGGCCCGCAGACACCACGGACCCGAGCTAATGGGGTAGGGTGGGGGGTTCGACTGCCTTCCACGCCTAGCCGTGCGTGGCATTGCCGTGTCTGGGGAAAAGGGGATCCTGGGGGTTTAGCCGACGCCGGGTGATTGGACCTTTAAGACCAGCAGAGGCAACACACTTGGCCCCGGCTGCATGCAGGCGGCACCTCTGGGCTGACGGACTCAGGGGGATTCGGCAGTCGCCTTTTCCTATCTCTCTCCTACGACTTTGTCTTTATCTGTCACTTTTAGTCTGTCCTGTCGACTTCTCTCTTCTGCTTACTTCCGCTTCTTCCTGGCGGCAAGGGTTAACCTTGTTTGTTCACCCCACCTTGGGAGGTGCCTAATAGACTTGGAGCAGGGTACAAAGCTACAAAAACGGTCAGTGGTGGTGATCTCCTCATGGAAGTTCGGCACAAGGAAGAATACGATAAACTATCCAGTTTGAAAACTTTTGGTGATGTCCCCATCACTGTTTCAGCACATCGTTCGATGAACATGGTCCAAAGAGTCGTATCAGAAAATGATCTAGTTGACTTGACAGATGCCGAACTTCTTGTGGCTTGAAAGAAGAAAATGTAAATATTGTACAGAGAATCAAGAGGAATCGAGTGGCAAAAAGATTCCAACAAAACATATAATCGTTACCTTTGGTTCTAGCATTCTTCCTGAAACACTCACAACTGGGTACACAAAGCTTCGTGTTAGACCATACATATCTAACCCCCGACGATGCTTTCAATGTCAGAGATATGGCCACGGCTCGCAAAGCTGTCGTGGGCGACAAACTTGTGCACAATGTGGAGTTTCGGTTCACACCTCCGTTACCTGCACAGAACCGGCACACTGCGTCTACTGTGATGGAAATCATGCCTCATACTCACGGTCATGTCTATTCTGGAAGAAAGAGATCATCACGCTGAAAACGAAGGAAAACATCTCATTTAAAGGAGCAAGAAGAAGGATCTCGCCATTCTTTGGCCCAAAATCGTATGCTGATGCGGCACGTCCGGTGGTAGCGTCGCACCAGCCCTCGCCACTGCTTCGTCCTGCGCAGAGCGAGCCGTTGGCTGTGGCGCCTGCCGCCAAGGCGGCAGTAGTTCAGTCTACTCCACCTGCTTGCGAACAGAGATCAGAGACATAGGGTCTTGAGTCTCAAGGCCTCCCCTCATCAGGCGAGGCCTAAACTTTGAACAACCGGCACGCACGTGCGGGCATCCAGTGCCTCCGAGGAGGCAATGAATACGTCGGTACCCTTGGTGCCGAGGGAGTGGCGTGGTTCCTTGGAACGCCCCAGGAAAACAAAAAAAAACAGATAACGGGGCCTGGTGACGGCCCTGTTACTTAGAGTCAAACTTCCCGCCTGAACAGCCACTCGCTCTTCGTACACACACCTCATCCCTGAAAGACAGTGGTGGGTTAGCCATGGTTTACACTAGGGCTGCTGGCACTGGACTCAGCGCGTCCAGTACTTGAAGGGCAATTTTGGCTGATGGTGTATTCACGTTGCTTAACAACACGCGAAAGGTGTCCACTAATGATCGCAGCATCACCATCACTCCCGCCAAGGCGTCTGCGCAAGCAGGCGTTTGGGGTGTAGCGACACCATGGACCCGAGCTAACGGGGGGTTGCGACCCCCTCCCATGCCTAGCCGTGCGTGGTTTTGCCGTGTCCGTGGAAAAGGGGATCCTGGTGATTGAGCCAATGTTGGGTGATTGGACCTGTAAGGCCCCCCAGCGCCGGCAACACACCCCTTTGGCCCCGGATTCACGTAGACGGCACCCCCGAATTGACCCGCCCGGAGGAAATCTGCAGTCGCCTTTTCCTGCCTTTACCTCACATCGTCTTTTCTCTTACTTTAAATCTTTCCTGTCCTCTACTCACTTTCATTAACTTCCGTATTTCCTGGCGGCAAGGGCTAACCCTGTCTGGCTATCCAACCTTGGATACACCATTTTCGGTTATAGTGGTGGCGTACAGCTGGCGTCTGCAGGACCTGTACTTACAGACCCTGCAGCGTCCCTTTGTAGGACTCCATGGTGGGTGGCTGGCGCCGCTGCCGAAAATAAACATTTACATATGGCTAGTTTCTTCCCCCCCTCTCTGCTCGCCCTCAATAAAGAGGGCGCACCGATGAAGTCTTCCAGTTTTTTGGTCACCAGAAAGTATTTTTCCCCGATTCCACGTTATCCACGCTGACACACCCAGCAAACAGTGCGAACGCTTTCACCTTTTCTAGTTTGAAAGTCTTTGACGGAAATATTCGGCCCATGGTATAAAGCATCGAGAATGACAAGTGGTGATCTCCTGTTGGAGCTGCGCGACCAGAAACATTATGAGAGACTGCCTGATCTAGTGAAATTCGGAGATACCAAATTAATAGTAACCCCACACCGAACCATGAACACCACCCGTGGCGTTGTTTCAGATAATGACCCGTTAGGGCTTACGGAGGCTGAACTCCTGGAGGGCTTTAGCGAACAGAATGTCATCAACGTGAAGCGAATTAGGATGAGACGTGATGGCAAAGAAGTCCAGACTAGGCACCTAATACTTACGTTTACTTAAAAGTGTGCTGCCCGACTCCGTTGAGGCTGGGTACATCAAGCTTCGAGTGAGGCCTTATATTCCAAACCCTCTACGATGTTTCAAATGCCAGCGGTTCGGGCACAGTTCGCAGAACTGCCGAGGCCGCCTAACTTGCGCAAAATGCAGTGCTGAAGACCACACATCTGATGCCTGTGAAAACTCTCCTCACTGTGTGAACTGTAATGAGGAGCATGCTGCATACTCACGGTCATGCCCATGCTGGAAAAAAGAAAAGGAAATTATCACAATTAAAGTAAAACAAAACATTTCATTTAGTAAGGCACGAAGGCAGGTGTCCTGCCTACCAGAAACTAGCTTTGCCGAAGTGGCGCGTCAGGGGGCAGCGCCATGACGGCCCCCGGCGCCTGTCTGGCACACGCATAGTGAGCCAGTGGTGACGCCATCCACCCCCTCGGCGGTTGCAGCAAGTGCTGCTCCGCCATCCAAGAAAGACCCACCAACCTCCGGACTTGGGGCCGCGAAGGTCTCGTCTTTTGAGGCGAGGCCCTCAAAACAAACGCAGCGCTCGCAAGAGCGCGAATCCAGCGCCTCGCAAGAGGCAATGGACACAACACCGAGCGTGAGGGCGCAGCCAGCGCCTAAGGATCGGCGCGACTCTGTAGACCGATCCGAAAAAAGAAAAATCTCGTGTCACGGCCCCTGGAAAGGATCCGTGAACTAATTTTCTATCCTTGAGCACACAGCACAAAACGCATCTGAAATGGACACCCAGATATTACAGTGGAATGTGAGAGGACTTCTCCATAACCTCGATGATAATAGAGAACTCCTTAATAAACATACTTCAAATGTGCTGTGTGTACAGGAAACACATATCAAGTCCAGACAAACAAACTTTCTAAAGCAATATGCCATCTTCCGCAAAGACAGTGACGACGCTACCGCTTCGTCAGGCGGTGTCGCTATAATAGTTGATAAAGGTGTTGTCTGTGAGCAATTAAACCTCCGAACTTCTCTTGAGGCAGTTGCTGTCCGAGCAGTGCTGTTCGGGAAGCTGCTAACAATTACCTCTATTTACATTCCTCCTTGCTATCAACTTTCGAAGACACAAATTCAAAGCTTCATTGATGAACTTCCTCCACTATTTGTTGTCGTTGATGATCTAAATGCACAAAATCCCCTACGGGGTGACTCCCGTTTAGATACGTCAGGACGCCCAACAGAACACTTTCTGTTTTAGTCAGGTGCATGCCAACTGAACAAAAAAGAACCAACATATTATACCACTACACACAACACATACTCTTCTATAGACCTGAGGATTGTCTCGAGTACATTATTTCTATATCTGGAGTGGTTCGTTCTCAAGAACTCCTTTGGGAGTGACCACTTCCCGATTATGTTGAAGATGACAAAAGAAGATACATGCTCGCCCGACTTTCCTCGTTGGAACACAAAGTCGGAAAACTGGGAACTGTTCCGAGAAATTACATTTTTAGACGGAGATGACATTGCTGATTTTAATATAGACGATGCTGTAGCATACCTAACAGGTTTTATTATTTACATCGCAGTGAAATGTATTAAGGAAACTAACGGAATGAATAATAAGAGTCGCATCCCATAGTGGAACGACGATTGTCGGAAAGCGAGCAATAGACAAAATAAAGCTTGGGGACTACTCTGAAATTACCCAATGGCTGAAAACCTCGTCAATTTCAAACAGGTAAAGTCCCAAGGCAGAAAAACGCGTCGTCTTGCAAAGAAAGAAAGTTGGGATAGGTACATCTGTGGTATAAATTCTTACACCGACAAAACGAAGATTTGGAATAGGGTAAACAAGTTATTGGGTCGGGAGTCACACCCCCTACTCTATGTAAGTAGCCGAGGGGAGAGCCTGGAGGAGAAGGCGCACTGCCTAGGCAAACACTTTGAATATGTTTCTAGTGCATCACACTATACAGAAACGTTTTAACATTCAAGGAACGCGAAGAGCGGCAACCTCTTAAATGTAAACGTCCATCCAGGAAGACTTACAACTGCCCAGTTTTATTAGCTGAACTCAAGGCATCTCTTGCGTACTGCAACAACTCGGCGCCAGGTGGCGATCGTATATTGTACGAAATGATCAAGTACCTTCACCCCGGAGCACTAAAAACATCCCTAACCCTCTTAAATACTATGCGGGATGCTGGATATATTTAATTGTCATGGAAAAAAGCGATAGTCATCCCGGTACTTAAACAAGGCAAAGACCTGCCCTTGGCCGCCAGCTACAGGCCAATAGCGTTAACAAGCTGTCTATGCAAACTATAAGAGAAAATGTTAAACCGGCGCTTAAACCACTTTCTAGAAAGTAACAGTATACCAGACCCCCTTCAGTGTGGTTTCATAGAGGGGAGGTCGACAATAGACCACCTTGTTCACATAGAGACATACATCAGAGATGCATTTATTCATAGGCAGTCTGTACTTTCGGTATTCTTAGATCCGGAGAAAGCGTACGATACCACATGGCGATTCGGGATTCTACGCGATCTTGCCGCCATGGTCATCCATGGGAACATGTTAAACACAATCGAAAGCTATCTGTCTAATCGAACCTTTCACGTAAAAGTGGGAAATGCTCTCTCTAGATCATTTACCCGAGAGACTGGTGTTCCGCAAGGGGGCGTGCTTAGTTGCACACTCTTCCTTGTGAAAGTGAACTCCCTGCAATCAGTAATTCCAAGCGCGATGTTTTACTCCGTGTATGTTGATGATGTGCAGATAAGTTTGAAATCATGCAATATATCTATCTGCGAACGACAAGTGCAGCTCGGAATGAATAAATTCTCTAAATGGGCGGAGGAGAATGGTTTTAAAATAAACACCCAGAAAGGTACTTGCGTACTTTTCTCCAACAAACGAGGCGTAATGCCACTACCAAATATTGTGATCAATGGAGACCAACTCTCTGTGAGCAGTGAGCATGAATTCCTGGAAACCACTTTAGATTCTAAGCTCACGTTTATTGCTCATAATAAATATGTAAAAATGAAATGTCTCAAAGCGATAAACCTCTTAAAGTTCCTATCACGTACAACATGGGGTAGTGATCGGAAGTGTCTCTTGAACTTGTACATACAAAAGCCTTGTCTGGTCGCGCCTTGATTATGCCTCTATAATTTATCATTCCGCAACGCCAAGTGCTCTGAAAATCCTAGACCCCATTCACCATCCGGGTATCCAACTTGCAACCCGTGCTTTCAGAACAAGTCCGATTGAGAGTCTCTATGTAGAGTCGAATAAGTGGTAACTTCACCTGCAGCGATTCTAGAGCAGTTTCACTTATTTTATAAAGCTACGCGCAAACATAAAGCATCCTTCTTATTCAGCTATAAACGATATAACTGCTGCCACCCTCTTCCATATACGACCCGCAGCGAGAAAGGCGTTCTCTTTGCGTGTGAGAAACTTAGGCGAGGAAATGGGTGTTGCACTGCTAGAACTTTGTCCTACGCCCACAGCAAAACTTTTACCGCCGTGGCATTGGCAGATTTTACACTGTGACACCTCATTTGTCGAGATCGCTAAACATGCACCAGAAGCACATATTAAAATGCATTTCCGACAACTCCAGTCCAACTACTCATGCGTAGAGGTTTATACCGACGCTTCTAAGTTGCATGCAGGGGTGGCTTATGCAGCCATCGGACCATCCTTCTCGGAATCTGGTGAACTGCACCCGGAAACAAGTATATTTACGGCTGAAGGTTATGTACTATTGTCGGCTGTGAAGCATACACGCCAATCAAACATACAAAAATCCATTATATATACAGACTCATTAAGCATCGTAAATGCATTGAGGTCACTTTTTAGATTCAGAAATCCGGTAGCAATGGAGTTGTATTCCGTCCTGTGTGCTGTGTATATGTCCAACCAGCATGTTACTATTTGCTGGGTACCTGGCCATAGAAGTATCGATGACAATGTGTTAGCTGACCAAATGGCCGCGTCAATTATATTGCGCGCTATTAACCCTACCGCTACTGGCCCTGCAACAGACCTAAAACCCTTCCTGCGTAAGAAACTGCGAAGCCACTGGCAATGCTTGGGGGACACAGAAATAATAAGCTTCACTTGATTAAGCCGCAGTTAGGTTACTGGCCCTCTGCTACGAGAACACGGCGAAATGATGTCCTATTCTGTCGCCTCAGAATAGGACACACTTATGGTACCCATGGCTTTCTGCTGACTGGGGATGAACCTCCTACTTGAGGTAGATGTAGCGAGAGGCTAACCGTCCTCCAAATCCTCCTGGAGTGTCCGGAAGCTGAAAGAGAAAGAAAGAAATATTTTCCTTTAGCATATCAATATCATCTTCCTCTACATCCAACTATGTTTCTCGGTGAAGAGCCGCTTTGCGACGCAAAATCAGTCCTTGGCTTTCTAAAAGATGCAGTATTGAATGTTTTTAGCCCAACAAGTTCATAGCGCATCCTCTGTCTAGAAGGTGCCGCTGTGATAACAGTTTTCAATGAGCCCAGGCCTCCATGCTCTTGTTTTAAGGGCTCTGCCGAGGCACTGGTGCTCCACGCCACGTTTTTATTTTCATATACGTATCATTTTTAAAGCATTTTATGTCTCCTTAGCAGACATCATTTGTCATTGCCATAATTTTAATATATGTATGTTTTACGCTCATACAGCGACTGTTTTTAGACCCATTTACAGCCACGTCACATCTCTTTTATCCAGACTGCATATCGTACAGTTCACTATCATCGCTCTCGCACTCTTTGGCCACATCTGGCCCTTGCGCCAATAAACTCCACTAATCATCATCAGCATCACATCACGCCATGATCTGGCATCCCGGTCGTTGCAGCATCTTGTGCTTGTTTTTGAGGCCCAACAGATCGTGTGGGCTGAAGGGGTGGCCATCCCTTTGGTGAGAGAGACCTCTCAGTGTCTTCTCTTTTGGCGCAAATGTTTGCCGTGCTAAAAGCCGCGCCTTTCAATTTCACTTGAGTTTCTGACTTTCTCGTTAGACTTGGCACTGTCCTTCGTGGGGACCTTCGACGAATACGGTGCCTTCGCCTAAATTTTTGCGCAGTTTCTCTCTGAGTCGAGTTGTAACGCACCATTTGCCCTAGAGTAGAATTATTCTTTCTAATATGAAGACAGTCCTTGGAGGAAGCACCGTGAGCACCGCGACAGTTGGGGCATTTCAACGTAGTTGCACTACGGTTGTCTTCTGAGTGGTGTTCAGAACATCGTGGGCACACTGTGGAATTTCGGCTAACGCCCTTCACGTGGCCAACCTTCTGGCACTTGAAGCACTGCGTAGGCTTCAGAATAAATGGGCGAGCCTAGTGATGAAAATGGCCAACCTTCACGTATGAGGGAAGACAGTCACCCTGGTATGTAATTCGTACACAACAACAGTTGTCTAGGCGACCAGCATGCACAATGTCGTTGTTTTCAGTAACTGGTTTTATCAGTACAAGAAAATCTTCATTGGCGATTTCAGTGTCTGTATTATAAATAACTGCTGTTGCAGTTTCACCATTCGCTCGTATGATGGATCGGACTTTGCTGTTTCCCAGTTCCGACACACGCTGTAACGTCTTCAGTGCACTCGGGTTCATTACGTCGATTGCCAAAATATTCTTCCTCGTGTTTATCGCGATGCCCTTTATCTCGTTAGGCACAATGTTTTCAAGATTCAAGGACAGTGCTTGCGCGTTGAAGGCGCGTAGATTAGCAGTAGTGGTCTGCCACAAACAGAGTGATGTGAGGCCATCGCTAAGGTGCAGCTCTTACAGTGGCAGTACTTGATGCAGATGATGCGTTCGTGATTCTTCGTTTGGCCTTGTGGTGGAGCATAGGTTCAAAGCCGTCTTTCGAGGACTCGCCGTCTGATGCAGAGTACAGATCGGTGTTCTCGCTCTCACTAGATGCATTACCACGCTTTCTTGAAGCAATGCCCCTAGATGAACCGGTACCGGGTGGAATCTCTGGGGATTGTACATTCATCATGACAATGTAGGGGGTGGAGACCTTGCTGTTGCGCTGTGGAACGCAGAAAAAAACAGCACAACCGGCAAGTTGTGTTTCACGAGAAAAGCACTACGTCGTCGTCCTACTATTGCTAAATAGGCTGTTAACTTTACTGGTTTTGATGCAACAATCAGCGTGAATAATCAGACAAGCTGTAAAGAAAGCAACTAGAAAACCAAAACTTCACGAGTATTGCTCTTAAAAACAACCCAGCTCTCAATGCCATGACAGCAAAATTATAGCAATACATGATGGTGAAGACGCCGTTGTCCACACAATGAATTCGTACTTCTCAGTCATAGGTGCGCTGTAGCTCCTTGACTACTTGTTTCCGACGGTTCAGGTGAAATTCAGGGTGGCTATTTCTCGGTAGATCTTACTTGAATCTTCGGAGGAATTAGACGTCATTTCTTCTCATTATGAGAAAAAAATGTGTTAATAAGATAAAGAAGCCATTGCGGATTATTTTGTTTCCTGGCACGTTTTATTTTTATTATGTACGGAGGGTCGATAACAGCGCTAATTCTTGCAATCCCTGTACGTGTTGCAGCAATTAATGCGGGTTTTTGCTTGTCTCCCGCGTATTACAATATCGCATCAGTGACATGTTTTTGTAACGAATTCATGTTGCAACGTTTCAAGCCTTGAGGTATGCGCTACTCCAGGCAGAAACAGCAAATCGTTTACGCCGCTAAGTTGATGAGATGTAAATGAGACATCTCAATCAGTTCACAACTTTTCCAGTGGAGGCGAGAAAAAAACAGCTGTCGTTCAATATCGCCACTCCAGAAATGCATATCCGGCATTTATTGCCCTACTTACTGCAAGTATAGTTTAGGTAACGGTTCAAAATGTTCCGAATTTCAAATGCAGTAACTTCAAGCATCGCAGTGCAGTTACATCGTGAGTTGTCTTACCCAGTGCGCCGTCTCAGCGAGATTTAGACCTATCGTACCGATGCTTCTTGCTTTAAGTGCACACAGTTCTATAACCGCCGCCTTTTGTTTTAAGTACACACAGTTCTAAAGCTTATAACTAACTTTAAAGTATAGTTTACACATGTGTCAACGTAAATCAACCGACCATTTTTACTAGTGTACGCTGCACGTATACTGAGGGATGACGATCGTTGCGTCGCGCTTTCAGCAAAGCAGGCTCTCGCCGAAAGCTTTGATTGATATATGGGGTCAGTGCCTCCTCAATTTTTTAAGTGCCCGGGCTAAAGAGTGGATTTCAATGGGACGCGGCCGTCGGTGCTAGTGTGGTGTTTTGCCACGAGGTGCCGCAACTGGAGTAGACATGCCGCCGCGTCGTCTCTCGCGCAAACTATGCCGCGGCTGCATTCGAAGCTGCTATACGGCTCGGTTTTCAGCTGTATTGACATTGTTTAAGGTGTAATGGAAATTTGGAAACGATAATTGCGAAGCACTTACTGTTCTTGACACCCTGCTCATTTTAAAGGCATTAGTCGTTCACGACTACCTGATCGAGGCACTCGCGCGTAATCTGCTACACCGATACCAGATCGCTCATGCCAGTCAGCCACGGGAAATCGTTTTGTCACCACGGTGGTCGCTTGACTGAGAGTTGCCTTTTTGACCTCCTGAAAGTCGATTTTTGAGAGAAGCCTTTGCCAGAAGATAATAATTAAAGCTTGGAGGCCTAATGTTCTCCGATGCTTGCTATTCTCGTGGCGTATAAAATTATGCGCAAACCTGCAGTTCATACACTAAATAGCACAAAATGCCACTTGACTGCTTCGAGGGAGATAGGTCATCATTCGTTCCCTTCGCAAATAATTACATGTGTTCCCACCTAGAACAATCAAGTGTGAGAAAATGAACTATGGCAGGTGATTTCACCGTTTGGGAGCTTAATAAAATCATCTTGAAATAAAATAGAATAGCTCCATATGTGGTACGATTTCCGCGATCACGGCCTGTGTTTTGAACAGGAGCTATTAAAGTCTTAAGTCTAATGGTGACTCTCAACTTAAGACAAGGTTACAGACGCGAAAAATGTGGCCTGTGGTCAGTTGCTTACTTGTCTGAGTAGTTGTGGACGGATTGTTGTAGCCTTAATATCTAGCAGCTCAGCTCTCTTTCTTTCTTTTTTTCTGGCCTCTTAATTTGGTAGCGAGCAGAGTAGAGGCCGAATGGCTCTGTGGTGCCTATGGGCTCCTATTCACCTTCGGGGCGTAATGTTAGCGTTGCACACGGAAGTGATAGCAAGGCAGCGTCGCTACTCATAGCCTCATTTTTTTACTGTTCGGAAGCAGCGCGCTCCCGTTTAGTGACACCAATTGCGATGTTGCCAAACGTCATAAGTAGTCTTCGGCCACTTCTACCTTTAAGCTATAAAATAGTCGGGTTGTAAATGACAGCTGCATATTTGGGTGTAGTACGAAGATTTATTAGGAGACCAATAATTTTGCCTGGTTGCTGCAAGCACGCTCCCCCGAACACCAGCGGAAGCTGCAATTTCACGGAGCTACAGCCGTACAGTGCATTAAGGTGATAGCTCTAAATGCCTTATCAAAAGCGAAAATTGGTCGCTGGTGGCACCTGGCGGCGTCTTCTTACATCGGCGGCGTGAACACGAGTGAAGCAGGAAATCAACATTACGTGAAAACGTCATCATATGACGTGCCACTAGTAGAAGTTCTGAAAGTATTATTTCCCCAGATGCTGGTATGCTTCTATGTGCCGCTGTTCAGAAGACGACAAAGATGCGGGTGCAGAGAAAAACAATAGTCACACTGCTCAACGTCGAGCGGCAGGATCCTTGTAGCTAAGATTTGGTTTGCTCTTCATTCCTCATATTTCTTGTTAGTTTCTCTCAACTGAAACGTTGTTGCAGCCCTTTGGAGGTCAGGCAAGTCAGAATACTCTGATGTCTTTCTCATCACCTGGCCGAGGGCACTCCCCTTGGCTGGCCTCACTACCGGTCAAGGATTGGCCGCTCGATACCTTGCTACGCAGTGGAGATAGCTACGTCCTTGTGGCTCTGGTTCCTACAAATGGGGGTTTCATACCAATGAAGAATCCGAAGGTGATACAAGTGGAGCTTCAGAAAGCCTCGTCGCTTTTCCAGAAGATTACGGAGGTCCGCCAGTTCGGCCGAGGGGGTATCCTGTGCTGCTCTGCAGACCAGGATTGCGTCCGAGAGCTTCTGAATTGCTCTGAATTTGCTGCACAGCCGGGGAGCCCGTTTATTCCAGCTCATCTTGCATGTACGAAGGGCATAATCCGTGGGGTGGATACGAGTCTGACACCTCAAGAAATTCTTGACTTATTTGCTGTAGCTGGGGCAGTTTCAGTCTATCGATGCACCCGAACGACTGATAAAACAATATCGCCTACTGAATCAGTTATAGTAACTTTTGCAGGAAGAGTTAGGCCAACAGAAATTAAGGCATGACCACTAATCTACAAAGTAGAACCACTTTCCCCGAAACCTTTGCAGTGCTCAAAATGTTGGCCATTCGGCAACAGCATGAAAGGATGCAGATCACAGGCTAGATGTCGTCTGTGCGGAGAGAGTCATGACAGCTGCGATCGCAAATCCGATGACCAGAAGTGCTGCTTGTGTAATGGAGCGCACCCTGCAGACTCTGCTGAATGTGGTGCAAAAGAAAGAGAAATGGGTGTTCTAGAAATCATAGAACGCAGGCGTTGCTCTAGGAGGGAGGCGGTAGCAGAAATGCATGAAAGATCGAAAGGTTACACAGGCATAACATCCCGGCACACAGCGGCAATGGATGCATCGCTCGCAAATTGAATAACTGAGGCTATTGAAAAGTCCACTGAAAAGGTAATGCAGCGCCTGGCAGCTACTCTTTTTGAAGCCTTGGCTGATATGTTAACACAACAGCTGACACAAATCATTGGTACAGTTTCTGTGCAAAATCGGGATTCGCACGCTCTGTTGATTTCAAGGGGTACAGAGAAAGAAAATCAGACAGTCAATCATAGATCTATATCTCCGAAAGCAGGACCTTCAAACATTAAAGTTCAGGCTCAGTCAGAACCTGTGACAGATGATTCAGGAGACTTTACAGATATGGACACAGAATCTCTAAGAACTTTGAAATGTAACAGATCTCCCCCTTCTAAAAAGTCTTCTCAGAACCCAAAATCCAAGAAACACTTGTCAAAGAAAGACTTTTTTGAGAATCTTTTAAAAAATGATTTCTTGAAAAAAGATATTCTGGATCAGGCAGTTTCTTCTGCCGGTATAGCATCAAAATAGGTTCCCTAAAAATTCTGCAGTGGAACTGCCGGTCTATTTGGTCGGCAACTACAGATTTACAATATATTTCTTCGCAAATTTCTCCCGACATAATTGCCATTCAGGAAACCTGGCTTGGTAACGGTAAAAAATTTTACATGAAAAATTATTGATTAATACGGCTGGATCGGCCGAGTAGAGGTGGTGGTCTGGTTTCTTAATATTAACTAAATTTAGTCACAGAGCCAAGATATCGTATCAGTGTATGGATACGAATTACGAAATTCTGGTGTTAGACATAACACTACCAGACTGCTCGCCTTTCTCTCTTGCAAATGTATACTTTCCTGCAATAGTTCAAGACACGAGATGCCTCGATATTACGGTAGCTTCATGCAGAAAAGAAATAGTACTGTGTGGTGATTTCAATTCACACCATGTGTCTTGGGGCTTCAAATCTGATGTATGCGGAAGACGTTTGTGGGAATGGACGCTTGATAATAACTTTTCCTGCTTGAACTCATGCGTTGCTACATTTGTAAGAGGTAACTCTAAATCCACTATTGATTTAACATTTTCCAGCTCCACTTTAAGCATATCTTCGTGGAATATATTAGATTGGGCTACAAACAGCGACCACTTTCCCATTACGTTTGAAATTAAGTTCCCGAGGTTTAGTTTGGCAGGGAAAGTTGGCTCATTCGTAAATTATGCTAAATTACAAAAAGACTTAAAATCTACGTTAACTTTTCACGAGGAAATGCAGGAAGACCTTAGGGCTATGAGTCTATGTGCGGTGTTGAAACGATCACTAAAAAATTTAACGTTTACTGTAAACTCGAACACGGCGGGATCTTTTAGCCCGTGGTGGAATCAAGAATGTGTCAGGGGATATAGAAAGCGAAAAGCAGCTTGGAAAAAGCTGTTAATTAACCAATGCCCCAAAAATTGGAGTGATTATAAATTCATGGCCGCCGATTTTAAGCGTCTAGTGCGCAAAGCAAAAGAAGACTATGATTTGAATAAATTTAATTATCTGTCAAAGTCTAAAAATAAGAAAATGCTTTTAAGAATTTTACGTGGGAGAAAAATAATTCCACAGACAGAAAGCATTCATTCCACCATTATGTCTCCTCGCGAACTCTCTGAATTCTTGGAAAATATTGCTAAAAGCTTGCAAACCAGGTTTACGACAATTATGCCAAAGTACATGGTGAAATTAAGGGTGGATTGTGATTTCCAGGAGGTATCTTTAGCTGAAATGGCGGTTGTGATGAAGAGCTTACCACTCGCTGCTCCCGGACCTGATGGGGTGACCTCTACAATGATTAAAGTGTTATACGAAATATCGCCACATGAAATGCGTAATATAGTTAATTATTCACTGAAAAATTCTTGGATTCCGGCCGATTGGAAGCTTTCTAAAATAATTGCGATAATTAAGAAACAGGGAATGGAGTTTACTCTGGATAACGTAAGGCCTATTTCATTGACATCTAACCTGGTCAAGCTTGTAGAGAGAGTCCTAAATGCCCGTATAATAAACTACATCAATGAACATGCAATACTAAACCCCAGACAAATTGGCTTTAGATCGGGATACACCATTTGGTGTGCACATGTGGATTTGGAAAGTCGCGTACAGCTGGCTCGGCATCGCCGCGAATACTGTGCACTAGTCACTCTAGACTTAGCTAAAGCGTACGACAAGGTCGAATATCCTATCCTAATCTAGCATATGCAAGACCATCGCTTTCCAAAATATATAACAGCATGGATTACAGAGTTTGTGAAAGACAGAGAATTTTATTGCTTCTTGGATGGATGCTCTTCTGAAAAATATAAGCAGACACGAGGTGTACCTCAGGGCTCAGTATTATCCCCGGTGTTATTCAACATATTTCTAAGTTCTATTCCAACTCATCAGGTTATCCAAATTTACGTATATGCAGATGATATTGCTTTCTTTGCAACAAACAGTGATCTGCACTCATTGTATCAGGCATTACAGAATTACATGAACATGCTAGAAGGATGGCTTGACAATATCCATATGTCATTGAACGTCAAAAAAAGCGCGCTTCTGCCATTCTGTTTTAAGGATCGTGTCAACATTTCCCTGATGTATCGTACCGAGCTTATTCCCCAGGTCGATTTCCTGAAATACCTAGGCATCGTATATAATAGGACGCTAAATTGGAAAAGCCATATAGACGAGGTTGGCTGTAAAGCGTCACGTGCCTTGGGGTGGTTACGCAAATTGGGAAACAGAAAAATAGGATTGCGTAGGAGTTCATTGATAATGATTTACAAGATGTATGTACGGCCTATTATGAAATTCGGGTGTGTATTATTTTCAGGCAGCGCGGCTTACAAGATGAGACAATTAATAATATTAGAAAGAGAAGCTTTGCGCTTGTGTCTTGGACTCCCAAAATTTGTGGCAAATAATGTTTTGTATGTGGAAGAGCGCCTTCCACCTTTGTTAACTCGGTTTAGAATACTTACAGTTCAAACTTTCTTAAAATTATACAATTCGCCTCTGCGACAAGCTTCATACGTTTTTATTGAAGAACCAACCGCATTCTTTGGAACACAATGGTCTAGACTACACTCCTCTCAGATTAGGTTCGTCCAAGCGTTGCTAGAGCCTCTCAATGTAAATATTTATCAGATTTGCATAACGAGGGCACCTAATTCAAAACATGAAATAAAATTTGATGATATTTTCCCCTCTAATGCAAAACAACTGATCCTTCAATATTTAAATATTCGGTTAAAAGATTACTTGACTCATCTGTCCATAAACAACATTATTGCGACGGATGCATCCGTATCGAACGAAAAGGCTGGAATAGGCATCTTCTGTACTTCTCTCGACTGGTCTTTCTCAGATCGATTACCAGATTACACGCCTATATTCATCGCTGAATTATTTGCTATAATTCTAGCGCTTCGTAAACTTCCTGCAAGCGAATCAGAAGCGGTCATACTTACCGATTCTCTCTCAGTATGCACTGCATTATCTACAGCAAAAAATTTGACAGTATTGAGTATGATTAGCAGTTTATTACCAGAAAACCTGAAAAAATTTCACTTGCTATGGATACCCGGCCACTGCGGGATTTATCCAAATGAGATGGCAGAATCGTTAGCCAAAGCATCTTTAAACGGACCAATCTTACCTATTTTACCTGATTTCGCCTACGTAACAGCACTCAGATATAGAAAGGCTTGTTTGCACAAAGAAATAGAAAAATTATCATTGGATAAAGTCAGAGACTTCGTACATCTAAGATATTGCTGGAACAAACAGTGGTGTGTATCTCGGCAGTTAGAAACTACAATGAATAGATTACGATGCAGAATTCCGCATCTCAATTACTACCTACATAAAGCTGGACTAACAGCATCTCCATTGTGTCTCTTTTGCAAGGAATCGGAATCAATAGATCATTTCTTTTTATCCTGTAAACGTTATGCTTATCAAAGGTAAAGATACCTGGTCGAACGAATTGAGAAGCCAGGTTTAAAAATAAACGTGGAACTAATTTTATCCTTCGGAGGGATTACATTAGGCTATAGCCACAGGGAGGTTTTGTCTGCTGTGTGCGAATACATAAGGGAAACAAAGAGATTACCCTGTTAGCCTATTGTTATTATTTACGGCTACGAGACTACCTGAATGCCTGACTGAACACACTTGATAATCCTGCCGCCCGGTTCTTGGCCGATCCTCCTTTGTGGGCGATTGCCAGCAAAGCCGAAGGTTCATCATCATCATCATCATCATCATCATACTGCCGTTGTTCGAATCAGTTTGAGGTCCTTGTGTGCCATTATCTGCAGGTTACAGTTAAGTTGTGACGTGACACTGGTGGAGGTGCGGGGTAATAGTCTATGCACTGTTACCACAAGGAAGATCTCGGCCCCAACATCGACGCCTTAGCAGAAACAGCCAACCTTCGACGCAGTCGGCGGCAACTAGGCCTACCACCCCAATTCAGCCCTCTTCCGGAACGCTCCAGAACCATGGCATATGCGACAACTGCAAGCCAGACTGAACAGATCGCGACTCCACCAGCACCATGGCTACCAGCCTCTCGAACGCCAAAGCCCGTCCATGGGGAGCCCTACGAAGACGTTGAAGACTGACTGGACCAATACGATCGAGTCGCCGTCGCCAACGAGTAAGACGGGCACCGGAAACTGCGGTATGTCTATTTCTACCTAAAGGATTCGGCGCGTATTTGGTTCGAGAATCACGAGGCCGCCCTGACAACCTGGCTGGTGTTTTGCACTAAGCTGCGGAACACGTATGGTAGCGCTGACCGGAAAGAACAAGCCAAACGTCTCCTCAGTTCTCGCAATCAAAGACCCAATGAAAGCGTGGCCATGTTCGTTGAGGAGATGTCTCGTCTGTTCCGTCGAGCGGATTCTGCAATGATGGAAGACAAAAAGGTACGCATTAATCATATGGTGGTTTTGGGACGTTAAACCCCACGAATCAATCAATCAATCAATCAAAAAGGTACGCATTTTGATGCGGGGCGTCAAGGAGCAGCTGTTTGCAGGACTTGTACGAAACCCACCAGCTACCGTGGCAGAATTCCTCCGTGAAGCGACGACAATAGAGCGAATGCTAAGACAGTGGTCTTCGCAGTATGAATGGTCTGACAACCTTGCATGTCTGTCAGCACCCTTGGTAACACCCGATGTCATGAGCGTGAGAGACCTTGCTGAGCTAGTCCGTAGCATTGTACGCAACGAGCTGCAAAAGCTTCACGCAGTGCCTTCACAGCCTCAAGTGGCTGCTCTGACAGACTTTGTCCGTGAAGAGGTGCGGCAGCTGGTACGACCATTAGCGCCACCTCCAACCGAAGCTCCTCTGCTAACGTATGCGGAAGCTGTACGTACTCCTGCACCGGCAGCCAGCTATTTTCCCCGACCGACTAGCCTGCAGACGCTACAGCACTTCTCGGGTGGGCCACGCTATGAAAACCAACTACCGACCAGCCTGCCGACGCCGCAGCACTTATCGGGCCTGCCGCACTACGAAAACTAATGACCGACTTGCCTGCAGATGCCGCAGTACTTCTCGGGCCCACCACACTATGAGAATCCGCGACCTAATTTCCGGAAATCTAGCGTGTGGCGCGCTTCCGACAATCGGCCACTATGCTACCACTGTGGTGAGCCAGGTCACTTGTACCGGGAGTGCTCGTACAGACAGATGGGCCTACCTGGATTTCGGCAAGACGCTCGTCGGCCCAGGGACGGCGAACGACCGCGCGCCTTCGCAGAATACTTGGCAAGTCTAGTCTCCGAATCTTCAGTGACGCCAATCACGCTCTCCGTCTCCTCGACGCTCTACGTCCGCGAATCAATACTCCACTTTCGCCGATGTTGTTGCGGGACGATCCGCTAGGTCCCAAAGTCCAGGCCGGGGAAACTAGAATCAGCAGCCTCCGGGGATGGGAGCGCTGTTAAGCTATCGTCAAAACAGCCTCCTCCGACCCATCCACCAACCTTCGACGATTTCTTTTAGCCGACACCTCACATCGCTGATGAACCCGTTCCTGCTTACATTGCCGTTCGTGTCGACAACCATCCAGTGACTGCTCTGGTCGACACCGGCGCCGACTACTCAGTTATCAGCGCTGAACTTGTGGCTGAACTCAAGAAAGTCGCGACTCCTTGGGGGCATGGACCAAACCTTCGGACAGCCGGTGGTCATCTCTTGACACCAATCGGGAGATGCACCGCAAGGCGGCAAATCTGTGAGTCGACCTTCATTGCTTCTTTCGTTGTGCTTCCCGAATGCTCCCGGAAAGTTATCCTTGGCATGGACTTCCTTCTTGAGCACGGCGCTGTTATAAATCTTCGAGACTGCCTCGTAACGTTTGCTGACGACTATGGCCCGAAGGCTAGAGATACCAATCCGCAGAAGACTGCGCTTCGCATTGTCGACGACACCGTCACACTTCCGCCACGCACCAGTTTGTTCGTTACAGTACAGGGCGACATAGACCATGACAGTAGTGGTATCGCTGAAGCCAACCTTTCGGTGCTCTTGTCTCAGCAAATCTGCGTTGCCCGTGGCATAATTCAATTTAAACGTGGGATGACTGAGTTGTTGGTCACCAATTTTAGTGGAGCATACCAACATTTGGCCAAGCGAACAACTACCGCTCATTTCGAATCCATTGACGATGAAGCGTGTACGACGATTGCCCCAATTTCTGCAGCCGTTGAAAGTGACACCGCGGTAGCCGACGCAGTCGATGTCAATCCGAAGCTGTCATGTGCACAGAGAGAGCAAATCCGCTGTATCCTTCGCATGTTTAGCGACTGTTTCGCGTCTACATCCAAGATAAAACAAACGCCAACTGTAAAGCACCGCATTGTCACTGACCATGCTGAGCGAGCCATACGTCAGCACGCCTACCGAGTATCACAAAAGGAACAAGAGGCTATACGTTCTTAAGTGAAGCAGATGCTGGAAGATGGCGTAATCCAACCCTCGAACAGTCCATGGTCGTGCCCCGTCTTACTAGTAAAAAAAAAGGACGGCACTCTCCGATTTTGCGTTGATTACCGCAAACTCAACAAAGTCACTAAAAAAGACGTTTATCCGCTTCCGCGCATCGATGACTCACTAGACCGCCTCCTACGCGCCCGATACTTCTCCTCTATGGATTTACGCAGTGGCCACTGGCAGATCGAAGTTGATGAACGCGACCGAGAAAAACAGCATTCATAACGCCTGATGGTCTGTATGAATTCAAGGTGCTGCCCTTCGGTCTGTGTTATGCCCCTGCGACATTTTAGAGGATGATGGATACAGTGCTCCCCGGTCTCAAGTGGGAAGCATGCCTTGTTTACTTAGACGACGTCGTTGTCTTCTCCCAAACGTTTGAGCAGCATTTGCAGTGACTTTGATCTGTGTTTGCTGCAATTCGCACAGCAGGCCTATCACTGAAACCAGAAAACTGTCATTTTGGTTACAACGAATTAAAGTTCCTCGGTCACCTTGTTAGCCCTGATGGTATTCGGCCGGACCCAGACAAAACATTGGCTGTCGCAGATTTTCCACCACCTGCCAACAAACGTGATGTGTGTCGATTTTTAGGCTATGTGCATACTACAGACACTTTGTGCAAAATTTCGCAAACATTGCCGAACCCCTCACTCGTCTGACAAGAGAAGATGTTCCCTTCGTGTGGGGCCTTGAGCAAACACGCGCTTTCTCCGAGCTCCAGCAGCGTCTCCAGTCTGAGCCCTTACTTGGACACTACGACGAATATGCCGACACTGAACTACACACAGACGCCAGTAACATCGGCCTTGGTGCAGTCCTCGTCCAGTGGCAAGGCGGCGTCGAATGCCCTATTGCTTATGCGAGTCGGATTTTATCACCTGCGGAGGCGAATTGCACAACAACTGAAAAGGAGTGCCTAGCTGTTGTCTGGCCAATAGCTAAAATCAGACCGTACCTGTATGGTCGCCCGTTCAGAGTTGTTACCGATCATCATGTGCTCTGCTGGTTGGCGAACCTTAAAGGCCCTTTCGGACGTCTGGCCAGGTGGAGCTTACGTCTCCAGGAGCTCGATTTGACAGTCGTGTACAAGTCTGGCCGGAAGCATACTAACGCGGACTGCCTTTCCCGAGCTCCTCTTAAGACAGCTTCAAGTGATCACGATCTCGACGGCCGTTTTCTCTGCGCCGTTAGTGTATCCGACTTGGCTGAACAGCAGAAGAACGATTCCGAGCTTCGACAATTCATCGAATATCTCGAAGGCCGTACGCCGCATCCACCAGCAGCATTCGCCCGCTCGTCATCATCGTTCTGCGTCCACAGAAATATCCTCTATAAAAGAAACTTCGACCCTTACGCGACTGAGTACCTGCTCGTTGTCCCGCCAGCGTTACGAGCCGATGTCTTGTCCGCCTGTCACGATTAGCCTTCCTCAGGCCACTTGGGATTCACACGTACCTTGGCCCAGATTCGCCAACACTACTACTGGCCTAAGCTCAGTCGAGACGTGAAGCATTACGTGAAGACGTGTCACGAGTGCCAGCGCCGTAAAGCACCACATCGGCGCCCAGCCGGCTTTTTGAAGCCCGTCGCTCCTCCGACAAAACCGTTCCAACAAATTGGCATGGATCTACTCAGACCTTTTCCCAAGTCTCGTGACGGTAACCGCTAGATTGTAGTCGCTACTGATTACATGACGCGCTACTGCGAAACGAAGGCATTACAACGTGGCACCGCCATTGAGACTGCCCACTTTTTTTATGAAAAACATTGTCCTCCGACATGAAGCACCAGCAGTTGTCATAACTGATCGTGACACAGCTTTTACCGCCCGGATGATACAAGGCGTCATGCAGCTTAGCGGCACAGTACATCGAAAAACTACTGCATACCACCCACAAAGCAACGGCCTTACAGAGCGACTAAACAAGACGATCGCCGACATGCTATCCATGTACGTTGACCAAGACCACAAAAACAGGGATGACATCCTCCCTTACGTCACGTTCGCTTACAACACAAACAACTGGATTCACACCATTCCGGTTGTTTCACGGCAGGGACGTCACTGCAATGCTGGATGCCATGCTTCTACCAGACAGACATCAGATTAGTGTCAAGACAAACGAATTTATCAGACTTGAAGAAGCGGCTCGTAAGCTTGCAGTCGAACGAATCCATAAGCAACAATGCATCGACTCGCTGCGGTACAACGCTCGCCATCGCGATGTCTCTTACCAACCCGGAGAACAAGTATGGTTGTGGACTCCCATTCAACAACGGGGCCGGTCCGAAAAGTTGTTACGCCGCTTTTTTGGTTCCTATAGAGTTCTCCGTCGTCTCAGCGAAGTGAACTACGAGGTTCTTGACGAGGACATGGCTCGTCAATCCCGCCGTTCACAACAGCCACACGTCGTCCATGTTTCGAGGATGAAACCATTTACCAACGCTGACTATTCGTCACACTCCCTTGAGTAAGTAGACTTACAGTGATTGTGAACACCCCCTTGTGTACTGCTTATCGTACGTGTTTTCTTTTCATCTGGCAATTATGTTATGACATCGGGACGATGTCCTTCGGGAAGGGGAGTATTGCCACTAGTACAAGTTCTAAAAGTATTATTTCCACAAATGCTGGCATGCTTGTATGTGCCGCTGTTCACAAGAGGACAAAGATGCGCGTGCAGAGAAAAGCAATAGTCATACTGCCGTTGTTCGAATCAGTTTGACGTCCTTGTGTGCCATTATCTGCAGGTTACATTTACGTTGTAACGTGACAGACGTCCCATATAAATATTTGTGACGTATCGGAAGGTCACATAACTAGACGGCATCATATATCATCTTCGCTTGGTTGAAGTGGATTGATCATGAGGGCAAGTCATTACCAGCTGAGGGGCAGAAAGCTAGCTCTGTCTCAAATGGTAGTGAAAAAAATCATGTTGGGCACAAAGATATTCCAAAGAGAAGTAGCAAACATTAGGTGCATTGAATCGAAAGAAAACGAGGATAACTCTTGCCTTTCAGCTGTCTCAGGGAAATTCATAAGGGGACCGGCAAGTTTTTTTTGAAACAATTGAGAAATAAAAAAAAGACAATCTGATCTTTTCACGTCTGATATGCACAGTGGTAGACATCAATATCAATTACTGATGCATGCAAGTGATCAGGTTGCAAGAGCTTTAAAGATAAATTAAAACGCGAATGCTATAAAACTCGAACGCATATATTGAACCAGTATTTAGGTGCGACTGAGCCCGGTGAAAACAGCGCGCCCCTATGTTCGTGTTTCATTTCACCCCCCCCCCACCTGCACCCCTGAAAGTAGGCGAGAAGCACGATAGCAAATTAACTCACATGAAAACGCGAATTCGCGAGCTTCCTAATGCGAGTGGCCGTTCAGCGCGAGCATCTAGTTGGATGAATGGATGGATGGACGGACGGACGGACGGACGAACGGATGGATGGATGGATGGATGGATGTATGGATTGATGGATGGATGGATGGATGGAAGACTGGTACTTTGCAAGGAAGAGTTTAATTTTCACTCGTGCCTTGTTTTTAGCCACCAATCAGATAACCTCCTTGTAGTTAATTCTACCCTCTTAAAGTCTATTTCACCCTCCCTGTCCCTTAACCCCAGTGCTTTGAAAAACTCTGCGCCATCATACTGAACTATAGGGTGAAGTCCTCGCGGAACATTATAAAGTGTTCGGCAGTTTCCTCCTCCTCTCCACACGCAATGCATACCTTGTCTACCACTTTGCATTTGGCCCGATATGTCGTGGTTTGCAATACTCCTGTCCTGGCCTCAAACAGCAGAGAACTACCCTGAGTATTATCATAGTTCCTTTTCTTGGGAATTTTCTGCCTAAAGGTTTGATAGATCTCTAGTGCGGATTTCTTAATCATGCCAATTCTCCACATACTGGTCTCAGATTCCTTCACCTTCTTTCTAACCGATAATACTTCTTGGTTTAGCCCCCTGCTGTTTTACAAGTATTTACCCGTCAATTTTCTTGTTCGCTTCCTCCATTTTGTATCGACATTCTTTATGTACAAGTAGCTGAAAACCTTCCTAGCCCAACGCTCCTCCTAGTTTACTCGCGCAGCGCCATCATGCAACAGCGGCGAGTGGAGGTGGAGGTGGAGCGCGCGCTCGATGATTGATTGATTGATATGTGGGGTTTAACGTCCCAAAACCACTATATGATTATGAGAGACGCCGTAGTGGAGGGCTCCGGAAATTTAGACCACCTGGGGTTCTTTAACGTGCACCCAAATCTGAGCACACGGGCCTACAACATTTCCGCCTCCATCGGAAATGCAGCCGCCGCAGCCGGGATTCGAACCCGCGCCCTGCTGGTCAGCAGCCGAGTACCTTAGCCACTAGACCACCGCGGCGGGGCGGCGCTCGATGGCCTGAAGAGAGCGTTCGCCCGGGCACTGAAAAAAAAAAGACTAGGTGCTGGTAAGGTTTAACGACCCCAAACCTCCATATGAATATGAGAGACGCGTTAGTGGAGGGCTCCGGAAAGTGTGACCACCTGGGGTTTTTTAACGTGCACCCAAACCTGAGCACACGGGCCTACAAGATTTCCGCCTCCATCGGAAATGCGGCCACCGCAGCCCGGACTCGATCCTGCGACCTGAGGGTCCACAGCAGAGCGAGTACTTAAGCCGCTAGACAACCGTGGCGGGGCATTTCATGGAAAGCTGCTGGCCGTACTAGCCAGTACGGCCGGCAGCTTTACATACATCTGACTGGTTTGTAAGGACACGCAATTTCAAGTTGGTAATTTCGTACGCGTTAATGACCTAACACACTGGCATATTTTTTCAGTGGAATGCATTAGTATTTTATTGACCGCTTTTTTGTTATAGGTATTCATATAACTGCTAGTCTGTACTTGGCATGCCCAAAGCATACTGTCATGTCTCTTGTGAGAGGGCAATACTCATGATTCAATCGCGTACGCACATACGTATTGAACAAGTTATTGTGATACCTCTGTACACGTTGGCAAGTAGCGAGAGCGAGAAACGGCTGTCAGAAAAAAATCGGCACTAACAGCCGGCTATCTACAGCTGCTCCTACAATCTATTTGATATTGTGCGGAGTTGATATTCCTCAAAATTGAGTTGAACTCCTCAAACAACTTTTTGCTCTTGTTAATATGCGCATGTCATTCAACGACCGGCAGTCATTCGTTAGTGTCAAATAAAGATGCAATTGTCATTTGGAAAGGAATATTGCGTCTATATTTACTGTGCGACTTGGAGACATGGAGCTGGATGGCATGTTTGTTGGATAAATAGTTATTTTACAAGCACATAGGCATCTTCTGGCGTGGTGTAGTAAGTAGAGTACTCGGTTGGAGATTAGAATGTGGCGAGTTGAAATCCTCTCGGCAGATTTTTAATGTACTTTTTTTATTTTGAAGGACGAATCTCCTTAAGGTGCGGGTCAGTCGTGCCCAATGTTTGTAGTACGTAGCCACCTCGTTCACGGCTAGGTGATAGTTGTTGGTGGAATGAACCAATGCAGATGTTATTAAACAAATGGCGTCCGTAGAGTTGTATGAAGAGCAAGCAAAATGAAATGTTATAAGACAGTTATAGTTTATCCTTAGCGTGATAACAGAGGTTAAGGGAATGGCGTCACAGTGCAGCAAACGTTCGTTGCGGACAGCTTCTTATAGTTAAGCTGGATAGCATTTACGTGGTTTACGTTTCCCAGCTGAAATGGTGGTGCCATCCATCGGAGGGTTGATAAAGTAACAAAGAGTGAAGAGGAAGAGAAAACGAGAATGTTTATCTGTGTCACCGCGCGAAGCATCGTGAAAAGTTTATTTTAGTAATAATAAAAGTAAATAAACATGAAGCACGCACAAAACGCGGAAACATGTATGTTGCCGATTTGTTTCCATCGATCTTATAGTTATGCCTAGATGTGTTCGAAATGGGAAACTATCTCGAAAATCACGCTAGCTTATCCGTAAAGCTCGGTCAACGAAGCTACCTGAAGGTCAGCGAAGTCATTTTAGACGGTCGTTTCCTGCGATCGAAGAGTATCTTTCAGCAACTACGCGTAAATCACTTCGAAGCGGACGTCCAAAAGTGCCGGCTTGTTTACGTATATCGCTAGGACGGTAACGTCAAATCTGAAAAATAGCGCACGTACTCCAGGCGGTACAGGTAACGTACGTATATGCGCATGCACACTTTGATCCCGCTATCGCTGTAAGCCTCCTATCGCTGTATGCTCGGTTTACCTATACTTATGCTAGGGGGTGTTTTCATTTTAGGCGCGCAGTTCTTTTTGCCGTGGGTCATGCATCCGCGATACATGTAGTAGTAGTAGTAGTAGTAGTAGTAGTAGTAGTAGTAGTAGTAGTAGTAGTAGTAGTAGTGCCCGAAGGGGTGCCTGCGCAAGTAGGCGTTTGGTATGCAGCGACAACACGGATCCGAGCTAACGGGGGGGGGGGGGGGGTTCGGCTTCCGCTCACGCCTAGCCGTGCGTGGCTGAGCCGTGTCCGGGGAAAAGGGGATTCTGGGGGTTGAGCTGACGCTGGGTGCTTAGACTTTTCAGGCCCCTCGGCAGAGGCAACACACCCCTTTGGCCCTGGCTTCACGTAGACGATACCCCTGGGCTGACCCACCCAGGGGAAATCGGCAGTCGCCTTTTCCTATCTTTCTCTCTCCCTACATCTTCGTCTTTATCTCTCAATTTTTATCTATGCTGTCTTCTACTCTCTTCTGTTTACTTCCAAACATCCTGGCGGCTAGGGTTAACCCCATGCAAATAGCCTACCTTGGTCTAGGCGCATTGGGTTATAGTAGCGTTGTACGGCTGGCGTCTGCAGGTTTTAGCATCCGCAAACTTGTAGCGTTCCATCGTTGGGCTCCGTGGTGGGTGGCTGCCAATGCCTCTGAAGAAAATTAAACTGGAATGCATAGAGCTTTACCTCTGCTAAGTTATCGCGCCACCTTAAAGCGCGTACGCACCGAAGACTTAGGCTTTTTCAACCGATCAAATGAAAACATCCCCCAGTTTCATGTTATACATTGTGAGATAAGTGACAAGAGAGCCAGAACTGTATCCCCATTTGTAGTAGCCAGGTGTCTCACAGAAACTCTTGGGGCTGGCTACAATGTTACCAAAATGGCCAGTGGAGACCTCCTCCTTGAAATTCGAGAAAAAGAACAGTTTGCGAAGCTGTAGAACCTTTCAACTGTTGGTGACACTCCGATCACTATAACACCACACAAATAAATGAACACAACTCGTGGAGTGGTATCTGACACTGATTTGCTTGGCCTGACCGAAGCAGAACTTCTGGAGGGTTTGAAGAGTCAGAATGTGACCAATGTACAGAGGATTATCATCAGAAGAGACAACAAGCAAACACCAACAAAACACCTTATACTCATATTCGCCTCCAGTGATCTGCCAGAAACTATTCAAAATGGGTACACGAAGACGTCGATCAGACCATACATACATAACCCACGTCATTGTTTTAAATGACAGAGGTATGGCCACGGCTCACAAAGCTGTCGTGGTCACCAAACTTGTGCACAATGTGGAGTGTCCGGCCACAATTCTGACAACTGCGAAGAACCATCACACTGTGTGAACTGTGGCGGAAATCATGCCGCATACTCATGGTCTTGTTCATTTCGAGGTGTGAACAAATTTTGGAAAAAAAGAAAAAGAAATCATCACATTGAAAATAAAGAAAATATCACATTCAAACAAGCAAGACGAGGAGTGTCGCCATTTTACGGCGCTACATATGCTGATGTGGCGCGTCAGGGGGCAACGCCGCACCAGCCCTCGCCACTCCTTCGGCCAGCGCAGAGCGAGTCGTTGACTGTGGCACCTGCCCCCAAGGCGGCTGTAGTTCAGTCTACTCCGCCTCCTAGCGAATCGAGGCCGGAGGCTCCAGGGTCCTCTGGTCTCAAGGCCTCACCTCACCAGGCGAGGCCTAAAATCCGAACCACCAGCTCGCATGTGCGGTCATCCAGTGCCTCTGAGGAGGCAATAGATACAACGGTACCCTTGGTGCCGAAAGAGCGGCGCGGCTCCTTGGAGCGCGCCAAGAAATATAAAAAACCAATAACGGGGCCGGATGACCATCCTGCCACCTGAATTAACACTTTCACTCCAACACAGGATACTCTCTGTACACACAGCAGCATCTGTTTTTAATATGCTGACCGAACTGTTACAGTGGAATATCCGATGCCTTCTTCGAAACCTCGATGACTAACAAGAACTCCTCCATGAACACAATCCTAGAGTGCTGTGTGCAAGAGACACACCTAAAACGAACAAACACAAACGTTTTACGTAACTACGTAATTTTCCGAAAGGATAGAGATGATGCCATGCCACCATTCGGTGGTGTAGCGGTTATAGTTAGTCAAGGTATAGCATGTACACAACTACCCCTTCAAACTTCCCTCGAGGCGGTGGCTGTCCAAGAATTTATTCTAAACAAACTCGTCACCGTCTGTTCCTTGTACATACCTCCGCACCACCGTCTTGAAAAACTTTAATTCCAGTCTTTAATAGACGAACTACCTGAACCTTATCTCGTCCTTGGAAACCTGAACGCACATAACGGTCTTCTCTTTCACTTGTACCATTACTTCAGTGGAAAATCATAAATCATCCGTACAGAGGTGACCAGTTTCCCGTAGTTTTGAGTACAATAACATTATATGAATGTCCTCGACATGTTCCCGAATGGCTGGTAAACAAAGCCGACTGGGAACAATTTCAAAAGATTACTCACTTAAGTCGGACCGACATATGCGGATTAGGCATAGATGAAGCTGTACAGTACTTCACAGCTTTTCTTACTGACGCAGCAGCCAAGTGCATCCAACAAGCTTCTGGACTTCCTGGCAAGCGACGCGTCCCATGGTGGAACACTGAGTATCGTGATGCGCGATAGGAACAGAACAGAGCATGGAGGTTGCTGCGGAACTCGCCGACAGCGGAAAACCTTGAGAGCATAAAAAAAATAAAATATCCAGGCGGGAGAACGCGTCGGCAGGCCAGAAGAGAAAGCTGGCACAAGTTTTTATCAGGGAAAAAATCATATACACAAGAAGCTAAAGTCTGGAACATGGTTCGTAGGGTAGCAGGAAGACAAGTACACTCACTACCACTCGTAAACACACTGGGTGACAGCCTGGAAGATCAGGCGAACTTCCTCGGTGCATACTATGAGCAGGTGTCTAGCTCGTCACACTATACTGAAGCTTTCTGAAGATACAAAGCAAGGATAGAAAAGCAGAAACTAGAACACAAGTGCACAAATTACGAGGTATACAACCAACCTTTCAACTTAGCTGACCTACAGACATCATCACTAAACTCCTGCAGTAATTCTGCCCCAGGCTTCGACCATGTCACGTATGAGATGTTGAAAAACCTGCCGCTCAAAACGCCAAAAACTTTACTCTCCCAATACAATGCTATCTGGCTTTCTGGCACCATCCTTTTTTCCTGGAAAGAGGCTATTGTTATCCCTATTTTGAAACAGGGCAAGGACCCTTCCTCAGTTGTGAGTTATAGGCCCATTGCACTTACAAGCTGCCATTGTAAACTTTTTTAAAAGATGATACACCGCCGACTTTTACATTTACTCGAAACACCCAATGTGCTCGACCGATTGCAGCGCGGGTTTCGAGAGAGTAGATCCACCACTGACCATCTGGTGCACATTGAGGCAGAGATTCGAGACGCTTTTGTCCACAAACAATACTTCCTCTCTGTGTTTCTCAATAACGAGAAGGCATACAACACAACATGGTGTTTTGGCATATTAAGAGACCTGTCTCAATTAAGTGTGTGCGGTAGAATGCTTTCCATAATCAAAACTTACTTGTCCAATCGGACATTCCGTGTCCGTGTGGGCAGTATTCTTTCCCAAACATTGGTCCAAGAAACGAGAATTCCGCAAAGTGGTGTACTTAGTTGTACACTTTTTATTATCAAATAATTCCTTGCACCTGTCCATCCCCCGCAACGTGTTCTACTGTACATATGTAGATGTCGTCCAGCTTGGCTTTAGGCCATGCAACCTGGCAATGTGTGAGCGGCCGGGTCAGCCAGGTTTAAACAAGGTCTCCAAATGAGCAGCGGAAAATGGATTCCGACTGAACCCACAAAAAGCACGTGTGTCTTGTTCTTCTGTGTGTCTTGTTCTCCGTGCACTCAGAACCCGACATTGAACTGAACGGTCAACGTCTGTCTGTTAATGCGGAGCATAAATTCTTAGGCATAACCTTGGACAATAAGTTGACCTTCGTAACGCACATCAAGTATGTAAAAACAAAATGTTTAAAAGCCATGAATGTTGTAAAAGTGTTGTCACGTACAAAGAGGGATAGTGACAGGCAATGTCTCATGAACCTGTATAGAAGCCTCATTCGCACCCTTTTAGATTATGGGGCCTTTGTTTATCAGTACATGACTGAAAGTGCTTTGAATATGCTGGACTCCGTGCACGATTTGGACATCCGCCTTTCTACGGGTGCTTTTCGCACCAGCCCCGTAGAAAGCCTTTACGTTGAGTCAAATGAGTGGTTGCTTCATCTGCAGAGAACTTACATGTCCTTTGTATATTTCTTTAAGGTGAAAGCCGACAAGAAGCACCCCTCATACTCCACTATTAATGATTTGTCGAGCACCATACTGTTTCAAAAGAGGCCGTTGATGAGGCCACCCTACTCAGTTCGCCTCACGGGTCTATCTGAGGAAACTGGTATCTCATTGGAACACAGTTTATTGGCTCCTGTAGCATACCCGCCACCTTGGCAGTGGCAGACAATAGAGTGCGATGTGTCTTTCCGAGAAATTACCAACACGCGCCTATCGCCCATATCCGAACATACTTCCTGGAACTTTTACACAAATACACACTTCCTGAATTTTTTACAGATGCCTTTAATTCTATCTCCTCTGTGTCCTACGCTCCTGTCTACGGACTCTCTCGGTGTTTTAACGGCTCTGCACACTCTTAAAAAACAAAAAAGCCTTGTCCTCGTCTCACTTTACCCCATTTTAGGCACACTTCACACTCAAACAACATGTTGTAGTGTGCTGGGTGCCAGGGCACCGTGAGATCCAAGGCAACGTGATGGCGGATCAGCTTGCAGCATCCGTCCACGAAAGCACTGCCACTACACCCATATCAATCCCGGCGCTTGTTCTTAAGCCGTTTCTCAAACGAAAGCTCAGGGACTACTGGCAGAGCAAGTGGGATAGACACACACAAAACAAACTACACGTTATTAAGCCACACCTTGGCCATTGGCAGCCAGTATCAAAATCACGTCACACAGAGGTAACACTAACAAGCATCAGGATAGGACACACATACACGACACACTCATATCTTTTGTCTGGTGATGATACAGTATTGTGTGAGAGATGTAGTGAAGCACTAACAGTTCTTCACATTTTAATCAAGTGCAAACAATTAAACACCCTAAGAAAACAACACTTTCCATGAACCTACCGACAACATATACCTATACACCCTGCAATGTTCGTCGGTAGGGAACCACTCTCCACTCATAAATCGGTGCTAGCTTTTTAAAGAGATGTTCGCTTTTACCATGTCATATACCCAGGCATTGCATAGCGCGACTTCTCAAGAGAGGCTGCTGCTGCAGTGACTACATTGAAAAGCACTTGCCTCGCAGCCCTTGGACACAAGGGCGCTGATGAGGCACTTGTGCTAGTGCGAAATGTTTTTACACATGTTTTTAATATCAAAACCTTTTGTCACCAATTTTTACTATCCATATCACGCCACTGTCATGATTTTAATACTTATGTTTTTACCCGCAGTATAGCGAGGAATTTTAAGGCCCCTATACAGCCACGCAACATATCATTGTCCATATCTATTGAAATGGCGCTCTTTGGCCATCATTTGATCCTTGCGCCATAAAGCGCCACACATCATCAGTAGTAGTAGTAGTAGTAGTAGTAGTAGCTGCTTCTCCTTTCGTCCTTGAAATGTCTGCTGAATAACAGTACTTCTATATGATGAATTATTGATGAATAGATGCAAGATGACAGTACATGGAGTGTTCACTTGATGGATGAACGGACGAACGCACAGACGAGCGGACGCATGAACAGTCGCACGGACAAACGGACGGAAGCACGAACGGGCTGACAGACGCTTCGCCCCACTCATCATCATTCTGTCCGTGGATATGGTTTGATTTTTTTTTTGGCGTCGATGCGTTGAATATCATCTTTTTGCGAATACATTTATGTATGGCTAACAGGCACCCTCATGTAAAGCCGCTTCCCGCTGTGTACCCAACGCCTCACAGTAACATGCCGGTCCAGTGTCTCAGCATCCAGCGCGATATTCGGCAAATAAAGCGGCATGGTGATGAACCTTGGTTCCCAGTGGCGTGGAGTTTTGCAATAGCGATATGCCAACTGTCAAAGCAAGTAAATCAACAATTCACTGTTTTCATGCAGTCGAAGATGGCATAAGTGTAAGTATACGGGTCTCGGGCATTCTGCGGTTATTGAAATGCGGCCGCCACAGCCGCGATTCCTTCCCAATCCCGAGCTGTTTAACTGTGTTCGTGTTTCACGAATATACACGCACTAGAACAAAGACAGCTCGGTCTTCATTTCTCAAGGCGAAACGCGTTTTGATTTATGAATGTAGATATCACACTGGAGCTTGGCATATGGTTCCTAAAGCCCCTATACGTTCAGAAATGAGAGCATTCTCTTGATCGGCACCGCTTCCTCCTCTCCCTACCGGAGATTCTCGTCCCTTCGGGTGTATGCGGCGAAGAACCAGTTTTCGCCGCTCGGTGCCATGTTGGATGTGCTAAAGGGCCACTGCGTTGCTTGTTCGCTGCATGCAAAGGGCAGGACGTGTGAGAGCATTTCTCTCAAAAGTCGTTAATGTTTCAAATATTATGATTATCGCGGCTGTTCTCAAGCGCAGCCCGTGTCTGCAACAGTGTGCCTGTCACGTGTGCTTCTTATGAAATGAAACGCTGGCTCTTGCGAAAAAAATAGCTTTGTTTCAATAAATGTGACAATGTGCCAACCTTTTTCTTTGCTTTGAGGTGATACTGTGGCTTTAGTACACAGAACACATCGCTAGAAATGGGCGAGCAGTAATTTGTACACTGATGACACGACTGCGTTTTGCGAACTCTACACCACAGCACCATCTTGGCTGTCCAGCAATTCGAAATAGTTTGCGTGTGCAAGAATGACCTCTACCACCTACATTTTCTGCAAAGACCACACATGTGAAACCTGAAGACAATGGTTGCAAACTGCGCCGCTTAGGACAAACATCTCGGAACGGCGTACTGCGTGCACAAGTCGTTAGACAGGCAGAGGAGATATAGCATGTGAAACGTCGCGGAGTTCTGAGCGAGCACTTTCATGGACATTGTTGACATTGCTGCAGTTATAAAAGATCGAGATAGTTTGTACATATGGGAACTATTCATTCCCAAACGGCGTTGCTTAAAACACCGCAGCAGCGATTTAAATATTTCGTACTGGTTCAATATTCAGCGTGCTCAGTTTACTTATTTAATTCAACCTTCTCTCAATAAACCCAGTTATGTATATCAGCGCCAGATGCACAGGGAAACACTACGTTGCGAAAAGAAGTTTAAACGACGTGAAATTTGCTAAAACTTGTGCATGACTTGCAGCAGCTCTTCTGCCGTAATATTGATAATGAGCGCACCCAGACTTGATAAAAAAGTCAGCTCAGAAGAATCATTATATAAAGCCGTATGCAAGGCATGGCCATGGCTATACAGGAGCGGCTGTAACTAATGCAGCAACGGCGGCGCGCCACTGGCATGGAAGCACAGAGCATGACCTCCGAGATTTCGGGCGCGCGGCGTGGTTCTATCCGGCGATTCCAGTCGCCACGCTTCCCACAAAAATCAGCGAGTATCGCCTCACGCACCTGGCTACCATGAGGGGGCGGGTTTAATGTGGGTTCCTATTGAATATATAAGAACAAGGGTGACAGAAAAATTTCAACAAAGAAGTGCTTTATGCACCACTATAGACAAGGATGAATCAAGTGGTGCAATGGCTCCATTTTCACAACGAGAGTAGGAAAGGGCTGAGAAAAAGGTTCCTAGTAGTACATCAACAGGCCTAGATGGCATTCCAATTATGCTGATAAAGACATTAGGTCCGAAGTCTAAGCAGGCTTTGAGAGAGGCAGAGAGCAAAGTAATAATCGATGGTGAAGTTCCCGATGGATGGAAACTTAGCAGGATGAGCATGATCTACGAAGGAAAGGGGGACAAAGCTGACATAAACAACTACCGTCCTATAACAGTGACATCAGTGGTCTACAAGCTGGCGATGCAGATTATGAAGGAAAGACTGCAGGCATGGATTGAAGATGAGGGGGTGCTGGGGGAACTGCAGAATGGGTTTCAGAAACACAGGAGGTTGGACAATCTGTTTTCACTGACGCAGTGCATCGAAATAGCAGAAAAGGAACACAAGACCCTGTGGCTATCATTTTTGGATATCTAGGGAGCGTACGATAGCGTGGTTCAAGAGGAATCGTGGGGAATACTGGACACACTAGGCGTGGAACATGTAGTCACTAATCTTTTAAAGGATATCTATAAAGGTAACAAGGTAGTTATGAAGTGGGAAAAACAGGTATGCACACGCACGAAAAACAGGTATGCACGCAAGCACGCACGCACACACACACACACACACACACACACACACACACACACACACACACACACACACACACACACACACACACACACACGCACACACGCACGCACGCACGCACGCACGCCACACGCACACATCCTCACCCTTCCAGTTCAATTAATCCCATATAAGAGTACAAAACATGTAACAGCTTGCAACTGTAGGAAAAAAAAAACAAAAAAGAGCAACAAGAATAAAAACTCCCCGAAATAAGTCCGGAGTCCTAATACGGTAATTACAACTTACGAAGTACCACTAATTAAAACAGTAAAAATGACGAAATACAGAAAATAATAGCATTGAGAAAGAATAAAAAGTCACATGAGCATTCAGTTGTTTAGTGCATTCGTCATCATCATCATCATCATCATCAGCCTGACTACGTCCACTGCAGGACAAAGGCCTCTCCCATGTTCCGCCAGTTAACCCGGTCCTGTGCTTGCTGCTGCCAATTTATACCCGCAAACTTCTTAATCTCATCTGCCCACCTAACCTTCTGTCTCCCCCTAACCCACTTCCCTTCTCTGGGAATCCAGTCAGTTACCCTTAATGACCAGCGGTTATCCTGTCTACGCGCTACATGCCCTGCCCATGTCCATTTCTTCTTCTTGATTTCAGCTATGATATCCTTAACCCCCGTTTGTTCCCTAATCCACTCTGCTCTCTTCTTGTCTCTTAAGGTTACACCTACCATTTTTCTTTCCATTGCTCGCTGCGTCGTCCTCAATTTAAGCTGAACCCTCTTTGTAAGTCTCCAGGTTTCTGCTCCGTAGCTAAGTACCGGCAAGATACAGCTGTTATATACCTTCCTCTTGAGGGATAGTGGCAATCTACCTGTCATAATTTGAGAGTGCTTGCTGAATGTGCTCCACCCCATTCTTATTCTTCTAGTTACTTCAATCTCGTGGTTCGGCTCTGCGGTTATTACCTGCCCTAAGTAGACATAGTCTTTTACAACTTCAAGTGCACTATTACCTATCTCGAAGCGCTGCTCCTTGCCGAGGTTGTTGTACATTACTTTCGTTTTCTGGAGATTAATTTCAAGACCCACCTTTCTGCTCTCCTTGTCTAACTCCGTAATCATGAGTTGCAATTCGTCCCCCGAGTTACTCAGCAATGCAATGTCATCGGCGAAGCGCAGGTTACTAAGGTATTCTCCATTGACTCTTATCCCTAACTGTTCCCATTCTAGGCTTCTGAAAACCTCCTGTAAGCTTGCGGTAAATAGCATCAGGGAAATTGTGTCCCCCTGCCTTACACCCTTCTTGATTGGTATTCTGTTACTTTCTTTATGAAGCACTATGATAGCAGTTGATCCCCTGTAGATTTCTTCCAGAATGTTTATATATACTTCATCTACGCCCTGATTCCGCAGTGTTTGCATGACTGCTGATATTTCTACTGAATCAAACGCCTTCTCGTAATCTATGAAGGCTATGTATAGGGGTTGGTTATACTCTGAGCATTTCTCTATTACCTGATTGATAGTATGAATGTGGTCAATTGTTGAGTAGCCTGTTCGAAATCCGGCTTGTTCCTTTGGTTGATTGAATTCTAATGTTTTCTTTACTCTGTTAGCAATTACCTTTGTAAATAGCTTGTATACTACAGAGAGCAAGCTGATTGGCCTGTAATTCTTCAAGTCCTTGTCATCTCTTTTCTTATGTATCAAGATGATGTTAGCGTTCTTCCAAGACTCTGGTACTCTTCCTGTCAAGAGACAACTCGTAAACAGGGTGGCTAGTTTTTCTGACACAATCTGTCCTCCATCTTTCAGCAGATCTGATGTTACCTGATCCTCACCAGCAGCTTTGCCCCTTTGCATGCTCTCCAAGGCTTTTCTGACTTCTTCTATCATTACTGGTGGGGTGTAATCTGGGTTACTGCTAGTTCTTATATCGTGGTTGTTTCGGCTACTGTACAGATCTCTGTAAAACTCCTCCGCTATTTTAACTATCCTATCCATATTGGTAGTTATCTTGCCTTCTTTGTCCCTTAGTGCATACATTCGACTTTTGCCTATCCCAAGTTTCCTCTTCAATGCTTTGACACTTCCTCCGTTTTTCAGAGCGTGTTCAATTCTCTCCATGTTATACCTTCTTACATCGCATACCTTACGTCTATTAATCAACTTCGATAGCTCTGCCAGTTCTATTTTGTCTGTTGTACTTGACACTTTCATGATTTGACGCTTCTTAATTAGGTTCTTCGTTTTCTGGGAAAGCTTGCCAGTGTCCTGTCTAACTACCCTGCCTCCAACTTCCACTGCACACTCCGTAATGATACTCGTCAGATTATCATTCATTGTATCTACGCTAAGGTTGGTTTCCTCACTAAGAGCCGAGTACCTGTTCTGCAGCGACACTCTGAATTCCTGTACTTTCCCTCTCAGTGCTAGCTGATTGATTGGCTTCTTGCGTATCAGTTTCTGTCGTTCCTTCTTCAAGTCTAGGCGAATTCGAGACCGTACCAATCTATGGTCACTGCATCGTACCTTGCCAATCACTTCCACATCCTGCACGATTCCAGGGTGTGCACTCATTATAAAGTCTATTTCGTTCTTATTTTCGCCATTAGGGCTCCTCCATGTCCACTTGCGGTTTCCTCGTTTTCGGTAGAAGGTATTCAAAATCCGTAAATTATTGCGTTCTGCGAATTCTACTAGTAGCTCTCCTCTGGCGTTTCTAGTGCCGATGCCATAATCTCCTACTGCCTGGTCTCCAGCCTGCTTCTTCCCTACCTTTGCATTAAAGTCGCCCATCACTATAGTATACTGTGTTTTTACCTTACTCATTGCCGATTCCACGTCTTCATAGAAGCTTTCAACTGAAGCGTCCTCATGGCTGGATGTAGGCGCGTAAGCCTGTACTACCTTCATTTTGTATCTTTTATTCATTTTAATTACCTACCACCCTTTCATAATGCTATAGTATTCCTCTATGTTGCCAGCTATGTTTCTGTGAATTAGGAACCCCACTCCCAGTTCTCTTCTGTCTGCCAAGCCCCTGTAGCAAAGGACGTGTCCATTCTGTAGCACCGTATAGGCCTCATCTGTCCTCCTAACCTCACTGAGCCCTATTATATCCCATTTAACACCCTCTAGCTCCTCGAATAGTACAGCTAGAATTCCCTCACTAGATAAGGTTCTAGCATTAAACGTTACCAAGTTCAGGGTCCAATGGCGGCCTGTCCGGATCCAGAGATTCTTAGCACCCTCTGCTGCGTTGCAGATCTGACCGCCGCCGTGGTCAGTTGCTTCGCAGCTGCTGGGGACTGAGGGCCGTGAGTTATTTGACGTAAGCATGTGGGAGGTAGTGGCCAGATACTGCACCAGGGTGGCCAATCCTTCTCTGGTGAGTGCATTCGTAGATAGGTAAAAAGCGCACTTTCAAATGAACTTGCAGATTCTACAGAAACAATACTTTTAGGCAGCGAATTCCAATCTTAAATGGTTTTGGGAAAAAAGAGCACTTGAAAAGATTAGTGCGTGTTTGATGAGAAAGTAGATCATGTGCATGTCGAAGGTACGCACGTGCATTCCATTAGTTCTGTTGTGATAAAAAACAAAAACAAAAATTTAAGTCTTGATATTTGTCTGTGCGGCTCTAAGGTTGGAGTTTTATTAGCAATCATTAGAGATGATGGTGAATGTGTTCTTTTATATTTGTTAAATATGAAGCGTACTGCCCACCTCAGTACCATCTCAAGCCTATGCACATCTTTTTTTGTTGAGACGATCCCCATAGTACGCTCGCTTATTCAACTTGAGGCAAAACATAGGTTCTCTAGGCGGGAAGCTTTGCATCACGGGGCGAGTTTTTCAGTTTCTCCCTAAGTAAGCCAAGCTCTCGAGCAGCTGCTCTACAGATGTACTCGATGGGGGAGGACCATGTTAGTTTGTTGGAGATTGTTAATCCCAAATATTTTAACTCCGTGGCTGCTGTGACGGAGTCATTACTAATTTTATACGTATATAAGAAAAGTTGTCTTTTATTGCTTACGCATAGCAGCACAGTTTTCTCGAAATTAAGTGACCTTGACCATGTTGCGCACCATTCATGAATTTTCGGAAGGCTTGTGTTTATGTTTTTGGTGTTTTGGGTGTTTTGTGTTTTTTGTGTTTATTATTTTCGGAAGGCTGGATTGGGTGGATAAGCGTATATCCATGCTTATCCGCCCAATCCTCGAATATGCGAGTGTGGCCTGGTTCCCCTTCACAAACAAACATGTAGCCGCGCTTGAAAGAATACAACGTAAAGCAGTCCGTTTTATCTATAACCGTTATAGGTGTACCGACTCACCTACTGCTCTTTTGATAAGAGCGGATCTGCCCACCCTGGCGAGCCGCGCCAAGATTCATAGCCTGAGTTTTTCGTATCTGGTACTACGCAGTTCTTTAAAAATAAATCCGGCTAATTATGTTAAGGTTAACAGTAAGCGCCAAACATGAAATAAACATTGTCACACACTTGATGAGTATCCCTTCAAGAACAATGTTTTTGGCCACTCTTTTTTTTTCCGCGAGCCATACGCGCTTGTAATGCCCTGCACCCCATTGTGTTGACACAGCTGAAAGTTGATAAATTTGTTAACCGAGCCAGTGAATGTGTGCTGACTTCTATTTAGCCGTGATTTTCTGAATAGATGATGTCGTAAGTTTTAACTGACTGTACAATTACATTTTGTACTTGTTTTTTGCTTGCCCGAGCAATTCATCTGCTGTTTATATTCATGAAGACTCTTTGCCTATCACTACGGCAAATTTTCGCACTATGTTCGAGATATTTGCTTGAAATTTCAAGTGCTTGCAACATGTATTTTTAGTCTGTGTATTGCTTGTTTTTACAATGTACAATGTGACACCACTCCTGTTATAATCCCATTACGGTATTGACAGTGTTCTGAATAAATAAAAAAATAATGAAATTTGGTCATTTTGGCAAGTTTTTTTGAAAATCAAACAATCGTCGGCAAACAGTCTAATATGAACGTCACGGGTCACAGCTGCGATAATATCGTTCACATACATAAAAAAAATTGGCCCCAATGTGTTTCCCTGAGGCACACCTGACGTAACTGGCAAGCGTGTTGATGAGCACCCATTGACATCGACAAACTGAGTACGGGTGGACAAGTACTGCTTAATACAATTTATTATCAAAGATGGTAGACAAAATTTAGGAAGTTTGCTTAGGAACTTACTGTAGGATACACGGTCAAAAGCTTTGCTGAAATCCAAAAATATTAACTCAATCTGACCGGCCAAGTAAGTCGAGGGTTAGAGCGACCTCGTGAACAGTAGTTGTAAGCTGTGTAATTGTTCAAATGTTTTTGGGAAAGCCATGTTGGTGGTCACATACCAGTTTACGTCGTTCAAGGGATTCGGTTATGAAATGTACGACTATATGTTCAAGTATTTTGCAGCTGGATGACATCAGAGATATCGGCATTTTCTTTTTTAAGCGGTCCCCTTTTTGTGAAAAGCCCCTACCCGGGCGACACGCCAATCATCTGAAATGCTAGCTAGCTTTAAACATGAGCGAAAAATCGCAGTGAGAATGTAGGACACAGGCTCGGCATACCGGCGCGAAAAAGCATTCGCAACATTGTCTGGGCCACCTGAAGATCTTTCTTTAAGGCTCAGTAAGAGAGAAAAGACACCGTCAAAATATACATAGTTCTCATCAAAATCTGATGGCCCGAACGACCGGACGCCGCTTTCGCTGGAGAAAATACAGAATGAAAGTATTCATTCAATACGTCAGCTGTACCACGAGGTTACATTATTAGCATATCCGCTTCTTTTATTTTGTCTATTTGTTAACAATTTGAGCTGAGGAAACGCCAAAGCTTTTGAGGATTAGTTTTTATGAAACTTGGAAAAGTAGTCTCAAAACATTTGTTTTTTTGCGCGCGAAAGCGCGCTGTGTAATCTTTCCCGAAGTTGACGCAGTGATTCGTTATTGAAGACCTTCTTTTAGATGCGGAAGCATCTTATACTCGCGCCTTGTAGTGCGCCGTCCGCGCCGTCCGCACCGCTTCTCGAACATTCGACAGCTGACGCGCGCGCATGCGCCGTCGCCCACTCTTCCACTATCTGTGCATCCCTTCCTCCTGTACACACCGCGCGCGCTTCACTCCTCCACCATCTGTGCACCCTTCCTCCTCTACACACCGCGTTCGACATCTACAATTCTCCTGATTCTCCAGTGGACGCGCATGTGGCGTCGCGCTTCGAGAACATTCAACAGCTGACAGTGCATGCGCCGTCGTGCTGTATATATACTCAAGGTCGGCGCTCGCTCGCTCAGTTGCCGCTCGTCAGTTGGTTTGTACGGCGCGTCGACGTCCAAGGTCGCGGTGAAATGAATTCCAACGAATCCACAAACACAATGATCGACGTCCCTTCGACCAGCGCCGCCCTTTCGCATACGTGTGTACGTGTTCACTCATTTAACACCCCCTCCTACAACCACGTTAACCAATTTAGCCATCGACCCAAGTAAGTCGCAATTTAACACCCCATTTCGCAACCACGTTAACCAATTTAGCCATCGACCCAAGTAAGTCGCACTTTAACACCCCGTTAACCAATTATATGCTCCGCATCCTCCTCAGTGTTCCCCCGAGGGAAGCTGCGGGCAATTTTTTTTCTTTACTCGTTTAATCTTACGCTTCAAATGAATAATTTTTCTGTCAACCCAGGGGTTGTGGTGATTTGATTTAATACGCTTCGTGCAAACAAAATTTTCAATGTACTTTTCAACAATTGCTTTAAACTCTTTCCACAACGTTACAGCATCATGGTCTCGCAAGTTACATGCAAGTTTTCACAGTTCATCGAGAATCACGTCATCATTCGCGTCATTAAAGTTTTTAATGGTTTTGCCTTTCGGCCTAGTCTTCACGCAGGTATTTATGGTGCAGGAAAGGAGAACTAACTTATGGTCCGATATACGATCCTCTACACGAACGAAATGATCGGCAATACTTCTGCTGACAAATATAAGATTGAGAATTGCGCCACCCCCTTCAGATTATTGGGTAGTTTCATGAACAACTTTCCTTTTTTTCTCGTTTCTCTCTCTCTCTCTCTCTTTCATGAACAACTTGAAGTAAGTCACTTGCTAGCATTACATCTTGTAGCGCATAATCAAGCAAGTGAAATGTAGTGGTGCAAGCGATTGCAGATTAAAATTCCCAGCCATAATTACTGTAACGCTAACGTTCGTGGACACGCAATCTGATAAGGACACCAAGAACTCAGGGGGCGAAGACGGACGTCTGTAGACCACACACAGTGTAACTGCATGTCACCAGCAGCTTATCTTTGAAAAAGACTTCTATGGTTTTCCAACTGTGGTAGTAATGTAGCCGATAGTTTGTTTTTTAAGATAATGATGACGCCGCTTCTTCGTGGCGTACAATCTCGACGGAACATATTGTCGCGGGATGAGAGTAGGCATAGGGTTGGCATATATTTACAGATTGTACACGGAGTACACAGTGTCCTTGAACCAAGATGGCGGAGTGGCAACAACACGAGATTTTGTTCAATCGTCATGTTCGTCGCCTTTATGGTCCATTCCTTGATGTTAATGATGGCTTGTATCATATAGCAGCCGCCGTTAAAAGTGCCGTCTCGGTGCTTAAGAAAGCGTGCGATCCTGCGCAGAGAAGTACGGCTTAAGGTGGGAGACGTGTACAATATCAGTCGACGGCAGAGATGATGAGTATGAAGTGTCCAAGAAGGCGATCTCATAGGTGACCTCGGTCAGTTGGCGCAAGACTTTGTAAGGCCCGTCGTAGCGAACGAGAAAGTTAACTTCGAGGACAGACCAACGTGACGGGAGGGAGTCCAGAGCAAGGCTAGCGATCCTGGGGAGTAAGAGACAGCTCTGTGACGGCTGTCGTAGCGATCATTTCGTGAGAGCTGCGAGGCAGAAAGGCGATCCCGGGCAATCTGGCAGGCTGCTTGAGCCTGAGTAGTTGCATCACGAGCGTACTCGGCAGGAATGTTAGTATGCGACGGCAGAAGAGTGTCAAAAGGCAAAGTGGGGTGATGGCCGTACAAGAGATAGAAGGGAGAAAATCCAGCGGTGTCGTGGTGTGACGAGTTGTAGGCAAATGTCACGTAAGACAAAGCGCCATCCCAATCACGATGATCTGTGGAGACATACATGGATATCATTGTCTTCAGTGGGCGATTGAGGCGCTCTGTGAGTCCATTTGTTGGCGGGTGGTAGGCAGTGGTGAGTTTGTGACGTGTGGAACACGAGCGAAGAATGTTGTCTGCGACCTTGAAGAGAAATGAACGACCGCGGTCGGTCAGCAGTTGACGCGGCGCTCCATGGTGAAGAATAACGTCATGAAGGAGAAAGTCCGCGACATCAGTCGTGCAGCTTGTTGGTAGCGCTCGCGTGATGGCAAACCGTCTCGCGTAGTCTGCAGCCACCACTACCCACTTATTCCCACTCAAAGACGTTCGAAATGGTCCAATAAGATGGAGGCCGACGCGGTATAACGGGTCTGTTGGAATGTCGATACGCTGAAGTGGGCCAGATGGTGTCAATGATGGACGCTGTCGGTGCTAGCAGGACTCACAAGATGCAACGTATCGGCGCACCAAACGGTAAAGGCCGGGCCAGAAACATCGACACCGTACGTGGTGATACGTGAGGGCTGCTCCGAGATGTCCGGCAGTTGAGGCATCATGAAGTTGTTCGAGCACAGTGGAACGGGGCGTTGTTGGAACTACCAGAAGTAGTTCTGGGCATTCGGTGCTTGTCTTGCGCCGATAGAGAACTTTGTTATGAAGCTTGAACAGGCGAGGGGAAGGATCCGAGGTGTCAGAAGCTAGACTGCGTATGATGGACCGCAAATTGGCATCACTGAGTTGTTCCCTACGTATGTCCCAGAAATCAGAAATGGCGAAGACACAGACATCAGAATAGTGCGCTGACAGGTCAGGGGGATCGATGGAATGGCGAAATAGGCAGTCGGCATCCTGGTGCATTCGGCCAGACCCGTAGGTCGTGTCAAAGCTATATTCCTGTAGCTTTAAAGCCCAACGACCCAGGCGTCCAGAAGGATCTTTGAGGAAGCACAACCAGCACAGGGCGTGATGATCCGTGATGACCGAAGAGTGGTGGCCGAGCAAGTATGGTCGGAATTTTCCAACTGCCCAAATAAGAGCCAGGCACCCACGCTCAGTGATGGAGAACTTGCACTCAGATGGGGAGAGGAGCCGACTTGTGTAGGCGATTACACGATTTTGGCCCTGTTGACGCTAGGCGAGGACAGCGCCAATACCGTGTCCGCTGGCCTCGGCGCGAACTTCAATGGGCGCTGAAGGAATGAATTGATCCGAGATTGGTGGGAAAGTGAGCGACGCAGTAAGTCGGCGAAACGAAGTGGCTTGCTGGGAACCCTAAGAAAACGGCATATCCTTCTTCAGTAGCTGTGTCAAGGGATGGGCAATGCAGACAAGAGTTAGACGAGATTCCGGAAATAGGAACAGAGGCTGACAAAGCTCCGTACATCTTTCGTGGAACGTGGTGTGGGGAAACCTTTGACGACACAAATTTTGTCGGGATCGGGTTGCACGCCTTTATAACTGAGAAGATGGCCTAGCACAGTGGTTCTTTGGCGGCCGAAACGGTATTTAGAGGAGTTGAGCTGGAGGCCTGCTCTTCTGAAAACTTCCAGAATAGCTGTCAGACGGCTAAGGTGACTTTCGAATGATGGCGAGAATATAATGACGTCATCGAGATAACAGAGCCACGTTGACCATTTGTAACCCAATAGCAGGGAGTCCATCTTTCTCTCAATTGTAGCGGGAGCAATGCATAATCCAAAGGGCATTACCTTCAACTGGAAAAGTTCATCCGGTGTAACAAATGCAGTATTTTCACAGTCTAATTCATCGACGGAAATATGCCAGTATCCTGAACGCAGGTCAATAGAGAAGAAGTAGGCAGACCCGTGCTGGCAGTCGAGGGCATCGTCAATCCGTGGCAGTGGGTAGACGTCCTTGCGCGTGAGCTTGCTTAAGTGATGGTAGTCTTCGACGCAGAAGCGCCTGCTGCCGTCCTTCTTTTTTATTAGAACGACTGGTGAGGCCCATGGACTGCAAAATAGTTCAATGACGTCTTTTGTGAGCATTTTATCAACTTCACGCTGGATTACTTGCCGCTCTGCATGTGACATGCGCTAAGGACGTCGTCGGATTGGGCTGGCGTCTCCAGTGTTGATCCTGTGAGTAACAACTGACGTCAGACCTGAAGGTCTGCCGCCAAAGTCGAAGACGTCCCCGAAGGATGCCAATATATGCCGGAGATCGGCTGCCTGCGCTGTAACGAGGTCTGGCGCGATCATCATGTCATTGTCGGCATCAGTGGAGCTCAGTGAATTGATTGATTTGATTGATTTGTGGGTTTAACGTCCCAAAACCACCATATGATTATGAGAGACGCCGTAGTGGAGGGCTCCGGAAATTTTGACCATCTGGAGTTCTTTAACGTGCACCCAAATCTGAGCACACGGGCCTACGACATTTCCGCCTCCATCGGAAGTGCAGCCGCCGCAGCGGGGATTTGAACCCGCGACCTGCGGGCCAGCAGCCGAGTAGCTTAGCCACTAGACCACCGCGGCGGGGCGTGGAGCTCAGTGAAGAAAATGCAGTAGCGGGAAAAGGAGTGTCTGCAATGAATGCAGAAACAGAATGTTCACTGATGAAAGAGACGTTGGCTAGAGTCATGCCATCTGGAAGAACTTGAGCGCGCCAACTTAAGTTTAGTATCGGTAGCGACGCCACTTTATTCGTAGTCGTTAACAGAGTATGAGGAAGGGCAACATTTCTGCCCAATAACACGTCCAAAATTGGTGCCAGCACATAATCGCCGTCGGATACCGGAGGAAAACACCTCATGATTACATAGGTAACAGCTTCGGACGCAAGGCCAACGTACTCGACAGAACACAAACGTGGTTGTCGTGTAGTTGGAGTGTCAAATCAATAAGGTAGGTCAAGCTGAAGGAAGCCTACTCCACAGTCAATTAAGGCAGAATGCATGGCAAGAAAGTCCATGCCTCGGATGTGTTCATGAAAGCCCTTCTCGAGCACGGCAAAAAGCACAGTTGTGGAGCGGTCAGCAACACTAACACATGCGGAGCACATTCCAAGCACAGAAAAAGTTCCGCCATCGGTGACTTGGATGAGCGGCACTGTGGGCGGTGTTAAAACCTTATGAGGCGGCGGCGAAGCTCCGAGTCCATCACCGAAATGGGGGACCTTGTGTCTACAAGGGCAACAAAAAGTGCATTGTCTACTTTAACGTCTATGTGGTTGCGTCGTGTCGGCATAGTCAGATGATTTGGCTGGAGAATCGTCGATGCAGGATCACTTCTGGGAGCTGCATCGGCGAAATTGAAGTGAGCGCGATGATGGGCGACAAGACTGCGCTGAGCAGGACTGGTGGCCGGGAGGGGATAATGACGGACAATGCACCTTCGACGAACCGTTACCACTGGCTGGCCGAGGCAACTCGTGGCGAGTTCAGAAGTGGCCATGATCTGCCTCTGCACGACGGTTGTAGCCTTAGGAAGGCTGACGCCAATACCACCAGCTATTGCATTAGCGGGTCACGTGACCAATACGGTGGCAGTTAAAGCTAATGGGCTGGTCATCAGCAGTCCTCCACTCAGTGTGATTGCGAAAGCGCGCTGGGAGCCTCTGGCCTTAGGCGCAGGAAACTGGCGGATGACGGTCAATCGGTCGGGAGGAGGCGGTGGTGCACACATACTCTAGGCCAACGTTCGAAGGCTCTTGGCGAACGATGGCATGCGCTAAAGACACCATTTGGTAGCTGGACTCACAGGCACAAGAGAAAGTCAAAGCGGGAGACATAGCTTCAAGTCAGCGGTGCCTGTGGTACAGGGATGTCTTTCTACGACCATGTTGCTGTGGTGTTGGGAAGTCGAGTGAACTGATGGGAAATAAGTCGGCATTTGGCGGCCTCAAATTGCTGGCACTCTCGGATAATGGTATCTACTTTGCCACAGTCATTGCTAATTGGCAAATTAATGCATCATCAGCAATGCTTTTTAATATGTGCGCTACCTTCTCTGACTCCTCCATGCCGTCGTCTGCTTTGCGGCAAAAGGCGAGCACGTCCTGCATGTAAGACAGGAACGACTCCGATGACGTTTGAGCACGACATGCAAGCTCCTTGGCCGCTGTCTTCCTGCCAGTCAATTTGCAGAACAGTGCATGCATCTTTTCTTTGCACGCATCCCAGCTGCCAATTTCCGCTTCGTGGTTCTCAAACCACACTTTTTCTGTCCCATTCAGGTGAAATAGGATGTTCACCAGCATGAGCATTTCGTCCCAGCAATAATTTCTGCTTGTTCGCTCGTGCAGCAATAACCATTCAATGTCGACGTTGTCGGTCCCACAGAACGTGCCAGGGTCTTTCAGCAGGGGCAGAATAACTGTCGCCGTTGCGCTGGCCGCTGCGGGAGCTGAAGCCGAACCCTCTTGTGCCATCGTGGAAGAAACTAAGCATCAGCCGCTGCGTAGCTCCGTTATACCGTCTTGTTACACCAGACCTCCACCAAAATGTCACGTGGTGAGAGTAGGCAGAGGGTAGAAATATATTTACAGATTGTACGCGAGTACACCATGTCCTTGAACCAAGATGGCGGAGTGGCAACAAAACGAGCTTTTGTTCAATCGTCATCTTCGTCGCCTTTATGGTCCATTCCTTGATGTTAATGATGACTTGCATCATTATAGTGCGAATTGTCAATCATTTCCTTGTCTGGCGCGCCATCATGCAACCATGTTTCCGTTGTTATCATAATATGGAGATCGTGGTAAAGAAGGCACTCGAGTTCACTTGTTTTGTTCATGCTGCTACGAACATTCCCATTAATTATTCTAAGATATATCCGTCCCGCGCTTGCATGGTTTCATAAGGCATTTGATGTGTTGAGTTCCACTGATTGACGTGTGGAGTTCCACGGCTGAGTTCCACGGAGTTACTCCTTGCCTCTGCGCTATCGCGCGTTAATGCTCTCAAAACTGCTTGATCGCTTCTGTCTTCATCCCACATATAAAGCACGTCATATATATTTAGTTGGTCATGAATAAGTGTCACCTTTTTGCCGTTTAACCAATCTTTTTTTCCACACTGTCACAGAAGCAGTCGCTTATGTCGTGTCGAAGAACTGTAATACTTACTAATATATAAATTAGTGCCTTTCAGCTTTTGTGCATTCCGTATTTCGGTCTCTTTTTCTATGAATTCTTTGAAATACACAGTGACTGGCCCATTTTGGCGACCCTTACCGAGAGCGTGAATTCGCACCACCAATTTGCGATTTTGCCCCTGTTTTCTGCCCAAAAGATCTTAAATCCCCTTGTCTCTTAACATTAGTTCATTCTCTCTGCTTTCTTCATGGATGCCATAAATTACAAAAACAAAAGCTGCATTCGAAGGTCTATCTCAGGTAAATAGCTCATTAGGGCAAAACAGTCTTTTTCTTTTATTCATAGGCAACTTATCACCAGGTAATTTCAAAGTAGATGCGGGGGCGCGCATGCCAATGCTTTTGCTGGTCCACTTCGAAGTTTCAGCTGTGGAAACTTTTCTGGACGCTCAGTTTTGGTGAGAATGTCTGTGCGTACTTTAAAAAATATTTGGACAATAATAGAAACCATGTGGTGATATCAGGGAAAGCACACTTGTGCGGAAATACCGCGAAGGGTGCTTTCTTGCACCTCTTCCACATTTACCTTTTTTCGCAATAATGCCCCTTTATTGTTCCGAAAGTAACTCTCAGCAATTTTTATGACCTCTACACTCCCTTTGATGGAGTAGTCAGTGCTTGGTGGTAGTCAGAAGAATTTTTCAGTTGTATCAGCTTCGACGGTGGACTACTTTCCTCTAAAACAATGCGACAATTTTCACACTGCGTTCGCTTAATCACACGTGAAACTACGTAGCCCGTCAGATACACCATGGACTCTTATACATGGGCATTTAAATCTAGGAGATCCTCGGGGCTTTTACCATTGTTTATAATTACTTCTGTTTAATTTGAGGTGGGAAAGTTCACCAACATACAGCCTTCCTCCTCAGCATAGCTGCCATGCTTTCTGGGTTTAAGGAATTGCGCTAGTGTGGCACTCCTCAAGCAGCATTTAAAATCATAGAGTCTTAGTACAGGGTTTTTCGCATGCAGGGTGGAAAAACAAAATTTCGAGGCCGCCCTGGCTTAACCTGCTCAAAAGAATGTACTGAAAGTTGCACTTGTTTAGAAGTAAATCTTGTACTTCTAGAGCTGTTTTGGTCGCTAGAATGATACCTCTCTGCAAAGGCTTCCAAACTCCTTTGTTTTCAGTGCCAATATAAAGGTTAGAGAATAATTCGGCTGTAGCATTAAAAAATGCAACACTTACCCGATGAACTTCTTTAACCGCATGGCTTAAAGCGAGGTTAGTAGTTCGAGACGTCATGTGGCGAAACCACTTTAGTATGGTTTCAACGAACCATGCAGTACCAACGCACCCCATGCAGAACCAACGACCCATGCAGTCCATGCGTTTACGCAAATTGTTTCTTCTTCTCCAGTAGACGCAAATCAGAACCTGTGTCATTATAAAAAAGATGAAAGGCTGGTCCTACTTTATTTTGTCGTAATGATTTGGATCAAGATTGGATTCGTTCAATGCGGAGCAAGCTTCATGTCGTCCTTCTCGTCGTGCCTCACAAGAGCCTTTATGAAGTCGATGTTCACGCAGTTCGTTGGAAAATCATGCTTATTTGTTAGTTCCTCCTGAAGGTAGATCAGTTGACCTTCAACCAAATATTTTCTTAAATTTTTCAGTAAGTGAGGTACATCGGCCATAAACCAAAGCTTTTTTTTTTTGTGGGTCGCAGGGGTGAGGACAACCGGTTCGCGGCCTCCGGTGTTTTCCTACGGTAATGCCAAAGAGCTTCCCAATTGCTTGATTTGCGCTGCCCATGTCAGAAACAACGACGTGGATACTGAGACCGATGGACTCACACGTCGTAATCAGGTCAACTACTTGAGCTTTGAGGCTCACCGAATGAATAGAATTGCCAGTGAGATGATAGCCAATCGTTTGCTTCCATCTCGTAGTTAGACCTCCGTTCATGAACACTGAACTGTGTGTTGCTAAGCAGTCATCCGGTAGTTAACCATCAGATAAAGTGTGGCGGAGCTCGATACATTGCAACATTTATGATCATATACGAAACCAGACTTTATTTACATCTCGTCTAGCATTAAAAACGCATGACGTTCCTCTAGCTTCAGTAGGCTGACCTGCAGAATGCAAATCTATGTTACTGACCCAACGTTAACTCACAACAGTGTCAATGAAGAAGAGACAGAGTACATTAAAAACGTACAGATTTGACCATTCAATCGTGAGGCTAGCAGAGCAAATAATAATAATAATAATAATAATAATAATAATAATAATAATAATAATAATAATAATAATAATAATAATAATAATAATAATAATAATAACTTTTGGAATTGAATGTCCCGAAACAACATATGATTATGAGGCACGCCGTAGTGAAGGGCTCAAGAAATTTCTGCCAGCTAGGCTACTTTAACGGGCACTGAAAACTATATACGGTATGTAGGTCTGACAAGACAAAACATGCGTATATGTTAATATCTACGAATACCCACCACGGTGGTCTAGTAGTTATGGTGCTCCACTTTTCTCCCGCAGGTCATGCGATGAAATCTCAGTAGCGGCGGCCGCATTGTCGATGGAGGCAGAACTGTCCGTGGCTCGTGTACGTAAGTTTAAAACACTTCACGTGATTAAAGTTTCCAGAGCTCTCCCCTACGGTGTCTTTCATAATATTGTCATGGTATGGGACGTTAAGTCCAATCATTTATTATTATCTACAAATAGGCTTAAAATGTTAACTTCATACCTTTATCTTTAAAGATTCGATGATATCAGTAAGCAGCCCGGGTTGAAACTTTATATGCTCGATGTGCCTTTGCAGGGTACGTTGTGGGAGCAATGGGTAATCATTATCTTTAAGAAGTTGTAGCCCTGCGTTCAGCATGACAGCTGTAGCCTCAGTGACTTGACGAGAGTCGCAGCTTCCCATCGCATTCCCTGAGTAGATAGCCGCTCCAGTGACGACATCTGATCATTACTAAAAAATTGCTTGATCTTTTTCTTAAGCTGAGCCTTTTCCGCTTCGCTCTTCAAATATCTTTTCATTGCAGCTAGTAATTTTTCTTTCTCTTTTTTTGACCGCGTTCCAATGCAGCTATGCGTTCCAAAAGGGCCTGCTGAGATGCTGAAAAAGAAAGTTTTTAGTGTTTGCAACATTGGTGTTGCGCAATAAATAATTGTGTTCAGGGCTTCTACAGAAGCACTGATTGGTCTTATTCGGCGAAGTAGTCAGCAGTAGAGAATATGTGTGTGCATAAACTGTTTTTCAAAAACGGCCCAAGTATAAATAGCGTGCTAATAGCCGATTGTAATACAGAAACGACCGACTCATACAAGTACAGAATTATTGTATAGTTATTCGCTACTTGGGGCAAAATAAAATAAATAAATATTCATTCTAAACGGAAGCCCCGGTGACGAGTCACGGAATAAATCTGTAGTAGTCGAACAACGCAACACGGATATAAACTATAAAAGACGTGCCACTGGAAGTGTGCATTTTCCTCTGTGATCTTCAAGTGTTACACAAACGAACACTGCAGTTTGCTATTGGTCACAATTACCCATGCACCAAGGCCAAACTCCACAATTAATAATTGTGGCATGAGTGCGCGGCCGTACGCTAAATTAATGTGAAGACAACAACCTACAGGAAGGTTCACTTCGGCTGATGAGGCCCTAGTCCAGTCGCGCTTTTGTGCAAGTCCGTGGCACCAGCCGCTGTTCGAAAGCGTAATATTATAAATACAACAGTATTAAGAAGAAATGATACCACCTACCTTTGTTCTAAACATCTTGGTTCCACAGACCGGGCAGATCGCAGGCGTCCTGAGATGGGTCTAATAGAGAAGTTAGACTAATGGCATGAATGCATGGCCGCACGCCAAATACATGCGTGAAATGAGTCAATTGCTTAAATAAAGGTTCTTTTAGCGAGGTGGCGGGCCCTATTCTAGTCACGCTGCTGTGCAAGTCCGTGGCACTAGGTGCTGTTTGAAGGCGTAGTATGATAAATACTACAGTACTAAGAAGAAATTGTACTGCCTACCATTCTTCAAACCAGGTTCGTTGCACATACCGGCCAGATAGTAGCCTTCCTGACACAGAGCTAATAGAAAAGTTCAATAATTGACAAGGAGCTAATAGAAAAGTTCAATAATTGGCATGAGTGCACGGCCACACGCGAAATGAGTGCGTGAAACGAGACAGTTGCTTACATGAGGGTTCACTTGGCGTGGTAGCGGGTCTCATTTCGGTCGTGCTGTTGTTCTCACGCAAGCAGGGGGCCATGATTGGCCCTACATAAAACATCGTACGGTCTGAGGCAGCATGATAATAACCGCCTATAACGTTTTTGCTTAAACGATCGCACCCGAAACAAGAGTGAGCATCTGCTACTACGTGCTACTGCCAGCCTCAGGCTCACCTCTCGGTCGAGAGGACTTCCTGTGCTTCACGGCAGGCCGGTGTGAAAATATTGTTGGGATTACGTTGGGCTTGTGGTTCTTCTTCCCAAATTGTTATAAAATACGTGGCTCAAATTGGTCCTCAGTGAAGTGTATCTAGAGTGTTTGAGAAATGGTTAATCATCCATGCACGATAAATAATGTTCTTTAAACAATTACAAGTGGCAAATTATTTCCAGTGCTATAGAAACCATTCGTACGAAAATTCACTCCCTCACAACGTCTTAACCATGATAACGTTTTCCGTACGCCAAGAAAAATCAAATAACAATTGAATGAATCATAGCCGACTGCTAGCTTGGTCAAATTACATCGATGCCATGATTTTGGCTCGCATTACATCAATATTGATACACAACAGCCGGCACAGCCTGGCTGCAAGAAAGAGAAAGAGGACGTTGGTAACTGGTTGTTGATGAACTGTCGCCATCTTGTTCGCCGAGCATGGTGCATCGTATTTAATTTATAAATGAGTTACCTGTAACATTATTGGTGGAGGTGGACGACTCCCGTACCTTGATGGAGACGCGCAGCGGTGGCAACACCGGGTACTCTTCGGCTACTTCAACTGCCAGTGCCTCATCCCCAGCGGTCTCTCGATCCGAGTCAACAACCTACGTCATCCTGCCACCCCTGCGGGATCCTGGAACTTTCTCCGCTGACGGTACCATCGACTTTGACTCCTGGCTTCACCGGTATGAGCGAGTCAGTGCTACCCACAGCTGGGATCCCACGCTCATGCTCGCCAATGTTGTGTTCCACCTCGACAGCACGCCGCGGACATGGTTCGAAACCAACGAAGCCAAAATCACAAGCTGGGATTTTTTCAAATCGAAGATCTATGGTCTTTTTGGCGATTCATCTGGTCGTCGGCTCGCTGCCAAGAAGACTATGGCCACTCGCGCCCAGACGTCTAGTGAATCGTACGTCTCATACATTCTTGACGTCTTGGCGCTTTGAAGCAAGGTCGACCAGCGCATGTCAGAAGAAAAAGTTAATCACGTCCTCAAAGGAATTGCTGACGATGCCTTCAACCTGCTGGTTTCTAATAATGTCACGAGCATCGACACGATCCTGACAGAATGCCGCCGTCTAGAACAGGCTAAAGCCCGCCGCGTCACCCACGGCACCAGGCGCCTGCCGAACACAGCTGCTAGCTACTTCCTCTTGTGATGATGCCGTCCGCCTATTTTCCCGATGTGACAACCTCACCCGCATCATTCGTCGTGAGGTCGGGGCAGCCCAACCAGTAGCTACTTCATGTCCAACGCCTGATCCTTCGCCGACCACTATCTCACTGATACAAGCCGTCGTTCGTCAAGAATTATCGAACTTCGGCCACACCCCATTCAACCAATCTACTCTGCCGAGCCTTTTTATCGTCGTCCCTCCGCTCCTTGATTTGGTTCAAACTACTCTCGACAGCGCAATTTGCCCGAATGGTGTACACTGGACGACAAGCCTATATGCTTCAACTGCCGACGTGTCGGTCATATTGCTCGCCACTGCCGCAATCACTGGGCTCCACTGGCACACAATGGGCATCCTACCCAGGCCACTTCTATCCACCAGTCGCCCTCAACATTTTATTTTGCTTCCCCTATGCCGACCACATCCTCTGATTCTGCCGCACCTCTGACGAGACCTCGCTACGCCCGCTCACCATCCCCTGCTCGCCGTCAATCTCGTTCGCCCCCACAACGCCGTCCTGCCTCTGGATGGATGGATGGATGCTATGAGCGTCCCCTTTATAACGGGGTGGTGACAAGTATGCCACCAGGCTCGAAAGAAAAAAAAAAACCTTTTTTCTTTTTTTTATGTTGGCCTAATGCCTCTACTTCGATAAATTCTATCTTAATGGAAAAAAAAGGTAAATTTTCAGCTTAAGTTCTCTGCCATTTACGGCACACTGTCCATATTTTATTTTTCCAATATTTATTTTTGTCCTTTCTCTCTAATTTTCTGCCACCAATACTCTAACCGTCTCTTACTTATTTCAATCGCGGGTGTGTTCAGCTTTCCATTGTTGTCCCTAAAACCCAAGGCTTCCTGTAGGCTCGTGCCCAAACGTACACCTGGGTGGATATCTCCACATTCAATCAGAACATGCTCCGCCGTTTCCTTATCTTTCCCGCAGCATGTGCATTGTTCTTCTTCTTTACTGAATCTTGCTTTATAACTACGCGTTCTAAGGCAACCCGATCTCGCTTCAAACAGTAAAGCGCTTCCCCTTGAATTATCGTAAAATGCCTCCCTCCTTATTTCATTTTTGCCCTTTCGGTAGTTACTCAAAGCCGGTTTTTTCTCCATAGCTGCCATCCAGTAAATCCTCTCCGCCTCCCTGACTTTTCCCTTAACGCTCTTTGTTGACATATGGCTTACAATACCAGCCGTATATTTACTAGTGAGTCTTCTAGTTCTTTTTCTCCACTGTGTGTCCACGCTCTTCCTATACAAATAACGGAACACCTTCTCTGCCCATCTACTCTCCTTCATATTTCTTAGCCTTTCTTCGAACCTTATTTTGCTATGCGCTTCCCTCGCCTCAAAACCTGCCCACCCCATATCGCCATTTACAGCCTCGTTTGTCGTCTTCCCGTGAGCACCCAACGCGAGGCGTCCCACAGTCCTTTGATTTACATCCATTCCCGATTGCACCTCTGCCCTCATGCACACCACTGAGTTCCCAAAAGTAAGCCCTGGAACCATTACACCCTTCCACAGACCTCGAAGCACCTCATACCTATTGTATCCCCACAACGCTCTGTGCTTCATTATTGCCGCATTCCTCTTTCCTTTTGCTGCCGAGGCTTTTTCCTGTACCTCCATGTATCTATCACTCTCATTTACCCATACTCCAAGGTACTTGTATTCACTTACCCTCGGTATTTCTTGGCCTTGTATGGACACCGTCTGATCACAGGGATCATTGAATACCATCAATCCACACTTCGTTACACTGAATCCTAGTCCAAGAGCTTCACCTTCCCTTCCGCATATATTCGCCAGCTGCTGTATATCATCTCGACTGTCCGCAAATAAGACGATATCGTCCGCATAAAATAAACCTGGAAGCTTCTGCTCAATCATCATGCCGCCCTGTTTGTGTGACAGATTAAAACCAATGTTGCTACCTTCTAGCGCTTTTTCCATACTCACCATGTACAGCATGAATAACAGCGGGGACAAAGGACATCCCTGTCTCAGACCCCTGCTAACCTCAACGTTCTCTTTGCTACGCATTCCTTCCCACTCTATGCAAACTGTATTTTCTCGGTATATCTCCCTCAAAAGCTGTATACAGTCGTCGCCCATGCCCATTCCTTTCAATATATCCCACAAAATTTCCTGATTAACGTTGTCGTATGCCCCAGTGATGTCTAGAAAAGCCACGTACAAGGGCCTATTCTCTATTTTAGATATTTCTATACACTGAGTGAGAACAAACAGGTTATCGTCTAACCGCCTGTCGACTCGAAATCCGTTCTGAAGTTCTCCCAAAATATCGTTATGTTCGGCCCATGTTTCTATTTTCATTTTTACTGCTTGCATCGCCAACCTGTATAGTACCGATGTAATGGTTAGTGGTCTATACGAGCGAATCTTGTCCTTTTCTCCCTTGCCTTTATAGATTAAGTTCATTCTACTTTGTCGCCAACTGTCCGGTATTTGTCCGTCCTTTAAGCTTTTTTCTACTGCTTTTAACAATGCTTCTTTAGTGTTATGTCCTAGTTCGTTAATGAGGCTAACGGGAATCCCATCTAAACCCGCGGCAGTGCGCTTTGGAATTTTTCCTTCGGCCTTTTTCCAGTTGAAATTATCAAGTACTAGCTCTTCCTCTGTTGCTTTCTCCGCCACACTTTTACTCACCGGGGAGATCCCCTGGACGCTCTTTTGAAACGAGTCGGCTGTTACCTTTTGGATGTAACCTAGCGCTTCGTACCCTTCCAATTGATTTCCTCCTTCATCTAGAATATGTTGTTGCGTTGTGACAGACTTCCTACCTAGCGCCTTTATGTGGCTCCAAAAAATCCTAGGCGCGGCCTCCTTTTTTTCGTGTATCTCTGTCATCCAGCGTTCACTTTCACCTTTAATTTTTGCCTCTACCAATTTCTGTACAAGGGATTTTTTCTCTAAATATATTTCCCATATTTTTTTGACTTCGCCCTGCGGCCGCTTCTCCTTTTTTGCCTTTCTATGCTCCCGTGATGCTTCGCGTCGCTTCTCGATCGCCTCCCGGATTTCCTTGTTCCACCAACTTTTTGGCTTCCTTTTTCCTTTCCAGCAAACAGTTTTCTTCTCTTTCCCTATCTCCTTCGTCATTAGATGTAACAGCTCACTATACTCCCAGTCCTTGCCTGGTATTTCGCCTACTTCTTCCTCGACTCTTGCGGCTATATTTATTATTTGTTTGTCATTTAAATACGAGCGGCCAGACTTTGATTCCATGCTCATATTTTCAGTTTCGTATCCCATTTGTAATGTTATTCGTTTATGATCACTACCCAAGCTGTTAATGCCTTCCTCGTCTATCCTCATTCCTGTCAGTTTGTGGTAAATTCCTTCAGTCATGAGACAATAATCAATACTTGATTGCTTGTTTCCGACTTCCCATGTGATCTGGCCGTCACATTTAGGCCCCGTGTTAACTATCTCCAGACTATGTTGCTCGCAAAGATCTAGTAATAACTTCCCATTGGTGTCTGAATATCCGTCAAGGTCATGTATGTGGGCATTCATGTCCCCTAGAAGGATGATTTCGGCCCCATTACCAAATTCCTTAATATCCGCACTCATGCAATCCACTATCTCCTGATTCTTTTCTCTGCAGTTATTCCCCGTCCACAAGTAGGCTACCCCTAGCCACGTTTCCTTTTCATCTACTGTGCCCAGAACCCAGAGGTGCTCTGAACACGTCTGTTTCACTCTAACCCATTTGGCTCCGCGGTGAATTAGCATTCCTACACCCCCACCTTTCCTTTCCGATATGGTCCTGTTACACCCTTCCCAAACATAATTTTTAATATGTGGTGGCTCTTCCAAGTCTCTAAGGTGTGTTTCTGTAACCGCATACACGCCTATCTGTTCTTTGTTTAACTGCTCCTCAATCTCTAACCATTTTGCCTTCTTTCTGCCACCCTGCATGTTTATGTAACTAATTGCAACACGCGCCTTTTTCCTTTTTCTTTTACCTTTTTTCTGGTTTTTCGCAATTCTACCTGTCAAAGCGTCCTCCTGGTTGTTTTCCCTGTTACGAGCTACCCCGGACTCCGAAGGGCCCGTGAGCCCCCCAAAAAAGCTACTGCGCGTCCTGCCAGTCGCCAGCCCACCTCGTGTCCAAGCCTCTTATCGAAATGAATCTTGTCTCTTTGGAATCCACCCCACCTGTGCACTTCCCTGTTTAAATCCACTACCTCGAAACCCTTCTCTCGACTAGTTCGCCATATCTCTTTGTTTGCGTCGACAACCGCTCTTTGCAGGTTGACGTTGCGTACTGGTACTTCTGGTACTGTGCATACTACAATTTGCACCTGGGGGGACACGGTGCGCATGTCATCCACCCCTTTCGCCAAGGTCGTCGCTAGTCCTGACGATTCTTTTTTCAGGACGTCATTTAACCCTCCCGCAATTACAACGAGGTTACGATTGTTAGCTTTAGCTGCGAGTTGTTCACCCGCTTGACTCATTACTGTCCCCAGCGTTTGTCCTGGGAACGTCCCTATCGCAACTCTCTTGTCGCCTTTCACCCTTTCTTTGATTGCCGCTGCGCATCGGACTAAATTTGAGTCACCGGCGATGATGACCTGTTCAGACATTCCTTCTGAAACCTGCACCTGGCTGCTGACTAGGTGACTAGCGTGAGTCACGGCTGCTGGTTTGCTCCCTCCCTCCCTCAAAACTACTTCCCGGTAGCTGGGCCCTGTGGCCAATGTATCTGCCTTTGTCATGCCTGTTTCCTTCATCTCTCCCGCACGGGGGGCCGTCGCCATAATGCTTCCGCCGTCACCTGCGTCTTCGTTCCCTTTCACGACCTTCGATAGGCCCTTCTCGGCTGCCCGGAGCCTTTCTTCCATGGCTGACGTTTTCTCTCGCTCCTTCGCCAATGCATTCTCCAGCTCTGCGATTTTCTCCATGAGCCCACTCTGGACCGCCATCATATTTTTCATTTTCTCCTGGAACTCGCACTGTCTACACTTGGCGTCATCTTCTGCTTTCTCCTCCGCACTAATTTCCACCTTCCACCCTACCCCGCACTCTGAACACTTTACGGTCTTTTTGACCATGGCTAGCTCAGTTTACCGATGCCCACGTGTTAGCTCTCCGACCTATTCGCAGCGCCCCCGACCGGTAAACTAGGCAGTGCAGCTTCTGGAGGTGAAGCTGCATTAACGACGACTTCTACAAGAAATCCTCGTGTAACATTACCGACCACCCGGAATCTCTTGAACGTTACTTTGGACAATGTACCTGTGCGCGCGTTGATCGATACCGGCGCGCATGTGTCCATAATGGGGGCTGCTTTTCGTCGCCGCCAAAAGAAAGTTATCACACCCACCTTGAACCGAGCCGTTCGAGTCGCCGACGGGGGAACTGCCGCGATTATTGGCATGTGCTCTGCCCGTGTGACTATCGCCGATAGAAGCACTGCTGTTCTGTTCACCGTTATAGAAAATTGCCCACATGAAGTAATTCTAGGCATGCACTTTCTAACCGCTCACTCGGCCCTTATAGATTGTTCAGCCGGCTGTTTCGACCCTGAAATGCCTCTACTTTCTGATCTGACCAACCCATCCCTAAGTCGCCTTTGCTGCATTGATTTCGCACGCCTTCCGCCTAACTGTGTCACACATATCGGCCTCTTCTCTACACCACCTGTACCTGACGGCGATTACATGGTGGCACCAATTCTTGCCGTGATGCTTACGCATGGCGTCGCTGTTCCGCACACCATTTTAACAATCATTATAACCGCACATGCCTTCCTACTGTCAATTATGCCCTCACTGCCCAAATTCTTCCACAAGGTATCTCCCTGGCCGAAATTACTGCTCTACAAGACCATACGGTTGAATCCTTCAGAGTGGACGATTGCTGCACCTCAGACCATGAACCAACTTTATCACGTTCATCGGGCGTCGACGTTGACCACATCGTACAATCAGACCTCGCTCCCGATCAAACGGAAGCCCTCTCTCACGTCCTGGAACCTATAGTGACATTTTCGACGTCGCCAGCACGGCCTTAAGCCGAACGAGCGTTGTTACTCATCTCATCAATACTGGTGACGCGAGTCCCATTCACCGACGTCCATACTGTGTTTCCGCGTCCGAGCGTACAGTCCTACAACAGGAAGTCAAAATGATGCTTGCAAAAAGACATAATTGAGCCCTCTTGTAGCGCCTGGGCTTCTCCTGTCGTCATCATCAGAAAGAAAGATGGAACATGACGCTTTTGTGTAGTTTATCGGCATCTCAACAAAATTACGAAGAAAGATGTTTACCCGTTGCCTAACATCGACGATGCCTTAGACTGCCTTTCCCGTGCTACGCATTTTTCCACTACGCATTTTTCCACTTTCAATCTGGCTATTGGCAGATCGCTGTGGACGAGATGGACCGTGAGAAGACCGCATTCGTCACTCCTGACGGGCTTTATCACTTCAAAGTTATGCCCTTTGGTCTTTGTAATGCGCCGGCCACATTCGAAAGAATGATGGACTCATTGCTCCAAGGGTTTAAATGGTCAACCTGCCTATGTTATTTAGACGACGTTATTGTTTTCTCGCCCACATTCGACTCCCATCTGAAGCGTTTATCGGCGATTCTTGAAGTTTTTCGTCGAGCCAGACTTCAACTGAACTCGTCGAAATTCCACTTTGCTCGTCGTCAAATAACCGTACTTGGCCACATCGTCGATGCCGCAGGAGTCCGCCCGGATCCCGAGAAAATTCGCGCCGTCACAGGCTTTCCTGTTTCGAAGTCAAGAAAGGACGTTCGCAGTATTGTGGGCTTGCGCTCCTACTTTCGACGGTTTTTTAAGGACTTCGCCATGATTGCACGCCCACTCACAAACCTCCTGAAAAAGAACAACCCGTTTTTATGGTGCGCTGATCAAGCCTCATCCTTTTCCCAGCTCACGACGCTCCTTACAATACCGCCGATTTTAGCTCATTTCGATCCAGCAGCTCCAACCGAAGTTCGCACTGACGCTGGTGGGCATGACATCGGGGCAATGCTATTGCAACACCAACGCGGACATGACCGATTGATATGTGGGGTTTAACGTCCCAAAACCACTATATGATTATGAGAGACGCCGTAGTGGAGGGCAACGCGGACATGGCCGTATTATAGCATATGCAAGCTGACTGCTATCTACAGCCGAGCGCAACTATTCAATCACGGAGCGTGAGTGTCTCGCTCTTGTGTGGGCAGTCGCCAAGTTTCGCCCATACTTATACGGGCGTCCATTCCGGGTAGTCACTGACCACCACGTGCTCTGCTGGCTGGCCTCACTAAGGATCCCACAGGACACCTCGCTCGCTGGTCCCTATGATTACAAGAATAGACGTTCACCGTATCGTACAAAATAGGGTGGTCACATCAAGATGCGGATTGTTTATCACGCTACCCCGTGGAAGAGGCTGCCCATACTGACACCCTTCCAGAACTTCTGTCTGTGACGCAGCTACTCAACCTTGGCCACGAACAACGCCGGGATGCTTCCTTGCGAACCATCAATGACAAGCTTGAGTAAATGCCTCCGACGCATCTCTTCCAATGTTCCTGGTAAAAGACGGCATCCTGTATCGCCGCAACCTCGATCCATATGGCCAAGACTTGCTCCCCGTCATACCATCATATCTTCGTGCGACTGTTCTCAACCAACTTCTTGACGCTCCTTTAGCGGGCCACTTGGGCGTCTCTCGCACATACGACCGTGTACGTCGTCGTTTCTTTTGGCTTGGTCTTGCCCGCTCTGATCGACGCTACGTCGCCGCTTGTGAGCCCTGCCAGCGCCGCAAAAAGCCATCTTCCCTACGAGCTGGATTCCTTCAGCCGATCGACATTCCCATTGAACCTTTTTTTCGAGTTGGCCTCGACCTGCTTGGCCCATTCCCGATCTCCAGCTCAGGCAACAAATGGATCGCTGTCGCCACTGACTATGCGACACGGTACGCTATCACACGAGCACTTCCGACAAGTTGCGCAACCGATGTGGCGGACTTTCTGGTATATGATATTATTTTAGTACACGGAGCTCCACGCCAACTTCTCACTGACCGGGCCGGAACTTCCTATCAGCTGTCGTTGAAAAAATCCTGCGCTCTTGCTCTGCCAAGCACAAGTTTGCCACTTCGTACCATCCGCAAACGAACGGTCTTACGGAGCGCCTCAACCGCACCATAACCGACATGCTTCCTAAATACGTAGCAGCCGACCCCCAGGACTGGGACGTTCATTTGCCATTTCTGACATTCGCATATAATTCGTCACGTCACGACACTGCCAGCTATTCACCATTCTATCTTCTATATGGCCGAGAACCCGCCCTACCATTTGACACCTTGCTGCCCTCGGTCACTGAGTATGCCGGCGAAGCCATCGCGCGAGCCGACCACGCACGCCAACTCGCCCGCAGCCGCCTGCAGGCCTCACAGGAGCACCAAAGACAGCTCTAGGTTTCCCATCATCGAAACGTGCGCTTTTCACCGGGTTCCCTTGTCCTACTCTGGTCCCCCACTCGGCGTGTAGGGATTTCTGAAAAACTGCTGTCCCGCTACACTGGACCATACCACGTCATTCGCCAGGTGACTGACGTTACATACGAGATCGTTCCAGCTGATTCAACGTCATCATCGTCACCTTCGAGTGACATCGTGCACATAGCCCGACTCAAGCCTTATCACCCTCCTTCTACCGCATCCGAGTTGCTCAAGCACCGAGATGGTGCTTCTACCGCCGGGGGGTTATGATACACAACAGCTGGCACAGCCTGGCTGCAAGAAAGAGAAAGACGACGTTGGTGGCTGGTTGTTGGTGGACTGTCGCCATCTTGTTCGCCGAGCACGGTGCATCGTATTTAATTTATTAAAGAAGTTACCCGTAACAATATCAAGAGTTCTCCGAAAAACTGCGGAAGGGGGTTTTTGAAGCATTTGGTACTAGAACGAGGGTTTTCGGCCTCTGCCTCCAAGTAGATATCAACAGCAAGCGAACACGACCACGTGAACATGCCATACACGTCACCTGTATTCGCTAGAAGATCAAGTATTAATGGTGTCCCATCATGCGTGCGTGGCATCCAAATTAAAACCAAATTGACGAAATACTAAAAAGACTCGATGCTTGATAGCTGGCGCTGACGTGCTAGCTATTACTGTTTTTCATGGACTACATTCGTGTCATTTACGTAAATTAAGCTCCCATCAACGTAATCTGGCATGGTATAACGCGTCTAGGAGCTGCTATCCCAAGTTTTCGTGAAAACAGCCCACGGATCCTGCAAGAATGCTACAACGCAGAAAAAGAAACGAACGAACGAATAGACACGACACATGATTTAGGCGCCGAATTTCTCATTAGGTTTATTTGCAAAACTATAGGCATATTAGTAGTGTCACAAACGTGAATATGTACAAGCCAAATAGGAAAACACAAGCAGTGAGCGGAAAAAAAGTGATCACTAAGGTAAGTCGTCATGCAGTAGACAAGGGTGTAATTAGTATCGGCATCACAATTTTTATCGCGATAACACCCGTTACGGATCAGGCTCGATTCTGATGAGGTGCTGCTATGCGGTCGTTTATAATCGCGATCACACCCGATCGGGATCAAGGTCATCATAATCTGCGCGTCAATCTCGACCAAACAATCCTATCCGTACTGACTGATCTCGGCCAGAAGTACCTATGCGACACTGGTGTAAAAGATAATATACTTTCTTTTTGGTGAATGGAAGACATGCTAATGCAGGCGTGACCAAAGCGATTGCGGCAATGGTCTCCCAGAAAATGACTCACTTTTGCTATCACTACGCTATAGCTTCTTTTTTTTTTTGCGTTGCGCCTGTGTATTTCTTTCCCTTTCTTTAGTGAACAGCATGTATTTCATGATTTTTGTGTGTTCATCCCCCCATAAAACAAAACAAAATAAATGCCCTTATGGAAACGAGCGTCAATTAGTGTCTTGTTTGTTCGTTCATTCATTTGTTTTCTCCAACAAACGTTCTCATAAACAAATCCTAACAGTCACACAAAGCGCGATTGAGAAGCTGTGTAATTCCAGGTAATTGTTTGCAGCGAAAGCAGACTGCAGTTGTGTATTTGTGACGATTGCCGAGGTGCGAGCGAAATGATGAAGTAAGAATATATTTTTATATATTTTTATTTATTCATTAAGTCAACCCCACATATCCCTCAAACATTTATTTAAACATATTGCAGACCAACATTTTGGCCTAGGCAGGAGGGGCATGAGAAACATCAAGTGACTCGTACCAGAAAAAAAAGAAACACGTAACTATACGCTAGCAGAGGTCACATGTCTGTGAAACTGCAACAAAACTACAACTCATTTGAACACTCTAATCACCAAGTAGATAGGTTTCCAGCGATATAGCAAAATTGTCAGCCCAAAAAATCTCATGAGGCAGTGAATTCCAGCCATCAACTGCTCTGGGAAAATAACTGTGTTTGTAAGCATTATTTCGTGCAAATATGTTGGCAGAGGATCGATCAAGTTTTCGGCGGCTATTTCTAGTTGTGCTGGCTGAATGCAACAAGGTACATTCAGGGCAACTTTCACTGCCAAGATTTTGTATAAAAATGTTAAACGAATAAACTTTCTTCTTGTTTCTAACAAAAAAATTCAGCATATTGATGACAACTCCAGTTTCAAGCGTCTCACAAATTGCCAATAAAGAAATCACAGCATATCCCCGATGTGAATGAGGAGGAGTGAAGAAAGCATGCGGACGAATGCACGGAAGGACGCATGCACTCACAGATGGATGGACGGACACGAAATCACGGACGGACTGATGGACGCTTCGTCCCCCCACTCATCATTCACTCCGTAGATATGCTGACACCGTTTTTATTAACATCGAATGCAACGCAACTGGCTACTACGACAACTACGACGACACGGGACATACGACCCACGGCGTAAGGAGCTTCGCCCCAAAAGAACACTTATGTTGATGAGCAAGCCGAAACAAAAAAAAAGTTGAATGCAGCATTTGGCGATGCTTTAATACGAGCAACAAGAAAAGTGCCTTACCTCGCAAAGAATGCTGTTCTTTGTTGGAACGAAGTTTTGTCCGCCGATGTTGTGGTGCCACTGTTGCTTGCGCAAACTTTTGCATTTACCTTGGGGTATCATAAAAACTGCGTAACCTGTTCCACTGTGGTTGTCGCAGTCATAGGCGCAACAGCACGGCATAGCGCCCGCACAATGCACTGACAACAAAGCGTGCTCTACGGTTGTTACGCGGAACGTCGGCATAAAATCGCGCGAGCGAAAAAAAAAACACAAGCGAAGTGCAAGATCCACTCATCTCTAAGGACAACCGTGAAAGAGAGCAATCAATGTGCAGAAAAGGTGTCTTAGACCAGGAAGATGTGAGGGGAGGGGGCGAGAAGGGAAAGAGGAGGTCGAGCGCGCGGCGGCGAGTACAGTGGATAGCGGTAGTTTCTCAAGATGAAGGGGCTTTAGCTGGATGAATGGACGGATGGGTGTATCCGGCTGTGCCCTTTCGATCGGGTGGTGGCTCATGCCACCAAGCCATAAAGCTAAGTACTGTCACCGTGTGTTCAAAAATTGAATTTCACTCGCGCCTCGATTGTAGCCACCAATCAGTTAGCCTCCTCCTGATTATTTCTACCCGTGCAAAGTCTATTTTGCCTTCACTAACTCTAAACCCCAATGCTTTAAAAAATTCGGCGCCATTACCTTCGACTATAGGGCGGAGCCCTTTACAGAACGTTAGCAAATGTTCAGCCGTTTGCTCCTCCTCTCCACACGCACTACATACCGTGTCTGTGCCTTTGTATTTGGCTCGTTACGTCATGGTCCACAGTACTCCCGTTCTAGCCTCGAAGAGCATAGAACTACCTCGAGAATTATCATAGATATTTTTCCTTGCAATTTCCTGCCTACAAGTTCGGTAGGTCTCCAGTGATAATTTCGTAAGCATTCCCATCTTCCACATGTCCCTCTCTTTTTCCTTCACCTTCTTAATCGGTTTCGTTTTGCTTGGTATTATGCTGTTGTATAAATACTTCCTTGACAGTTTTGGAGTTCGCTTCCTCCATTTAGTATCAGCATTCTTCATGTACAATTAGCTGAAGTCTTTCCTAGCTCAACGCTTATCTCTCAGTTTTCTCAATCCCTCCTCAAATTCTATCTTGCTGCTAGCATTCCTGCACTCAAACAGTGCACCATTTGTTGGTTTTCCTCTCTAGTTTTTGCCCTTATTCACAAGTATACAGAACTCAGGAGCGTCATTTGCCTTGCCACTTTCCCTTTTAGCCGTAAATCTTCCTTGCACTCCTGCTCGACCCATTGCCAGTTTCTACTTCTATGAATGAATGCCCGACTACCACACCCTTTTCTGCTGCCTTCTGTTCCATTACAATATTCCTACACGTAGTCCGGATTGTTGGGAGGTTCTTACATGCCACTAAGGTGTGCTTATACAAAACCGTATACCATCGGCCTTTGCTCCCTTAGCAGTCTTCTATCTCTTCCAACTTCAGCCTGTTCCTTCCAACATGCATGTTAATATACCCTGTGTCTGAATTCGCTCGGCCCTTGTGGCTACGTTTATTTCTGCTCTGGACTCTACCTGTCTTAGATATTTCTGCTACTTTGGAAATGTGTCTGCCCATACCACTTGTCAAAGAGTCCCCCTGGTAGTTTTCCTCGTTACTAGATATCCTGCACCCCAAAGGGCCCGCGTGCCCCCCCTCTCCCCCTTTAAAAAAGCCACTGCGCGTCCTGCAAGTCGCCAACCCACCTCATGACCTAGCCGCACTACGAAGTGAATTCTGTCTCGTTGAAAACCACCCCACCTTTACACCTCTCTGTTTATTTCCACCACCTCAAAGCCTTTCTCTCGACTCACCCGTCATATCTTTTTGTTTGCGTTGACAACTGGTCTTTGCAGGTTGCCGTCACGCACCGGTACTTCCGGTATCGTGCATATCGCTACCTGTACCTTAGGAGAAATGGCGCGCATGTAATCGACCCCTTTCGCCAGTGTGGCCACTAGTCCTGCCGTATCTTCATTTAGGACATCGTTTAAACCACCTGAAATTATCACGAGGTTTTGTCTATCAGCGGTAGTTTTGAGTTTTGCGTTCGGTTTCCTCACGGCTGCATCCAGCTTGCATCCTGGGAACGTCCCTGCTGCAACCCTCTTGTCACCTCTTACCCTATACTTGATTGCTTCAGCACATTGATTTAAATTACAGTCCCCGGTGATTATCACGTGCTGTGACTTTTCACAGCACGCACAATGGCGCTGGCAAACATTCTTTCAGCGGCGGGAAAAGGGGCGCGCCTTTAAACCGACAAGGCGTTGAGACTGGTAACAGTGGCAAAGCGTCATTTTGTTTTATTGAAGAAAAAAAGGTGCCACTAGCTCCACTTCGGGAACACTGTCGAAACCAAAGTATATGTAAACTAGTAGCGTAACTTCTAAGAAACCCCACAGGGGCATCTGCGCAAGCAGGCGTTTGGTGTGTAGTGACACCACGAACCCGAGCTAACAGGGCGGTTTCGACTCCCTCCCATGCCTAGCCGTGCGTGGCTTTGTCGTGTCCGGGGAAAAGGGGATCCTGGGGGTTCAGTCAACGCCGGGTGATTAGACCTTTAAGATGGCAGACAGACAAAGCTGACTGGGAGCAGTTTCACAACACTACTCGTTTAAGTTGGGCTGACATATGTAGGTTAAACATAGATGAAGCTGTGCAGTACTTCACAGCTTTTGTTGCTTACGCAGCAGCGAAGTGCATACCGCAAACATCTGGTATGCCTGGCAAGCATCGCGTACCATGGTGGAACACTGAGTGTCAGAATGCGCGATAAGAGCCGAACAGGGCATGGAGGTTGCTTCGGAATACACCGGCAGCAGACAATCTTGAGAGCTTAAAGAAAATATCTCAAGGCAGGAGAACGCATCGGCAGGCCGGAAGAGAAAGCTGGCAGAATTTCTTCCGGGATTAATTCATATACAAAGGAGGCTAAATACTGAAACGTGGTGGGTAGATTAGCAGGAAGAAACGTACACTCACTTTCATTCGTAAACACACATGGTGAAAGCTTGGAAGATCAGGCGAACTTCCTGGGCGAACACTTTGAAAAGGTGTCTAGCTCGTCACACTATACTGATGCTTTCCAAAAATACAAAACAGGAATAAAAAGCAGGAACTAGAATACAGATGAACAAAATACGAGGCATATACACTCAAGGTTTCAGATTAACTTAGCTCAAAACATCACTAAACTCCTGCAGTAATTCTGCCCCTGGTTCCGACAGTGTGCTGTATGAAATGCTGAAAAACCTCCCAATTGAAACGCAAAAAACCTCCTTTGTTTGCACAAAGCTTTTTGGTTTTCTGGCACTATTTGGAAAGAGGCTTTTATTATTCCCATTTTAAAAGAGGGCAAGGACCCTTCTTCAGTTTCGAGGTATAGGCCTATTGCCCTTATAAGTTGTCTTTGTAAACTTTTTGAAAAGGTGATAAACCGCCGACTTTTACATTTACACGAAACAAACAATCTGCTCGACCGATTCCAGTGAGGGTTTCGAGAGAGTAGATCCACTACCGACAATCCAGGGCGTATCGAGGCAGAGATCCGACATGCTTTCGTCTACAAACAATAATTCCTTTCTCTGTTCCTTGATATCGAGAAGGCTTACGACACAACGTGGCATTTCGGCATATTAAGAGACTTGTTTCACCTGGGTGTACGCGGTATATGTTCTCTATAATTGAGACTTACTTGTCCTATCGGATATTCCGTGTCCGTGGGAGAAGTGTTCTCTCCCAAAAATTTGTTCAAAAAGCGGCAGTACCGCAAGGCGGTGTACTTAGTTGTACACTTTTTATTATCAAAATGAATTTTTTGCACCTGTCCATCACCCGCAATATGTTCTATTGTACATATGTCGATGACGTCCAGCTTAGCTTTAAGTCATGGCACCTGGCAATGTGTGAGCGGCAGGTTCAGTTAGCTTTAAACAAGGTCTCCAAATGGGCAGAGGAAAACGGATTCGAACTAAATCCACAAAAAAGCACGTGTGTCTTGTTCTTCCGAAAGAGGCATGCACGCAGAACCTGACATTCAACTGAATGGTCAATATCTGTCTGGTATTGCCGAGCATAAATTCTTAGGCCTAATCTTGGATCTCAAGCTAACATTCATACCGCGCATCAAGTATTTAAAAACAAAGTGTGTAAAAGCCATGAATGTTCTAAAAATGCTGTCACATACTACGTGGGGTAGTAGTAGTGGTAGTAGTAGTATTTTTGTTTACAGTAAGCCGGATACAGAGCTCACTGCAGGGGCAAAGGGCTAAAGGCGAACAGCCTGACAAAGGCCCTTGTCCCTCCGCAGTCCGTGACAGTGCAAAGCTTAGACATCAGCACTGACAAACAATATATATATTCAATACATTGGTTTTAAGCAACCTGAAATTGTAAACACAAAATTCAAACATAAATAGCACAAGAAGTTTACATAACACATTTTAAGAATTAGAGGTCACTCTCGTAAAAATTCACAACTAAACGATATCAATGAAACAACACAAAAACAGACACAAAATGCATGCGAATACAATGAATTCCGCTGTATACACTCGTATAATTCACATAAAAGTTTATGAACAATTTAAGCATTTGCAGAGGCATGAGACTCCATTACGTAGTTTAGATAGTGTAGGCCGTTGGTTATGAATAAGTTCTTTGTTTGTTTCTTGAAAGTCGCACTACTAGCCCTAAAGTTCAATTGATCTGCAAGGGTATTTAAAACCTGAGGTACCTGGTAAGCAATACTTTGTTTTCCATACTTGGTTCTTGTTCTAGGAGCTCGTTTCTTTTGTTGTCGCAGACTGTAGTGTGGTCTTCCGGTGCAACTTTCTTCATATAGCTTAGTCTTTTGTATTAACGGAAGCAATTTAATATGATATATTTGTTCAATTCTGAGTATGGAGTTTTTAATGAATAGTGGAGCAGTGCGCAAGTCTTGTAGATTCCCCCTGTATTTTTCAAAGCAGCGCAATATTTTCTTTTTTATAGTTACTAACTTATGGTAATTCCCTTGTGATGTCGTTCCCCAGACTAACATCCCATAACTTACTTTAGAATGGAAGAGTGCATAGTACATACTTATTTTTAACCTCAATGGGATTAAGTGCATTGTTCTAAAAAACAACCAACTATTCGCGCTAATGCGGTGATCAGATGATTTACATGTGTGTTCCAGTTTAATTCCTCCTGAAACCATACACCAAGAAACTTTTGTTCCCTAATATGTGCGATGCAATTTCCTTCGAATTTTACAGCTATGTTACTAATTGGTTTGTTTATAGGTCGGAATATCATATATGTTTTTTTTTGCATTCAAGCGCAGTCCATTTTGCCTTAACCAATTTGAAAGATTGCTTAGATAATTATTTACACTGACCTCAAGTGATATTAGATTGTCTGATGAAAAGAAAACATTCGTACCGTCAGCGTACATTATAAGTTCAGGAGAATGAGGTATATCGACAATATCATTTATATAGGCAAGGAACAATAATGGCCCCAGTATAGACCCTTGGGGTACTCCTTGGTTCAACTTTATCTTTGCAGAAATAGTGTTATTCAGTTGTACATATTGATAACGATCTTCTAGGTAACTTTTAAACAGTTGTAGTGCAACTCCACGCACCTCATAACTTGATAATTTATGAATCAATAATTTGAATTGTATGGAGTCAAATGCGTTTTGAAGATCGAGGAAGAGCCCAAGAGTATATTTTTTGTTTTCCATATTTTCGATTATCTTATCTTTGATATACAGTAGAGCTTGTTCTGTTGATTTATTTTTTTGAAAACCATACTGACTTCTTGTTATTATTTGGTGCTTATCAAAAAAGGATGCAAGTCTATCATAAATAACCCCTTCAAATATTTTTGATATTGTTGGAAGCACGGATATAGGTCGATAGTCCGCTAAAATATTGATATCACCACCTTTATGTACTGCAGTGACTTTTGCCACTTTTAAGTGCTTTGGAAATACACCGTTAGTGAGGGTGAGGTTGATAATATAGGCTAAGACATTAGATATCAATGGTGACACCATTTTTATCTCAACAGAACCTATCTCATCAATCCCTGATACAACATTGTTTTTAAGTTTTCTGATTAATCTTTCTACTTCAACCGGATCTGTGGGCGCGAGAAAAATAGAATACGGCAAAGGAGACTTATCAGGAGTTGGAGCATTATCTCGCTTTTCATCCGTTAACATAAAAGAACCCGCATTTCTGAAATGTTCATTCATAACATTGGCCAACCTTTCACCACTGAAAATCTGACCATTAATTGTTAGGTCCTGTGTCCTATTACAACCCTTATTTCTGTCCGTAAGCCCATTTATGACCTCCCATAGCTTCCTCTGGTCATTGTAAATGCTTTCAAATAATTTTTTATAGTAGTTCTGTTTAGCCTTCTGTATTTCTGAATTTAAAACGTTTCTGTATTTCTTGTACTCAGCTAAGGCGTCTGTGTTCCGCGAACGGATGAAATCATGATACAATTTATTCTTTATTTTTATGCGTCGGTAAAGGTCACGATTTATCCAAGGCTTTCTGCATTTCTTATTTCTGCCACGTGAGCGCTTCTAAAGTGGAAATGCCGCATCATAGCTAGCACTCAATGACGTCATGAATGTGTTATAAGGATCATCAGGATTTTCTTGTCTATAAACAGTGTTCCAATCTATGTTCTGAACTAGCTGAAAAAATGTTCCCGAGTTTTGCTGTTTTTAATTCGGTGGAAAGATGTCTCTGTTTTCTGACCAATTTGAGAAGTAACTTGTGCAAGAAAGAAGATGGGCATATGATCACTTATGTTATACGCAAATACCCCGGATTTTATATTCTGTGAACTTAAATTTGAGGCGCATATATCAAGGAGCGTAGCACATGTTGATGTAATCCTAGTAGGTGAACGTATCAAATTTGTACTTCCATATGTAAGTAAGAGCGTTTCAAAATGTTTGGCATAAGGATCATTGGAACAGAGGTCAATGTTTATGTCACCCATGACTATGCAAGAAGTATTCCGGCGAACAGTGGATAACACAACATTAAGAAACTCAATAAATTTCTTTTTGTGGCCGTGTGGTGGCCTATATACACCAATTACTATGATTGGGCCAACACACATTGTAATGCATTCAACATCATCGTTCATAACAGTATACTTATCAAGCAGTTCACTCGAAAGCGTATCCTTAAAATAAATAGCAAGACCTCCACCTTTTTGCTGGTTACGACAGAGAAGTTCATGACTATAGCCTGGAAAAAACGGCGCATCTTCTTTATAAGTAATTCATGCCTCGGAGAAAACTAGCACATCAAATCCGATAGCTATAGACCATATAAAATTAGCAATGTCGTCGACCTTTCTTTTTATGCTTCTACAATTTATATGCAATGCTTTAAACAAGCCTTTTCCGGATTGAAATGCCCTATTAAAGTCTTCAACACTGTAATACTTTTGGTTATTTACAAGATCAGTCATAGTGGAATGTTTTTCAATTTGTTATGACACATGCCACATCTAATTTCTAATTTTAGCCAGGCTTGTTTCATCCGCAATGTGTATCGCCCGTAATCCTTCGTCTTTGCGTGCAAGGATTTTGCCACCGGATGTCCAGACAAATTTCCATGCGACTTCTTTCTTTTTTTGTATTGCCGCTGCAAGCAATGCCTTGCCCTTCTGCGTCAAATGCTCATTTACAAAAATGGGTGTTTTTTTGTCATCCCCAAGCATAGAACTATCGAGCCTCTTCTTTCTACATTTCGCCAGTGTGTCGTCACGTTTTGTTCTTTTTACAAAGCGAACGATTATTTTCTTCACACCAGGCTTAGGAGTGGGAATCCAGTGGCATGCGTCAATATCAGACAGATCAACTGCCGTGCCGACAGCTTCGCTTATCTTTCTTACAACATCCACTGGATCATTCCCGACCGGCGCACCCTTTATCTCAAGATTGTTTAGGCGCTGATATTGTTCGAGCTCATCGCATTTTTGTGACAGTCTCTTATTTTCCGCTTTCAATTCCATGTTTTGTCTTATGAGCTCTTGCATTTCAGCTCTCATATTCTTAATATTAGTGGCTACATCTTTCACCTCACTGCAGGTGTCAGAGCAAAAGGCTATGCTGTCTTTAATTTCCCGAATCTCACTTCTGAAATCACGTTTGAAATTTTCAAATGCCTTCGACAGCTCTTTTAAATCCTTTACATCTGCTGCATCCTTTTCCGCGTCTTTCCCCGCACTTTTTGCGGAATCCTTTCCCATAGCAAAGCAAGAACACTTCACTCGAAGCAAATACACTTCACGCTGTGTTCGGCAGCAGTGCACAGGCACAGGAGCAGACTTAGACGTAACACCGTTTCTCACCTTCGAAAGCAGATTTGTTACGTTCCGTCCGGTTCGTGCACTGCCGCCGAACTGTGTGGTCCACTCGGCGATGCCGTCTTTTTAAGCGTTTTCCAGGTCCAGGTCACGTGAAACGTCCAGGTCACGTGAAACTCCAAGCGCAGGCGCAGGACCACGATGACCAAAGTGGTGGCGACGCGTCCGTCTATCAAGGCGATAAGGGCGGTATCCGTGAGCCAAGTTGAAGCCAGCAAGCTGCGAAAGCAGAAGATTTGTTACGTTCCGTCCGGTTCGTGCACTGCCGCCGAACTGCGTGGTTCACTCGGTGATGCCGTCTTTTTAAGCGTTTTCCAGGTCCAGGTCACGTGAAACGTCCAGGTCACGTGAAACTCCAAGCGCAGGTGCAGGACCACGATGACCAAAGTGGTGGTGACGCGTCCGTCTATCAAGGCGATAAGGGCGGTATCCGTGAGCCAAGTTGAAGCCAGCAAGCTGCGAAAGCAGAAGATTTGTTACGTTCCGTCCGGTTCGTGCACTGCCGCCGAACTGCGTCAGTGACAGGCAATGTCTCATGAATTTGTATAGAAGCCTCATTCGCACCAGCTTAGATTATAGGGCCGTTGTTTATCAGTCTGGGACTCAAAGTGCTCTGAAGATGCGGGACCCCATGCACTATTTCGGCATCCGCGTTTCTATGGGTGCTTTTCGCACCAGGTGCGTAGAAACCCATTACGTTGAGTCAAATGAGTGGTAGCTTCATCTGCAGAGAACTTACATGTCCTTTGTATAATTCTTTAAGGTGAAAGCATATAAGAAGCACCCCTCATACTCCACTATTAATGATTGGTCGAGCTCCACTCTGTTTCAAAACAGGCCTGCGATGAGGAAGCCCTACTCAGTTGGCCTGGAGGGTTTAGCTGAGGAAACTGGTGTGTCACTTGAACACACTTTAATGGCTCCTGTAGCATACCTGCCACCGTGGCAGTGGAAGACTATAGACTGCGATGTGTCTTTCCTAGAAGTTACAAAACACGCGCCCATTGCCCATATCCGAACATACTTCCTGGAACTTCAACACAAATACACACGTCCTGAGTTCTTTACAGATGCCTCAAACTCATCTGTGTCCTACGCTGCTGTCGGCCCATCCTTTTGGGATGCTGGCCCTCTACATCCAGACACAAGTATCTTCACAGAGGAAGCTTACGCAATACTTGTGGCCACTAAACACATCAAACAATTACCACTACAAAAAGCAGTAACTTATACGGACTCCCTCAGTGTCGTAACAGCTCTGCAAACTCTTAAGAAACAAAAGATTCTGTGCTCATCTCACTTCACTCTATTTCATGCGCACTCTACACACTCAAACAACACGTTGTAGTGTGCTGGGTGCCAGGACATGGTGAAATCCAAGGCAACGTGATGGCGGATCAGCTTGCTGCATCCGTCCACGAAAGCACGGCCGCTACAACCATATCAATCCCGGCCCTTGATCTGAAGCCGTCTCTCAAACGAATGCTCATGGACTACTGGCAGAGCAAGTGGGATAGACACGCACAAAACAAACTACACATTACTAAGCCACACCTTGGCCATTGGCCGCCAGTATCAAAATCTCGTCATACAGAGGTACTACTAACGAGGCTTAGGATAGGACACACATACATGACACACACATATATTTTGTCTGGTGGCGATCCACCATTGTGTGACAGATGTGGTGGAGCACTAACAGTTCTTCACATTTTAATCCAGTGCAAACAGAAGCTCTAAGAAAATAACACTTTCCATTATCCTACCGACAACATATACCTTTACACCCTGCAATGTTCATCGGCAGGGAACCACTTTTTAGTCATAAATCAGAGCTACTGTTTTTAAAAGATATTCGTAGTTTTCATCTCATACACCCAGGCATTCCGTATCACGACCTCTCTAGAGACGTTTTCGCTGTGGTGCCTACGTTGAAAACCACTTGCTTCGCGGCCCTTATACACAAGTGCGCTGATGAGGCACTTGTGCTTGTGCCAAAATATTTTACACATGCTTTTAATATCAAAACTTTTTGTCACCCATTTTTGCTATACATATCATGCCACTGCCATAATTTTAATACTTATGTTTTTACCCGCGTTAGCGCGAGAAATTGTAAGGCCCCTATACAGCCATGCGCCATATCATTGTCCATATCTCTAGTCCCTGAAATGGCGCTCTTTGGCCATCAATCGCCCGTTGCGCCATAAAACGCCACACATCATCATGACTTCTATGAAAAGCCGTCTCTAGAAGTCGGATGATTGCTGCGACCGTCGTATCGGCGTGTAGAGGGGACCACAGCAAACAAAAAGTGTGAAACATGACGTCACAACAGGAAGTGGTAGTGATGTCGGGCATTGGCCCTACACATGGAGCAATATTGAAATTTCTCTCAAATGCTGACGTCTCACATGTCTCTTGATAAATACGCGATTTTATTTTATTGCCCCTTTCTGGCTCGCCAATCGCGTGCGCGAGAAAAGAGGAAGAACATCAAGAAATAATGAAGAAGTTGTCGTTTTATAAGCCAAATGGTGTACTTGCAATCAACAGCAACACTTTGGAAGTGGTAAATTGTGATGCCACTCTTCACGAGCGCAATATTTCGAAGACTCACGTTGCCGAACAGTAGAAAACTACTGCAGCGAGACAAAAGCCTCGAGAATGTCACTTTGTAAAGCTTAGAGGACGGTGTTTCGTTGCTTAAGCCTGTCGCATATACCGTCACGAAAGTTGAAGGCACGCCGGCTGTGCGTCAGTGAAGGCAGTCGGCAGTCCCAGGAATGGCTACCTACACATTCTGCTAGCTAGTTCATCTTTGAAATCTCACATCAGGAACAGCCCATAAGTAGATAAAGAACTGTGGAAGGTATTCACGAAACCACCACGCAAATGTGATCGATACGTCACTTACCCAGTTATGCGCCGAACTAAACACAAGCCCTGTTATCAGACTGCCTGCATCCGTAAATACCCTCTCCACCACATGGCGCTGACCACAAAATTGAGGCAATCAACCATTTAGCATGGAACCACCTCATGGCGGAGCGACGGAACAGTTCATTGCTGTGCTACCTACAGTGCCGCGACGAGGTGTCGAGGCCACCGTATGAGGCCTCGGTGATTAGCAATGGCGCCTTTGAGCAACATGCCATTGGCGGATCTAATCTCGGCAGCCGTGGTCGATAACCTCAGCACCATGGTGCACGTCGTGGTAGGCGGCGAAGTAATGCAGTTATTCGCCGCTCCGCAACGCGTTGCACGGCCCGCAAACTTTTGCTGTTCAAAGTACGTTTCAACGTTTCGGTACTAAATTAGCAAACGCGTGCGTTACACAAGTAAATCGCAAATTTTTGGCCATCGCCATCTTCAGGATTGTCTCGCCTTTTATTGTATCTATCGAGAGCTAAGACGCGCGTATGCCTATTCGCAGTTTCTGTAAAGGGAAGGCAACCGTCAACAAGTATTCGACGACACGTAATAAAATAGGCCAAATGCACTGGGAGCGAGAACCGATCGGAATGGAATGATTGTACTGAACAGGCAAAAATGGCCGTGTTCATTCGTACCTTGTACAATTAGCTCTCTAATACTGATCATAAGATCAACAGTCAACTAAATTGATACGATATATATTTGTTCGCTCGAGCGCTATATATATATCTATACCCAATTTTAACGCATTTTTGGCGCTTCAGAATGGACGTCGGAGGGCTTGCCTCGAACTCGACGTCGCGCGATGCTTGCTGTGCTCGCGAGTTTTATGCCCTGAAATAAAAAAAAAAAACATCATTAGTGTAATGCTGGCTGTTTCATGTTAACGACCTTCCTACTTTCTATAAAGTGTGGATTGGCCGAAGAAACTTTCTGGGCGCATGATTTTGCAGGAATCCGTCCCTAGACGCAGGCGAAAGAGGGATGCCTGCTGGGATGGATGGATGGATGGATGGATGGATGGATGGATGGATGGATGGATATGGCTGTACCCTTTAGATCGGGCGGTGGCTAGCGCCACCAAGCCGTAATACCTAATGAACCAAAAACTATATTTATTTTTTTCCTTAAAAAGTGAGTTTGAGGATTCGTACTTTGCAGTGAAGAGTTTAATTTTCCCTCGTGTCTTGACTTTAGCCACCAATCAGATAACCTCCTTCTAGTTAAGTCTACCCGCTTTAAGTCTATTTTGCCCTCCCGTTCCCTAAACCCCAGTGCTTTGAAAAACTCTCCGCCATCATCCTGAACTATAGGGTGAAGCCCTTTACAAAACATTATCAAGTGTTCGGCAGTTTCTTCTTCCACTCCACACGCACTGCAAACTGTGTCTACCCCTTCGTATTTGGCCCGATATGTCTTGGTTCGCAGTACTCCCGTCCTGGCCTCAAACAGTAGAGAACTACCCCAAGTATTATCATAGATCCTTTCCTTGGCAATTTCCTGCTCAAAAGTTCGATAGATCTCTAGTGCGGACTTCTTAATCATGCCCATTCTCCACATGTCAGTTTCCGTTTCCTTCACTTTCTTCTTAACCGATAGTTCTTTTTGGTTTGGCCACCTGCTGTTTTCTAAGTATTTACCAGTCAACTTCCTGGTTCGCTTCCTCCATTTTGTATCCACAGAGGGGCTTAGGGGGCTTAGGGGGCTTAGGGGGCCTATGAATATTAGCGCCACCTGGCAGTGTCTGATGCCTGTTTCCATGTCGCCAAAATTGCTGCGAACACAGCGACAGGTTATCATCTCGGCTCTTTGATAAAGCGAACGGGAAGGAAACGTGCACTGTCGAAGCGTGTGAACACCGAATAGGTGACCGGTAAAATAGGTGACCCCAGGGAACTGTGGTGTACGACGGCTTCCGGTTCGACGCACCACGCTGGTTAGCAGCGGCACGGGTGCAATTTTGTAGCGTTAGCTTCAGTGGCCTCGCTGAGCCAATATCGCGTGGCACTGGTCTGCGCATGCGCAATGATACTCTGCCGCCGCCACGCACGGCTCGCCGCCGGTGTGCGCGCAAATCGATGGGCTGCGAAGACAATCAGCGGTGTCACGCACCGGAGCCGGCGCCTCCCTCGCACTCGGCCGTGGCCGCGCGCGTTTCGCCGCCGCCGGTGTGCGCTTTCCAGAGGAGTGCCGTCATAGCTTCGGTGGACATATGGACGCCGACGCGCGCGCCTTCTCTGTGCAGTCGCCATCTGACACTGCGCTGGAGCCGCTTGATAGCACCTCTGACTGGCGTTTGCCACAGCAGTATAGCCATGAATAAGGAAAGTGCAAATGCTGCTCAACGGTGCAGTAAAGCGGAGAAGCTTAACTCATCGTATCTCGAAGTAATTGCCCGGCAAAATAAATATACATGTGCCACATAATACGTATACCGTGTGTGTGTCATTGGAACAGCTCTAAGCATGATATCTGGAAAGCTAAGAATAATAAGCTGAACCTTTGCTAACGCTATGTATATCCTGGCATAGCTGAGCTAAGCCACTGCTATTTTTGTACCACTCCGTTTAAAAAAGCACCTCTCCATGCAATGCCAGTGCTTCAGAAGTTGCTTTTTTTCTGGCAACCTTGACTGCGACAATGACAAGGTACGAAAGCCACAATGACAAGCTATGAAAGCCATAAACAGTTAGAAAACTTTTTTATCGCCCCAAAATGATCTGCAATGCTTTTATGCTGCTCGGGGGTACTGTCAGTTTGGCTAGCAGATTAGTCGATAAACAAGACAATTTTCATTGTATGATACGTTTCTGCAGATGAAAAATCACCATCTTAAAGATATCAGGGGTTGGGATGACTGTAGCGGTGTGCTAAGACTTCATTTCAAGATCACTGCTTTTCGACCGGCATGAAGCGCAGCACTTATCGAGTGCGTTGAGATATCTTTTTTTAGCCCTCAGCGTGCTATAATACGCATTTCTTAGTTGAACGCTGATCTTGGTAAAGCTGCGTGGCACGGCGGCAAATAAACAATACAGTCAGACATAGATGGCGCCAAAGAATCGAAACCCTGCGCTTGTTTAACGCACTTCTTCCTTTGTGTGCCGTCCTGTCGCACAGTTTGATAAACGCAAACGGACACGTCCAGTGCTTCGTGTAAACCTATTCTTGAGTGAAGGTTTTGCGTTTTTTTTGTCCTATATGTGGAAACTATGCCTGGCGCTCATCTCATATGGCAGATAGATTTCACCCGTGCGTTCCCATAATATCTTTGCTAGGCACTCCTGCGTGATAATTTATTTTTCGACTTAGTACTAGCTTCAAATTAATGCGTAAGCTTTTTGTTAGTGTGGAATACACACGTACCTGTGATAAGATGGTCTTCGCACACTCTGGCTCTTATGTGTGGTACCCAAAAGCTACCTGTCGCTGTGGCTCTCTTCACAGCTGCGGCGCACCTCATTTTTTTTCGTTCCATGTGAATAGACACACGCGTTTGCCTTTCACACTCGAGTTGCAGCAGCTGACGTCTGAACAACCGACCATAGTATAGCAGGTTAAAGATAAACAGGCGAGAGTGCGTGCAAATCTCGAATAATCTGAGGCTTACGACGTAGCACCTTGCCGTCGTCTATTCTCCTCGAACCGGAAGCCGGCAGCAGACGGTCCTCCCTCGCTCTTTCACTGGTAACCTATTGCGAGCTGTACGACTCGATTTGCAGTCAATAAAAGCTGCATGCTCGCGCTCAGTCACGTGCGAAATCAAAAGGTATGCGCTACCTCCTTGCTAACAGTGGCCCGAGCATAGTGTACTGCAACTAATGCTACCTTATCACGCACATGTGTTACCTTCGCTTGTTTGCAGAGAAGCTGAAGTGGCTTGTTCCTCTCGATTGTACCACGAAGCGAACCCTGTTCGGCCTTGTAGCAAGGAGCCATGGCGACGGCCTCTTACCAAGACACCGGTCGCAGCGTGCTGGTGGCGGCGGCTTGCAGCTGGTGCCTTTTCTGGACCATGATTGTGAACCGCAGCGGCGGCATCGTGTTCGTCACGATGATCTCTGAGATGGGCGCCTCACGCCAGGCTGCTTCATGGCCTTTCTCGCTCCTGGGCGCCGTCTCCAACATATTCGGTGAGCTAGCTCGGCTTTTGTAAACTCTTCACTGAATTGTAGGCCCGGTGTTCGTGAACTTGAGCGCCGCAGTGGCACCTAAATTTCTTTCTTACCCTATTGGGAAACTGGTAAGAGCAGCTTCGTGTTCGCGTGCTTTATATTCACCATTGTAAATAAATCATGCATGCCACTGAATGAACACAGGCAATAAAGCTCTCAAGTAGAAATGCACTTGCATCCATCACTGATGCATAATTTTACGCATTTTGCTTTTTTCGTAATATTATGTGCCCCGTATTTCCACAATACATTTCATTAGACTAAGAGCGCAAAGAAGATGTATTTTCTAACCATATTTGTGAAAGTGCCTCGTTAGCGTAAGCTTTAGACGATATTGTCAAAGCGTCGTGACGTGGACGAAGAAATCAGATTGTAATTCCGACAAGAAACTCTAATCGGCCAAACTTATGGCCGATTCGGTCCAATCGGTGCGATGCCCACTGTCACAGATAGCACCGATGAAAGCGTCTGCCGTCGATAAACTGAAAAACGGCGAAGCGCGTCGGCATTTATGCACTTGACATCGAATACTGTAGCGTTATTTCGAGCGGAGATGTAGGTTCCCGACGGAAGTCTGTTGCTCGTAAAATGCAGCTGCTATGGGTTGTCTAGCACGCAGCAAGGTTTCTTGTAGGGGTGGCTAAAGAATGCATTGAAAGTTGTGTATTCTGCCTCTTTATGTTCTTGCTATTCATCAACAGAACATTCATGCACTGTGAAGTAAAACAGAGTATGTTGTTGAGTGTTTTACATGTAAATAAATTGTACGGAAGACGTGTGAAATAAGACTTTTTCTTCCGCAATTGTGCACCGGCGCGTGGAAAAGAGAAATAATTAATGTATTCTTAGCATTGAAAGAGAGTGAAACCAACTCACATGCGATGAAATTTTTTTCCTTAGTGCATCTCTGCGTCTCGCAGGATCGAATCCCGGCTGTGGCGACTGCATTTTCGTTGATGGCGGAAATGTTGTAGGCCCGTGTACTCAGATTTGGGTGCACGTTAAAAAACACCAAGTGATCAAAACTTCCAGTGCCCTCCACCACGGCGTCTCTCATACTCAAATAGTGATTTTGGACGTTAAACCCCACAAATCAATCAATCAATGCACCTCTGCGTCGATTCGCTTTTTCACTTAGCTTTACTTTCCCTGTTCTCTAGCAGGTCTCTTTCTCTACGTTTTGTTTTAAATTTTCCTCGAGCATGTCAAACGTTTGCGCACCAATTTGTGCTTTTTTTCTTTTTTCTGGAAGCTCGCCATCCTTGCGTACAGCAGTCAGAATAGGCTCAAGTCTCTGCAGGGGCGCCTGCGCGAGTAGGCGTTTGGTGTGTAGCGACCCCACGGACCCGAGCTAACGGAGGAGTTTTGACTCCCTCCCACGCCTAGCCGTGCGAGGCTTTGCCGTGTCCGGGAAAAAGGGGATCCTGGGGGTTGAGCCAATGCTGGGTGATTGGACCTTTAAGGCTCCCCAGTGGCGACAACACACCCCTTTGGCCCCGGCTTCACGTAGACGGCACCCCTGGGCTGACCCACCCAGCGGAAACCGGCAGTCGCCTTTTCCTGTCTCTCCCTGTCTTAATCTTCGTCTTTCACTCTCACTTTCAATCTTTCCTGTTATTTCCTCTCTTCAATTTACTTCTGTTTTTCCTGGCGGCAAGGTTTAACCTTGTGCGGCTATCCAAACTAGGGTAAAACATATTGGGTTATTGTAACTGCGTACTGCTCGCGTTGCGCAGACATGCCCACATGCTGTGCCACGTCTCCTTGTTGGACTCCGTAATGGGTGGTTGGCGCCATTACCGAAAAATCCACAATTTCCCATGGAGTCCTCGACCCCCTCTCTAACTGATCGTGCCTCGAAAAGGGTACGCACCGACGCAACTTCACTACTTTGGCCCTAAACAGAGAAAGTTTCCCAAAATACTATGTCCTCCACTCCGAACAATCATCTACAAAAGCTTGAGCAATCTCACCCTTCCTTGTGGCCAAGTGCTTGAGAGAGATCATTGGAACCGGTTATAAGGCCACGAAGATGGCAAGTGGAGATCTGCTTCTCGAACTGAAAGACAAGGAACAGTACAATAAACTCTCGCACCTTGTAGCCTTTGGTAACATCCCCGTTTCTGTGAGCGCACACCGTACCATGAATACAGTGAAAGGCGTGGTATCGGACGAAGATCTGATGACACTGAGTGAAGAAGAGCTTTTTGATGGATGGAAGGACCAAGGTGTAATACATGTCCAGCGCATCAAAATCAGACGTAACAACAACGAAATAGCAACAAAGCACTTGATACTCACCTTCAACTCAACCACTTTACCTGAGACTCTCGAAACTGGCTATGTAAAACTCCATGTCCGACCCTTCATTCCAAACCCGAGGTGTTGTTTCAAATGCCAGCGATTTGGTCATGCATCGCAGAGCTTCCGAGGGCAGCTGATGTGTGCTAAGTGTTGCACAACCGGCCACAGTGCTGATGAATGTAGTCATGATGAGGTCCTCTGTGCTAACTGCGAAGGTAGTCACCCCGCATACTCCAGAGCGTGCCCAGCCTGGAAAAAAGAAAACGAAATAATAACTATAAAAGTTAAGGAAAATATCACATTCAGGGAAGCAAGACAGCGGATTGTGTCATGATTGGCACTAAAAACACCTTTCGCCGAAGTGGTGCAACGAGGGGCGGCACCACAAAGGCCCTTGGCAGTTGCCCGGTCCGCGCCTAGCGTGCTTAGGCCAACGCCACAAGCCCCTACGGTGGGAGCAGCCAGCGCTGCCCTGCCCACATTCAACCTGTCCACACCAGTGACCTGACCTCTACAAGCTCTGGCAGCAGCCAGGGCAATCACGAGGCCAAGGGGGCTTCATCAACCCCCAGCTCGGCGGGGACAAAGACTTGGTCGATCGAGGCGAAGTCTAAGCGACGCACAGATCGCTCTTTAGAGCGGGTGTCCAGTGCCTCGCAAGAGGCTATGGACACCAGTTCAAGCCAAACGGCGCAGGAAGTGCCGAAGGAGCAGCGAGCTTCTCTCGACCGCCCCAAAAAGGACAAAACGCCAATTACAGGGCCTGACAAAGGCTCTGTAAAATGAGATAATCTCCGTCTTCTCTGCACACAGCACTTTTACTTTTTTTCTACAATGAACAAAATCATACAGTGGAACGTAAGGGAATACTTAGAAATTCAGACGACGTCCAAGAACTTCTGAGTAATTTTAGCGCGAAAGTGCTATGTGTGCATGAAACGCACTTAACTACCAAGCACAAGGACTTCCTACGGCAATATAGTATTTTCCGAAAAGACCGGGAGGATGCTGTCGTACCATCTGGCAGTGTGGCCATCATAGCTGATCGAAGTATAGCATGCCAGCTTTTGAAGCTCCAAACGGCCCTTGAGGCAGTTGCCATTCGAGTTGTACTTTTTAATAAAGTCACTACCAGGTGTTATGTGTACATACCATCGCATCAACAGCTACAAAAACGTGATCTAGAATAATTATAATATAAGCTACCAGAGCCGTTTCTCGTTCCAGGTGATTTTAATGCACACAATGTCCTGTGGGGCGATGCTCACTGTGATGCACGAGGACGTCTCATTGAGCAGCTTCTTTTTTTTCTAGTTTATGTCTTTTAATTATAAAGGAGCCTTCGTATTTTAGCCTTGCAAACAACACGTACTCCTCCATAGATCTTAACATTTCATCACCGTCTCTTTTACCTGTTTTTAATTCTTAAAAACCCTTATGGGAGTGACCACTTCCCAATAATCCTGAGTGCGCCGAACAAAGGTCCACTACCCCCGCAAGTTCCTCGATGGAAGATTCACTCAGCTGATTGGTAAGGGTAAAGAACATTTACACACATGACATGGAGTGAGCTTTTTGCCCTGACCACAGATGACGCTGTCACGTATTTTACAGCTTTTATACTTGATGCCACATCTAAATGTATTGCCAAAACAAGCGGCATGCCTTCTAAACGGTGAGTCCCATGGTGGAATCACGCATGCAGGAAAGCACGGACCACTCAGAACAAAGCATGGGCGTTGGTTCGCGATTCCCCAACAGCAGAAAACCTGGAAAATTTCAATCGGGTCAAATCGCAGGCAAGGACAACGCGTCGACAAGCTAGACGACAGAGCTGGACAAAGTTTATATTGAGTATCAACTCATACACAGATGAGCAAAAAGTGTGGAATAAGGTAAAGAAAATTAAGGGCCAACAAACGTATTCTCTTCCACTGGTAAATAGCCTCGGGCAAAGCTTGGAGGACTAAGCCAACTTTCAGGCACACATTTCGAATCCATATCAAGCTCCTCACACTACTCCGAATCCTTCCAGAAATACAAGGCACGAATAGAAAAACAAAAGTTAGAAAGAAAATCCGCAAGAAATGAGGCCTATAATGCACAATTCTGCTTAGCAGAACTGCCAACAGCACTCAGCTGCTGTAATACAACTAACCCAGGTTCTGACAACTAATGTACGCGATGCTGAAGGAACTACCCTCCGAAACGAAAAAACCCTCCCATCTCAATATAATCACATATGGTTTTCAGGTGTGATTTCCTCCTCCTGGAAGGAGGCTGTTATAATTCCAATCTTGAAGCAGGGAAAGGATCCCTCTACTGTATCAAGTTACAGACCTATAGCGTTAACAAGCTGCTTCTGCAAACTATTTGAAAAATGATTAATTGCCGCTTACTCCACTACTTAGAAACAAACAAATTGTTCGACCCATACCAGTGCGGGTTTAGAGAGGGCCGATCTACCACCGATCATCTTATACGTATCGTGGCACACATACGTGAGGCTTTTGTTCATAATCAGTTTTCCTATCTGTGTTCTTCGACATGGAGAAGGCCTACGATACAACGTGGAGGTTTGGAATATTGAGAGACCTCTCACACATAGGTATACACGGTAATATGTTCAGTGTCATTGAAAGCTATCTGTCTGATCGCACATTCCGTGTTAGAGTGAGCAATGTTCTGTCCCGAACGTTTGTACAGGAAACCGGAGTGCCACAGGGTGGGGTGCTCAGCTGTACGCTCTTTAATATAAAAATGAATTCTCTCCGTCTGTACATCCCACGTGATATCTTTTATTCAACATATGTCGGTGGTGCGCAGATAGGTTTTCAAGCGTGTTCTCTTGGGATATGTGAGCGACAGGTTCAGGTGGCCCTTAACAAGGTATCCAAATAGGCTGATGAAAACGAGTTCAAACTGAACCCACAGAAAAGCTCCTGTGTCCTTTTTTCAAGAAAAAGAGGCTTGCACCCTCATCCTGAAGTGGTCGTTAAGGGTGAGCATCTACCCGTAAACAATGAACATAAGTTCCTAGGTATAATTTTAGATACGAAGTTAACCGTCGTAACGCACATAAAACATCTTAAAAATAAATGCTTGAAAACAATGAACATCCTAAAGGTGCTGTCACGAACAACGTGGGGCAACGACAGAAAGTGCCTCATGAATCTATATAGAAGCCTTATACGCTCACGCCTTGAGTATGGGGCAATAGTCTATTACTCTGCCACGCCCAGCGCTCTGAAAATGGTGGACCCTGTTCATCATCAAGGCATCCGCCTGTCCAGAGGTGCCTTTAGAACAAGCCCAGTTGAAAGCCTTCATGTGGAATCGAACGAGTGGTCACTCCATCTGCAGAGAACATATTCTTCCTGCATATATTTCCTGAAAGTAAGTGCGAACAGTGAGCAACCCGCATATTCCACCATCAACGACCTGTCTAGCTCTCAACTTTTTTACAATCGACCCGCAATGGCACGCCCTTTCTCGCTGCGTGTTAGGGACCTAGCTGAAGAAACAGATGTCCCGCTGCTTGAATACCACCTCAGCCCCCCCCCCCCCCGCTCTGCGGCTCCCGCCATGGCAGTGGCAGGTTATGTTATATACTGTGACCCATCTTTCGTAACTGTCACAAAGCAGGCCTCCCCCATACAGATTCAGATGTATTTCTTAGAGCTGCAACATAAATATGACTGTCCAGAATATTATACATATGCATCTAAGTCCCATACTGGCATGTCCTATGCGGCGGTCGGCCCTTCCTTCTTGGATGCTGGCGTTCTGTCCAACAGCACAAGCATTTTTACAGCCGAGGCTTACGCGTTATTCGTAGCCGTTAAACACATCAAAGAATTGAATACGCCAAGGGTAGTTATATACACAGACTCCCTGAGTGTCGTAAAATCGTTGAAAAATCTAAAAAAACACTGCAACCCTATAATTATATTCCTCTATTCAATACTCTGCGCGGCCTATGCTTCCAAGCAACATATCGTCGTGTGCTGGGTGCCAGGACACCGCGAGATCGAAGGAAATGTGTTGGCTGACCAGCTCGCCACGTCAATCAACGGAAGCACTGCCAACTCTCCAGTTGATGTCCCTATAATGGACCTAGAACCAAACATACGGAAAAAGTTCAGGGTTTACTGGCAGAATGTATGGCATCTACAAACTCATAACAAGTTACACTTGATCAAACCATACCTCGGTAACTGGCCACCCACGTCGAAAACGCGCCGTACACAGGTCAGTCTCTGTCGGCTTAGAATAGGACAAACACACAGAGCACACACACACATTTTTTTGCCGGTGTTGACCCACCCAGCTGTCACAGATGTGGCAGTCCACTTACCGTACTCCACATACTCCTTGAATGCTCTGAGCTAGAGGCTTACAGGAAAAAAGATTTTCCACTAGCGTACAAGGAACACATACCCCTTCATCCAGCTGTGTTTATTGGTCGCGAACCTCTTTTTAAATATATTGCATTCAATGCATTCTTAAAGGAAGTAAATACTTTCCATGTTTTCTACTCAGGTAATTGGTAGCACGGCCTCTGAAAGGAGGCTGCTGCTGCGGATGCTACATCCAAAGAGAGCACCTGTCTCCCGGCCCGTTGGACCAAGGGCGCTGGCGAAGTATCGGTGCTAATATAACACTCCTGTTCTATGGTGTCATGATAACTTAAGACTCATTCTCACCAGGCACGCTTCACTTCACTTTCATACTTTTAATAAATATATGTCTTACGCACCTTTATGGTGCAGAATCTTAGGCCCTTTTACAGCCATTTAACATAACCATTGCTCCGATCCGATATCATTTCCTGGCGCTCTTTGGCCATCAATGGCCCTTGCACCATCAAACAAAATATATCATCATCAATAGGTCCAAGTGACAAAGTGTTTTAAAGTACGTGCTTTTGCTGACTTTGTTGATGTTCTTCGTGAAACCACACCAAGAAAGCCCGGTAAAAAACTGTTGCTATACTGGTGCTGTGAAATTGAGTGTTCTGGAGCTCATCTTAAGTTTTACGACCAAAAGAGGGTTCCTAGATTTGTTATTCACAACTTAGGCTTTTCTTTTGGCGCACAGTTTTGTTGCATGTGCATCATTTGTTTGCACACACTATGAGCTGCACCCTCTGCAGTGCATGTCCATTACTTAGCCATAAATGTAGACTTTTAGTGCACGTGTACCATGGTTGTGCTGTATTAAAATAAGCAAAAGAAATGACAAGTTAGGTGTTGGCAAAACTGTCTTAATTTTGTGCTCTTTAGTTATTTTGGTCAATTATGAACATTAAATGAAAGTATTTTTAAAGGGCCAAGCAACCCTTGCTGGTCTTCACCAGGAAAAGCTCTCAATCTATAGTTGCGGCACTTTTGTACATGGTGTCAAGGAATGCATGCAATACAAGTGTCTTTGATACTTTATTCGTCGTTTTCCAAGCTAAAAACTTGACGGAGAAGGCTCATCTTCTCAGCATGCATTTCTTCTCGTCTTTCTGTCTTGATGAGGTGCCGTTCTTTCCTGTCAACTTCTTTTCAAGCTTTGAGTCTTGAGCGACGTTCTTGGAGTTCTTTCATTTTATCAAGGAACGTGTGCGTATGCAGTACCCTAGCTCAATTTGGGCATTTTTTTCACATATACTGTGTTACCTTGCCCAAAAGAATCAGATGCACTGTCTTTGACATTTTCTGATGATGGGGTCGAATTGTCTTGAGAGACGTAGTGTGTTGGTGTCTGTGGGCACGTCTTTCTTGATACAACACCATTTGCGTCTCTCAATACCTCCGGCTCTACACTGTCATCTAGCCACCTAATTTTTTTCTAATTCTGCTTCGTACGGAACTCTTACGGTGGAGTTGCCAGAGGTGTTGTTTTTGCGGCTGGCACTTTTTTCCTTTTTAGGACACACTTATACCTTGAGCAGCACTGCTCGCCAGTCCCCGTTGTGCTTAGTTTTTCTTCAATTTCTCTGGTGATTCTTTAAAGCATGACCTTCTTTCTTCAGAATTTTTCATAGGGCCGACCTGAGCGAAATGTGAGGCGTATAAGTGGAGCAGCAGCTTCGTTTCACCACTTTTCCACTCTCAGTATACAGCTAAAATATTCAACCACAAATTGTATTGCTCAGTAATGCAACGATATTTCCCACTTAGTACTCATCACTAACCTTGTAAGTGGAAACCCATTAATGCCTTAGCCTAATAAACACATGAAATTGGTGCATATTCACGCAAGCGATAATGTTGCTTCTCTACAAAACCTGTGCAGCAATCACCTATAGCAGAAACATGCAAGAACATTACGAACTGGTTAAACCTGAAATAGAAAGGGTGAATACTTAACATCAAGTGCAGCTCTTTGAATTTTTCAGGTTACTGAGAAATTTACTATACTGGCTATATACTTCTGCTTCATGCTGACGCACTGATGGCCTTACACATGCAATATTTTGCCGCATCCCAGGCTGGCTCAATCAAATGAGATCATGAATAAGGTTGCGCTTTCTTGACCCATTGGTACCTAGGCTGTGCTATATAAGCTTATTGTAACCTTTACTGATAAGAAAAATTCTGACGCAACATATTGTAATGCACGGAGAAGGCCAGTACGTACACGGCTGAAGAGGCTGTTCATTTGGTCGCGAAGGTAAACGCCGCAGAAGCGCCGCAAGTTCATGATCGCAGCTGACACAAAACGAGCGCTCAAAAGGGGCGCGCCGCCAAATTCTCGCGACTAAACGCCGGAGTGACGCCGCGAGGCCAACGATAAAAAAAAGAAGAAAACAAACATCCAAAGACTCCCCGGGCGAGCGACTCTCTCCCCTCGGAAGCGTGGGTTCGCCCACAAACCTCCTCTCATGGGCGCCCGAGCAAGCCCTCGGTCGTTCTACACGGAAAGGGGCGTGGTGATGCCGGGTTGAGTCATCCGTCGCGGACGGCCCTCGTTCGTCTCGACCTTTCCCCCAGCCTTCGCTGCGCATCGCGCCGACGAAATGATGAGAAATTTCTGGAATCTCGTGCGGAAGGTATTTAATCGAGCAGCCGAGACGAGAGATCAGGAGAGGACGGAAGTTAGCGCCAGAGCGCGTAGGGATTCCGCCGTGGAGTCGGCGAAGATTTTGTGCGTAGAGACAAAGCAGGAGAAGAAGATGATTTCCGCCTGAGGGGTGACGACTCGAGCTACAGGCAAGAGTGTGTGTTCACCACTATCGAGCGAAGACGCGTGGCAACAGCTGCGTGTGTGAAGCCGACGTGTTTCTGGCGAAGAAGTTTGAAGCTTGGAGAGTGGCCACTTGAAGACGCGAGGTTTCCTGGAAGAGAAACTTCGGGGGCAGCGGAACGACAACAACGCTGGACTTTGAGTGAGTGATTCTCGGAAGAGTATCATTCAGACCTTTGTTCCAAGAACTTTGGACTGGTTAGGTTTTCTAACTCTTTAGTCTTTATATGTCTTGGTTGTTCGATGCATGCGACTCCATTGTAGTGCGTATTGTTGTCTGTGTCCGTTGTTTCGAGTGTGGCTGATTGTACTGTGTAGTACGTTGTTTGATTGGTGACATATTGTACTCAACTATTGTGGAGTGTGCATACTTGTGTATTGTTTTTGATCTGTCATTATTGAGAATATAATTTTGTTTGGTTTATGGACTCTCGGCTCTGACTTGTTCTTTGGGCCACAGCCGGTGTCCGCTTGCGCGCCAAAAAGGACCACTTCTAGATTGTCCATGATTTCGTGGTGCGGTTCGGGGAGGCCGATACTTCGGCCCTAGGAATTAGCCCGGCGATCGCCTCCCTAATTAACGGGACCAGTGACAATAATTCTGGCGTCCGCGACAGGACCTTTTGGTGCAAAGTGTGTCCAAAGTAGTGAGAAAGAGCCTCGAGTTGTTGATAGTGCTATCGGAACGATTTTGTGTGTTGTTCAGTGTTCTCGTTAACGAGTGCAGGGGAGTGTTCCGATAGACTGATTTAGGCAGATATTTTTTGCACGCGGCAAGGTTTTATTGGCGAGACACGATGGATCTCGAAAAGGTAGTCGCTCTTGGTGAGAAGATGGGGCTTTCTGGCGCCGAACTACGGAAGTGGGTCACCCAGAAGGAAAAAGAAGAAAAAGAGAGAACCAAGGAAGAAAAGGCAGCTGAGCTGGAAAAAGAAAGGTTGGCTGTAGAAAGAGCCAAAGCGCAAAAAGAAGCTGAGTTAGAGAGAGGAAGGCTGGCCGCTGAGACGGCGAAAGAAGAAAGAAAGGCAAAGGAGCGACAGCTGAAGGAAGAAAAAGAGCAGCAATTCAAGTTGGAGCTGGAGAGAGAAAGGTTGGCAGCTGAAAGGGTGAGAGAAGAGAAGCAAAGGAGCGACAGCTGAAAGAAGAAAGAGAAGCAAAGGAGCGACAGCTGAAAGAAGAAAGAGAGGAAAGGGAACGACAGCGGCAGCACGAGATGGAACTCGAGCGGCTCCGTTTGCAACAGCGAAGTGAAACTCCCGTTCAAGCTAGAGTTGAAAGCAGCGAACGGGAAGATCATGGCTTCCGCTTGAACCCAAGCAAGCTGCTCGTAGCGTTTGATGAAAGGAAGGACGGCCTTGACGCGTACCTTCACAGATTTGAGACGATTGCAAGGAGCCAGAATTGGCCACAAAATCAATGGGCAACTGCTTTGAGTACTTGCTTGAGTAGTGAAGCACTCAGTGTGTACGGCAGGCTGACGCCGACCGATGCATCTTACTATGCAAAGGTGAAAGCTGCTTTGATGAAGCGATTTAGATTTACTGTGGAAGGGTTCCGGGACAGATTTCGGACAGGAAAGCCAGCTGATGGTGAGACGGCTACGCAGTACGTCGCCCGACTTAGCCACTATTTCGACAGATGGATTGAACTTTCAGGGACAGCGCAAGAGTACGATGAGCTTAGAGAGCTCCTAATTAGAGAACAATTTCTTACTAGTTGCCACCCAAGCCTGTCGCTGTACTTGAAAGAGAGGAGAGCTAAGTCACTTGAAGACATGCTTGAATTAGCTGATCAATTCTTGGAAGCGAAAGGTGGCACTAATTTGGCCAAGGTCAAGAAGGAGTGTCCTGAAGATTCGAAGGAATCGGCTCCCGAAGAAAAGAAGCGTGCACCGGAGAGCATTCCGCGATGTTTTCTGTGTAACCGAGTGGGTCATCGCGCTAGCAACTGTCGAACTAACTTTACGAGTCCCACGGTCGTGAAATGTTTGAAGTGTGGTCAGACTGGGCACAAAGCAGACGCATGTCGTAACGGAGCGAGTCAAACTCACCAGGTATCCTGTGCGCAAGTGGCACCAAAAACCGTTGATGACGTCACCAATGGATTCGTAGAGTTGAAAAACGGGGAGAAAATCCCTATTGTTGGTGCTGTAATGACAAAACAGCAAACAGGTGCTACTAAGGGAATGCCAACGCGGTCTGGAAAAGTTGCGGGCAAGAAGGTTACGGTGTTAAGAGATACCGGCAGCTCCACTGTTATCGTGCGGAGAAATTTGGTACGGGAAAGTGAGTTAACAGGCAAAACGAAACCAGTTTGCCTAATTGACAGTACGGTTCGGATGCTTCCCGAAGCAGAGATTGAGGTTGAAACCCCGTACTTCAGCGGGAAGGTTAACACTCTATGCATGACGACCCCCCTGTACGACCTCGTCATCGGAAACATCGACGTGCGCGAGGGTCGAATGATCCAGAATGTTTGGGGGAAGACCCGAAGATGGAGCCCCCGCCGACACAGGGACCGCGAGATACAGCAGAGAACAACCGCGTGAAGGATTTCACTCGAGCCCAAGGTGAAGCCACGATGCAAAAGACAGTGAATGAGAAGATGATCGTGTTGAATGAGTTCACGTGCTGGGCAGCTGGACTTACGTCGGCACGACCTCAACCGACCGACAGTGTAAAGATGATGGAGTCGGCCAGCCAGGCCCAATGTCGTGACATGTACAAGCGGGTGAATAACCGGACAGGATCAGTTGAGCGTCATGACCCGATAACAATGTCGGAAGTGACAACAATGGCTGAGACGCTGCCTCAGATACCGTCGTTGGAAGGGGCTCGCCGGAACAAAACGAGCAAAAACAATAAGAAGAGATCGAGCGAGCACCACAAGAAAGGGCGCAAGCGCCGTTCGAAATGCACAGGATAAGTGTTGAGGACGAATCGAAATGTGTTTGGCAGTACTGAGTGCAATATGTTGTGTTAATGTGGGTGTTATCCTGTGTGACAACTGTATGTCGAGCGAGTCAAAATGCTTGTTACGGTGATGTGATGTGATGTATTGTACAATTGTTGTAAGGAAAGAACTTTGTATGTACATTTGTATTGTCTGGGGTATGTGATAGAGTATTGTATTCATGTACCTGTGTCTATATTCTATGTGTTGTGAGATTGAATTGTAATGTATAATTGTATTGATTGATCTATTGTGAATGTGACGTGTCATGAGCGACGGACTATGTTACAGTCTTTGAGAGTGTCGGGACTGTTCGCGCTCGTTTGTGTGGTTTTGAATATTATGAGATATTATTCTTAAAGTGGGGGGCAGTGTCACAAAACGAGCGCTCAAAAGGGGCGCGCCGCCAAATTCTCGCGACGAAACGCCGGAGTGACGCCGCGAGGCCAACGATAAAAAAAGAAGAAAACAAACATCCAAAGACTCCCCGGGCGAGCGACTCTCTTCCTTCGGAAGCATGGGTTCGCCGACGAACTTCCTCTCATCGGCGCCCGAGCAAGCCCTCGGATGTTCTAGACAGAAAGGGGCGTGGTGATGCCGGGTTGAGTCATCCGTCGCGGACGGCCCTCGTATCGTCTCGACCTTTTCCCCAGCCTTCGCTGCGCATCGCGCCAACGAAATGATGAGAACTTTCTGGAATCTCGCGCGGAAGGTATTTATTCGAGCAGCCGAGACGAGAGATCAGGAGAAGACGGAAGTTAGCGCCAGAGCGCGTAGGGATTCCGCCGTGGAGTCGGCGAAGGTTTTGTACGTAGAGACAAAGCAGGAGAAGAAGATGATTTCCACCTGAGGGATGACGACTCGAGCTACAGGCAAGAGTGTGTGTTTACCGGTTTACCGCTATCGAGTGAAGACGCGTGGCAACAGCTGCGTGTGTGAAGCCAACGTGTTTCCGGCGAAAAAGTTTGAAGCTTGGAGAGTGGCCACTTGAAGACGCGAGGTTTCTTGGAATGGAAGAGAAACTTCGGCGAAGTTTCCTGAAAGAGAAACTTTGGGGGCAGCGGAACGACAACGCTGGACTTTGAGTGAATGATTCACGGAAGAGTATCATTCAGACCTTTGTTCCAAGAACTTTGGACTGATTAGGTTTTCTAACTCTTTAGTCTTTAAGTGTCTTGGTTGTTAGATGCATGCGAATGCATTGTAGTGCGTATTGTTGTCTGTGTCCGTTGTTTCGAGTGTGGCTGAATGTACTGTGTAGTACGTTGTTTGATTGGTGACATATTGTACTCAACTATTGTGGAGTGTGCATACTTGTGTATTGTTTTTGATCTGCCAATATTGAGAATATAATTTTGTTTGGTTTATCGACTCTCGGCTCTGACTTGTTCTTTGGGCCACAGCCGGCGTCCGCTGGCACGCCAAAAAGACCACTTCTAGATTGTCCATGCTTTCGTGGTGCGGTTAGAGGGGGGGCGTTACTTCAGCCCTTGGAATTAGCCCGGCGATCGCCTCCCTAATTAACGGGATCAGTGACAGCAGCCTCGTCATCTTCCCTCTTGCTTCAGCTCGGCGCGACAAGCACGTTAACCTGTCTTCGTTTTCTTTCCGGGTATGCACAATATTCCTCTCCTTGAAGACGGAGACAGCCGGGCGAGGTAATTGATTCACCTTGGTGTGTACAACTTCAGTCGAGCGACATGGACTCCTTGGGTATTAGCGGCTCCTCTACTATTTCTCGTGAGGCGAGCTATTATGTACATGACTTCCGTGAGTTTGTTGAGAACAACAGATGGTCCGTCATGTGTGGCCAAGAACCTTTGGCATAACCCGCGTCTTCGTACCGGAGTCCAGAGCCTAACTAAGTCGCTTGGATGGCAAGTTACAGGCCAGTGGTGGACGTCCTAGCGTGCCTTCGATTTCTCTTGTGATGCCAAAGTGCGTAAACGAGCAATACAACGGGCCTCTTCTGCAAGGCAAAAAATTTCGGTGACAAGGAGGTTCTTGTGCACCTACAATGGCAAAACTGTGTCGAGTGTGTTCCACAGCGGTCGTGCGTAAATCAAAGAAAGGGGACTATAGCATCTTGTCCCGGGCTCAGCGGTGTTGAATGCGTACGTTATAATAGGTAGCACGTCATCCCAGTTCTTGTAGCCGGATACCGCATACATAGAGGACATGTTTACAATATCTTGGTTGGTGCGCTCCGTGAGCCCATTCGTTTACGGATGGTATGGGGATGAGTGACGAACTTTGGACTCACTCAAACGAAGCACGTCTTCTATTATATCTGTCGCGAAGTATCGTCTGCAATCACTAATGGCCACCCCGCAGGGGTGCTTGCGCAAGTAGGCGTTTGGTGTGTAGCGACACCACGGACCCGAGCTAACGGGGGAGTTTTGACTCCCTCCCACGCCTAGCCGTGCGTGGCTTTGCCGTGTCCGGGGAAAAGGGGATCCTGGGGGTTGAGCCGACGCTGGGTGATTGGACCTTTAAGGCCCCCCGGCAGAGGCAACACACCCCTTTGGCCCCGGCTTCACGTAGACGGCACCTCTGGGCTGACCCACCCAGGGGAAACCGGCAGTCGCCTTTTCCTGTCTCTCCCTGTCTTAATCTTCGTCTTTCACTCTCACTTTCAATCTTTCCTGTTCTTTCCTCTCTTCAATTTACTTCTGTTTTTCTTGGCGGCAAGGGTTAACCTTGTGCGGCTATCCAAACTAGGGTAAAACATATTGGGTTATTGTAACTGCGTACTGCTGGCGTTGCGCAGACATGCCCACATGCTCTGCCACGTCTCCTTGTTGGGCTCCGTGGTGGGTGGTAGGTGCCGTTACCGAAAAATACACATTTTCTCATGGGATCCCCGACCCCCTCTTTAACTGATCGTGCTTCGAAAAGGGTACGCGCCGACGCAACTTTCCTACTTTGGCCCAAAAACAGAGAAACTTTCCCAAAATACCATGTCCTCCACTGTGAACAATCATCTACAAAAGCTGAGCAATCTCACCCTTCCTTGTGGCCAAGTGCTTGAAAGAGACCATTGGAACTGGTTATAAGGCCACGAAGATGACAAGTGGAGATCTGCTTCTCGAATTAAAAGACAAGGAACAGTGCAATAAACTCTCGCACCTCGTAGCCTTTGATAACATCCCCGTCTCTGTGAGCGCACACTGTACCATGAATAGAGTGAAGGGCGTGGTATCGGACGAAGATTTGATGACACTGAGGGAAGAAGAGTTCTTTGATGGATGGAAGGATCAAGGTGCATTACATGTCCAGCACATCAAAATCAGACGTAACAACAATGAAATAGCAACAAAGCACTTGATACTCACCTTCAACTAAACCACTTTACCTGACACTCTCGAAACTGGCTATGTAAAACTCCATGTCCGACCCTTCATTCCAAACCCGAGGCGTTGTTTCAAATGCCAGCGATTTGGTCATGCATCCCAGAGCTGCCGAGGACAGCTGATGTGTGCTAAGTGTGGCACAACTGGCCACATTGCTGATGAAAGTAGTCATGACGAGGTCCTCTGTGCGAAGGTAGTCACCCCGCATACTCCAGAGCGTGCCCAGCCTGGAAAAGATAAAAAGAAATAATAACAATAAAAGTTAAGAAAAATATCACATTCAGGGAAGCAAGACAACGGGTCTCGTTATCATTAGCACTAAAAACACCTTTGGCCGAAGTGGTGCAACGAGGGGCGACACCACAAAGGCCCTTGGTAGTTGCCCGGACCGCGCCTAGCGTGCCGAGGCCAATGCCACAAGCCCCTGCGGCGGGAGCAGCCAGCGCTGCCCTGCCCACATTCAGCCTGTCCACACTAGTGACCTCTACAAGCTCTGGCAGCAGGCAGGGCAATCACGAGGCCAAGGGGGCTTCATCAACCCCCAGCTCGGCGGGGACAAAGACTTGGTCGATCGAGGCGAAGTCTAAGCGACGCACAGATCGCTCTTTAGAGCGGGTGTCCAGTGCCTCGCAAGAGGCTATGGACACCAGTTCAAGCCAAACGGCGCAAGAAGCGCCGAAGGAGCGGCGAGCTTCGCTCGACCGCCCCACACAGGACAGAACGCCGATTACAGGGCCTGACAAAGGCCCTGTAAAATGAGTTGATCCCAGTCTTCTTTGCACACAGCACTTTTTCTCTTTTTTTCCACTATGGACGAAATCATACAGTGGAACGTAAGGGGAATACTTATAAATTTAGATGACGTCCAAGAACTTCTGTATAAGTTTAACGCGAAAGTGCTATGTGTGCAAGAACCTGACTTAACTCCTAAGCACAAGGACTTCCTACGACAATATATTATTTTCCGAAAACACCGGGAGGATCCTGTCATACCATCTGGCGTGTTAGCCGTTATAGTCGATCGCAGTATAGCATGCCAGCATTTGAAACTCCATACGGCCCTTGAGGCAGTGGCTATTCGAGCTGTACTTTTTAACAAACTCATTACCATATGTTCTGTGTACATACCACCGCATCAACAGCTACACAGACGTGATCTGGAATCTTTAATAGATGAACTCCCAGAGCCGTTTCTGGTTCTAGGTGATTTTAATGCACACAATGTCCTGTGGGGCGATGCTCATTGTGACGCGCGAGGACGTCTCATTGAACCGCTCTTTTTCTCTTCTAGATTATGTCTTTTAAATATAAGGGAGCCTACGTATTTTAGCCTTGCAAACAACACGTACTCCTCCATAGATCTTAGCATTTCATCACCGTCCCTTTTACCTTTTTTTAGGTGGAATGTTCTTAAAAACCCTTATGGGAGTGACCACTTCCCAATCATCCTGAGTGCACCGAACAAAGATCAACTACCCCCACAGGTTCCTCGATGGAAGATTGACTCAGCTGATTGGGAAGGGTATAGAACTTTTACACACATGACATTGACTGAGCTGTCTGCCCTGACCATAGATGATGCTGTCACGTATTTTACAGCTTTTATACTTGATGCCGCATCTAAATGTATTGCCGAAACGAGCGGCATGTCTTCTAAACGGCGAGTCCCATGGTGGAAAGACGCATGCAGGATAGCACGGACCACTCAGAACAAAGCATGGGCGTTGCTTCGCGATTCCCCTACAGAAAAAAACCTGGAAAATTTCAAGCGGGTCAAATCGCAGGCAAGGAGAATGCGTCGACAAGCTAGACGAGAGAGCTGGACAAAGTTTATATTGAGTATGAACTCGTACACAGATGAGGGAAAAGTGTGGAATAAGGTGAAGAAAATTAAGGGCCAACAAACGTATTCTCTTCCACTGGTAAATAGCCTCGGGCAAAGCTTGGAGGACTAAGCCAACTTTCTTGGCACACATTTTGAACCCATATCGAGCTCCTCAAACTACTCCGAATCCTTCCAAAAATACAAGGCACGAATAGAACAACAAAAGTTAGAAAGAAAATCCGCAAGAAATGAGGCCTATAATGCACAATTCTGCTTAGCAGAACTGCGAACAGCACTCAGCTGCTGTAATACAACTAACCCAGGTTCTGACAACGTAATGTACGCGATGCTGAAGGAACTACCCTCCGAAACTAAAGAAATCTCCCTCTCTCTTTATAATCGCATATGGTTTTCGGGTGTGATCCCCTCCGCCTGGAAGGAGGCTGTGATAATTCCAATTTTGAAGCAGGGAAAGGATCCCTCTACTGTATCAAGTTACAGACCTATAGCGTTAACAAGCTGCCTGTGCAAACTATTTGAAGAAATGAATTATTGCCGCTTACTCCACTACTTAGAAACAAACAAATTGCTCGACCCATACCAGTGCGGGTTTAGAGAGGGCCGATCTACCACCGACCATCTTATACGTATCGAGGCACACATACGTGAGGCTTTTGTTCATAATCAGTTTTCCTATCTGTGTTCCTCGACATGGAGAAGGCCTACGATACAACGTGGAGGTTTGGAATATTGAGAGACCTCTCACACATAGGTATACACGGTAATATGTTCAGTGTCATTGAAAGCTATCTGTCTGATCGCACATTCCGTGTTAGAGTGAGCAATGTTCTGTCCCGAACGTTTGTACAGGAAACCGGAGTGCCACAGGGTGGGGTGCTCAGCTGTACGCTCTTTAATATAAAAATGAATTCTCTCCGTCTGTACATCCCACGTAATATCTTTTATTCAACATATGTCGGTGGTGCGCAGATAGGTTTTCAAGCGTGTTCTCTTGGGATATGTGAGCGACAGGTTCAGCTGGCCCTTAACAAGGTATCCAAATAGGCTGATGAAAACGAGTTCAAACTGAACCCACAGAAAAGCTCCTGTGTCCTTTTTTCAAGAAAAAGAGGCTTGCACCCTCATCCTGAAGTGGTCGTTAAGGGTGAGCATCTACCCGTAAACAATGAACATAAGTTCCTAGGTATAATTTTAGATGCGAAGTTAAGCTTTGTATCGCACATGAAACATCTTAAAAATAAATGCTTGAAAACAATGAATATCCTAAAGGTGCTGTCACGAAGAACGTGGGGCAGCGACAGAAAGTGCCTCATGAATCTTTATAGAAGCCTTATATGCTCACGTCTTGAGCATGGGTCAATAGTCTATCACTCTGCCACGCTAAGCGCTCTGAAAATGTTGGACCCTGTTCATCATCATCAAAGCATCCGCCTGTCCACAGGCGCCTTTAGAACAATCCCAGTTGAAAGCCTTTATGTAGAATCGGACGAATGGTCACTCCATCTGCAGAGTATATATTCTTCCTTCATATATTTCCCTAAAGTAAATGCGAACAGTGAGAAACCGGCATATTCCACCATCAACGACCTGTCTAGCTCTCAACTTTTTTACAATCGACCCGCAATGGCACGCCCTTTCTCGCTGCGTGTTAGACACCTAGCTGAAGAAACAGATTTCCCACTGCTTGAATACCACCTCAGCCCCCCCTCTCTGCGGTTCCCGCCATGGCAGTGGCAGGTTATAGACTTTAACACATCTTTCGTAGCTGTCACAAAGCATGCCTCCCCTATACACATTCGGATGTATTTCTTAGAGCTGAAACATAAATTATGACTGTCCAGAATATTATACTGATGCATCCAAGTCCCATACTGGCGTGTCCTGTGCGGCGGTCGGCCCATCCTTCTCGGATGCCGGCGTTCTGTCCACCAGCACAAGCATTTTTACAGCCGAGGCTTACGCGTTATTCGTAGTCGTTAAACACATCAAAGAATTGAATACGCCAAGGGAAGTTATATACACAGACTCCCTGAGTGTCGTAAAAGCGTTGAAAAATCTTAAAAAACACAGATACCCTATAATTATATTCCTCTACTCAATACTCTGCGAGGCCTATACTTCCAAACAACATATCGTCGTGTGCTGGGTGCCAGGACATCGCGAGATCGAAGGAAATGTGTTGGTTGACCAGCTCGCCACGTCAATTAACGGAAGCTCCGCCAACTCTTCAGTTGCTGTCCCTATAATAGACCAAAAATCAAACATACGGAAAAAGCTCAGGGCTTAGTGGTAGAAGTTATGGGATCAACAAACACATAACAAGTTACACTCGATTAAACCATACCTCGGTAACTGGCCACCCACGTCGAAAACACGCCATACAGAGGTCAGTCTCTGTCGGCTTAGAATAGGACACACACACAGCACGCACACACGCCTTTTGTCCGGTGGTGACCCACCCAGCTGTCAAAGATGTGGCCGTCCACTTACCGTTTTTCACATACTCCTTGAATGCTCTGAGCTAGAGGCTTACAGGAAAAAAACATTTTCCACTAGCGTACAAGGAACACATACCCCTTCACCCAGCTATGTTTATTGGTCACGAACCTCGTTTTAAATATAATGAATTGAATGCATTCTTAAAGGAAGTAAATACCTTCCATGTTATCTACTCAAGTGATCGGTAGCACGGCCTCCGAAAGGAGGCTGCTGCTGCGGATGCTACATCCAAAAGAGCACCTGTCTCTCTGCCCTTGGGACCAAGGGCGTTGGCGAGAAATCGGTGCTAATATAACGCTCCTATTTTATGATGTCATGATAACTAAAGACTCATTCTCACCAGGCATGCTTGACTTCACTTTCATGATTTTAATAAATATATGTCTTACGCATTTTTAAAGCGCAGAATTTCAGCACCTTTTACAGCCATTTACCATAACCATTGCTCTCATCCGATATCATTTCCTGGCGCTCTTTGGCCATCAATGGCCCTTGCGCCATTAAACAACATATATCATCAATCACTAATGGCCACGTGAGGTGGGCCATGTCGGAGGATAACGTGCTCCAGCAAGAACACATAGACGTCGCTTGCAGTGGCGGTTGGTATGGCCGCCATCTCGCAGTAGCATGTGTGGTAATCGACGCGTATTATTATCAAAGGATTACGCTTAGCCGGCTTTGGAAAAGGGCCCACGAGGCATAGGCGTATCAGCCGAAGGGCAAGGGGGGTGCGAGCTCTCCACTCAGAAAAGCTGGAGGCTTGAGCCCCTCCCACTTTTGACAGTGCGCACTGTCAGCTGCATGCGTGGCAAACAAACAACTAAGGCTAAGTTTTCCTTCACTACAGTAAACCCTCAATTTATTGCTTCGAGGAAATGAAAATGTTACGAAGGAACGTTTTAATTAGTTGAGTGTTTCCTGAATTTCTGCAGTGACGATTGTCCTTGAATGTTCCTTGCGGCGCGGGCCACCTATGAGACTCTTTTGCGCCTTGAACTGTAGCATTGCAAAGCGGGCTACAGTACAAGGCGCGAAAGCGTCTTGTAAGAATGGGAACTAGCAATAGTTTTACGAACTAGTCAGAGCATTTGCTGCTTCAAAGAGATTGTTTTTTTTGACCAAAAATGAACAGCGTCATCGCTGTTTTATTGAACCTGCTGTGAGCCGATGATTGTCATGAATCTTTTTAAGTGCTTTAGTTCTGCCGTACTAGAACACCACAAAAAGGTTTGCGCTTTTTGTCTCTGAAAAATTTGATTAGCCTAGCTCACGGTAACTAGGAGCGATGGCTGCAGTTTGGAAAGTGGTGAAGAATAAAGTAGTGTACTAGAGTACAGTGGAAAGCTCAGCTTTTAAGCTAACCCCGCAGCTTGACTCACCGTACCAGGGAGAAGATGAAAGACCGTGTTTTTTCACAATATTACAGGCCAAAGTATTAGTCGGGCTGGTTAGTTTTCATTTATTTTGAATTGTATTTTACAGCTCAAAATACAGTCCCTACAGAAAAGAAGCACACACGTGTAGCGCTGCTTAGTTCTCTCTCAGAAAGGATGAGCTCAATAAGGTGTACACGTTCACATACGCTCTAAAAAGTCTTCTGGAGTAACTGCGCTGTTAGCACGAAAAAAACTCTTTGCTCCTAAAAAACGAAATGTACGCAAAATATTGCAGACGGAATCGTTAGGAGGGGCATTTTCCTCCTTGTGCAGTAAAGCACCTGTTCTTTTGGGGTAACCGCAAGAATGTTCGCGCCGTGTGCAAACTACTCATTGGTGCCTAGACAAGCCTGTTTCATTTCAGACGGTTCTGTAGCGTGGTGTGGTGTAGTAGTTAGTGTACGCGCAAGCTGACTGAATGGTCGTAAGATGATTGATTTATATGTGGGGTTTAACGTCCCTAAACCACCATATGATTAAGAGAAACGCCGTAGCGGAATGCTCCGAAAATTTCGACCACCTGGGTTTTTTATTTTGTGCCTGAATCGGAGCCCACGGGCTTACAGCATCTTCCATCTTCACCTCTTTCGAAAATGCCCCCAGCAGGAGCCTCTGCGCATGCAGGCGTTTGGTGTGTAGCGACACCACGGACGAGATGTCGAAATCCCCACTAACGAGGGGGTTTCGACTTCCTCCCACGCCTAGCCGTGCGTGGCTGTGCCGTGTCCGGGGAAAAGGAGATCCTGGTGGTTGAACGGACGCCGGGTGATTGGAGCTTTAAGGCCCCCCGGCAGAGGAAACACACCCCTTTGGCCCTGGCTTCCCGTAGACGGCGCCCCTTTACTGACCCACCCAGGGGAAATCGGCAGTCGCCTTTTCCTATCCCTCTCTCTCTCTCTCCATCTTCGTCTTTGCCATCACTTTTTATCTTTCCTGTCTTCTTATTCCTTCCTTTTACTTCCTTTTTTCGTGGCGGCGACGGTTAACCCTGTGCAAATAGCATACCTTGTTTAGGCGCATTGGGTTACAGTAGCGTTGTACGGCTGGTGTCGGCAAGTTTTTAGTATTTGCGAATATGTTGTGTCCCCTCGTTGGGCCCCATAGTGGGTGGTCGCCAACGCTGCTGAAAAAAAAAATTGAACCGGCATGCATAAAGCATTCCCCTCACTTAGTGATCGTACCGGCTCGAAGCGGCCACGCACCTATGACATAAACTTTTTAAACAGGCCAATGAAAAAATTTCCTCACTTTCATGTTATCCAATGTGAAAAAACTGTAAAGCTAGCCAGGACCGTCTCTCCCTTCGCAGTTGCTAGATGTCTTACCGAATCTCTTAACGCTGGATACAAGGTAACCAAAATGGCTAGCGGAGGCCTTCTTCTCTAAATCTGGGACAAACAACAATTTGAAAAGCTAGACAATCTCTCAGATTTCGGTGGCATACCAATAACCATAACACCACACAGATCAATGAACACAACTCGAGGAGTGGTATCTGACATGGACTTACTTGACCTGAATGAGACTGAAATTTTGGAGGGGTGAAAGAGCCAAAATGTGACTGATGTACAGAGAATCATCATCAGAAGAGAAAAAAAACACCAATGAAACACCTAATACTCACGTTTGCTTCCAGTAAATTACCAGAAACTATTCAAACAGGGTACACGAAAACTTCAATCAGGCCATACATACCAAACCACCGTCGTTGCTTCAAATGTCAAAGGTATGGCCATGGCTCTAAGCGCTGTCGTGGTCGCCAGACCTGTGCACAATGTGGAGCCCTGGGCCACGTGTCTGAGAACTGCAAAGAGCAGCCGCACTGAGTAAACTGTGACGAAAACCATGCTGCATATTCACGTTCCTGTCCATACTGGAAGAAAGAAACGGAGATAATAACGTTGAAAGTGAAAGAAAACATTTCTTTCAAGCAAGCAAGAAAAAGAGTCTCACCATTTTATGGCCCAACGTACGCTGATGCGGCGCGTCAGGGGGCACAGCCGCACCAGCCCTCGCCACTCCCTCGGCCTGCACATATCGAGCCGGAGGTTCTGGCACCTGCTCCTGAGGTGGCTGTTATCCAGACTACTCCGCCTACTCCCAAACAAAGACCGGAGACCCCAGGGTCCTCAGGTCTCAAGGCCTCGCCTCACCAGGTCAGGCCCAAACTTCGAAACACCAGCTCACATGTGCGAGCATCCAGTGCCTCCGAGGAGGCAATGGATACGTTGATAGCCTTGGTGCCGAAAGAGTGGCGTGGCTCCTTAGAGCGCGTCAAGAAAACAAAAAAAAGTCAATAACAGGGCCTGGCGATGGCCCTGTTACTTGTATTCAAACTTCCCGCCTATACGGCAACTCGCTCCTCGTACACACAGCAATATATTACCTTCACCACGAACACTCAAATTATACAATGGAATGTCAGGGGCCTTCTCAGGAACTTTGACGATATCCAAGAACTTTTACACGAACACTCACCAAAAATGCTGTGTGTACAATAAACACAACTAAATGCAAAACACACAAACGTTTTACGTAAATATGCTATTTTCCGAAAAGACCGTGATGATGCCGTGACATCATCCGCAGGTGTTGCCATCATAGTGAATCAAGGGATTGCATGCACACAGTTTCAACTCCAAACATCTCTTGAGGCAGTGGCTGCTCGAGGCGTGCTTTTCAACAAACTCGTAACAATTTGCACTCTTTACGTACCTCTAAGCTATCACCTATGAAAACATGAATTCCATTTCTTAATCGATGAACTCCCGGAACCATATGTTCTCCTCGGAGACTTAAATGCGCATAGCAGGCTGTGAGGCGACTCTCGTTGGGACCCCCGAGGTCGACTTATTGAACAGTTTCTTCTTTCTTCCAGTGCGTGTCTTCTGAATTGAAAAGAACTAACTTATTATAACCTCGCTAACAATACTTATTTCTCAATAAACCTAAGCATAGTATCTCCATCCCTTGTGGCTCTACTTCGCTGGAAAGTCATCACTAATCCCTATAGAAGTGTGACCACTTTCCCATAGTTTTGAGCACACCTACATCAACTGAATTGCCACAGGTTCCTAAATGGCAATTAAGCAAAGCCGATTGGGAACAGTTTTATACCATCACTCATTTAAGTTGGCGTGACTTATGTACTTTAAGCATTGATGCTGCTGTCAAGTACTTCACTTCATTTTTGATTGATGCAGTAACAAAATGCATCCCAGAAACCAACGCACACTCTGGAAAACGACTTGTGCCATGGTGGAACTCTGAGTGCCGAAATGCACGCAAGCAGCAAAACAAAGCATGGAGGCTGCTTCGGAACTCACCGACAGCCGAAAATCTTCAAATCTTTAGAAAAATGAAGTCTCAGGCCACGCGAACGCGTCGGCAGACCAGAAGAGAAAGTTGGCAAAACTTTTTATCAGGGATCAATTTATATACACAGGAGGCTAAAGTTTCGAACATGGTTGGTAGGGTAGCAGGAGGACAAGTACACATACCCCCACTCGCAAACACACAGGGTGACACCTTGGAAGATCAAGCGAACTTCCTCGGTGCACACTTCGAGCGGGTGTCCAGCTCGTTGCACTATACTGACGCTTTCGAAAAATACAGAACAAAAATAGAAAAGCAAAAACTCGAACACAAATGTACAAGATGTGAGGCGTACAAACAAGCTTTCAGCTTACCTGAGCTCCAAACATCACTGAACTCCTGCAGTTACTCCGCTCCAGGTTCTGACCGTGTAGTGTACGAAATGTTAAACAACCTACCAGCTGAAACACAAAGAACATGCATTGCTTGTACAATGTTATCTGGTTCTCTGGCGCTATCCCTACTTCCTGGAAAGAAGCTATTCTTATTCCCATTTTCAAACAGGGCAAGGACCCTTCTTCAGTTTCAAGTTATAGGCCACTTGCGTTTACAAGCTGCCTGTGCAAACTTTTCGAAAAAAAGATCAACTTCCAACTTTTACATTTCCTCGAAACAAACAATTTGCTCGACCCATTTCAGTGCGGGTTTCGAGAGGGTAGATCCACCATCGGCCACCTTGTTTGTATCGAGGCACAGATCAGAAACGCTTTTGTTCATAAGCCGTACTTTCTTTCTGTGTTCCTCGTTATCAAAAAAGCTTACGATACAACATGGCGCTTTGGAATAATAAGAGACCTGTCCCATTTTGGCGTGTGCGAAAGAATGTTTAACACAATTGAAAGTTACTTGTCAAATCGAATATTCTGAGTTCGAGTAGGCAGCATTGTTTCCCAAATATATGTCAAGAAACAGGCGTGCCGCAAGGTGGTGTACTTATTTGCACACTTTTTCTCATAAAAATGAATTCTTTGCGCTTGTCCATTCCTCACAATATGTTTTATTGTACATATGTCGATGACGTCCAGCTTGGATTTAGATCTTGCAATCTGGCCTTGTGTGAGCGCCAAGTTCAGCTTGGTTTGAACAAATTCTCCATTTGGGCTGAAGAAAACGGGTTCTGGTTGAATGCACAGAGAAGCACGTGTGTGTTGTTTTCCAGGAAGACAGACCTTAATTCCGAACGTAATATTCAACTGCATGAGAAACGCCTTTCTGTTAACACCGAACACAAATTCTTAGGCCCCATATTTGACAACAAGCTAACCTTCATACCGCACATTAGGTATTTAAAAACAAGTGCATAAAAGCCATGAACGTTTTGAAAGTGTTGTCAAGCACTACGTGGGGTAGTGACAAGAAGTGCTTAATGAATTCGTATAAAAGTACCCGCCTAGACTATGGCGCAATAGTATAACAGTCTGCGACACCTACTGCCCTTAAAATGCTTGATCCTGCTCATCATCTATGCATCCTCCTCTATACGGGTGCTTTTCGCACTAGCCCCGTAGAGAGCGTGTACGTGGAATCGAATGAGTGGTCGCTCCATCTACAGAGATGTTACATGTCTTTTAAATATTATCTTAATGTAAATGCAGACAAGAATCACCCATCACATTCCACAATTATTGACATGTCAAGCCTTCCTGTGTTTGAAAAATGGCCTTCTATGAGACAGCCCTACTCACTTCGTGTGAGGGGCCTAGTGAAGGAAACCGGTGTGCCACTTGAACGCCGTTTTATGGCTCCCGCAGTGTACCTGCCACCGTGACAATGGCAGGCAATAGATGGCGACGTGTCTTATTTGGAGGTTACGAAGGAAGCACGTATCGCACACATCCACACTTACTTCCTAGAAATACAACATAAATACACAAGTCCTGAGTTCTTCACAACAGCTTACAAGTCCGACACTTCTTTCTCGTACGCAGCCGTCGGCCCATCCTTTTCGAAAGCCGGTGTTCTGCACTCTGATTCAAGCATTTTAACCGGCGAAGCTTATGCGATACTCGCGGCCGTCAAACTCATTAAAAAATAAAACTACAGAAGGCAATAATACATATAGATTTCCTCAGCGTAGTAAAATCTCTCAAAACTTTCAAGAGGCCCAGGAATACTGTCATTGTCTCGCTCCATTCGCTCTTATGCACCGTCCACTCATTTAAGCAGCATGTTGTCTGCTGGGTGCCAGGACACCGCGAAATTCAAGGCAACGTTCTGGTGGACCAGCTCCGCCAACAAAACCAGATCCGTGAACAAAACCGGTTCCAATACATCAATGCCAGTTCCTGCATTCGGCTTGAAACCTTTTTTTAAAATAAAAGCTCAGAGGCTATTGGCAGATCTCATGAGACACACACACAGATAATAAATTCCATGTCATCAGTTCGCATCTTGTTCATTGGCCGCCAGTATCAAAGTCACGCCACACAGAAGTAATCCTTACAAGGTTAAGAACAGGATATACACATACAACACATTAATTTTTTTGTCTGGGGGCGATCCACCTTTGTGTGATAGATGTCATGAAGCACTCACTGTACTTCACATTTTAATCCAGTGTAGAGAATTACACACGCTGAGAAGACAACACTTTCCGTTACCCTACCGACAACAGATACCACTTCATCCTGCAATGTTCGTTGATAAGGAAGCACTTTTTAGTCATAAATCACTGTTAGCGTTTTTAAAAGAAATTCGTAATTTTCATATATTATACCTGGGCATTCCGTAGCACGACCTCTCCAGAGAGGTCTCTGCTGCGGTGGATACACTCAATAAAGCACTGGCCTCACGGCCCTTGGGACGCAAGGGTGTGAACGAATGAGGCACTTGTGCTAATGCCATACATGTCCACCATCGTTTTTATGACAACAAAGTTTTGTCATTCATTAACACCACACACGTTTCATGGCATGGTCATGATTTTGTTACTTCTATGTTTTTACCCGCCTCAGCGCGAGGAATTTTAAGGCCCTTATACAGCCGCTTATCACAATCATTGTCCATATCTCTATTAAGATAAACTGGCGCTCTTTGGCCATGAAATGGCCCTTGCACCACGAAACATCAAACATCATCATCATCATCCATTGAAATTGCCACCATCAAAAAGCTGATATATATCTCGTGTGACGAATGAAGTAAATTGTTTGCCCCACACCCGCTTCCCCCCAATCGCGAAAGAGTTGGTACGCTTCTGCCACGAGCTGAATGCCCACTTGTTGGAAAGGTGTGCTTGGAGGTGGCAGGGGCTGTAGAAGACCGGCCTGAGCATTATATGGGCCTATGTGGCGCTGACACTGCATGCAGCTGGCCACACACACCTCAACAGATTGTCGCATACCAGACCAATAAAAGCGTTCATTAGCACGCTAGAGTGTCCGCGCAAAACCTAAATGTCCGGACGTAGGATCGCCTTGAATAGCACTTAAAATCGCTGGCCTAAAGCTTTCCGGCTCCACCAGGAGTAAACCTGCACCAGTGCTGAAAGAGTTCTTTTGCAGGGGTCCGTTGTGTATGAAGAAGTGGGAGCTGTGCAGAATGATGATAGTTTGGGGTCCTTTCGCTGTTAGTCTTTAAAAGTTTTGAGGTCGGGAAATTTTAGTGACACAGAGCTACGAGGTGGTCTAGGTCATCGGTGTCCCACTTTGAAGTGCTCAGTGGCATACGTGAAAGGCAATCTGCATCAGCGTGTCATGACCACTTTATACGAGACTGTGAAGCTATACTCTTGGAGCCGAAGTGCCCAGCGTGCTAGACGGCCGAAGGATTCCAAAGGTTGATGAGCCAACAGAATGAGTTTTGGTTGGTGACGACTGTAATTGGGCGTCCGTATAGGCAAGACCGAAACCGCTGAATCGCAAATACTACCGCGAGACATTCTTGTTCTGTAACAGCGTAGTTCTGCTCGGGCCTACTCATTGAGCGACTTGCGTGTGCGACCACGTGTTCGCGCTTACCATAGCGTTGAACTAGGACGACACCGATTCTCATGCCGCTGGCATCCGTGTGCAGTTCTTTCGGAGCTAATGGGTTTAAGTGTTGAAGAACAGGCCGTGACATCAGATGAACCATCAGTTGACGAGAAGTAGAGTCGCACTCCGGAGTCCACTTGAAGTGAACATTCTTGCGTATGTGACACATTAGCGATTACGCAACATCGGCGAATTTAGGTACAAAGCGACGAAATTAGCAGCAAAGCCCAAGAACACTACTGAGCCCTTAGCAGAGCTTGGCACACTGAATGCTTCAACGGCTGATGTCTTCTGTAGACCTGGGCAGATGCCATCCTGGTCAACGAGACGTCCTAAAACAAGAATTTTCTCGGTCTCCGAAGTGGCATTTTTTAGTTAAGAACAGGGCCAGCGTTCCCGATGCAAGTCAGGACAATATTCAGACGTGAATTGAGTTCTCTGAAGGTGCGGCCACAGATGATGACGTGGTCGAGATAGCACACGCAAATGCTCCACTTCAAGCCTCGAAAAACAGTGTCCGGAACTTCCGGACACTGTTCGTTCAAAAGTCCTTGGTGCGTTGCACAGTCCAAATGACATCACGTTCAATTCAAAAAGGCCGTCAGGGGTTACGAAAACTGTCTTTTTTTTACCTTCGGGATGCATGGGAATTTGTCACTAGCGCGGTCTTAAGTAAACAGAGGAAAAGTAAAAGGCAGATTGTAGACAGTCAATGGCATCATAAATACGTGGAAGTGGGTACACATATTTTTTTGTTTCAGCATTCAATCGGTGAAAGTCGACGCAAAATCAAGATCCGTCTTTCTTTTAACGAGAATAACTGGAGCGGCCCATGGTCTTGCTGACTCTTGAATGACTCCGTTTGCGCTCTTCCGGGAGAGATGAACATTGAACGGAAGATGTGGACAAAAAGGTAGTGTCCAGAACAAAAGTCGGTACACGGCTATACACAAGAAAAAAAGGGGCTCTAATTGCCCTGCCGTGGTGGTTTAGTGGTTAAGGTACTCGGCTGCTGACCCGCAGGTCGCGGGTTTGAATCGCGGCTGCGGCGGCTGCATTTTCAATGGAGGCGGAAATATTTAAGGCCCGTGTGCTCAGATCTAGGTGCACGTTTAAGAACGCCAGGTGGTCGAAATTTCCGGAGCCCTCCCCAACGGCGTCTCTCATAATCATATGGTGGTTTTAGGACGTTAAACTCCACATAATCAATCAAAGGGGCTGTAATTTGTCGTACGCTGTATGGCAGTATTATATATGAGCTTGACGAAAGGAAATACAGTGTCCCAGTTTTTGAGATCCAACTGAACGTACATTGAGATCATGTTGGACAAAGTTTAGTGAAAACGCTCAGTCAGACCATCAGTTTTTGGGTGATATGCTGATGTGGTCTTGTAGATGGTGTTAGAGGCCTGGAGGGCCTCAGGAAGGACATGTGAAAGAAATGTCTTGCCACGGTGACTAAGAAGCACACGTGGTGTGCCATGTCGTAAAATAATGGCGCGAAGGAAAAAGTGGGCGACTTCAGAGGTAGCACCAGATGAAAGAACTGCCGTCTCCGCGTAGCGAGTAAGGTGGTACACGGCAGTAACATTCCAACGGTGACCGGCTTGCGTAAGCGGAAGAGGTCCGTACAAGCTTATGCCCACAAATTCAAAGGGAGTGGACGGGCACGGCAGTGGTTGCAATGGTTGATTGATTGATTTGTGGGGTTTAACGTCCTAAAACCACTATTTGATTATGAGAGACGCCGTAGTGGAGGGCTCCGGAAATTTTGACCACCTGGGGTTCTTTAACCTGCACCCAAATCTGAATACACGGGCCTACAACATTTCCGCTTCCATCGGAAATGCAGCCGCCACAGCCGGGATTTGATCCCGCAACCTGCGGGTCAGCAGCCGAGTACCTTAGCCACTAGACCACCGAGGCGGGCAGTGGTTGCAATGGTCCAGCGGGAAGAGATGTGGTACGTTTTCGGTGCTGGTATGACGCGCAGGAAGCGATGTACTTGGCGACCGAAGTGGAGAGGCAAATCCAAAAGGAGCGAGTGTTGAGGTGGTCGTAAGACTTGAGGAACCTCAAGTGGCCTGCTCTCGCGTCGTCATGAAACGCTTGTAAAACTTCCAGACGAAGTGAGCGAGGATTGACGGGAAGCCATTGGTTACCGAAAGGATTGTAAATTTGCCGACATAATGTTCCATCTTGAAGCTTGAAACGGGCAAGTTGTCGTCTTAGGCGGCTCTTTGGAGCACGCGATAAGCCAGTCCGCCAATCGGTGATTGTGCGGCAGTAGGTATCGGTATGTGGGAGCGGGGCGAGCTCTGTGGACGAAAGAAGGTCCACCGAGGCAACAAAGTCCTTCGAACCAGCAGCTGTCTGCTTGGTCACTTTGGTGGACGGTGACGAACAGATGGAAGGTGACACTTCGGCGCTTTGCGAGAGCTGGTAACGTGCCAAAGCGTCGGCATCTTGGTGCTGTCCACCCGACCTATATGTGACGCTGTAGTCATACTCTTGAAATCGTAGTACCCAACGGCAGAGGCGTCCTGACAAATTTTTAAGAGACGATAACCCACACAGAGCATGATAGCCAGTCATTATTGTGAAATGCCGGCCAGATAAATAAGGGCGAAACTTTTGTACAGACCACACGATTGCGAGACATTCTCTCTCAGTGATGCTGTAATTTCACTCAGCAGGTGAAAGAGTACGGCTCGCGTAGGCCATAACTTGTTCTTCGAGAGCGTGGTTCCGCTGAAGAAGGACAGCACTGATGCCAAGTCCACTTGCGTCAGTGTGTAGCACAGTAGGTGCTGCAGGGTCGAAATGGCGAAGTTCTGGGCCTGATGTGAGGCATCGCTTGAGGGTGTGAAAAGCAGCTTCGCAGTCATCCGACCAGACAAAGGGTGCGCTCGTGGTCAGAAGTTTATGCAGAGGAGCCGCAATAGTAGCGAAATCACGTAAAAAGTGGTGGTAATACGACGCCAAGCCAACGAAGCTGTGGACGTCTTTTAGTATGAATGGTGTAGGAAAGTGGAGTACCGCGGCAACCTTGTCGGGATCGGGCTTAACGTCATGTTTACTGACAACGCGACCTAATACCTTGATGCTGTGACTGGCAAACCGACAAATCTTAGTGTTGAGTTGGAGACCGGCCTTAACTAAACACGTGAGGACCTTGTCTAGCCGTTCCAGGGGCTATAAGAAGCTGGACGAAGAGATGACAATGTCGTCCAGGCAGCAAAGCCAGGTTGGTCATTTTAATCTCCGTAGTACCGTGTCTATCATTCGTTCGAATGTGGCTGGGGCATTAAATAGGCCAAAAGGCATGAAATTCAATTCAAAAAGCCCATCTGGCGTAGCAAACGCAGTCTTCTCTTTATCAGAATCGTGCGTCTGAATCGGCCAGTAACTAGAGCGCAAGTCGAGACTTGAAATGTACTCGGCACCTTGTGAAGTATCAAGAGCGTCATGAATGCGAGGCATTGGGTAGACGTCCTTACGAGTAATTTTGTTGAGTGATCTGTAATCAATGCAAAACCGCACCGAGCCATCCTTTTTTTTTACTACTACGACAGGAGAAGACCATGCGCTTGTCGAAGGCCTGATGACGTTGCGCGCAAGCATGTCGTTGACTTGTTGTTCTATAAGCTTGCGTTCAGAAGCTGAGGTACGGTAAGGGCGACGGCGAATGACACGGGATTCGTCGGTGTCGATACGTTGAGCGGCCACTGTTGTTTGACTTAGGCCTTTGGAACAAACGTCAAAGCAAGTTTTGTGCTTTAATAAACATGCTAGCAAGGCATCAGTTTGCATTGGGTTGAGATGTTTGCACGAAGTGGCCTTGAGAGCAGAAGATGAATCTTCCGCTGGCATACACTTTGAGAATGACGAAGCAGATGAAACAGTGACGACACAAACCATTGCTTCTTCGGTAATGCTGGCAACCGTGGTCCCCTCTGATGGAAGTAGTGGTTCTCGCGTCGTGTTGCAGGCGGTGATGCTTGCATAACCACGTGAGAACTGCACTAAACAAGATGCGATGTTGATTCCTCGAAAAAGGCAGCGCTGGCAAGGAATGACCACAGCGTCACCATCTAGAATGTCTCGTGACTTGATCGTAAGAACACGTTCTTGTGCGGGAGGCAGGAGGAAATCCGCAGGTGTGACAAGGTCGGGTGACGAAAAGTCGGCAGCAGGAAAAAGCTCAGTGTCCGTAATACGAATGAGGGGCCGAATACACGAAATTACAGCAGACGCAGCTGACGAGAAGTCCCAGCCTAAGAATATCTGATGAGCGCACGAAGACTGCACAACCAATTGTATGTGATGACGGCTTCCATAAATGAGAACACGAAAAGTACACAATCAGCTCAGCCAAACCCGACTGTCATTAGCGCCGCATAACATGGGACCGGCATAAATGGTTTGCACTTTACGCAGGCGAAAACACAATTCACGGTCAATTACCTAAATGGGGTCTCTGTGTATATAAGGGCGTCAACAAAAACACCTTCCACACAAACAGGTAGTAAATAAGCTTGACGAGATAAAGGAGTTGTATTGTTTCGACAACCAGCAGTTTCCCCTCCAAAAACTGCACCTTATAGTTTTACGAGTCCAGAGAGATCGGCACGGGGCGCAGGGGTGATGACGTACGCTGAAACGGTGACGGAGAACGGCGGCGCGAAGAACGAGAAGGAGGAGGCCCAGCTTGAGACAGTGGAGGGGAGGGCAACCGGCGGGAGGTGAACGGATACGGTTCGGGATTGTATTAATCGGGTCTTGGGACAAAGCCTCTTCCGTAAGCTGGATAACCACGTCGTTGATCCTGCTGATGGTGGCGGCAGAAACGGGATATATGACCCCTTATGCCACAGTAAAAGCAGAATATGCGAGGAAGACGCCACGTAGAATAGTGGGGTGGCCTTAGCGCTTTCGTTGCCATCGCAGCCAAATGGTCGCAACCCTCGTTCGCAGGCACGGTTGGAACTAGTGTAGGGGCCCGTGATGCAACTTCTGCGTACGAAGGCGCCCGAAAGCGCAGAGGAGACGGGGCATGTGCAGCACTTGTCATTGATGCCAGTTCGTCCTTGATTATCTCACACAGGTTGGGAGATCAACCAAAGGAACAAGCAGGATATCGAACAGGCTACTCAACAATCGACCTCATTCATATTATCAATGAGCTAATATAGAAATGCTCAGAATATAACCAACCACTATTCATAGCCTTCATAAATTACGAGAAGGCGTTTGATTCAGTAGAAATATCAGTCGTCATGTGGACACTGCGGAATCAGGGCGTCGATAAGTATATATAAACATCCCGGAAGAAATCTACAGGGGATCAACTGCTACCATAGTGCTTCATAAAGAAAGTAACAGAATACCAATCAATAAGAGTGTAAAGCAGGGGGGCACAATCTGCCTAATGCTATTTACCACTTGCTCACAGGAGGTTTCCTGAAGCCTAGATTGGGAACGGTTAGGAATAATAGTTAATGGAGAGTACCTTAGTAACCTGCGCTTCGCCGATGACATTGCACTGCTGAGTAACTCAGGGGACAAATTGCAACTCATGATTACGGAGTTAGACAAAGAGAGCAGAAAGTTAGGTCTTAAAATTATTCTACAGAAAGCGAAAGTAATGAACAACAACCTCGGAAGAGAACAGCGCTTCGAGATAGGTAATAGTGCACTTGAAGTTTTAAATTACTACGTCTACTTGGGGCAGATAATAACCGGGGAGCCAAACTATGAGATTGAAGTAACTAGAAGAACAACAATGGGGTGGAGCACTTCTGGCATGCCCTCCCAAATTATGACAGGTAGATTGCCACTATCCCTCAAGAGGAAGGTATATAACTACCGTATCTTGCCGGTACTTAGCTACAGAGCAGAAACCTGGAGACCTACAAAGAGGGTAGGGTTCAGTTTTAATTGAGGACGACGCAGCGAACAATGGAAAAAACTGGTAGGTTTAACCTTTGAAGACAAGAAGAGAGCATGTAGCATATATGTGAAACATCTTGTTTCAGTCGGCAACTATAGCTGACGTTTTGTTCAAGCCTCTTACCTCTTCTCTCCATGCCAACCTCCTTCACTGTCCCGGCCCGTGTGGGACTAAGTATGCCGACTAGAGCCTCCTAGGTAAAGTGCGTTTGAAATTCCTGCGATGTGGTGTGTATTCGTACCAAAACAGCCCCACATGTAAAAAATACACAGGTTAGCACAACATCATCTTTGTAGAAAAAAAAGGTCAAGACAATTCACGATTCACTCGTGTATGTCGGTGAAAAAGCACCAGTCAAAGTATTTACTTGACGGAGAGCAAAACAAAAGTATTCAGAATGCTCGGGAGTCAGCATACAACGCCTAACAGAGCTTTTATGAGTCTTGTCATGTAATATATACAGAAACATTTGAAAAAGTAGCTAACGTTGTCTGAGAAGTTCTGCTAGTTCGCTGCAGAACCATAACATCAGTAAAGTTTTTCTAGGTAATGGTTCGTCCCAGGAGTTGTCAACTTGCGTACCTGAAAAAATAAATTCATGAGACTCACCATAAACTTCAGACTTTTTATCTCCTGTTCAAATATTGTTTTCTAATTACTCTCCGCCACGCCTGATCCTTTCTTCGCCTGTTTTGCTGCGCAGTGAGAAACAAATGCCGTGGAAAAGAACACGCAAAAAATTATTTACAAACCTGTGTGTCACTGTTTTCGCAGTCACTGCAACAATAAAAGACAAAGGTGAGATTTAAATCTTTTGTTTTTCTCGATACACATGAATTTTCTCCATTCTCGAAGAAAATTCGTGGTGAATTGTTCAAATACAGCCTAGTGTCACATCTTGTACAAGCCTTGTGAGTCTCCTGCGATGGAAGCGATAGATGACAGGCATTGTATACGTCAGCGCAAAGAGCCTCTTGCATGTTAAGTACCCACAGCTGCACAATAGGATTGCAAAACAAATGGCCGACACCACGTAAAGGGGAAATCGATGACATGCGAAGTACGAAGGAGAAAGGTTGATATGTCACTTTAAAATCAACACAACGTTGGGAGGTGAAGGTAAATTATGTCATATATCACTTCTGTGTCATGATTATTATGTTTGGGTGTGGCGTGTACCTACGTCATCTATTGACGTCACGTGATAGCAAATTTAGTAGATGTGGAGCTAGCGAAATGGCCGCGAGCACGCTATAGGATCGTGGTATACTGTCATGTTCTTACATGGCACGCGTTTCAGGATTATGATTTTAGCACCAGTCATATACCTTCGTCATCCTCTGACGTCACGTAATACCAAACTCCAAACTTGGTATATGTGGAGCCAGCAAAGCGGCCGCTAGCGTTTTAAAGGGCCCACTTTACTCCAACGTAACGCTTACGCGCGCGCACGCTGGGCAAAGCGACGCTGGGTTAGCAAAACACGAGCGCTCTATAGTACGATGCCAGGCACAACCAACGCGATCAGCGTGACATGTCATTATTACATTGCAAATCATTGCCGCCAATCCATCTTTTCCATGGCGGTTTTTGGCCAAGACATGGCCCTTGTGCCAATAAAATTTACATGTCATCAACGCAATCAGCGTCCGTCGGCGCGGCCCGACGGCAACAGGCGCGATATGCGACATGCTACATTTCGCGCAGATGCGTTACCCAGACAGCACTGCGTCTGCCTCTTTTCCTGATGGAGGGACGCCGCACACGCTGAAATCCGCATGCGTCAGAGCAACGCAGCGCTGTGCGCACACGCGAGCATTCAGCAGGACCTGCGCCTGGCGTGGAAAGGCCGGCGTGACGCTATGAAACCAACCCCGGCGCGCATGCGCTCCACGCCACGTCAAAATGTATTGGCGCCTTGACTGTGGCATGTAGTCATGTTCTCACACGACACGCATCTCATGATTATCATGTTTGCGCCAGTCACATACCTTGGTCATTCATCGACATCACGTAATATCAAATTTGACATGTTTGAAGCTAGTGGAACGGCCGCGAGCGCATCATGAGTGTGGCATGTAGTCATGTTGTTACATGACACGCATGTCGTGATTATCTTGTTTGGATGTGTCATTTAAGTATATCGTTCGTTCAGCGTCGCGTAATACCGAATTCGGCATACGTGAAGCAAGCGGAACAACCACCAGCGCATCATGAGCGTGGCATGTAGTCATGTTATATGACACGCTTCTCATGATCCTCATGTTTGCACCAGTCACATACCTTCGTCATCTATACTCGTACCGTAATGCCTAATTTGGTATTAGCGAAATGGCCGCGAGCGCATGATGAATGTGGTATGTAGTCATGTTGTTACACGACACTCATGTTTTGATTTTCATGTAAGGGTCTGTCGCTTGTGTTCGCCATGTGATCATGTCTATACATACCAGTTTTGCAACAGGGCATGTATATGAAGTCACCGCAAAAGCTGCAGCACCATGAAATGTGAATCATGACATTCATGACATTCTTGTCATAATTTTCATGTTACGACTAGTCAAATATATTCTTCATACAGTCATGTTATGACATTCCAAGTTTGGTATCGATACCATCATCGAAACGACCAGGAGAGTCAAACGTCGTAGGCGGCTAGATAGAGAGACAGACAGACAGACAGATAGATAGATAGATAGATAGATAGATAGATAGATAGATAGATAGATAGATAGATAGATAGATAGATAGATAGATACGCTTAAAGCCGCCGAAGTTCGCTAAGAAGTGCTTCGCATTTAAAATATTTTTTCACACGTGACAGAGGCTGAACATGCAGGGTATGACATATATGTGCAAAATGAAATAATAACATACGTGTAAAAAAGCAGATGGAAATAATTTTATGGTGATGTCACACATCGTTCAAGGCGCATTTAAATCCCCGTAGCACAACAGCTTAAGTGTCGTGACTGCAACGTTAACTCCTGGGTGCCGCGAACCACCACGCCGCCAGCGAGGCGGCGAGTTAGAAGCGACCGCGATACCAAACAAGGCGTTGCACGCGGAGCGTTCGCCGCAGCCGCTAGCCAACCTCAAACAGAAGAGCGACCGTAGGCTGAGCCACCGCCATGAACAGCGCCAAGCTGGTTTGGAGCGAGCGCCAAAAAAAACTGACGGTAATGCGTCTCTTTTCCATAAAGTTGAGCGAGTGTGAGTGCAGCGAGGAAACGCGAGTCCGCCGCCATGGCAGCCCTATAGTATAAACCTTTTGGGGTATACTAAAATATTTACACGCATTCACAGCGACCACGAATTGATAAAAGTAGTCGTTCTGCTGCACCCCCCCCCTCCCAGCAAACGAAATATGGGTGCTAGCCTTGCACCAAAGGTTTGCAGTTGGCGAAGCTGAATAAAGTGTGTCTCTGTACAAATGCGCACTGTAAATTTCACCTTTGCGACATTATGATGTACCGAATCTAGTTGATTTGTAACTCGAAGTCTAACGCAGGCGGACGAGAAACGCACCGCCTAAAAATATTGGCTGTGCTAAGGGGCAATAATAATGGGGCGGTGACGTGTGCCCAAATTGTGCGTTGTGCGTACGTGTAAATATATATATATATATATATATATATATATATATATATATATATATATATATATATATATATATATATATATATATATATATATATATATATATATATATATTGTAGTGAATAAGAATGACGTTGATACCATCAGGTCAGCTATCATCAACACAAGAAAAAGACACGAGATCGGCGATCAAGCACCGTCATCTGGGTCCGCCTGCGTTCCTTTAGAGCTACCACCCGCTTGCTCAGTCCTTCAATAAACCCCCTTTACATTTGGTGGAGGTGCTGGGTAACTACATCACCTACACCCTGGAACTCCGATCCCGCACCCTGCCGTCGACCATGCAAGTTGACACTGCCCAAGAGACAGCACCTCTCGCGGCCGCTACTTGCCCCGGCCCGGTTCCTCAGAGAGACCCCCCGATCTTTTCAAGCGCCGAAGACCAGGACGTCAATGACTGGCTGTCGTCCTACGAAAAAGTCAGTGGACCAAACAGGTGGGATGACGCTGCTAAGTTGATCACCGTCAACTTTTACTTGGCTAATGTGGCGAAACTGTGGTACACAAACCATGAATCCGAGTTCGACAACTGGGCCACTTTCAAGCAGGCAATATCCTCGGTTTTCGGTCGCCCTGCCGTGCGGAAATTGCGCGCCGAACAACGCCTGCGCTCACGGGCACAAGAACCTGGCGAAACGTTTACCGCCAATATCGAAGACATACTCAATCTCTGCAGGCGCGTCGATGCTGCAATGAGCGAAAGTGCCAAGATCTAGCCCATTATGAAAGGTGTTGATGAAGACGTATTTCAAATGCTGCTTGCGAAGTCTCTTGACACGGTGTCTGAAGTGGTAAATCTGTGCCAGAACTACGATGAATTGCGACGGCAACGAGCTCTCACCCATCGTTCTTTTCAGCCTAACCAACCACTCGCTGCACTGGACGTCGTACCTGACCACTCCCGCCTTCTAGCAGAAATGAAAGACTTTGTGCGTGAGGAGGTCGCATGTCAGCTTTCCCTCCTGCCGTTTTGTCAGCGCCAAGAGCTCCCGCCGCCACAGCAAGAGCACCCACCGACACCGTTAGCTCCCATGCTCCAAAATGCACTTCAGGACCTGATTGCCGAGGCTATGCCAGTGCCCTTTCAGCAGCAAGTTGTCGCCGTGCCTCTTACTTATGCTGATGCAGTAAAGAGGCAGCAGCCACACCAGCCCTCGCCGTTCAATGGACTGCCGCATGTCACCGCTCCTACTCAGTCTTCCGTCGCATGGGCTCCTCCCCTCGCTACCACAGCCTCGACTCAGCCGTATGCCGCGTGGGCGGCGCCCCTCACTGCAAATGCCTGGCGAACGCTCGATAACCAGCCGATCTGTTTTGCGTGCGGCGGCCCTGGCCATATCTCCCAATACTGCCGTCGTTGCGTGCCCGCCTACACAGACGTCCGACCACGAAGCAACTACATGGACCGACCCCGTTTTGGTTCTGAAAGTTCGGATTGTCAGTCAAACACGTCTTCCCGTGACTATCCAGCAACTTCGTCTCGTCGCTCACCTTCACCCAATCGACGCTACTTGTCACCCCTGCGTCCACGACCAGCCCCTCAAAATGAGGGAAACTAGCCGTCGCAGTTCAAGGGGCAAGAACTGCGCTATCGAAATGTTCAAGTCCTCGAGCCTTGCCGTCAAACATCGTCGAAGTTTTTGTAGACGGCGCCCATGCATACGCTCTTGTGGATACCGGTGCCGTTGTGTCCGTTATAGACGCCAAACTTTGCCGCAACCTCCGAAAGGTGACCACGCCGCTTGATATGATGTCCTTACGTGCAGCAAATGGAGAACCTGTTCGACCTATAGCCGCCTGCACTGCCCGACTCACAATTGCAAAGGACCACTACATTGTTGAGTTTATCGTCCTTTCCTCGTGCTCTCAAGACATAATACTTGGCTGGGATTTCCTATCGCGTAATCGTGCCGTTATAGATTGTGCCCGTTCCGAACTTGAACTGCTTCCGCTGTTCGACCAGCCCTACGACCACACTAATCAAGCCGCGCACAAGCTAGTTGTCAAAGAGGACACTGACATTCCACCGACAACAGCTGTTTTGCTCCCTGTGGTCTCCGACGGCATGCGTGATGAAGTATCATTTTTTGAGCCATCAAGCCTCTTTCTAAGTCGGAAACCACTTCCGCTCCCTTATTCAGCCCTCTCAATTTCTAATAGAGCCAGTGCTCTCTGTCTTACCAATTCCTTTCCGCATACCATCAAACTGTTTAAAGGCGAGTCTCTTGGATGCGTACAGTCCATTGATAACGAACAAATTTTTACCGTGCCGCAGGAATCATCTCAAAGTGACCTCGCCGCCGTCAGTGCTCTTCACCACTCTCATCTACAGGCTTCGAAAGTGGTCGATTCGGCGATCGCAGACGAACTGTCACCATCTGAACGATCTAAACTCCTCCAACTGCTGTACCAGTACCGCGAATCTTTCGATGTTGTTCAACCTTCCCTTGGCCGCACTTCTACCACTCTACATTACATCAATACCAGCTCCCATGCGCCACTACGACAGCGACCATATCGTGTTTCTGCGGCGGAACGGGAAGTTATTACCGAACAGTTGAACGATATGCTGCAATGCGGCGTCATTCAACCTTCACAAAGTCCATGGGCCTCACTTGTAGTGCTCGTTAAAAAAACGGATGGTTTCATTTTCTTCTGCGTGAATTACCGGCGCCTAAACTAGATCACTCGAAAAGACGAGCATCCTTTACCCAGGATTGACGATTTCCTTGATACTTTACAAGGTGCCGAGTTTTTCTCATCATTAGATTTGCGCTCAGGGTACTGGCAGGTCGCCCTTGCAGATGCCGATCTACCAAAAACAGCCTTCGTGACACTGAACGGTCTATATGAGTTTAATGTCATGCCCTTCGGCCTCTGCAATGCGCCTGCCACCTTGGAGCGCATGATGGACTCGGTTCTTCGGGGTTTGAAATGGAAAATCTGTCTCTGCTATCTCGACGATATTGTCGTCTTTGCGCCAGACTTTGGAACACATCTCGAGCGCCTCAAACACGTCCTCACGTGCCTGAAGAATGCTCAGCTCCTACTCAACCTCAAGAAGTGTCACTTCGCTGCTCGGCGACTTACAATTCTCGGGCACGTCGTATCAAAGGACGATGTACTTCCAGACCCGGCTAAGTCACGTGCTCTCGCCGACTTCCCCAAACCAACGACTACGCCCCGCCACGGTGGTCTAGTGGCTAAGGTACTCGGCTGCTGACCCGCAGGTCACGGGATCAAATCCCGGCTGTGGCGGCTGCGTTTCCGATGGAGGTGGAAATGTTGTATGCCCGTGTACTCAGATTTGGGTGCACGTTAAAGAACCCCAGGTGGTCAAAATTTCCGGAGTCCTTCACTACGGCGTCTCTCATAATCATGTGGTAGTTTTGGGACGTTAAACCCCACAAATAAAACCAACGACTATGAAGCAGTTACGGAGCTTCGTGGGGCTATGCTCCTACTTTCGCCGGTTCGTGCGCAACTTCGCCTCTATCATTGCGCCTTTGACTGAACTTATAGGCAGCACTACTGATATTTCGTCATGGTCTTCTGAGTGTGACCTAGCCTTCTGTACCCTTCGTCGCCTCCTCACTTCGCCGCCAATACTGTGTCACTACGATCCTTTCGCAGCAAGTGAGGTCCACACCGACTCCAGTGGTGTCGGCCTCGGTGCGGTTCTCGCGCAACGCAAGCCTGGATTCGCCGAGTATGTCGTCGCCTACGCCAGCAGAACTCTCACCAAGGCTGAATCAAACTACAGCGTCACCGAGAAGGAATGCTTGGTGATCGTTTGGGCGCTTGTCAAGTTCCACACATACCTTTATGACCGTGCTTTTGATGTAGTAACGGGCCACAACGCATTATTTGGTTTGGTTTGGTTTGCTTTGCTTTTATTCAAGGCAAAATTGAACAAGATTGCCTTGGGGTACACGACTAAAGGCTAAGTAAAAGCCTGACTTGGTCGTGCCACCCTGGCAGCAAAGCAGAAACATACCGCAAGTACAGTACTCAGAAAGTTACAACATCACGCGTTATCTTACACGGGTACCATAGTCAAACAGGAACTGCCAGAAGTGTGAATAAAAGAATAGAAATATAAACAGTCCTAATTCGAGTGGTGGCAAATACAAACAAATGCATGTTTTCTATCAAATAATTTAACAAGAAACATCTTGACTAGGAAATTGAGTTGCTGTACAAGACAAATTAGAGTATATTAAACAACAGGCAAGGAACAATAATGAACAAGGTGCAACGAATACAAAAACATCATTAACTACAAATTTCAAAAATCAAGAAAAGCATCGCTTTTATCCACTAGGAACTCTTTCGTTATTTTTTTAAATGATCTAGCTGAAATTCCATCTTCCAGTAATTGTTATATAGTTGGGTGTTTGTTTGGAATGTTTGGAATTTGTGACGCTAATCGTTGGTCACCGTAGTTTGTGCGTGATCTATATTTGTATATTAGGCTCTTTCTCAGCTCGTATAGTCGTTGTTTCACATAATATGTGTCCAAAAATAGTGATGTATTTTGTTTATACTGGTGTAATATCTCTAGGCATAGCTTATGTCTGTATAACAGTTTTATAGGCAATACTTTGTACATTTTAAAATATGGTCGAGCACTTTCGTAATGGGGAGTGTTAGATATAGCACGCATAGCACGCTTTTGTAGTATCAACAGAGAATTAAGGTTTGTGGTGGTCGTTGTTAGCCAAACCAAGGAGCAGTATGCTAGTCGTGAATGTACTAGTGCGTAGTAAATTTGCAGCTTGACATTGGATGGGACGTAGTATCTGTCTATTTAAAATGCCGATTCTCCTGGAAAGATCTTTTTTTATCGCGTCAATGTGAGGAGACCAAGAAAGTTGTTCTTGGAATAGAACTCCTAGAAATTTTATTGTTGTTGTGGGCTGAATCTCGGTGCTCTGGAAGTAAATTGGAGTGCATGGTATGTGAGCTACTCTGTCAGGCTTGAAAAACATGTACTTTGTTTTAGCGATATTCAATTGAAGTTTATTTGCATTTAACCATGAATTTAGTTCCTCCATCCAAACTTTAGCTTCTGTATACAGTTCACATACCTGCGAAAAATACCTGCGAAAAATACATTTGTGTTATCAGCGTACAATAATACTTTCTTGTTTCCATCGATACTTACGATATCATTAATGAACAGCAGGAATAGGATTGGTCCAAGAATCGATACCTGGGGGACACCATACTTAATGTGTTCAACTTGAGAGTGTGTATTATTTACAACGGTATATTGTTTTCTAGACGAGAGATAACTTTGTAATAATTGAGCTGTGGTATCCCGAATGCCATAATACGGTAGTTTTCGTAAAAGTAGATCGTGTTGTATACTGTCGAATGCCTTTCTGAAATCCAGAAATATTCCTAGTGTAAAGATTTTGTTTTCAATGATGTCTAGAATGTATTCTTTGATGCTGAGTAGAGCCGACTCAGCAGACTTGTTTTTGCAAAATCCATACTCGTGTTTTGCTATTATATTGTTTTTGTTTAGAAAGCCCGTAATCCTCTTATATATAACTCGTTCAGCCATTTTCGCGAACACAGAGAGTACAGATATAGGTCTGTAATTGTTAAGCTCATCAAATGACCCACCTTTATGGATGGCAGTTACTTTCGTAAGTTTCATTTGATCGGAAAAAACACCTGAAGATAGCATCAAGTTATAAATGTGCGTTAGTGGTGTAGCGATAATGTGACTTATTGCCTTTAAAGGCTTTGACTTAATGTCATCTGGGCCGCAAGCACAGTTATCCTTTAATGACGTGATTAGCTTTACCACTTCCTGTTGATCAGTAGGAAACAGGAATACACTAGACGGGTAATTAGATGCTATATAGTTCTCGCAACACGTTTCCGTGCTGTCTGTTGTAAACTCACCAACTGCTAAAAAGTATTTGTTAAAGGTGTCAGCGATTTCTAATTTACTCATGCCCAGTTTTTCAAAGTTTATTCGTCTGAATATCTCCTTTTTGTTAATGAGCTAATTTATTGTGTCCAACAGCAGGCGGGCGTCTCCTGAATGAGTGGTAAATTTACTATTGTAGTATTTCGTCTTGGCTATCTTCAAATCTTTGTTCAGTGTATTACCAAATTTTTTGAAATTACGTAAAGCGTTTTCGTCTCTGGAAGATAGGAAAACTTGAAAAAGGTTGTTTTTGACTTTAATTTTGTTGTATAGTTCCACTGTCACCCATGGTTTTCTGCATTTTCTGTGTTTTTTGCAGGGCTTAAGAGGGAATCACGCGTCATATAAAGATGTCAAGTGTTTTAAAAATATGTTGTATGATTTATTAGGATCTCTTTCTTCTATAACCGTGCTCCAGTCAATTCCAGAGATAAGGTTCTCAAAAAGTTTAATGTTGCGGCTAGAATAACTCCTGAAGAGCATTTCATCCTTACTTTTGATTACACGATTGCCTGGTAGGAAGCAGCATGTTGGAAAATGGTCGCTAATGCCGGTAGTAATTGCGCCTGCTTTGACATCAGTAGTATCGAAACTTGTAATACATAGGTCTAACGTTGTTTCCGATGTGGCGGTTATTCTTGTTGGGGTGCTAATTACATTCATACAACCATATGCTTCGATTAGTTCATTTAGGCGTACGTAGCTGGGGTTATCTAGCGACACATTGATGTTAAAGTTACCTACCAAGACAGTCTGTAAGCGAGAATCTAGAGGTCTCTCCAGTGATTTCTCAATGAAATTCAAAAAGCTTTCCATTGAACCAGTAGGAGGGCGATAAAACACGAAAATAACACATTACAACATTCTAACATTATACACTCATAGCTATCACCTACGACCTTAAACTCGGCAACAATTCTATATGGGAGGTTTGCACGGAAATACACACAGACACCACCACCACGCTTTCGTAATCGGTATGCAGAAATATACTCATAACCATCAATCAAAATACAATCATCATCTGATGACAGCCATGTCTCAGTAAAGCAAACTATATCAAATGGATAATTAGTTTCCGACAACAACATGCTTATCTCATCAAAGTTCTTTCTTAAACTTGTGGCATTTAAATGAAAAACTGAGAGCGCAGAGCCGCTTCTTAAGGTTGGAAGATCGCGTAGGAATTCGGATGGTGAGTACGACATCTTGGGACGGGATCACCCGAGAAATACACAACTGTTACCACTCTTCATGATAAACGTATCATGTCCTCGCTTCCCCGAATGACCACTGCTCTTTCGCCATTCGCTCGCCTCACTAGCACCTTACCGTTGGCATGCCACACGAATGCAAAACCCGTATTCCTAGACCATTCTTTGGTCATAGCAGTTTTCGCGCCTGTCGAGTCATGTTCTCACAAATGTATGAGTTACTGTTTTCTCTTTTTAGCTGTCGCCGTTTTGAGAGCCAGTTGTCCCTTGTTTCCTGATTTATGAAGCGCACAATAATGCCACGAGTCTTGCCTGGCTTAGCGGGTAGCCGATGGATGGTTTCAAGATAACTGCGGGTGAGGGAGGGAAGTGATATTTGTTTCGCAATTTGATTCACTTTTGCCACAACATCCTCACCCTCAGTTTTCCTAATTCCACGTATTTCTAGGTTCATGCGTCGGCTACGATATTCTAGCTTGTCTAACTTGTGCCATCAAAGCCACACCTTTATCTACCTTGCTTTTCTCTAGCTTATCGACTCTCTTCGACAAATCTTTCGTAGCTGTTTCTTGGGCGTGCAGTCGTTCACTGAATTCGTCAAATTTGTTCGACAGAAGCTGCACAGCTGTTTCCATTGATTGGAGCTTGCTTGGCAAAGCTAGGTGTGCATCAATCTTAAGTTCAAGTGAGTGGAGTTGCTGCGCCACTATGCTATCAGTTGACACCCCTTCCGCATCAGTCTCAGATTTCTGGCCGCCAGTCTTGCACTTATCGCACTTCCATGTTTTTCCCCCGTTTTTTTCACGCTTCTTCCGAAACGCCTGAGCATGCACCTAGGTGGAATGCGAATTTACATTCTGAACAAACCAGAAGCGGGCGTCCGTCTTCTGGTCCAAGACGACATGAACAACAACGTAATTGTGACATGTCACTGTAGTTTCACACTACAACTACACACAAACACTTGGCAGCAGCGGCGGAGACCAGAACAATGGCATAAAAAGATATTCACCAACCTCAAAAATATGGAGCGAAATCTTAGGCGTGTGCTCGCCGGTCGGGCCGCTGCTGCCAAATGATGGTTCACACCCCTCGTAGAAAATTCGTTGGCCGTGTCCGAGTAGCGTCACTGTGGCAGCGGGTGACGTCAACAGCGCAATCTTTCGTTGTGCTTCTCTTTTCGATGAAAGAATGATGCCAACACGAGTACCGAAGTGCACCGGCACGGATCCGCGGTGCTTTCAGTCACAGCTTCTTCTCCTGTTGTGGCTGAAAAATATGGAGCGAAATCTTAGGCGTGTGCTCGCTGGTCGTGCCGCTGCTGCCAAAAATCTGGTTATCTTCGCTTGAGCTGGTTATCTTCGCTTAAGGACCCATCGGGTCGTCTTGCCGTTGGGCTCTTCGGCTTCAAGAATATGACATTCGCGTTGTATATTGTTCCGGCCACAAGCAAACCGATGCTGATGCACTGTCACGATCTCTCCTATCCCCGGACATTGCATCTGTTTCCTCGGACAACACGTTGTCAGCTCTTGATGAGGACACCATCTATTCTGCACAACGAAATGACCCATGGATCGCTTCGCTTCTTGACGCGCTATCTGAGGCACCGACACTTCCAACCACTCGAACCCTGCGCCACCAGGCTCCGCACTTCAGTATTCGGGATGGCCTTTTGTATCGGCGCAACTATTCAGCAGATAGTAGGAAATGGCTACTAGTCATTCCCCGAACGCTGCGCTCTGCCATCTGCGCGTCGTTTCATTCCGACTCGCAATGCGCTTACGCCGGTGTTTTCACAACCTACGAGCGCCTAAGAAAAAGGTGTTACTGGCACGGAATGTTTACCTTCGTCCGCCAGTTTATTCGCGGCTGCCACGAATGCCAGTGGCGGAAAAGCCCGCCACATCCTGCAACAGGTTCATTGCAGCCACTTCCATGCCCAGACTGCCCTTTCGACCGTGTAGGAATAGACCTCCACGGACCACTACCATTAACAACGGCCGCCGACCGATGGGCTATCGTGGCAGTGGATCAACTAACACGGTACGCTAAAACTGCTGCTCTCCCCACAGCTGTAGCACAAGACGTCGCAACTTCCTCACTCAATCGTTTTGTGCTTCGTCATGGTCCGCCTCGAGAACTCCTCAGTGACCGAGGGCGTGGTTTCCTCTCCGATGTAATTCAAGCACTTCTTCAACAGTGCCATATTGTACACCGGAAGAGTACAGCCTACCACCCACAGACGAACGGCTTGACTGAGCGGTTTAATCGTACTCTGCGGGACATGCTCGCCACGCATGTCGCTTCTGATCAAACAAACTGGAACCTCATTCTCCCAATTGTGACATACGCGTATAACACCGCTACGCAAGTCACTACCGGGTTTTCCCCATTTTTTCCCCTGTACAGTCGCCCACCATCGCACACCATCGACACCTTACTGCCATACTCGCCAGATCCCTCCGAATGTAAGCCTGTCTCGGAAGCCGCTCGTTACGCAGAAGAGTGCCGCAAACTAGCCAAGCGGCTTACTACATCCGACCAACAGCGCCAGAAGGAGACCCGTGACGGCGACCATCGTTCTGCACCAACGTTCGTTCCTGCAGCACTTGTATGGCTTCATGTACCGCCCTGCGCCCCTGGTGTATCACCCAATCTACTCTCTAATTATCATGATCCCTAGCGCGTGGTCGAGCATACTTCACCCGTGAACTACGCCATTGAACCTCTCACACCACCGAGTGACCGTCGTCGGCGTGGACGTGATATCGTTCATGTAAACCGTCTGAAGCCCTACTTTGACTCGCTTGTCCCCGCGTGTTAGATTGCCAGAATGGCTTCAACTTTTTCGCCGGGAGTAATTGTAGTGAATAAGAAAGACGCTGATACCATCAGGTCAGCTATCATCAACACAAGAAAAAGCCACGAGATCGGCGATCAAGCGCCATCGTCTGGGTCCGCCAGCGTTCGTTTAGAGCTACCACCCGCTTGCTCAGTCCTTCAATAAACCCCCTTTGCAATATATATATATATATATATATATATATATATATATATATATATATATATATATATATATATATATATATATATACAGAAGAATAACTTCGGTTGCCGCAAGGTTATAGATATGAAAGTAGATGCGCTTTCACATAACAACTGTTTATTGTGCCGACGTTTCGACAGGAACCCTGTCTTTTTCAAGGCATAATACTATTTACACATGTTCCGTGCCTTTTATTATCCTGTCGAGACAGGAGGGGAGGGGTCAATTGAGAGAGAGAGAGAGAGAAAGAGAAAAAAAGAAAAAAAGAAGAAACAGCGAAACGGGAGGACAAACATTAAATAAAATATAGAAAATCTAGGAGAAGAAGCAAGACCGACACGGCGTAATTAGAAAGGGGCAGCATTTCAACAGAGTAGGGCAGAGGTAGATGAGGAATGTCATCATTGTCAACAATACCTCCCCCGCACCCACACTTCCCCAAGTGGGCAGGGAGCCGCCGTTTTTATATTTCACCTTTCCGTGTAGTCCGCTGGCGGCTCGTTCCTCTTTGAAGTGTATGACAAGTTAATGGGGAGGGCTTAAGCGCTTTAAGTGCATGCTGGTGGCATCGGGAGGAGCGAAAAAGCCGGTGAATGAGGCATCGCCATCGATATTCATTATATGCATTGGCTCCTTGTCAGTGAAGGAACAGAATGTGCGTTAAAGGATTAACGAAGGAAAAAAAAAGAAGAACAGGGGGGGGGGAGACTGTACCACTCCCGGACAGTCACCACACAGTTGCGGCGCACTGGGAAGATATGCGCGCATGTAGGAAAAAGTTAACGAAACCACCTAGCTGTCAGCTCCTTGTCAGTGAAGGAACAGAATGTGCGTTGAAGCTTGACGAAGAAAAAAAAAAGAAGGAAAAAAAGCAAAAAAAGGGGGGGGGGACCGTAAGACCTCCGGGACCACTTATCTGTGCGTTCCGGCTGTGCTTGATGAGGCAAATCGTTTCTATGTTGTCAGATGCATAGGCCAAAAGCTTTGTTAGCGGGTAATATTATTGTCGTAATGAAACCGGACTGATTAGAGAGAAGTGTTTGCGTCTTTTAGCGGTCGTAACGCAGACAGAGTGCCTGGGTGTTCATTTAATCCGTATTTTATCGTGTTAAATTTGTAGATAAAATAAGATTCCCGTTGTTCCCGTTCTCTGATTGTTCGAAAGTTGTTTTCTAGTAGTGTAACCCTGATGTCATCAAAGCTGTGGTCTTTTAATGTGCAGTGTTTTGAAAGTGGAAGGCCTGAAAGAGATCGTACATGTGCCCAATGGTTGTTGAATGTAATTCTAAACGAAGTGTCTGTCTAGCCCACGTATTGCTGGTTACATAACCCACATTCCAGGAGGTATATGACATTGTCTGAGTCACAGTCTAGTGCACCTCTTATCCTGTGCTTAAAATCCGAGTGGGTGCTTTTCGCCACTGTCGTTGTCTGCATGTGTTTGCATACCCTGCATCTGCTTTTTCCGCAAGGGTGACACCCAATTTGAGGTTTCACACCTATCTTTGAAATTATTAAATGATCCTTTATATTTTTCGGCCTTCTGTATACAACACAAGGAGGAGAAGTGAAAATTTTGGATAGTCGCACGCTCTGTTCCAATATGTTAAAGTGTTTTCTTAGGACCTTGTTTATGTTCGGTGGGTTGCTCGTGAAAGTTAATAGGAAGTTTTTGTTGCGGTGTTGGTCGGCGTTTCTCTGGTGGTTGAGAAGAATCTGGCGGTCCAGATTTTCAGCTTTTTTGATGGCGTCATCGATGATAGCTGGCGGGTATTCTTGATTAAGGAGTACTTCGCGCATATGTTTGCTGTTTTTGTGGAAGTCCTCGGTGCGGGAGCAGATTCGTCGAAATCTGTGTGCTTGGGAATAGGGAATGCTGGTCTTGCAATGTCGCGGGTGGCAGCTTTTGAAGTGCAGGTATTGTTGCCTGTCTGTAGGTTTTCTGTATACGTTAGTTACCAACGCACCATCGTCAACTCGAATGAGTACATCAAGAAAGTTTATTTCAGTGTTGGAGTAGGTGTGTGTAAAATAAATGCTGGGGTGTACCTGGTTGAATGCCTGTATGAATTTGAGGAGCTCGTTTTCCGAATGTGTCCAAATTATGAATATATCATCTAGGTACCGTTTATAGAGTAATGGTTTGATATTTCAAGATGAAAGAAAATTGGACTCTATGTGGTGCATGAATATGTTGGCGTAGTTTGGGGCCATTCTTGTACCCATTGCCGTACCGCTGATTTGAAGATAGTACTGGTTGTTAAATTCTAAGCTGTTCAAATCGAGTATAAGTCTTGTGAAGATTTCAATTACTTTTTTGCTTGGATAAGCGACAGGATTGTGTGTGCCATACGATTCAACAAGTGCCCTTACACCATCGTCATGTGGGATATTTGTGTAGAGTGAGCTAACATCCAATGTTACGAGAAATGCACCGTCTCGAATTTTCACGTCTGCTATTTCCCGAAGGAAGTGGTTTGTGTCACGCAAGAAGGACTCATGTGTGGGTGGTATGTCTTTGATTAAAGAATCAATATAACTGGAAATGGGTTCCGTTAACGTTCCCGTGCCTGATATAATGGGTCTGCCAGGGTTATTCTCTTTATGAATCTTTGGCAGCATGTAAAAACGACCAGGCGCCGAATGTACCGTAATAAGTGCCTTTTTAAGCTTTCAATTAATGGCGCCTTCGCGTGTGAGATTCTCTAGGGTTGTTACAATGACTTTTTTGTGCTCCGTGGTAGGGTCAAAGTCGAGGTGTTTGTAGAATTGTTTGTTATTAAGTTGTCGCTTGCCTTCCTCGATGTAGTCCGATCTATTCAGAACAACAATTGCGCCTCCTTTTTCTGCTGGTTTGATGACGAGATCTTCGCAGTTGCTCAACGTGAGTAGTGCCTCTTTTTCTCTTTTTGATATGCTATTCATGCTTGGTTTGTGCACTTTGTACGCATGTATAACATCTTTTTGAACCGCGTCTATATAGAGATCCAGATGTCGATCTCTGTTGGCGTCTGGGGTCCATTGCCGTCCGATTACCCCACGAAAAAGTGCGTTATCTTTTTCGGGTTTATCAAAGAAATATTCCTCCAATCGTAAATTTCGTGCGAAGTTGTCTAGATCTTTTAGGAGCGTGAATTCATCATACCTTCTGTTGCCAGGGCAGAATGTAAGTCCACGTGATACTATACTCAATTCTTCTTTGCTAAGTTCTTTGTCGGAAAGGTTAATAACGTTTGGCTCTTTGGGGTGTGGTGGCAAATTTTTTTGAACGTGAGATGATTTGGTATTTTTTCTGTAAGCAGCAGTGGGTATAGCTTGTGTTACATTGTCCCGCGCAAATTTCTTCCTCTTAAGTTTTCAATTTCCTCCGTTTTTTGTGCTCAAATACGTCTAGTTCTTTAGTTTCCCACTCCGAAAGAGAAAAGTTATTTCTTAAATACCGCTCCTCGTCTGTCAGTGCGTTTAGAGTCTTTCTACAGTGTTCGATGGTGACCTTCGTTAGCTCCTGTGTGGCGTGATCGAGAATTTCGTTCCACCGTTTCATTTCCCCTTCGGCAAAGTTATGCATCGATGGTGTTAGTGACAAGCGCAGCCCATTCGGAGCCGTACCCGCCAGTACATATTGCTCGAGGCTTTGCACGTGAAGTTCGTGCCGTATTCTTTTGTCAACCACTTTTCTAAGTTTAAGAAAATTTGGACCCGTTCTATGGCCTAGTTCATCTGAAACGGACGGAGTTTGTCCACTCGCACAGCCAGTATGTCACTTTGCACAGACGCGGCGAATAGGGCCGCAAGGTGCCCGGAGGTCGTACCTGGTTTGGGTTGGAGCTCCATCCCGTTGTGCCTCCCGTGACGAGCTGGCCTGTAGACGCCTGCTGTTGGCTGCTGGTGGTTGCTGCTTGTTCGTTGATGATGTTGGCTGCTGATTTTTCCTTGCGGGTGGTTTATTCTGGCCCCTCGTTGCTGTTGATTTTGGTACAGCTGGCCGTTGTTCTTGGCCCGGATTACCCTTCGTCGCCGTTTCCGGGGTGTGTGTTGTAGGCGTCGACGACAGCCGTGGCAAGTGTGATGGCAGTTGTGCACTCGGTGAGGGGGGTCCCGACGGGGTATGCTGGCCTGGAGAACGGGCAGCAACTGTTTCTGGGGCTGCTGGGTTCATATTCTTTTCTTTGCCGCCTCGACAGGTGGCATCGGAAGAGTCACGCCGCGGTGCTTGGGAGTAGGATGGCGTCTCCCGAAGCTCGTACGCCCCCGTCTCCGGTTGTGGCGCGTGTTCCAGCCAGTTGTTGATGTATGGCCGCCGTAGGTCGAGGAGCAGGTTGTAGATGTTCCAGGCCAGCAGAGACACTCCAGCGAAGCTCGGGTGCAGACCATCGGCCGCGAGTACGGTCCACGGCGGGAGCGCGTCGATGCGATGGTTCACATAGAAGACGCCCTCTCTCTCATGGCACAAACTCAGCAGTCGCAAGTTAAACTCCCGAGCCTCGAAGTTGAACCGCCTCACCGCACGCCAGTTGTGTCGGCGGAGTCGTTGGTTGAGGGCTCGTGTGAGCACTAGTGTGGCAAACACCATAGAAATATCTGGTCTCTCATGCCGGATGTGGTCAAGGAGGGTGACGTAACGGTTGAATGCTGTAGGGGCATCCGTATTGGCCAGGTCGTTAGTTCCAATGTGCAGAATAAGGTTCGAGGTACCTTTAGGGACGAAGTCCAATAGCTCTCCGATGTCGCCAATGCATGCGCCAGGCTGGCAGATGAAGGCAGGTGAATGGGGGCTGGCCGGATCGAAGTGTTGATGCAGGTACTTTAGTTGTGAGTCACCGACTATTGCCGTCGAGGCTCCGTGGATCGGAAACCTCCATGTAAGTTGTTTGCGAAAGGCGCGGGCAGCAGCCATTTGTGGTAAGGCTTATATGCAGAAGAATAACTTCGGTTGCCGCAAGGTTATAAATATGAAAGTAGATGCGCTTTCACATAACAACTGTTTATTGTGCCGACGTTTCGACAGGAACCCTGTCTTTTTCAAGGCATAATGCTATTTACACATGTTCCATGCCTTTTTATATCCTGTCGAGACAGGAGGGGAGGGGTCAATTGAGAGAGAGAGATAGAGAGAGAGAGAGAGGGAGAGAAAAAAAAAGAAGAAACAGCGAAATGGGAGGACAAACATTAAATAAAATATAGAAAATCTAGGAGAAGAAGCAAGACCAACACGGCGTAATTAGAAAGGGGCAGCATTTCAACAGAGTAGGGCAGAGGTAGATGAGGAATGTCATCATTGTCAACAATACCTCCCCCGCACCCACACTTCCCCAAGTGGGTAGGGAGCCGCCGTTTTTGTATTTCACCTCTCCGTGTAGTCCGCTGGCGGCTCGTTCCTCTTTGAAGTGTATGACAAGTTAATGGGGAGGGCTTAAGCGCTTTAAGTGCATGCTGGTGGCATCGGGAGGAGCGAAAAAGCCGGTGAATGAGGCACCGCCATCGATATTCATTATATGCATTGGCTCCTTGTCAGTGAAGGAACAGAATGTGCGTTAAAGGATTAACGAAGGAAAAAAAAATGAAGAAGAACAGGGGGGGGGGGAGACTGTACCACTCCGGGACAGTCACCACACAGTTGCGGCGCACTGGGAAGATATGCGCGCATGTAGGAAAAAGTTAACGAAACCACCTAGCTGTCAGCTCCTTGTCAGTGAAGGAACAGAATGTGCGTTGAAGCTTGACGAAGAAAAAAAAAGAGGGAAAAAAAACAAAAAAAGGGGGGGGGACCGTACGACCTCCGGGACCACTTATCTGTGCGTTCCGGCTGTGCTTGATGAGGCAAATCGTTTCTATGTTGTCAGATGCATAGGCCAAAAGCTTTGTTAGCGGGTAATATTATTGTCGTAATGAAACCGGACTGATTAGAGAGAAGTGTTTGCGTCTTTTAGCGGTCGTAACGCAGACAGAGTGCCTGGGTGTTCATTTAATCCGTATTTTATCGTGTTAAATTTGTAGATAAAATAAGATTCCCGTTGTTCCCGTTCTCTGATTGTTCGAAAGTTGTTTTCTAGTAGTGTAACCCTGATGTCATCAAAGCTGTGGTCTTTTAATGTGCAGTGTTTTGAAAGTGGAAGGCCTAAAAGAGATCGTACATGTGCCCAATGGTTGTTGAATGTAATTCTAAACGAAGTGTCTGTCTAGCCCACGTATTGCGTGTTACATAACCCACATTCCAGGAGGTATATGACATTGTCTGAGTCACAGTCTAGTGCACCTCTTATCCTGTGCTTAAAATCCGAGTGGGTGCTTTTCGCCACTGTCGTTGTCTGCATGTGTTTGCATACCCTGCATCTGCTTTTTCCGCAAGGGTGACACCCAATTTGAGGTTTCACACCTATCTTTGAAATTATTAAATGATCCTTTATATTTTTCGGCCTTCTGTATACAACACAAGGAGGAGAAGTGAAAATTTTGGATAGTCGCACGCTCTGTTCTAATATGTTAAAGTGTTTTCTTAGGACCTTGTTTATGTTCGGTGGGTTGCTCGTGAAAGTTAATAGCAAGTTTTTGTTGCGGTGTTGGTCGGCCTTTCTTGGGTGGTTGAGAAGAATTTGGCGGTCCAGATTTTCAGCTTTTTTGATGGCGTCATCGATGATAGCTGGCGGGTATTCTTGATTAAGGAGTACTTCGCGCATATGTGTGCTGTTTTTGTGGAAGTCCTCGGTGCGGGAGCAGATTCGTCGAAATCTGTGTGCTTGGGAGGTTTCACACCTATCTTTGAATTTATTAAATGATCCTTTATATTTTTCGGCCTTCTGTATACAACACAAGGAGGAGAAGTGAAAATTTTGGATAGTCGCACGCTCTGTTCCAATATGATAAAGTGTTTTCTTAGGACCTGTTTACAAATGGCTGCTGCCCGCGCCTTTCGCAAACAACTTACATGGAGGTTTCCGATCCACGGAGCCTCGACGGCAATAGTCGGTGACTCACAACTTAAGTACCTGCATCAACACTTCGATCCGGCCAGCCCCCATTCACCTGCCTTCATCTGCCAGCCTGGCGCATGCATTGGCGACATCGGAGAGCTATTGGACTTCGTCCCTAAAGGTACCTCGAACCTTATTCTGCACATTGGAACTAACGACCTGGCCAATACGGATGCCCCTACAGCATTCGACCGTTATGTCGCCCTCCTTGACCTTATCCGGCATGAGAGACCAGATATTCCTATGGTGTTTGCCACACTAGTGCTCCCACGAGCCCCCAACCAACGACTCCGCCGACACAACTGGCGTGCGGTGAGGCGGTTCAACTTCGAGGCTCGGGAGTTTAACTTGCGACTGCTGAGTTTGTGCCATGAGAGAGAGGGCGTCTTCTATGTGAACCATCGCATTGACGCGCTCCCGCCGTGGACCGTACTTGCGGCCGATGGTCTGCACCCGAGCTTCGCTGGAGTGTCTCTGCTGGCCTGGAACATCTACAACCTGCTCCTCGACCTACGGCGGCCATACGTCAACAACTGGCTGGAACACGCGCCACAACCGGAGGCGGGGGCGTATGAGCTTGGGGGACGCCATCCTACTCCCAAGCACCACGGCGTGACTCTTCCGATGCCACCTGTCGAGGCGGCAAAGAAAAGAATATGAACCCAGCAGCCCCAGAAACAGTTGCTGCCTGTTCTCCAGGCCAGCATACCCCGTCGGGACCCCCCTCACCGAGTGCACAACTGCCATCACACTTGCCACGGCTGTCGTCGACGCCTACAACACACACCCCGGAAACGGCGACGAAGGGTAATCCGGGCCAAGAACAACGGCCAGCTGTACCAAAATCAACAGCAACGAGGGGCCAGAATAAACCACCCGCAAGGAAAAATCAGCAGCCAACATCATCAACGAACAAGCAGCAACCACCAGCAGCCAACAGCAGGCGTCTACAGGCCAGCTCGTCACGGGAGGCACAACGGGATGGAGCTCCAACCCAAACCAGGTACGACCTCCGGGCACCTTGCGGCCCTATTCGCCGCGTCTGTGCAAAGTGACATACTGGCTGTGCGAGTGGACAAACTCCGTCCGTTTCAGATGAACTAGGCCATAGAACGGGTCCAAATTTTCTTAAACTTAGAAAAGTGGTTGACAAAAGAATACGGCACGAACTTCACGTGCAAAGCCTCGAGCAATATGTACTGGCGGGTACGGCTCCGAATGGGCTGCGCTTGTCACTAACACCATCGATGCATAACTTTGCCGAAGGGGAAATGAAACGGTGGAACGAAATTCTCGATCACGCCACACAGGAGCTAACGAAGGTCACCATCGAACACTGTAGAAAGACTCTAAACGCACTGACAGACGAGGAGCGGTATTTAAGAAATAACTTTTCTCTTTCGGAGTGGGAAACTAAAGAACTAGATGTATTTGAGCACAAAAAAACGGAGGAAATTGAAAAACTTAAGAGGAAGAAATTTGCGCGGGACAATGTGTCACAAGCTATACCCACTGCTGCTTACAGAAAAAATACCAAATCATCTCACGTTCAAAAAAAAATTTGCCACCACACCCCAAAGAGCCAAACGTTATTAACCTTTCCGACAGAGAACTTAGCAAAGAAGAATTGAGTATACTATCACGCGGACTTACATTCTGCCCTGGCAACGGAAGGTATGATGAATTCACGCTCCTAAAAGATCTAGACAACTTCGCACGAAATTTACGATTGGAGGAATATTTCTTTGATAAACCCGAAAAAGATAACGCACTTTTTCGTGGGGTAATCGGACGGCAATGGACCCCAGACGCCAACAGAGATCGACATCTGGATCTCTATATAGACGCGGTTCAAAAAGATGTTATACATGCGTACAAAGTGCACAAACCAAGCATGAATAACATATCAAAAAGAGAAAAAGAGGCACTACTCACGTTGAGCAACTGCGAAGATCTCGTCATCAAACCAGCAGACAAAGGAGGCGCAATTGTTGTTCTGAATAGATCGGACTACATCGAGGAAGGCAAGCGACAACTAAATAACAAACAATTCTACAAACACCTCGACTTTGACCCTACCACGGAGCACAAAAAAATCATTGTAACAACCCGAAAGAATCTCACACGTGAAGGCGCCATTAATTCAAAGCTTAAAAAGGCACTTATTACGGTACATTCGGCGCCTGGTCGTTTTTACATGCTGCCAAAGATTCATAAAGAGAATAACCCTGGCAGACCCATTATATCAGGCACGGGAACGTTAACGGAACCCATTTCCAGTTATATTGATTCTTTAATCAAAGACATACCACCCACACATGAGTCCTTCTTGCGTGACACAAACCACTTCCTTCGGGAAATAGCAGACGTGAAAATTCCAGACGGTGCATTTCTCGTAACATTGGATGTTAGCTCACTCTACACAAATATCCCACATTACGATGGTGTAAGGGCACTTGTTGAATCGTATGGCACACACAACCCTGTCGCTTATCCAAGCAAAAAAGTAATTGAAATCTTCACAAGACTTGTACTCGATTTGAACAGCTTTGAATTTAACAACCAGTACTATCTTCAAATCAGCGGTACGGCAATGGGTACAAGAATGGCCCCAAACTACGCCAACATATTCATGCACCACATAGAGTCCAATTTTCTTTCATCTTGTAATATCAAACCATTACTCTATAAACGGTACCTAGATGATATATTCATAATTTGGACACATTCGGAAAACGAGCTCCTCAAATTCATACAGGCATTCAACCAGGTACACCCCAGCATTTATTTTACACACACCTACTCCAACACTGAAATAAACTTTCTTGATGTACTCATTCGAGTTGACGATGGTGCGTTGGTAACTAACGTATACAGAAAACCTACAGACAGGCAACAATACCTGCACTTCAAAAGCTGCCACCCGCGGCATTGCAAGACCAGCATTCCCTATTCCCAAGCACACAGATTTCGACGAATCTGCTCCCGCACCGAGGACTTCCACAAAAACAGCACACATATGCGCGAAGAACTCCTTAATCAAGAATACCCGCCAGCTATCATCGATAACCCATCAAAAAAGCTGAAAATCTAGACCACCAGATTCTTCTCAACCACCAGAAAAACGCCGACCAACACCGCAAGAAAAACTTGCTATTAACTTTCACGAGCAACCCACCGAACATAAACAAGGTCCTAAGAAAACACTTTAACATATTGGAACAGAGCGTGCGACTATCCAAAATTTTCACTTCTCCTCCTTGTGTTGTATACAGAAGGCCGAAAAATATAAAGGATCATTTAATAAATTCAAAGATAGGTGTGAAACCTCAAATTGGGTGTCACCCTTGCGGAAAAAGCAGATGCAGGGTATGCAAACACATGCAGACAACGACAGTGGCGAAAAGCACCCACTCGGATTTTAAGCACAGGATAAGAGGTGCACTAGACTGTGACTCAGACAATGTCATATACTTCCTGGAATGTGGGTTATGTAACAAGCAATACGTGGGCCAGACAGACACTCCGTTTAGAATTAGATTCAACAACCATCGGGCACATGTACGATCTCTTCCAGGCCTTCCACTTTCAAAACACTGCACATTAAAAGACCACAGCTTTGATGACATCAGGGTTACACTACTAGAAAACAACTTTCGAACAATCAGAGAACGGGAACAACGGGAATCTTATTTTATCTACAAATTTAACACGATAAAATACGGAATAAATGAACACCCAGGCACTCTGTCTGCGTTACGACCGCTAAAAGACGCAAACGCTTCTCTCTAATCAGTCTGGTTTCATTACGACAATAATATTACCCGCTAACAAAGCTTTTGGCCTATGCATCTGACAACATAGAAATGATTTGCCTCATCAAGCACAGCCGGAACGCACAGATAAGTGGTCCCGGAGGTCGTACGGTCCCCCCCCCTTTTTTTTGCTTTTTTTCCTTCTTTTTTTTTTTCGTCAAGCTTCTTCGCACATTCTGTTCCTTCACTGACAAGGAGCTGACAGCTAGGTGGTTTCGTTAACTTTTTCCTACATGCGCGCATATCTTCCCAGTGCGCCGCAACTGTGTGGTGACTGTCCCGGAGTGGTACAGTCTCCCCCCCCCCCTCCCCTGTTCTTCTTCTTCTTTTTTTTTCCTTCGTTAATCCTTTAACGCACATTCTGTTCCTTCACTGACAAGGAGCCAATGCATATAATGAATATCGATGGCGGTGCCTCATTCACCGGCTTTTTCGCTCCTCCCGATGCCACCAGCATGCACTTAAAGCACTTAAGCCCTCCCCATTAACTTGTCATACACTTCAAAGAGGAACGAGCCGCCAGCGGACTACACGGAAAGGTGAAATACAAAAACGGCGGCTCCCTGCCCACTTGGGGAAGTGTGGGTGCGGGGGAGGTATTGTTGACAATGATGACATTCCTCATCTACCTCTGCCCTACTCTGTTGAAATGCTGCCCCTTTCTAATTACGCCGTGTCGGTCTTGCTTCTTCTCCTAGATTTTCTATATTTTATTTAATGTTTGTCCTCCCGTTTCGCTGTTTCTTCTTTTTTTTCTTTTTTTTTCTCTCTCTCTCTCTCTCAATTGACCCCTCCCCTCCTGTCTCGACAGGATATAAAAAGGCACGGAACATGTGTAAATAGCATTATGCCTTGAAAAAGACAGGGTTCCTGTCGAAACGTCGGCACAATAAACAGTTGTTATGTGAAAGCGCATCTACTTTCATATATATATATATATATATATATATATATATATATATATATATATATATATATATATATACTTTCTCAGGCCGCCCTCTCCAGCATGGTCTGGGCTGCCGTGCCACGCCATGGCCTCGAGGTAACAGAGGTCAAGGGGTGCCCGGAGAACCAATGGGTCGGCTAGGCAGGCTTGTGCTCGTTATAGCGGCTTCGAGTGGGCTGGCTCTCTTGGCTGGGCTGGCGGCTGGTCACCCTGGCGCCTCTTGCCTAAACGCCCGATGGCGAGGGCAATGGCGTAGGTTGGAAGTGGCGTTGCTTCAAATATATATATATATATATATATATATATATATATATATATATATATATATATATATATATATAGTTACGTGAAGGTACACGCGATACTAGGCGTTTCAAGATATATTTACACCACGCCAACGCGCAAGCCAAAATGGAGAACAACAGCTGAAGATGATGATCCTTCATCCTTCTTACCCTGGCGCATACACCAAAATCACGTCATTTTTCTCCGCGCCTCTCTAACCGCTTTTGTGGGACATTGTCTCATAACATAACTCGCGGGTGCTGAAGCACCGTCTCGGTGCTTTCTGTGATGTTGCCGAGTGATAAATCTTAAGGCGGATATACATGAACAATGTCTGTAGACAGTGATGGGGAGGAGGAAGGCTCGAGCAGGGCTGTCTCGTAGGTCACATCTGTCACCTGGCGCAATACGCGGTAGGGTCCCCAGTAGCGGGAAAGCAGTTTTCAGAAAGTCCAACGCGCCTAGTTGGAGTCCACAAAAGCACAAGAGAACCTGGAGTAAGAGAAACTTGGCGATGATGGGAGTTGTAACGGTGTTGCTGCTGATCTTGTGATGCTAAGAGGCGCTGATGGGCAACTTCTCGTGCTTTTCGAGCTCTGGTGATAGCATCGCGGGCGTATTCGGTCATCGAGTCGACAGCTGTCGGAAATATGGCGTCAAACGGTAAAGTTGGATCACGGCCAAACACGAGATAGAAAGGTGAAAAACCAGCTGCATCGTGGCGTGAAGAATTATAGGCGAACGTAACGAAGGGCAATGCAACGTCCCAGCCCTGGTGGTCGGACGATACGTACATGGCGAGGATATCGGTCAAAGTCCGGTTGAATCGCTCAGTCAGTCCGTTAGTTTGCGGTGGTAGGCTGTCGTAAATTTGTTTTGTCTTGCAGGAGCGAACAAGGTCGTCGATTACTCGGAAGAGGAAATAGCACCCACAATCTGTGAGGAGTTGGCGTTGTGCGCCATGAGGAAGTATGACGTCGTGCAGAAGGAAATCGGCAACGTCTGTGGCACAGCTGGTTAGTAGAGCCCGTGCAATGGCGTACCGGGTTGTTTGATCCGTCGCAACAGCTATCCACTTATTCGCAGAAGTGGACGCAAGGAAAGGGCCTAGGAGGTCACGACCAAGACGAAAGAACAGACCAAAGGGAACGTCAAGTGATTGGAGGAACCCAGCAGGGCTCACCAAAGTTTTTTTTGGCGTTGACACTGGTCGCATGAGGTGACGTAGCTACGGACAGAGCGATGAAGACTGGGCCAGTAATATCGACGCTGTACACGGTCGTACGTCCGAGACAGTCTGAGGTGACCGGCAGTGGGAGCGTCGTGGAGCTGGCCGATCACGCTCGCACGTAAAAGGAAAGGTACCGCAAGGAGCAGTTCGTGTCCATCAGGGCGGACGTTGTAACGGTACAACGTGCCATCCTTGAGCACGAACAATTGAGTAGATGGATCGGGTGCTGCAGAATGAAGCTTCTCGATAATATTACGTAAGACAGGATCTCAGCACTGTTCCTCACGGATGTTGCTTAAAGCAGAGAGAGACAGGACACATGGCGCTTCATCAAACGCCTCAGGTAGGTCCACTGGATTCCGAGATAAGCAGTCAGCGTCATGGTGCAAGCGGCCAGATTTGTAGGACACCGAGTAGTTATACTCTTGGAGTCATAATGCCCATCGACCAAGGCGCCCAGTGGGGTCCACAGCAAAGTGCGTGGTGATCGGTTGTGACGGTGAAATGTCGGCCGTGTAAATAGGGCCGAAATTTTGCTACTGCCCAAACGAGAGCAAGGCATTCCCTTTCGGTGATTGAGTAGTTCCTTTCCGCCTGTGAGAGAAGACGGCTGGCAGAGGCGATAACGCGGGCGCAGCCAATTTGATGCTGGACCAAAACAGCACCGATTCCGTGGCTACTGGCATGGGTGCGGACTTCTGGAGGGGCGGCGTTGTCAAAATGGGCCAGAACAGGTGGTTCTGTCAGCAATGCAATAAGAGTAGAGAACGCCGTAGCCTGCGCAGCACCCCATGTGAATGAGACATGTTTCCTCAGTAAGTTTGTGAGAGGACGGGCTACTTCCGCATAGTTGTTTAAAAAACGTCGAAAGTACGAGCACAGACCGGGAAAGCTGCGGACTTCCTTGGTGCAGGTAGGAATGGGGAAGTTCCGCAAGGTTCGCACTTTATCGGGATCAGGGCGTACACCAGAGGAGTCGACAAGGTGGCCCAACATGGTTAGTTGCTGGCGTCCAAAGTGGCACTTTGACGAGTTCAGTTGGAGACCGACATTGCGAAAAACAGCCAGTATTGAGGATAGGCGGTCGAGGTGGGTCTCAAAGGTCGGAGAAAATACGATAACGTCGTCAAGGTAACATAGACAAATCGACCATTTGAACCCACGCAAAAGAGAGTCTATCTTCCGCTCGAAGGGGGCTGGAGCGTTGCATAACCCGAAGGGCATGACTTTAAACTGTTAAAGATCACCGGGCGTGACAAAAGTGGTCTTTTCACGGTCCATGTCGTTGACAGCAATTTGCCAGTACCCTGATCTTAGATCAATGGACGAAAAATACTTAGCGCCGTGAAGACAATCGAGGACGTCGTCTATGCGTGGTAGCGAGTAGACGTCTTTTTTAGTAATCTTGTTCAGATGTCAGTAGTGAACACAGAATCGCCAAGTGTTGTCCTTCTTTTTGACAAGAATTGCAGGGGAAGCCCATGGACTACATGATGGCTCAATTATGTCTCTGGTGAGCATTTTGTCGAATTCTGCTTGAATAATGTGACGCTCGTTTGGAGATACGCGGTATGGCCGCCGATGGACAGGGGAGGCATCGCCGGTGTTAATGCAGTGCTTTACAGCAGTGGTTTGACTAAGCGGATGATCACAAAAGTCAAATACGTCCCAGTATAACTCAAGGACGTGAGGGAGTGCGTCAGCTTGATGCGGCAAAAGGTCTGGCGCGATCATTTTTTTAACATCAGCAGACAGGCCTGCTTGCGAAGATCGAGCATGCGTGTAGCTACAGTGTCCAGCATCGTTCGAAGATAGAGCTGAGAGGACGCATTCGTCAGAGGGATTCAGCATGGTGAGAGCAATTACACGTGGGAGCACTTGTAGACACAGAACAAAGTTGAGCACCGGAATGAAGACACGGTTGTCACGTAACTGAATAACAGTGTGTGGTAAGGTAACACTGTGAGTCAAAAGAATGGGTGTAATATACGTGAGCACATAGTAGCCATCAGATACAGGCGGTGAAGGCATTACGGTGATGCAGGTCACAGTTTGCGGTGACCAACGGACATGCTCAGCAGGGCACATACGAGCTTGGGTGGACTGGGCAGATCAATCGGACACGGTAGGTCAAGTTGAACAGCACCACCTGAACAGTCGATTAGGGCTGAATGAGTGGACAAAAAGTCAAGAACAAGGATCACATCATTGGTGCAGTGAGAACAGTGAAAAAAACTGAAGTTTGGCGGCCGGCGATAGTGACGCGTGCAGTACAGACGCCAATAACAGAAGCCGTACCACCATCAGCAACATGAACACTGCGTGAAGGGGCTGGAGTAAGGGCTTTCTTCAAGCGGTTACGAATGTGCAAGCTCATCACAGAAATATGGGCTCCAGTGTCCAACAAGGCTTTACGAGATAAACCATCTGCTTCAACGTCGATCAGGTTCTGATTGGTCGGCAGCGTCAACAGAGGAATTGAAGAGCAAGTCGTATCAGCAGCGTCACCTCCAGGAGCTGCAGCCATTAGTTTTTCGAGGAAAACCACCAGGCAGAGGATGGAAAAGGGGAACGGGGTGGCGGTGGAGACCGGGAAAATCTACGTCGAGGTGAAGGTGAGTGACTGTACTGGGCAGTGGTCATAGTGGTCGGGTCGTAGTTATCTGAGCCATCACGCCGTGGTAGTTCCTGGCCATAGAGATGGGCTGATGAGTGGAGGTTGGACAACCTTGAGTTTGCCCGATACAGTGAGGTCCACGTGCTCCGGCAATGGCGGGTAATGTGTCCCACTCGTTCACATAGAAAGCAAATCAGCCTGTCGTCAGGTGTCCTCCACACATTTGGGTCCCGCTTACGCGGAGCTGGGCGACGATAATGCTATGGGTGGCTGGAGGTAGATCAACCGACTGCGTCGAGACTGTGCACAGAACAGACCGTGTGAATACCCGCGTTGGCTAGTTCTTGGCGAACAACGGTCTGTGTTAGCGATATGGTCGGCTGAGGATCACTCGGTGCTAGTGCTCTCAAGGGTGCGGGTGATATGGCCTCGATTTCGCGGCGTACGAATCTCGTTATGTCACTGCAGTGTGAATTGGCCTGGGTCGCTATACGAAGATCCTTGCAAGTTGACGTCGCAGCAGTGTTGGGGAGGCGCGTAAAGTGGTGGGCAATGCGACGGCTTTTAGCCTTTTGAAAGCGTTGGCACTCCAAGATAATATCTTGCATGGTAGAACAGCCTTTGCACACAAGAAGGTTAAATGCATCGTCTGCGATGCCCTTTAGCATGTGCGCTACCTTGTCTGCTTCAGCCATAGTTCGGTCAATTTTACGGCAAAAGGTCAGCACATCTTGTATATACGCCAGGTAAGATTCCGTGGACGTCTGAACACGTGTGCCTAGTTCTTTCCTAGCGGCCTGCCTGAAGCCGGCGGATTGACCAAATAACTTCCCAGCTTGTGATTGCGTCCACGTTGTTATTTAACCCGGTCTTGGCCGTTCCTTGCAAATAAAAGATGATGTTTGCCAGCGTCAAGGTTGGGTCCCACCTGTGGTTTTCGCTGACAAGCTCGTAGAGTTTAAGCCACTCTTTCACATCCTCGCCTTCCGTTCCCAAAAAGTTGCCGGGATCGTGGGGTGGAGCGGCCACGAGAAAAAGAGGGGAGGTCGGCGCCGTTGATGCATTGGGCGCGGCAGTTGACGAAGCGTTGCTGCCGGTGGACATGTCGGAAGCAGCGACTAGGCGTCCGCTGCGTAAATCCGTCGTGCGTTGTAGCCCAGCACCTCCACCAAAATATCACGTGAAGGTACACGCGATACTAGGCGTTTCAAGATGGATTTACACCACGCCAACGCGCAAGCCAAGATGGAGAACAAGAGCTGAAGATGATGATCCTTCTTACCCTGGCGCATACCCACAAAGGGGGCCTACACCAAAATCACGTGGTCTTTCTCCGTGCATTTCTAACCGCTTTTGTGGGACATTGGCTCATATATATATATATATATATATATATAAATATATATATATATATATATATATATATATATATATATATATATATATATATATATATATATATATATATATATATATATATATATATATATATATATATATGGGATATGGCACAACGGGAGCGTTGTCAACAAGGATAAATATATTTATTTCCCAACAGTTTCGGGAGGTCCCCTCCCGAAACTGTTGGGAAATAAATAAATATATTTATCCTTGTTGACAACGCTCCCGTTGTGCCATATCCCATACCTTCACGAAGACTAACTGGCCCATTGAATTATTACTCCCACTATATATATATATATATATATATATATATATATATATATATGTATATATATATATATATAATATTGACATGACGTAGGGAGGCAGTTACTGATGGTAGAGGCTGACGAATAAGTGTCTTGGAATAAACATGGCGTATTAGCCATGTTTTAGGCAACACGGGCCATGGGATGGTTACGCAGGCTCAGCAACCGGAAAATGGGGTCGAAGAATACATTGGTTACGATCTATAAATTGTACATGTGTCCTATCATGGAATTTGTCTGTGCGTTTTCGGGCAGCGTTACTTATAAAATGAGACCACTAATACTATTGGAAAGAGAAGCTTTACGATTGTGCCTTGGACTGCCCAAGTTTGCTGCTATCAATGTCTTATAGATGGAAGTGCGTCTACCTTTGTTATTAAAAAGATTCAAAATGCTTACTATCCAAACATTTTTAAAACTATACACTTTGTTCCAGAGAGAATCGTTTCATGCTTTTATTAAAAAGCCAAGCTTATTGTTTGAAACTCGGTGGTCGCGATTGCACTACCCACAGATTATGTTCGTTCAAGCGCTGCTAGAACCACTGAACGTCAAAATCAAACATATTGTATCAACAAGTAACTTTTGTTTAGATTCGCAGATAGAATTTCGGAATACTTACCACCCTAATGCGAAGCAAATGCCATTTGAATATTTAAATGATTGGCTTCAAGATTACTTGGCACACGTGAACATTAACAACATAATTTGAGACTGATTCATCCGTATCAAATGAAAAGGCTGGGGCAGGTATCTTCTCATGTACACTTGTCTGGTCCTTTTCGGTTAGACTTCCAGATTACACACCATTATTCATAGCAGAATTATTTGCTGTTGTACTGGCACTGCGGAAGCTTCCTTTGGGCGAATCAAAAGCAGTCGTAATTACAGATTCTTTTTCAGTATGTGGTGCTCTGCTTTCGGGAGCCAGCTTAAAATTATGCACATTGTTGCAACGCCAGCGGTTGCCGAAGTGGACGCAGTACAGCAAGTGCATGCATCATCTCTCTCTTTTTGTTCCATCTGTGCCCATTTCTCCTCTTTCATGGTATAAGTTTCAGCGGTCAATAAACGCTGTCTTCTGCCTTGTGACAACGACTAGTTCATGTCTCCGGTGGCATCTGTGCCGCCAACGTAACATTGGCGACGAGTTTATGCGACCCACTGAAAACGCTTATGCCGACGCTAGCCCGTCGTCGCTCGCCCTTCAGCGCTGACTAGACGACAAAAGCTCTGCAACGCTGACTCAGCGTGGAACCCAGTGACGACCATAGCACGTAGGCTCTCGGAGTTCGACCAGGAAACAGATAAGTGGAATGCTTATCTTGTGAAAGTTGAAGCGTATTTTGAAGCCAATTAAGCTACCGATGAAGGTAATAAGAGGGCATTGCTGGTCGCTGCATTGGAGTCAAAGATGATAGAAGTCCTATGCGGAAGAGTGGCGCCGTGTCTGCCAAACGCTCTCAGCTACAGGGAAGTGATAGCAACGCTGAATGACTTGATGAGATCTCGGAGAGCTTCAAGTTTTTTCACCGTAAGCAAGAGAAAGGGGAGTTCTTAAAAGCGTTTATTGTTGAAATTAGAATGAGTGCCCAGAACTGCAATTTTTCGTTCATGATAGACCGAATGCTGAGAGACAGAATTGTATGTGGTGTTCGTTCGAAAAGTTTGCAAAAGCAGTTGCTAGCGACAAGCGACTTGACTCTCGAAGAAACAGAAACCCTTTCTTTGGCTGCGGAAAGCGCAGAAGATGGTTTGCAGCAGATAGATAAGCACACTGGTACTTCGATGGTTTCGAACGTTAGCCAACGGCGCGCGTCTGATACCATAACGAAGGAGCAAAGAAACGCGCCACGGCATTGCAAATGCTGTGGCAAGTACGGTCACAAAGCTGCTACATGCTTTCAAAAGAGCCGTCTATGCTGAAGTTCTGGTATGCAAGGGCACTTGGCTCGTATGTTTACAAGGACAGGCGGCACCGAAAAAAAAGCTAGCTCTAACTGCAGAAAATAGAGGCCAAAATGACACTGACTTTAGTGCATTGCAATTCCGGTCAGTCACTGGCACTAAGCCCCTGGTTCCTCCCATGAGCAAGGTTATTACATAGAATGGTGTCACCATGAAGATGGACATGGACACAAGTTCTCCTGTCTGCATAGTTCCTAAAGGAACGTATGAGGCACATCGCAACCTATGGCTCTAGCTGCAAATTACGTATTTAAGGTTTTCTTGCTACCTGGGCAAGGTACCTGTGTTAGGCACATTGGCAACGAAGGCAAATGAGACATATTGGAGAAGCTTTCAGCAGAAGGAACGCCCGTTCTGCACATCACTACGCCACCCAGCGTGGCAAGCCCACAGAAGGCAGCAGGAATTGGTGCCGTAATGGCCGAATATGCAGACGTATTCACGGAAGTCAAGGGCCCGCCAGCTAAATTTACATCAAGGAAATGGGAGTTCTAAAATTTCGCAATGCTAGAAAGGTTCCTTTTGCGCTGCTAGATGAGGTATCTGCTGAGCTAGATAGACTAGTAGAATCTGTCATACTATCTCCTGTACCATTTGCAGAATGGGCAACACCAATAGTACCGGTATTGAAGAGCAATGGCGCTGTGCGTATTTCTGGAGATCTTATGTAGCATAAACCCTGTGTGGGAAATAGAGCGGTTCTCTTTGCCAGTAATTGATGACATCTTCGCGAATTCGCGAGGTGGAGAAAAATTCAGTATCTTGGATCTGCGAGACGCTTATAACCAGATTGCATTGGACGAAGATTCGCGAAAGCTGGCTGTCATAAACACACACAAAGGGTTATTTTGCCACAACCACTTGCCCTCCGGAATTGCTTCAGCACCGGCAATATTCCAGAGAACGATCGAGTCCATACTACAAGGAATACCCGAGGTGCAAGCGTACTTGAACGATGTTTCGATTGCGGATACTGCAGACAAGCCCTACGTGAATCTTCGACATGTTTTGGAGCGAGAGAACACGGCCAAACTTCGCGCCGACAAGTGCCGGATAAACGAGGCCTCGGTGGTTTATTTAGGTCACTAAGTCGACGCCGCAGGGTTGTACCAGACAGAAAAAAACGTGGAGGCCGTCAGATATGTTCCCGCCTCCCAAAATGTGACAGAGCTGCGATCATTTTTGGGAATGCTAACGTTTTACAAGTATTTCCTGAACCTGTCGACTCCACTGGCACCACTGTACTGACTTTTGTGGAAAAAAGCAGATACCACGTACAGTGGGAATCAATGATATACGAAGCACTAATGAGAAATGTTGATATGTCACATTAAAATCAGCACAACGTTGCGAGATGAAAGTGACTGATGCCGTACATGACTTCCGTGTCATGATTATCATGTTTGGATGTGTCGTTTACCTTCGTCATCTATTCACGTCACGTGATACCAAGTTTAGTATGCATAGAGCTAGCGAAACGGCCGTGAGCATGCTATGAGCATGGTATGTTGTCATGTTTTTACATGACGCGCGTGTCAGAATTATCATGTTTGCACCAGTCATATACTTTCGTCATCCATTGACGTCTCTTAACACCAAATTTGGTATATGTGGAGCTAGCAAAATGGCCGTAGGCGCATCATGAAGGACCCAATATACTACACTGTAGCGTTGACGCATGCGCATGCTGGGCACAGCGACGCTACTTTAGCAAAACGCGAGCACTCTATCGTCTTGACGCCCGGCGCGACCAGTGACCGTCGGCGCGGCCAAATGTCAACCAGTGCGAAATGCGACATGCTGCAATTTGCGCCGATGTGTTACCCAGACAACACTGCATCTCCCTCTTTTCGTGACGGAGGGACGCCGGATGCGCTGATACGCACATGCGTCAAAGCAACGCTGCGCGGCGCGCGCCTACGAGCATATGGCAGGACCGGCGCATGGCCTGGGAACGCCGGCGTGACGCGACGAAATTAACGCCGGCGAGCACGCGCACCTTGTTACGTCGAAATGTATTGGCGCCTTGACTGTGGCATGTGGTCATGTTCTCACATGATATGCACCTCATGATTATTATGTTTTCACGATTCACGTACCTTCGTCATTCATTGGCGTCATACACCGAATTTGGCATATGTGAAGCTAGCGAAAGGGCCGCGAGTGCATAAACAGCATGTCATGTAGTCATGTTACATGCCATGCATGTCGTGATTATCATGTTTGGATGTGTCATTTACCCATGTCATCCGTTCGCATCAAGTAATACCAAGTTTGGTACATGTAAAGCTAGCGAAGCGGCCACTAGGGCAGCATGAGCATAGCATGTAGTCATGTTGTTGCATGAAACACATCTCGTGTTTATCATGTTTGCACCAGTATCACACCTTCGCCATTCATTCACGTCCCCTAATACCGAATTTGGTATAAGTGAAGCTAGCGAAAACGCCACTATCGCGTCATGAGCGTGGCATGTTGTCGTGTTGTTACATGACACGCATCTCATCATTATCATGTTTGCACCAGTCACATACTTTTGTCGTTCGTTCAGGTACTGTAATACTAATTTTGGGATAGGTGATGCTGGCGAAACGGCCGCGAGCGCATTATGAGCGTGGCATGTAGTGATGTTGTTACATGACACGCATGTCATGATTTTCTTGTTATGGTGTGTCGCTTGTGTTCGCGATGCAATCATGCTATACCATACCAGCTTTGCAACATGCCATGTGAACGAAACCACCGCAAGAGCTGCAGGACCACGAAATTTAAATCATGACGTTCATGACGTACATAGCAGGGCTTTCATGTTATGACTGATTAAATATGTTATTTATACAGACGTGTTATGCCATACAACGTTTGGTATCGATACCATTATCGAAGCGGCCAGGAGAGCTAAAATTTGGCCGATCCCATGTAAAGTGGGAATTCATATGCGAAGCATGAGTGAGGAAGGTTGATATGTCACTTTAAAATCATCACATTACGAGGTGGAAGTAAATTAGGGCGTACACGACTTCCGTGTCATGATTATCATGATTGGGTGTGTCGTTTACCTTCGTCACCTATTAACGTATCGTGATGCCAAACTTAGTATATGTGAAGTTAGCGAAACGGCCGTGAGCAGGCTATGACTGTGGTATGTTGACATGCTCTTGCATGACATGCGTGTCCGGAATATCATGTTTGCACCAGTGGTATACCTTCGTCGACCATTGACGTCACGTAACACCGAATTTGGTATATGTGGAGCTAGCGAAACGGCCATGAGTGCATCACGAAGGGCCCTATATACCCCAACGTGACGTTGACGCGCGCACGCTGGACACAGCGATGCTATACGTTAGCAAAACGCGAGAACCCCGGGCACGCCTGGCGTGCCCGGGGCGACCAGCGTCCATCGGCGCGGCCCGATGGAAACTGGCGCGAAATGTGACATGCTGCGTTTCGCGCCGATGCGTTACCCAGACGTCTGCCTCTTTTCGTGGCGGAAGGACGCCGGACCAACTGAAACGCGCATGCGTCAAAGTAACGCAGCGCTGCGCGTGCCTGCGAGTATACGGCAGGACCGGCGCCTGGCGTGGCAACGCCGGCGAGCACGTGCACCGCGTCACGTCGAAATGTATTGGCGCCTTGACTTTGGATGAGGTCATGGTGTCAGATTACACGCATCTCATGATTATCATGTTTACACCGGTATCATACCTTCGTCATTCATTCACGTCAAGTAATACTAAATTTGGCATATGTGATGCTAGCGAAACGGTCGAGAGCGCATCATGAGTGTGGCTTGTAGTCATGCTATCACATGACACGCATGTCGTGATTATCATGTTTGGATGTGTCATTGACCAATGTCGTCCGTTCACGTCACGCAATACCGAATTCGGCACATGTGAAGCTAGCGAAACGGCCACGAGTGCAAGACGACCGTAACATTTAGTCATGTTGTTACATGAGACGCATCTTATGATTATCATGTCTGCACCAGTCACATACCATCGTCATCCACTCACGTACCGTAATACCAATTTTGGTATATGTGACGCTAGCAAGACGGCCACGAGCGCATCATGAGCGTGGCATGTAGTCATGTTGTTACATGACACGCATGTCATGATTTTCGTGTTAGGGTCTGTCGCTTGTGTTCGCCATGCTATCATGTCATACCATACTAGTTTTGCAACATGACATGTGAAAGAAACCGCCGCAAGAGCTGCAGTGCCATCAATTGTAAATCATTACATTCATGACATACATGTAATGATTTTCGTGTTGTCACTAGTCAGATTTTCATACAGCCATGTTATGCCATATCAAGTTTGGTATTGATACGGTTATCCAAACGGCCAGGAGAGCTAAATGTCGTAGGTGGATGGATGGATAGATAGATAGATAGATAGATAGATAGATAGATAGATAGATAGATACGCTCAAAGTCACCGAAGTTCGCTAAGCAATGCTCCGCATTTAAAACAACCCGATGGTCATGGGGGCCACAGGAAAGCATGCTTTTGAAAAAGCTAAACAAGCATTGTGTGCCGCTGCGGTACTGACTCATTTAGACCCGCCATAACTAGCTGTTCTTAGAATGTGATGTTTCACCGTATGGTGCAGGAACTGCTCTTTTTTATCGAATGGATGGGCAGTATAAACCGATCGGGTTTCGGTGACGAACATTGACTTCTACCGAGAAGAACTATTCCCAGATTAAGCGAGATGCACTGGCTTTGTTCTATGGTGTCACACAGTATCGCGACTATCTACTTGGAAGAGAGTTTACTCTATTGACCGAACATCAACCTTTGCCGGCTCTCCTGAGGGCGGACAAGCAAACCCCTACCATGGCAGCAGCTCGGATACAGAAGTGGTCTATCACGCTAGGAGTCTATAGGTACTGTTTGCAGCATAGGCCTCGGAGACTTTTTTACAACGCCGATGCACTAAGCCGTTTACCTATAACCTCGCAGAATGCCTCGGACCTGGAGGACATCACGCCAGTCACACTATCCTTAGATCAGCAGGACATCGCTGCTATGCTAACAAAAGAATTGCGAGTAGTTACGGTGACAGATGACGTCATTTCTCAAGTGTGCAAGTACACCCGCAGTGGTTGGCCACGGAATGTGAAAGGAAATGACAAACTCTCAGAATATAAGAAGCGGTATGAGCTGATGACCTGCTGTACTGGGGTCATCACGTGGTGGTACCTGCGGGCGCCCGAATGAAGTTTCTCGCGCTACTGCATGACTCCCATCAGTGAGTGTCTTCAATGAATAGGGATATTTTGGGGGCCTGGGTTGGACCAAGACATACAACGCGTAACCGCCAACTGTAACAACTGCGTTCAAGCACTGCCTATGCCACCTGCGCAAACTCCTGTAACCTGGCCAGACACGGGCGAAAGGTAGTCACGGCTTCATATTGACTATGCGGCACCACTGCGTGGCAAGATTGTGTTGATTGTGGTTGATTCATATAGTAAATGAATCGAGGCTGTGCCAGTAGCACATGCACATTCCTGCAGTATCATCTAGGCCCTGAAAACAATGTTTGCACAGTTTGGTATAACACGTATGGTTATGTCAGATAATGGACCATCTTTTACGGGTTTCAAATTTTGTCAATTCATGGAGCGCCATGGCATTCACATTAGAACATCTCCACATCATCCACCAAGCTGAGCGTGCTGGCTGAGCGTGCTGTGCGGACTGTAAAGGACGCAATAAAAAAAGATTGGAAACGCCGTGTTGACGACGTCCCTGGCTCGGGGGCTTCGCAACTATAGAAATACCCCTCAACAAACCGGCGTTTCACCTTCGGAAAGACTTTTAGGATAGGCTGCACTTATGTTTTCCGACATAGAACCATCGCAGCGTCTCGGCCAAGCTGATGGAAGACACTGATTGGAATTTCGCACCAGCGCATTTCGTCTATGTGTGAAATTACGGAATGGGTGACAAATGGACGCCGGGAAGGGTCAAAGCCAAGATCGGTGCTCGACTTTTGAAAGTGGAGACTGAGGCAGGGATTGTTCGTTGCCATATGGACGAAGTATAAAAGTGCGATAAGGAATTGTTCTTGGTGAGCAAGGACACTCGAATTCAGCGCTTCCCTACAACGAAGTGACGACAGAAGACGCCAAGAACGCGTCTGCAGTATCGCAACCAATACGACGGTCCACGAGAGAAAGAAAAAGGTAGCATATCCCCGTAGTGAATGATGGATAGTGGGGCGAAGCATCCACCTTTCCATTCGTTTTTGCTTCAGTCCAACCATGCGTGCGCCTGTGTGGCTGCCCATACGTCCATCCGCCCGTTCGTTCGTGCGTATGTTCGTGCGTCCGCACGTTCATCTGTGCGTCCGTCCCTGCTTTAGTTCATGCATCCGGTCCTGCGTCCGTATATGCGTCCATCCGTCGGTGCAGCCATTCGTGTGTCCGTCCATGCACCTGTCTGTGTTTCTGTTCATCCACCTATTCAACACTCCAAGTACCACCATCTCGCATCCTTTCATCATATATTCCTCATATAGAAGCACCGCCATCTAGCGGACATTCCAAGAACTGAATGAGAGGAGGCAGACGCACAGTTTCTTACGGCTTGCGCTTCGTGTATACACCCCACGTTTAGCCACCTCGAGTTCATGTTATATACTAGTTCACTGTATTCATGGCACTGTGGCCCAGCCCTCGCTAAACATTTAAAACATAGGAGGTTACACCCAGCGAGTGAAACTTGGCAACCTTTTCTTGTCTTCTGTGCGTTTTTCAACAATAAAAGATTCGTAGCATGCGCGTTAACTAGAAGCTGAATTCTCTTGTCTCTCATTCCCCCTTAGCAGCGGTTGGCAAGTACAATGAGCACTATCTTTTATTGTTCAACAACACACAGAAGAAACCTCTCGCGGGCACCATCTTGGAGGTCAAAATGTTATACTTCTTACACACTACTACAATGGCTACGAGGGACGAGCGGGTGCCGCTGTAAGGAGCTTCGCCCATAAAACTGGTGGAACGTTCTGGTTACTAAGGTGGAAGAAGTGTTGCAACGCCAGCGGTTGCCGAAGTGGACGCAGAACAGCACGTGCATGTGTCTTTTCTCTCTCTTTGTTCGCTCTCCGTCCCCTTTCCCCTCTTTCATGATATAAGTTTCAAGCGTTCAATAAACGCTGTCTTCTGCCTGGTGACACCAACTAGTGCATGCCTCCGGTGGTGTCTCTGCCGTCAACATAGCACATATGTTTCGACAACTCATACCGACAAACTTGCAAAAGCTTTAGCTGTTATGGGTACCAGGCCATCGTGGCATATGCCTAATTGAGGTGGTGGATGCAGTAGCCACAGTATTTCTTAGCGGTCCCCTTATTTCAATTTTACCTCATGTGGCTTACGCGACAGCAATAAGGTTTAGAAACCTCTGTTTACTTGAAATCAACTCCTACTCATTGGATAAGTTTCAGAATTTCGCTTATCTATGATGCTGCTGGAATAGACAGTGGTGCGCAACATGGCATTTGGAAGTTACTTATACCAGATCGCGTTGTGGAATTCCACAACTAAATTATAATTTACATGAAGTTGGTCTAAAGGCGTTGCCCTTATGTCAGGTTTGCGCAGAAATGTAAACGATAGATCATTTTTTTAATCTGTTGCTGATATTCTTATCAGTGAAAAAGATACGCGGTAGCTCTACATGAATAGGATTAGAATTAAACGTGGCAGTAATTTTGTTGTTTGGTAGCATTAAATTTCGTTATAGCCACAGGGACGTCTGCTCTGCGGTATTTGACTACATAATTGAAACAAAGCGATTGCTATGTTGCAGCGCCTTGAGCTATATATATATATATATATATATATATATATATATATATATGCGTAGGGAAGAAGACGAACGTACGAGGTGACTTTATTGACGTTTCGGCCGCCGGTCCGGCCTTCATCAGAATACAGTTTATGGCACAAGTGATGTTTATATACATGTGCGTATCAATAAGAGACAAATATGAAAACCGGCAGGAAAGGCGATATATGGGCATATATAAATGCAAGTCACACAATTCGAAGGGCACCTGATACACGAGTAAAAAGATATCGTTTCCATGCGCGAACACGTGACGAGGACGTTGTTTACAAATAAAAGACAAGGAGGAGGATTGAAAGGGGAAGGACAGGGAGTAAAAGCATAAAAGCTAAAGCACATAACATGAAGAGTTGTCCGACCGGTAATAACAAAGGGAAAAAAGAAGAAAAAATAATAAAATATTAACAAAAATTTACAAAGAGCGATTTAAAAGGCGTTACAAACCTGCTACGTAATCAACCGATACAGACAATGCAGTGCGACTTGCTGAGCAAGGTAGAGAACAGATGGACAGGGTGATACAGGTTACGCAGTTAGACAACTTAGTTCTCCTACGTTTTCATTTAGACCAGATGCGACGGCGTCGAACTTATAGATTAGGAATGATTCACGGGCTTCTCTATCATAATTTGTGCGGAAACCAGATTCGAGTAAAGAGACCTGTAGATTTTCAAAGGAGTGGTCAGGCAGGCGCACGGATGGCTTTTTTTATTTTTTATGTATTACATACTGCAGACCCTTAGGTCCAAGCAGGTGGGCAGTTACAAGAGGACGTAGTTGAAACAATAGGTGGCATAAAGATTGTTTGGGGTGATTGTTTTATACACTCATAGTGAACACAAGCAGCGACATAGCAAATTATTTCATAACGACGCATGCACCGGACAAAAAAAAAGAACACCACAAACTCATACTTCATATGTGGTGGGATTAAAGTAAAAATAAATACATAATAAATACAAAACAACAAACACAATTATTTTCACCGTTTAAGCCAAGAAAGTAATGAATGCATAAGTATACAATAAGTACAGCACACACAAGATGAAAAAGAAAACGAAAAAAGAAAAACGCTGTAATACACGATCGGAAACTTGAATTTTCAGGACAATGCTATTTAGAGCCATGGAGAAACGGACCCTCTGAGGATTTCCGAGTTGTTCCGCTCCAATCTGAGACCTTGCGTGGCAAATATGAGAACTTATAAGCGTCTGTCCTGCAGAAATAGGGTGATAGAGATTTGGCGTGATGAAGCCTTGTGGGTCTGGTTGATAACGAACAAATGTGCCGAATGTAACTCGCCATGAGCGAGATCCCGTCAAAGTTAGGATGCAAGCTATCAGCGGCCAGTACGCGGTGCGAAGGCAACCATTCGCTGCCGTGATCCAGGAAAGATACCAGTCAAGAGCGGCAACATTAATTCTTTAGCAGAGCGTTAAATAACACACTTCACGGTTGAAGCAACGCACGAAAGTTTCACTGGGGTGCCATCGCTGGCGGTTTCTGGTCCTTGGTAGGATGAGGGTGGCGTAGATCATGGTGACTTCGGCTCGTTCCTTAGCAATGTGGTTGATAACTTTACAGTAGCTGTCGAAAGCTTTCTGTGCTGAGGCTCGAAACAAAACGTTGGTACCTACGTTTAGGACGATTCTAGTGGTGTTCCGATGCACGAAGTCTAATAAAGCTGGCACGTCAGCGTTTAAGGCACCGCACTAGGACACAAATGCCAGAGTTTCGGCCAGCGCTGGATCAAAGTACTGATGATTGGGCTTCGTCTGAGAGTCTCCTACGACAGTCATAGATGGTACATTCTTTGGGTACCTCCAGTCAATGTACTTCGACGTGGTCTGCTCCGGAGCCATTGTTTCAGTATACCAAAAACAAAAGTGATGCTGGGTCCGGGTAAGATTATCCGTAGTGAAGAAGACGCACGTACGAAGTGATTTTATTGACGTTTCGGCCGCGGGTCTGGCTTTCATCAGAATCCAGTTTATGGCACGAGTGCTGTTTATATACATGTGCATATCAATAAGATACAAATATGAAAACCGGCATGAAAGGCGACATGTGGGCATATATAAATGCAAGTCACACAATTTGAAGGGCATTTGATACTCGTGTGAAACGATATCGTGTCCATGCGCAAGCGTGTGGCGAGCACGTTATCTGCAAATAAAAGGTAAAAAGCATAGAAGATAAAGCACATAACATGAAGAGTATTCCCACCGGTAATATCAAGGGGAAAAAGAAGAAAAATAATAAAATAATAACAAAATCACAAAGAGCGATGTAAAAGACGTTACAAAGCTGCTACGTAATCAACCGATACAGACAATGTAGTGCGACTTGCTGAGCAAGGCAGAGAACAGATGGACAGTGTAATACAGGTTACGCAGATAGGCAACTACGTTTTCTTGCGTTTTCACTTAAACCAGATGCGACGGCGTCGAGATTATAGATGAGGAATGATTCACGGGCTTCTCAGTTATAATTTGTGTGGACACCAGATTCCAGTAATGTGACCTGTAGATTTTCAAAAGAGTGGTCAGGGAGGTGCGCGTGTCTTCAAATGGGCAAGTGGGGCAAGGTGTTAGCATGATATTTATGGTTGTTAAAATGCAGTACAAAAAGGCCCCGCTGTTTAACCAATGTACTCTATTTCACATATCGCACATTCTATCATGCCCCGCCGCGGTGGTCTAGTGGCTAAGGTACTCGGCTGCTGACCCGCAGGGCGCGGGTTCGAATCCCGGCTGCGGCGGCTGCATTTCCGATGGAGGCGGAAATGTTGTAGGCCCGTGTGCTCAGATTTGGGTGCACGTTAAAGAACCCCAGGTGGTCTAAATTTCCGGAGCCCTCCACGACGGCGTCTCTCATAGTCATATAGTGGTTTTGGGACGTTAAAGCCCATATATCAATCAATCAACATTCTATCATGTATATCACATTCTTAGAATCGCATTCAAGATAGGGACGACGACGACGAAGTGTTTATTTTATGGAACGCTTGTACCCTTGTCTCAAATTTTCTATTTGTTTTACCACAAATTCTGGGAGCTGCCGCTCGCTCCTTGCGAGAATGGATGAAGAAGCCTCTCAGGAGTTTCGAGGTGAACAACTGCTACGTCTGGCAGCGGCTAGGAAACGTGGGACCACCTCAAGTGGCACAGACAGCGAGGCAACGGAGCTCTATTGTGACGGTTTCGAGTCATCAGATGACGACTACGCAGTCGTCATGAGCCGTAATTCAAAAAGAAGACTGTTACGAATATCGTCGACGGCGAGTATATCTACCATGCAGGCTACCACGCAGCGTTGGCCACACACTATACTCTTCATGGCTGTGGACCCTTCAGCCAACCTACGGCGGCTTAACAGGCAAGTCCTCTCTGCATACCTCGAAGGACTCGCTCCAAATGAGATTAAAGATGCCAGGATCAACTCACGGAAGATTGTTCTGGCAGTTAATGTTCTACACCGTAGTGTGCTGCAAAGCCTACAGAACATCTCGGAAATCGACAGAGTCACAGTTAAATCAGTGATCCCCACTGACGGTAAGGGCAGTGTTGGCGTCATTTATGACGTGGACATTTCCATTCCCGCTTACGATTTTTCAATCTTGATAAAGCCAACTACAGATGACATCCTCATCAAGCACACCGCAAGACTTGGTCAGTCACGGTGCCTGAAGGTTGTTTTTGAGGAAGACAGTCTTCCCCCACACGTCAAAGTTGGCCACCTTCGCCACCAGGTCCGTCCATACATACCGAAGCCCCTACAATGCTTCAGATGTTTCAAGATGGGACATATCAAAGGAGTATGTACCAGCAATGTCGTGTGCCCGCGGTGTGCCGAACCTTATTCAGAAGACACCTGCCACGCAACTGCGTTCAAATGCTCCAATTGCCACGGCGCTTATAAAGCGTCGTCTAAAGATTTCCCACGAGTGCGAAATGAACGCGCGGTGCTGAAACGCATGGTGCGCGACAATTCAACGCACAGGGAAGCCGCTGCTACTGTCAGGCGACGTCGGCGTCACCACAGAAGATCATCACGCAACGTGACATCTGCCGACAGAGACACGTCATCTCAAGCAAGAAGAACTGGCCCCCCATCGTCAAGCTCTGCGAAGACGGATACACCGAAAACAGAATCAGGGTGAAGACTCCCACCTCGTGAAAAGTGGCTATCACTTCCATAAACACAGCCTGTTTCAGAGGTGCTCCGAATTCCGCCAACCTCAATGCCATCACGAACCATTGATTAAAAGACAACTGAGGATCGCCAGGTCATCAACATGTTGCAGACCCTTATGAGCGCAATGCGGACGCTCTTAAGCAACATGAACACCCCATCAGCGCAGAGCGCACTCCAAGTGCTGGACACTTTGAGTGCGGTGCTTGCAGCTCTAAGGTAAAATGATGGCCCGCAACATGTTATCCTTTCGAGAGAAGGTCAAGAACGCATCTGTCCTTCAGTGGAATGCCAGAAAACTTAGGGCGCGTATGTCCGAGTCCCGGCAATATGTACTGACGAACCAGTTCTCCATATTGTGATTTGTGAACGGAATCTGTCAGCTCAGATGAGACTGTCTGGATATGAATGCTTTATGTCCTCTACCCACGGAGAGCGCAGCAAGGTCGTTGTGTTCATACGGTGCGATTTGACTTATGTTCATCACCTTGTACCCCCTGACGAAGAAAACCAGTAAGTTGGCCTAATAGTAAAAAACAAGAAGACCACATTCACCATCATCGGAGCCTACTTACATTCATCATGTCACGGGTGACAACTGGCGACTTCAACGCCCACCACTACTTATGGGGAAGCTCCAGGGTCAACACTACAGGTAGACAGTTAGTGTCTTTTGCTTCTGGATGTGAACTTATCCTCGTGAATGACGGCAGCCCTACTTATCTGCGCGGATCGGCCTATAGCAGTTGCCTGGACCTCACTTTCGTCTCACGCTCGTTCGCCAGCAGAGTGCACTGGTTTTCGGATTTGTAAACAACAGGTAGGACTACATCCCAACATACCTGAAGATTGACGGCTTTCCAAGTCTCAAGTCCTCCAGAGCCATCCTGTGTACCGATTGGCAAAAAATACAAGTTAATCATGGAAGACTATGTTGGCGGCTCACCTTTCAACCTAGATGACGCAATAAAGAGTGCCCTACAGTCAACGAGACGTTCGCTTCCGGTGAGCTCATCTCGCACTGATATGGGCATTGATCTCGAGAAACTCCGAGCGATTCGTCGTCGTTCAGAACGACGTTTCAGACGCACGAGGTCACTTGATGTTCTGAGAGTTGCCAGACGCACACAAAAGAAAATACAGCGTCACATGGACAAGTTGGACAAGCAACGATGGGTATCTTTTAGCGAGTCTTTGGATCCCAGAAAGCCTCTGTCACTAATCTGGAGAACGGTCCGGGGTCTTCGTACAACCATTACTCAGCGCCACCCATTAAAATCTCTGGCACTTCTCATACGCTGCGAAGAGATTGATGTCGCAGATTCTTTCTGTCAAAGGATTGCCTGCGGGTCAAATTGAACTGGGACGAAGACGCCCGATTTTTCTGTATCCTCACGTTATCCCCGAATGGAGACTTCGTTTTCAATGAACGAAGTAAAGGCTGCGCTTGCTTTGTGTCGACGTTCTTCAGAGCCAGGACCTGACGGCATCACTTACCACGCTCTGTGTCACCTAGGAGATCAAGCTCGAAAGGCACTGTTGCAGCTGTACAATGACTCCTGGCAAACTGGCATGTTCCACAGGAATGAAAGTCAAGTCGCGTGATTCCACTTCTTAAAGCCGGCAAGTCACCCTTGGACATTTCCTCTTACCGCCCGATTGCGCTCGCGAGATGTGTGGGAAAAGTTATGGAAAGGATGATTTTAACGCGTCTGGAATGGTACTTAGAGTTCTACGAAATATAGCCAGATGCCATGTCCGGGTTCAGACGAGGCCGCTCGTCAATGGACAATGTAGTTGACTTAATGACATATGTACAACACCAGAAGGCCTGCAAACGGTTATCTGCAGCTCTGTTTCTTGACGTTAAAGGGGCATACGACACTGTCAACCACGAAGCCATTCTCAGCGCACTAGAAGGAGTGGAACTCGGTGGCAGGATATATACGTGGATTCAGAGCTACCTACATAATAGATCATTTCACGTGCAGACAGAGATCGGCCCGACACCCGAGTATGCTGCAGCCGAGGAGTCCCGCAAGGCGGAGTGCTAAGCCCGACGTTGTTCAACCTAACACTCATTGAACTAGTTGGCAAGCAACCAAGCAGTGTATGACTTTCCATTTATGCTGAGGACATCTGTGTGTGGACATCAGGTGTGACGCGACTTCAACTTCGCGCTTGATTTCAGAAGGCAGCATCAGTGACACCGTACCACTTACGCAAACAAGGGCTCGAACTCGCAAGTGAACCCGCAGGGGCGCCTGCGCAAGTAGGCGTTTGGTGTGTAGCGGCACCACGGACCCGAGCTAACGGGGGAGTTTCTACTCCCTCCCACGCCTAGCCGTGCGTGGTTTTGTCGTGTCCGGGGAAAAGGGGATCCTCGAGGTTGAGCCGACGCTGGGTGATTGGACCTTTAAGGCCCCCGGCAGAGGCAACACACCCCTTTGGCCCCGACTTCACGTAGACGGCACCCCTGGGCTGACCCACCCAGGGGAAATCGGCAGTCGCCTTTTCCTATCTCTCTCTCCCCCACACCTTTGTCTTTTATCCTCTTTAAATCTATCCTGTCTTCTAATTTCTTCTGTTACTTCCCCATTATCATGGGCGGCTTGGGTTAACCTTGTGCAACTAGCCAACCTTGGCCTACGCACCATAGGTTATTGTAGTGGTGTATGGCTGGCGTCTGCATGTTTCGCGTTTCATGAACCTTGTAGCGTCCCCTCGTTGGGTTCTGCGGTGGGTGGCCGCCATCGTTACTGAATTACATTCCTCTATCATGGAGAGAAGCTTTCCACTCCTCAATGATCGTGCCGCTTCAAAGCGCGCACGCACTGAAAAATTTTTCTTTTTCAGCCGACCCAAAGAAGTATTCCCTCGTTATCATGTTGTACACAGTGAGAAGCCCAACGAAACAGCCAGAACAGTGTCCCCGTTCATAGTATCGTGGTCTCTGACAGCTACATTAGGTGATGGCTACAAACTTTCTTACAGCGCAACACCAGAAAAAATACAGGACAGGGAAGGAGTACAAAAGAAAGAAAGAAAGTTCACGATGGATCCTAACCAACTGGCCCGACTTACCGTCTTACTACGATGGCTACAAACTTACAAAAATGGCTAGTGGTGACCTTCTTTTAGAACTCCGTGACAAAACACAATTTAACGAACTAAAGAACCTTGCAACATTCGGTGACATTCCCATCAGCGTAACACCTCATCGATTCATGAACTCTGCATGTGGAGTTGTTTCTGACACAGACCTTCTTGACCTGACGGAGGCTGAACTCCTCGATGGCTGGAAAGAACAGAATGGGACTAATGTGAAGCGAATCGTCATCCGAAGGAACAACCAGGAAATCCCCACGAAACACTTGGTACTGACCTTTGCCACCAGTGAACTACCACAAACAATAGAAACTGGCTATACAAAGACACCGATCAGACCCTACATACCAAACCCCCGCCATTGTTACCAGTGTCAAAAGTTCGGCCATGGCTCTCAGAACTGTCGTGGTCGAGCTGCTTGTGCCAAATGCGGTGCCCGATGCCACATATCTGACAAATGTAATGAAACCCTACATTGTGTAAACTGTGACGGAGACCACGCGTCATATTCACGTTCTTGTCCACAGTGAAAAAAGAAAAAGACATTTATATACACTGAAGATTCGCGAACATATCTCCTTCAAGGAAGCACGCCGGAGGTGTTCGGCTTTTCACGGCATAACTTACGCTGATGCGGCGCGTCAGAGGGCAGCGTCGCATCACCCTCCGTCAATACCTAGGCCCACGCAAAGTGAGCCATCGGGTGTCGTGGCCGCCCCCATGGTGGAAGCAGCCAAGCCTGCTCCACCTACCAAGCCAGAGACTCGGGCGACTCCAAGGTCGTCGGGTCGACTGACCACGTCTCACCAAGCGAGGTCGCAAATACCCAACAGCAGCTCGCGTACGCGGGCGTCCAGTGCTTCACGTGAGGCAATGGACGCAAACACGGTACCTCAGGTGCCGGAAATGCGGCGTGGCTCTCTAGAGCACGCTAAAAGAACCACGAAACCAATAACAGGGCCCGATGACGGCCCTGCTACTTAAGTTACAACTTCCCACTTGAACAGCCACTTCATTTCCGTACACACAGCACCACTTTCTATCAAATATAGAAACACAGATTGTACAATGGAATGTCAGAGGCCTTCTCACAAACCTCGACGATGTCCAAGAACTTCTACACATTCACTCAACAAAAGTCCTGTGTGTACAGGAAACACACTTAAAATCTAAACACACCAACTTTCTACGCAGTTACATTATTTTCCGAAAGGACCGTGATGCCGTGGCATCATCTGGAGGTGTAGCTGTTATAGTTAAGCAAGGTTTAGCATGTAAACACCTGAAACTCCAAACGTCTCTTGAGGCAGTGGCTGTTCGACTGGTGCTTCTAAGCAAACTCGTCACCATTTGCTTTATATACTGTCATAACCGGCAATACAAAAAACCGGCGTGCAAGGGACGCTCATCGGCGTACCTGCCATACGCTGTCCGCGTTCCACAGGAACGCGGGAAATCTCTTGGCGCGCTGCGAGGAACGCGCATCGGCAGGCCTGCTGTACGCAGTCGGCATCTAGCGCTTGCACGGACGGCTATGAAAGGAGCGTGTCGGGAGTGCGCTGGGCTCTCTCTCTGGACTTCGCTGGCCCGCTCGTCTCGAAAGCGCTCTGGGCCCTTGTGATGGAAAGGTGTGTCTGCACGCTCTCATTGCAATGTACTTCTCTTGCAAATATGTAAATTAAACGCATCTTCTACTTGTTCGTGAGACGCGTCGCAAGAGTCGTCCTTCGCCGGATCCTGGGTGGCAGCCTCAACCCCTCCCCGGGCATATCAATACATACCTTCACATTTTCAACTACACAAACATGAATTCCAGTCCTTGATAGATGAACTTCCCGAACCCTATCTTGTTCTAGGGGACTTTAATGCACATAACAGGCTATGGGGCGACTCTCGTTGTGACGCCCGACGTCGACTGATTGAACAGTTTCTTCTCTCTTCAAGCGCGTGTCTCTTGAATCGAAAAGAACCAACCTATTATAACCTCGCTAACAATACCTATTCCTCAATAGACCTAAGCATAGTATCTCCATCGCTTGTGCCTCTACTTCACTGCAAAGTCATCACTAATCCCTACGGAAGTGACCATTTTCCCGTAGTTTTGAGCACACCTACATCAACTGAAGGCCCGCCCCAGGTTCCAAAATGGCTATTAAGCAAAGCCTACTGGGAACAGTTCTATAGCATCACTCATTTAAACTGGCGCGACATATGCACTTTAAGCATTGATGCGGCTGTCGACTACTTTACAGCGTCTCTGATTGATGCAGCCACAAAAAACATACCACAAACGAATGGACATCATGGAAAACGACGTGTGCCATGGTGGAACTCAGAGTGCCAAATTGCACGCAGGCAGCAAAACAAAGCATTCAGGGTGCTTCGGAACTCACTGACAGCCAAAAATCTTGCCACTTTTTAGAAAATGAAGTCTCCGGCCAGGAGAACGCGTTGGCAGGCTAGAAGAGAAAGCTGGCAAAAAGTTTTTATCGGCGATTAATTCATATACCCAAGAGGCTAAAGTCTGGAACATGGTTGGTAGAGTAGCAGGAAGACAAGTGCATTCACTCCCACTCGTAAACACACAGGGTGACAGCCTGGAAGATCGGGCGAACTTCCTCGGTGCACACTTCGAGCAGGTCTCTAGCTCGTCACACTATACTGAAGCTTTTCAAAGATATGAAGCAAAAATCGAAAAGCAGAAACTGGAATACAAGTGTACAAAATACGAGGCATACAACCAACCTTTCAACTTAGCTGAGCTGCAAACATCACTAAATTCCTGCAGTAATTCTGCCCCAGGCCACGCCCATGTCATGTATGAAATGTTGAAAAGCCTGCCGCTTGAAACGCGAAAAACTTTACTCTCCCTATACAATGCTATCTGGCTTTCTGGCACCATACCTACTTCCTGGAAAGAAGCCATTGCTATCCCTATTTTGAAACAGGGCAAGGAACCTTCCTTTGTTTCAAGTTATAGGCCAATTGCACTAACCAGCTGCCTTTGTAAACTTTTTGAAAAAATGTTAAACCGCCGAATTTTATACTTCCTTGAAACACACAATCTGCCTAACCAATACCAATGTGGGTTTCGAGAGGGTAGATCTACCACCGACCATCTGGTGCGTATCGAGGCACAGATCCGAGACGCTTTCGTCCACAAACAATACTTTCTTTCTGTGTTTCTCGATATCGAAAAGGCTTCCGACATAACATGGCGTTTTGGCATATTAGGAGACTTGTCTCACCTGGGTGTGCGCGGTAGAACGCTTTCCATAACCGAGAGTTACTTGTCCAATCAGACATTCCGTGTGCGTGTGGGAAGTGTTCTCTCCCAATTATTTGTTCAAGAAACGGGAGTACCGCAAGGTGGTGTACATAGTTGTACACTTTTTATTATCAAAATGAATTCCTTGCACCTTTCCATCCCCCGCAATATGTTCTATTGTACATATATCGATGACGTCCAGCTTGGCTTTAAGTCATGCAACCTGGCAATGTGTGAACGGCAGGTTCAGCTAGCTTTGAACAAGGTCTCTAAATGTGCAGAAGAAAATGAATTCCGACTGAACCCACAAAAAACCACATGTGTCTTGTTCTCCCGAAAGAGAGGTATGTACTCAGAACCTGAGATTCAATTGAGGGTCAACGTCTGTCTGGTATTGCCGAGCATAAATTCTTAGGCCTAATTTTGGACAACAAGTTGACCTTCGTACCGCAAATTAAGTATCTAAAAACAAAATGTATAAAAGCCATGAGTGTTCTGAAAGTGTTGTCACGTACTACGTGAGGTAGCGACAGGCAATGTCTTTTGAATTTGTATAGGAGCCTCATTCGCACACGCTTAGATTATGGGGCCGTTGTTTATCAGTCTGCGACTCAAAGTGCATTGAAGATGCTGGATGCCGTGCACCATTTGGGCATCCGCCTTTCTACGGGTGCTTTTCGCACCAGTCCTGTAGAAAGCGTTTACGTTGATTCAAATGAATGGTCGCTTCATCTACAAAGAACTTACATGTTCTTTGTATATTTTCTTAAGGTGAAAGCAGACAAGAAGCACCCTTCCTACTACACTATTAATGATTTGTCGAGCTCTATTCTGTTTCAAAACAGGTCTTCGATGAAGCAGCCCTTCTCAGTTCGCCTGAAGGGCGTAACTGAGGAAACTGGAGTGTCACTTGAACACAGTTTACTGGCTCCTGCAGTATACCCACCACCGTGGCAGTGGCAGAATATAGACTGCGATGTTTCTTTTCTAGACATTACAAAACATGCACCTATTGCCCATATCGGAAACTATTTCCTGGAACTTCAACACAAATACACACGTCCTGAGTTCTTTACAGATGCCTCCAAGACTAACTCCTCTGTGTCCTACGCTGCTTTCGGCTCATCCTTTTCGGATGCTGGCCCTCTACATCCAGGCACAAGTATCTTCACAGCGGAAGCTTACGCGATACTTGTGGCGGCTAAACACATCAAGCAATCACAAATACAAAAAGCAGTAATTTATACGGACTCCCTCAGTGTGGTTACGGCTCTGCACAATCTTAAAAAACAAAAAAACCCCTGTACTCATCTCACTCTACTCTATTTTATGCACACTCTACACACTCGAACAACATGTCGTAGTGTGCTGGGTGCCAGGGCACCGTGAGATCCAAGGCAACGTTGGCGGATCAGCTTGCTGCATCCGTCCACGCAATCAGTTTCACCACACCCATATCGATCTCGCCCCTTGATCTTAAGCCATCTCTCAAACGAAAGCTCAGGGACTACTGGCAGAGCAAGTGGGATAGACACACACAAAACAAGCTAAACGTTATCAAGCCACACCTTGGCCATTGCCAACCAGTATCAAAATCACGTCTAACAGAGGTAACACTAACAAGGCTCAGGATAGGACACACATACACGACACACACATATATTTTTTCCGGTGGCGATCCGTCGTTGTGTGACAGATGTTGTTAAGCACTAACAGTTCTCCACATTTTAATTCAGTGCAAACAATTGGACACTCTAAGAAAACAACACTTTCCATTACCCTACCGACAACATATACCTCTACACCCTGCAATGTTCTTCGGTAGGGAACCACTTTTTAGTCATAAATCATTGTTAGCGTTTTTAAAAGAAATTCATAGTTTTGATATCATATACCCGGGCATCCCGTAGCACGACCTCTGCAAAGAGGTTTTCGCTGCGGTGGCTATACAAGAAAGCACTTGCCTCAGAGCCCTTGGACACAAGGGCGCTGATGAGGCACTTGTGCTAGTGCCAAATATTTTTACACGTTTCTATTGTCAAAACCTTTGTCACCCTTTTTACTATGCATATCACGTCTTTGTCATGTCTTTAAAACTTATGTTTTTACCCGCATTATCGCCAGGAATTTTAAGGCCCCTATACAGCCACGCAACATATCATTGTCCACATCTCTATACTGATTGAAATGGCGCTCTTTGGCCATCAATTGGCCTTTGCGCCGTAAAACGCCACACATCATCAAATCGCAAGTGAGAAGTGTGCAGTCGTGGCTTTCACCAGAAAATCAATGTCCGCTTATGGCATATCAATTAACGGGCAGTTGGTGTCATGCAGCCGGAGTCACAGGTTCTTCGGAGTCGTAATCTACCACAACCTGTCATGGACACCCCACGTAAACTACGTGAAAAAGCGGCTGACTGACATTTGTCACTTATTCCGGTTTCTTGCTGGGAAAAGTTGGGGAATGTTTGTCGAGTCTATGTTACCGCTGTACAAGGTATTATTTACTGGATTCCTGCGGTATAGCCTTCCTGTTATATCTAACACGTGCTAAACGAACCTGCGCACTATCCAAAATATTCAAGCCTAAGCACTTAGAATACCCCTTGGTTCACCCCGCTGCGCATCGACCGCTGAAACAATTGCCATTGCACAGGACTACTCGATCATGATGCACATCACAATTGAAACGATGTGTATGTACCTCAGGCAACATGCTAGGAATCCTTCTCACCACTTGGCAACCCTCGCTACTGAGAGGCCCCGCACGAAATTTAGTGCGATTGTCTGTGGTCATGGTGCGTCGTTTACGTCAGGTTCTACGCCTGCTGAGAAACTGGTGTATCCTCCGTGGTGTCTGACACTTCCACAAGTAGGTGTTTCAATTCCAGGTATACAGAAAAAATCAAATTTGCCTTCATCAGCCCTACAAAAATTGAGCTTGAGCCTTCTGCACAAAATGTACAACAACCACGTGCACATATACACCGATGGTTCAACCACAGCACCTGGTTCTGGCGGTGCGGTGGTGATTCCAGCTAGAGGAATCACTCTGCAAATCAAACTGTCACATGTCACTACGTCTACGGCGGCAGAAGTTGCGGCTTCGCGTGGCGCCCTAGAGTACATCAAATCCCAAAGACCGAGTAAATGGGCTGTGTTTTCCGACTCGAAACCAGCCATACAGAGCATGCAGTGAGTCGTTCGACGAGGTTGCCATAAACAATTAACTTACGAAGTTGTCAAGCTTGTTCACCACGTCGCAGAAACAGGCCACGAGGTAAGTTTCAGTGGCTTCCTGGCCATTGTGGGATCAGTGGCAATGATTCCGCCGACAACGCGGCTCGCACACCGCACCAAGAAGAGAATAACACCCTTCCGATTCCTTTGTCAAGGACTGACGCTGCAAAGCAACTTCTTCACCTGGCACGTAGTCTGAGTCTGCAGGACTGGAACACACCAAGCATAAGACATACAAGACTATACTAAATAAACCCTCGACTGGTACTTCGACCTCCATCCGGACTTCGTCGACGTGAAGCTTCACTTCTTTGCCGCATTTGGTTGGGGGTTGCCTTCACAAAAGCATATAGAACCTTGATCGGATTGACTGACAATGCGGAATGCGACGTCTGCTGCACCAAAGAAGACATCGACCATCTAATATGCCATTGCCCTCGATTTACCTCTGAAAGACAGAAGCTTTTGGACGCATTGCCACAATTGGACGATCGGCCGCTCATTGTGCAGATGCTACTGGAACACCGTCATCGCCTTTCGTCGGCTCAAAAAGCAGTCAAAGCTGTCTTGTGCTTTTTGAGGACTACAGACCTACGTGACCACCTTTACCTTTTGTGTAGTGCCACCGCTGTATACGCACCAGCCGATTGACTACAATCCTCCTTTTTTTCTCTACCCCTTTCTCTTCTCTTTCCCCACTCTCTTTCATCTTTATACCCCCTTCCCATTCCCCCAGCGTAGGGTAGCAAACCGGGAATGTGCCTGGTTAACCTCCCTGCTTTACCTCGTGTTGTTTATCCCCCCCCCCCAGTCAAGATTGCCTTTGATTTTTAAGGAAAAGTTGGAGCCAGTACTAGCGACTTGTTGGCATGTGCGCATGTACGGGGATATGTTGCATCGCGGTTTTCGGCAAGGGTGGCACCCGATCGTGTCAGGACTGTCTGTTTTCGACGATGATGACGATGAAAGTATGTCTCAAATATTTTTAGCTTTGCGATACACTGCTTTAGGTGGTTCGGTGAAAACAGTTCTTAAGCGTTCACTTTGCATTAGATTATTGCGGTGCTTTTTCAGCACACTAGAGACACGCGGAACTAACGCAGAATATGTAAGGACTAAGTTTGTCTGCGGTGAGGGAGCCGAGTTTTTAGCAGCGCATAACAGCGTTCTACGATTATGCAAATCGGCACGTTTTATTGCGTCATCATTTAATTTCGGCGGATATATTTGTTTGAATAGAGCATCATTTAGTGTTCTGCAAGTTTTTTGACACTCTGATTGCTCTGAGCATATTCTTTTGAAGTGTAAGACCTGACTGTAAGGGATCCTAGTTTTGCAATGTTTCACGTGGCTACTGTCAAAGTGCAAATACTGTCGCCGGTCTGTAGGCTTCCTGTATAGAGCAGTGGATAGCTTATAATTTACAAACGAAATGCTAACATCAAGAAAACTAAGCGTTGATGTGGAATATGTGTGAGAAAATGATATTGATGGATGGGCATCATTAAAGTCAGATATGAAGGAATATTACTCCTGTGCACCATGGGGCCAAATAAGGAAAATGTCATCGATGTAACGTTTAATATAGAAAGGATTCAGCGCGCGGGTTTGCAAAAATTCTCTTTCAAGCTGGCCCATGAATATATTGGCGTAGTTGGGTCCGAAATGCGTACCCATTGACGTGCCGCGAACTTGGACATAGTGTTGCCTTTCAAATTGAAAGTTATTTAGCTCTAAAATGAGCCTGAGCAATACTGCTAACGTGTTGCTGTCGATAAATTTACCCGGTGATGCTGCTTCATAGGATCTGGCAACTGCCGCTATGCCGTCTACATGCGGAATGTTGGTGTATAAAGACGCTACGTCCAGCCTTACCAAAAAGAACCTTGAGGAGTAATCAGGTCAATTATACCAGAAACAAAGTCTGTAGTGTTCTTTACGTAAGACGGAAGTGATGCTGGGATACTACTTATCAGAGAATCGACATAGCTGGACAGTATTTCTGTGACAGTACCTATACCTGAAATAATGGGACGGCCGGGGTTGTTTATCTTGTGTATTTTAGGCAAAAGGTAAAAACGACCGGGAACAGGACTTAGGACAATAAGAGAATGAATCGCATTGTCAGGCACCTTTTTGTTTTCCAGAAGCTCTAGCAACGTGCTCTGGACAAGAAATTCAATGTGTTCAGTGGGGTCGTGTTCCAGACGCTTGTAAAAACTCGTGTCTGCGAGCTGTTTTTGGGCCTATGCTTCGTAATCAGACTTGTTCATTACGACAAAAGCCCCACCTTTGTCCACAGGCTTGATGACGGTGTCGTTGCGACAGGACAAGGCATTTAGTGCTTTCATTTCACTGGTGGATAGGTGACGGTGAAACGGCGTTTGCTTTCAATACGACTGTAGTACGTCTCGTTTTACAGCTTTGATATACATGTCAAAGCATCTGTCTCGGATTGAAGGAGGTACCCAACATTTTCCAGAAGGTACTGCGCTTGTGGAACCATTTGTATTTTGCCGGTCATGAAAAAACTTGCGCATACGTAAGTTGCGGGCAAAATTATTCAAGTCCTTCAGTAATTGAAATTCACTGTGTATGTCTGTGGCAGGACAGAAATTGAGACCACGGCACAGAACACTGCGCTCCTCAGCAGTTAGTACAATGTCCGAAATATTTATTATATTGTTCTGCTCCTTGACGATATGTTTGCCAATGGAAGGTGACAAAGAAATATCGGGGTAAGCTTGTACCGAATTCGTTTGCAAAGGGACGTAATTGCATGCATTGTTCTGGCTAGGGCACCAAACACCGTCACACGACATTTTCTTAACTTTCAATGCGTAGATTTCACGATGCTTTTTAGATACGAATGCCTCTAGTGTGGCGGATTCATTAGACGAGAGGTTAAAATTTGCTGACATTTGATTTTGTTTGTGCAAGATTTCGTTGCTTGAAGAACAATAATGATCAAGGATAACTTGGGTGAGTTATAGTGAAGCAATTCTTAATATGTTGTCCCACCTATCTATATTTTGCTGAGACATGTTAGATAGGGCTGGTTTCACAATGGTACGTAGACTCTTACATGCAACAGACGCGGTTATGTAGGTGTTCAAAGTATCTACATGTAGGTCGTTGCGAACACGTTTTTCTACAACCTTCCTTAGCCTTAAAAATTCCTTTGAACAGAGGCAAGAAGTGTTTTTACCGGGTGACAAAATCTTAAGTCAATCGGTTGGTCCCTGACGAACGGCTTGGGTATGGCTGAGAAGCTTGTAGCGGTGACCACTGGCTGAGAAACCTGTAGGGTCCATTGCTGAATGCGAAGGTCCAATTGACGAACCTCTCGTAGCGGAGTCTGTCGGGCAACTTTTCGAAGCAACTTTGTTGCAATAGTCCTGCGTCACTCGCTCGTGGGGTGATAGTGGCTTCTGAGGAGAAGCACAACTTACATTTTGGCCAATCACCAGTGCTGCATCAGACGACTCGCGCACAACGGTAGGCCTTCTTGCGTGATGCTAAGGTGTATCGGTGGGCACATTGTCCAACCATGAGTGGGACATTGTGCTGGATGACTTTTTTTATTTTTTATGTATTACATACTGCAGACCCTTAGGTCCAAGCAGGTGGGCAGTTACAAGAGGACATGGTTGAAACAATAAGTGGCATAAAGATTGTTTGGGGTGATTGTTTTATACATTCATAGTGAACACAAGGAGCGACATAGCGAATTATTTCCTAATAACGCATGCACCGGACAAAAGAGAAAAAAAGCACCACAAATTCATACTTCATATGTTGTGCGATTAAAGTAAAAATAAATACATAATAAATACAAGAAAACAAACAATTATTTTCACCGTTTAAACCAAGAAAGTAACGAATACATAAGTATACAATAAGTACAGCACACACAAGATGAAAAAGAAAACGAAAAAAGAAAAACGCTGTAATACACGATCGGAAACTTGAATTTTCAGGACAATGCTATTTAGAGCGATGGAGAAACAGACTCTCTGAGAATTTCCGAGTTGTTCCGCTGTAATCTGAGACCGTGCGTGGCAAATGTGAGAACTTATAAGCGTCTGCCCTGCAGAAATAGGGTGATAGAGATTTGGCGTGATGATGCCTTGTGGGTCTGGTTGATAACGAACAAATGTGCCGAATTTAATTCGCCATGAGCGAGACCCCTTCAAAGTTAGGATGCAAGCTATCAGCGGCCGGTACGTGGTGCGAAGGCAACCATTCGCAGCCGTGATCCAGGAAAGATTCCAATCGAGAGCGGCAACATTATTTATTTAGCAGAGCGTTAAAACTACACGCTTCACGGTTGAAGCAACGCACGAAAGTTTCACTGGGGTGCCATCGTCGGCGGTTTCTGATCCTTGGTAGGATGAGGGTGGCGTAGATCATGGTGACTTCGGGTTGTTCCTTATCAATGTGGTTGATAACTTTAGAGTAGCTGTCAAAAGCTTTCTGTGCTGAGGCTCGAAACAAAACATTGGTACCTACGTTTAGGACGATTCTAGTGGTGTTCCGATGCACGAAGTCTAATAAAGCTGGCACGTCAGCGTTTAAGGCACCGCACTGGGACACAAATGCTTGAGTTTCGGCCAGCGCTGAATCGAAGTACTGATGAATGTGCTTCGTCCTAGAGTCTCCTACGACAGTCATAGATGGTACATTCTTTGGGTACCTCCAGTAAATGTGCTTCGACGTGGTCCGCTCCGGAGCCATTGTTTCAGTATACCAAAAACAAAAGTGATGCTGCGTCCGGGTAAGATTATCCGCAGTGAAGAAGACGCACGTACGAAGTAATTTTATTGACGTTTCGGCCGCGGGTCTGGCTTTCATCACAATACAGTTGATGACACGAGTGCTGTTTATATACATGTGTATATCAATAAGATAGAAATATGAAAACCGGCATGAAAGGCGACATATGGGCATATATAAATGCAAGTTACACAATATGAAGGGCATTTGATACTCGTGTAAAACGATATCGTGTCCATGCGCAAGCACGTGGCGAGCACGTTATCTAGAAATAAAGGATAAAAACCAGAAGAGATAAAGCACATAACATGAAGAGTAGTCCCACCGGTAATAGCGAGGGGGAAAAAAGAAGAAAAATAATTAAATAATAACATAATCACAAAGAGCGATGTAAAAGACGTTACAAAGCTGCTACGTAATCAACCGATACAGACAATGTAGTGCGACTTGCTGAGCAAGGTAGAGAACAGATGGACAGTGTAATACAGGTTACGCAGATAGGCAACTAAATTTTCCTACATTTTCACTTAAACCAGATGCGACGGCGTCGAGATTATAGATGAGGAATGATTCACGGGCTTCTCAGTCATAATTTGTGCGGACACCAGATTCCAGTAATGTGACCTGTAGATTTTCAAAAGAGTGGTCAGGGAGGTGCGCGTGTGTTGAAATGGGCAAGTGGGGCAAGGTGTTAGCGTGATATTTATGGTTGTTAAACGCAGTATAAAAAGGCCCTGCTGTTTGACCAATGTACTGCATTTAACATAGCGCACATTCTGTCACGTATATCAAATTCTTAGAATCGCAGTTAAGATTGCCTTTGATGTTTAAGGAAAAGTTGGAGCCAGTACTGGCGACTTGTTGGCATGTGCGCATGTACGGGCATACTTTGCATCGCGGTTTTTGGCAAGGATGGCACCCGATCGTGTCAGGACTGTCTGCTTTCGACGATGATGACGATGAGAGTATGTCTCGAATATTTTTAGCTTTGCGATACACTGCTTTAGGAGGTTCGGTGAAAATGGTTCTGAAGCGTTCACTTTCCATTAAATTATTGTGGTGCTTTCTCAGCACACTAGAGACACGCGGAACTAACGCAGAATATGTAAGGACTAAGTTTGTCTGCGGTGAGGGAGCCGAGTTTTTAGCAGCGCACCATAGCGTTCTACGATTACGCATGTCGGTACGCTTTGTTGGGTCATAAATTAATTGCGGCGGATATTTTTGTTTGATTAGAGCATCCTTTAGTGTTCTGCAATTTTTTTGAAACTGATTGCTTTGAGCAGATTCTTTTAAAGCGTAAGGCCTGACTGTTTGTTTGTTTTGCAAGAGATGTTTGTTTTGCAATGTTTCACGTGGCTGCTGTCAAAGTGCAAATACTGTTGCCGGTCTGTAGGCTTCCTGTATAGAGCAGTGGATAGCTTATCAATTACAACCGAAATGCTTACATCAAGAAAACTAAGCGTTGATGTGGAATAGGTGTTAGAAAATTAAATTGATGGATGGTCATCATTAAAGTTTGATATGAAGGAAAGCAACTCCTGTTCACGATGCGGCCAAATAAGGAAAATGTCATTGATGTAACGTTTAAAAATAGAAAGGTTTCAGCGCGTGGGTTTGCGAAAATTCACTTTCAAGCTGGCCCATGAATGTATTGGCGTAGTTGGGTCCAATACGCGTACCCATTGACGTGCCACTAACTTGGACATAGTGTTGCCCTTCAAATTGAAAGTTATTTAGCTTTAAAATGAGCCTGAGCAATACTGCTAATGTGATGCTGTCGATACATTTACCCGGTGATGGTGCTTCATTGGAACTGGCGACTTTTTTTGGTCACGCTAGACGTAGCGTCTCTATACACCAGCATTCCGCATGTAGACAAAATAGCGGCAGTCGGCAAGTTCTAAGAAGCCAATATATTCATGGGCCAGCTTGAAAGAAAATTTTTGCAAACGCGCGTGCTGAAACCTTTTCATTATAAACGTTACATCGCTGACATTTTCATTACTTGGCCGCATGGTGAACAGGAGTTGCTTTCCTTCATATCTGACTTTAATGATGCTCATCCATCAATATCATTTTCTCACACCTATTCCACATCAACGCTTTGTTTTCTTTATGTTAGCATTTCGGTTGTAAATGATAAGCTATCCACTGCTCTATACAGGAAGCCTACAGACCAGCAACAGTGTTTGCACTTTGACAGTAGCCACGTGAAACATTGCAAAACTAGCATCCCCTACATTCAGGCCTTACGCTTTAAGAGAATCTCTTCAGAGCAATCTGAGTTTCAAAAAAAATTGCAGAACACTAAAGGATGCTCTAATCAAACAAAAATATCCGCCGCAATTAATTTAGGACACAACAAAGCGTACCGACATGCATAATCGTAGAACGCTGTTGCGCACTGCTAAAACTTGACTCCCTCACCGCAGACAAACTTAGTCCTTACATATTCTGCGTTAGTTCCGCGTGTCTCTAGTGTGCTGAGAAAGCACCACAATAATTTAATGCAAAGTGAACGCTTCAGAACCATTTTCACCGAACCTCCTAAAGCAGTGTATCGCAAAGCTAAAAATATTCGAGACATACTCTTATCGTCATCATCGTTGAAAGCAGACAGTCCTGACACGATCGGCTTCCACCCCTGCTGAAAACCGCGATGCAAAGTATGCCCGTACATGCGCACATGCCAACAAGTCGCCAGTACTGGTACCAACTTTTGCTTGAACATCAAAGGCAATCTTGACTGCGATTCTAAGAACGTGATATACATGACAGAAAGTGCGCTAGGTGAAATACAGAACATTGGTCAAACAGCAAGACCTTTTAGACTGCGTTTAACAACCATAAATATCACGCTAACACCTTGCCCCACTTGCCCATTTCAACACACGCGCACTTCCCCGACCACTGTTTTGAAAATCTACAGGTCACATTACTGGAATCTGGTTTGCGCACAAATTATAATAGAGAAGCCCATGAATCATCCTCATCTATAAGTTCGACGCCGTCGCTTCAGGTTTAAATGAAAACGTAGGAAAACTTATTTGCCCATTTGCGTAACCTGTATCACCCTGTCCATCGGTTCTCTACCTTGCTCAGCAAGTCGCACTACATTGTCTGTATCGGGTGATTACGTAGCAGCTTTGCGACGTGTTTTACATCGCTATTTGTAATTTTTTGTTATTATCTTATTAATTTTTTTGTTTTTCTTTTGATTTTACCTGTCGGACTACTCTTAATGTTGTGCCCCGCCACGGTGGTCTAGTGGCTAAGGTACTTGGCTGCTGACCCGTAGGTCGCTGGATCAAATCTCGGCTGTGGCAGCTGCATTTACGATGGAGGCGGAAATGTTGTAGGCCCGTGTACTCAGATTTGGGTGCAGGTTAAAGAACCCCAGGTGGTCAAAATTTCCGTAGCCCTCCACTACGGCGTCTCTCATAATCAAATAGTGGTTTTGGGACGTTAAACCCCACAAATCAATCAATTACTCTTAATGTTATGTGCTTTATCTTTTATGCGTTTTATCTTTTATTTGTAAACAACGTGCTCGCCACATGCTCACGCATGAAAACGTTATCTTTTTACTCGTGTATCAGGTGGCCTTCAAACTGCGTGACTTGCATTTATATATTACCTTATATCGCCTTTCATGCCGGTTTTCATATTTGTATCTTATTGATATGCACATGTATATAAACAGCACTCGTTCCATAAACTGTATTCTGATGAAGGCCGGACCCGCGGCTGAAACATCAATAAAATTACTTCGTACGTGCGTCTTTTTCACTACGGATAATCGTACCTGGACCCAGCATAACTTTTGTTTTTAGTATTATATATATATATATATATATATATATATATATATATATATATATATTTATATATATATATATATATCTATATGAATATATATATATATATATATATATCTATATGAATATATATATATATATATATATATATATATATATATATATATATATATATATATATATATAAGGGAAACAAGTGTATACTTAAGGGCTCGCGTTTCGTGTTTCACACAATAATAATGAGATCTAACAGACAATGATGTCAAGGAAGGTATAGGGAAAGTTATTAGGCCAAATGTAATGTAAACGAGAAGAAAGAAAAGTGGGTGAAAAGATAATTTTCCGTGGGCAGGATCCGAACCTGCGACCTTCGAATAACGCGTTCGATGCTCTACCACTTGAGCCACCACGACAGCTATCCCCCCAGCCACTTTATTGGGTATCTATACCAATTTTAAACGTGGGAGTGTCATTCAGCGCTACTAGTAGCCATGGAGGCAAGTTTGGCACACTCTTATGAGCCTGTTTGCGCCACGTAGCATGTGAACTTTTTACTAACTGGCAGCTGACTAATAGTCCCTCGTATACAACCTAAAGGCACCAAGTCCGTCAGTACGAGACCCTCGTTAATGAATAAGGGAAACAAGTGTATACTTAAGGGCTCGTTTTTTGTGTTTAACACAATATAATGAGATCTAACAGACAATAATGCCAAGGAAGGTATAGGGGAAGTTATTTGGCCAAATGTAATGTAAATGAGAAGAAAAAAAAGTGGGTGAAAAGATAACTTGCCGTGGGCAGGATCCGAACCTGCGACCTTCAAATAACGCGTTCGATGCTCTACCACTTGAGCTACCACGACAGCTATCCTCCCAGCCACTTTATTGGGTATCTATGTCGATTTCAAACGTGGGAGTGTCATTCAGCGCCACTAGTAGTCATGGCGGCAAGTTTGGCACACTCTTTATGAGCCTGTTTGCGCCACGTAGCATGTGAACTTATTACTAACTGGCAGCTGACCAATAGTCCCTCGTATACAACCTTAAGGCACCAAGTCTGGCAGTACGAGACCCTCGTTAATGAATAAGGGAAACAAGTGTATACTTAAGGACTCGTTTTTCGTGTTTAACACAATATTAATGAGATCTAACAGATAATAATGCCAAGGAAGGTTTAGGGCAAGTTATTGGGCCCAATTTAATATAAATTAGCAGAAAAAAGTGGGTGAAAAATTAACTTGCCGTGGGCAGGATCTAAACCTGCGACCTTCGAATAACGCGTTCGATGCTCTACCACTTGAGCTACCGCAAGAGCTATTCCCCAGCCACTTTATGATGTGTTTTGGACCCACCGTTACCTCTGTCTCAAATCACATCTGATACCCTGCATCGATCCTTGCTCACATATACTTCTTTTTCTATTGTTGGCTTTTATTTCTGTATGCATTTTTAGTGCAAAGGTATTTCTGTTTGTAAAACTATAAGTCTTACTTAAAAATCCTGCCACCCGGTTCTGGTTCTTGGCCGATCCCCCTTTGTGGGTGTGCAGCAGAATAACAAGGATCATCATCGTCATCTTCATCATCGTCATGTATGAGCCAGGCCACATCTCCCAAATCTAGCGTCACACAAGTCAACAGGATGGAGACCTGCCAGCCCCTTCATGAGCCACAGATCATTGACGCAAGTCATCATCGTAAAGAAGCTCTTGGAAACATTACAATTAACCTTCGTGAAGTACGGGTACTAAAACACCTATTCGAACAATGAAAATAGAATTTGACAATATTTTTCCTAATAACTACAAAACTCTTCCCAGTAGATATCTAGATGCCATATTGAAAGACCACCTGGCAAGATTAGAGATAAAGATTGTAATAGCAACGGATGCTTCAGTTCGCATAGAGAAGGCAGGAGTTGGAATTGCATCTTCAGTGTTGGATTGGTCTTTTTCGATTCGTTAACCCAACTTTACACCTATTTATCAAGCGGAATTACTGGCAATTCTCCTAGCGTTACGAAAATTACCTCAAGCAATAACATATGCTATTATTCTTTCAGACTGCTTGTCTTTGTGTAGTTCATTAGCTGCGCCTAATATGTCCAATGCTTTAGAAGTATTTTACGGCCTTGCCCCAAAACATTTACGACTCATTCGCTTAGTGTGAATACCAGGGCATAAAAGTTTAACCCTCAATGAATATGCAGATGCACTCGCAGTGGCCTCACATAATTATTCCATAATTTCTATATTACCGACGCTAGCATTTATCGCCGCGGCACGCTTTGAAAAACTTGTCATGTCAGATCATTTTGAAAACTCTCGATTGGCAACATCGTATTTTCCCCATCTTAAGTACCCTTGGAAAAATTGATGGTGCTCCTCTAGAGCGGTGGAGATATTGATTACGAGACTAAGATGCCGAGTCCCCCCCCTGAACATTTATCTGCACAGGTCTGGTCTGGCACAGTCTCCCCTATGCCTCCACTGCAACGAGAGTGAATTCTTTCACCATTTCCTCTTAACATGCAGGTTATACACAAACCAACGGAGAAGACTGTTAGAAGAACCTCTCAGTAGGTTGGCTCTAAATTTATCCCTTCCAGTGGTCCCCACATTTGGAGCAACTGAAAAGGGATTTAGCCACAGGAATATTTGCGAGGCAGTATGCGACTTTCTAAAGGAAACAAAACGATTAGAATATTAGGCTGAGGCATAAATTCACTTTATTTGAAATTATATGTGCCTGTTCGTTCTTTTTGTTACCTATATTTTATTTCTAATCTACCGTTTCCCAATCGGTTCTTTGTTTAAACATCGTTATCTAAAAAATCAGGGTGGTACAACAACTCCACCTCACGAATGAGGCACCGTCCGTTTCATGGCCGAACCCCGTGGTGGGTTGCGCCAGGACTCTGAAGAACAACCAACCAACCAATGTTCCCCGCAAGACACCCTGACCATATATGGACTACCGAACCAGCACCTAGCAGTACACATCGACGAGCATCTGACAGAATAATCTACTGAATTTCCCATCCCTAAGTACGCCGGAACAGTGGACGATGGACCCGTACAAGACTAGTTCGACCTGTTCGGACTCTTCGTGACCGCCGCATATCATGGTCGAAACGGAAGATGTGTTGTGCGGTCCAGTTTCAGTTTTGGTTTCTCTTTCAAATGTTATGCGGTGCCATGTTTGACAGTGTTTTGTATCAAATGCATATATCTGTTAATATATAAGTTTGTGACGGCACCCGCTTCGGGACGGAGGTTTCTTCGTGGGTGGCTGCCGCCGCGGCGTCGGTCTGCTGCGGCCTTCGTTCTTCCTCCACGTCGGCGTCGCGGCTACAACCAACCTCGACACAACAACGGCGACGAGGTAAACTATGGACACTTTCTTATTAATGTCCTTTTGCTGGTCTGCCTCAAAGATTCCTTCTGATGTGACTCTACCTCGGCGTTTCACGCATTTGTCTTTGTTGCTTTGCGCCTTTTCTACCTTTTCCTCGGGGAGCGGCCGCGTCGCATCGTTCGTTCCTGCCTTCGACTTCGCGGACCTTTCTTTTTCAGCTTTTTGCGTTGGAGAATCTATTTTCGAGTTCAATTTTCTTTTTCGTTGGTGTAGAGTTTCCCGGTTGCGATGTCGTCTCCAATACCTCCACCGCTTTTTCACTCCATGCCCGGCGATCTGCCGATACCTTGGGCTGATTGGAAGCTCATTTTCGAAGCGCACGTGGGTGCGGTCAGGAAAGACGCCCGCAAGGCAGAAGAGCTGAAGACACTGCTGCTTAACGCGTTAGGCCACGCAGGCCTGAAACTATCACACGTTGAGTTCCGCCAACGCGTCAGAGGCACGTCAGAGACGCGTCAGAGACTGACGCATTCCAAGCCGCAGGCGCTTTGTTCGACGACCGTTTTAGAGATGCGTCCTGTGATTAGGTCACGCGCCTTTACTTTCAAGAGCGTCGTCAGCTCCCCGATGAGCTCGTTGTGGACTTCACCGCTAGTCTCCGGGCGCTATCCGCGTCCTACGGGTTCAGCGCGCTTGAAAATGATCTGATCAGGCAACAACTTTTTATTGGCGTTAAATTCGATAATGTCCGTTACCGGCTCTTACAAAAAAGCTCGTCCATCTTTCAGAAGCCCTCTCCAATGCGCGAGAGAATGAACTTGTGCGCTTGCAGTTACAGCTGTTCGCTTCGCGTACGGTGCACAACATTCTGCGGCGGGCCTCATGGCGCCCATTCGTTTCCCAGGTCATGCCAAGATGGCGGCCCTCTTTTTTCGTTTCGGTAGGAAGACGAACGACTCTTCTTCCTCCTAGCTTCAATGTGGCACTCAACATGACCACCCTTCCAAAGAGGAACATAGTAAATGTAAAGAGTGGTCAATGGCTGCCTGTCGAGGCCCAAAGCCTTAGAGTTCTTGCCGTCCGTTAGGTGGCGAACACAAGAAACGGAACGCGAATCGATCGATCAAGACGTTGCTACTAAATGAATTACGCTTTAAAAGTAGTATTTTGAAATAATTAATGAGTTCGAAAATTAAAAAAGGCAGTTGCCTTGGCTACGGCAAAACCGCATGTATCGCTGCTTAGCCTCACCTTACCTGGGCCTCCTGTTGTTGCTGCATAACCACGGCGCCGTTCTGTCTCACCGGCTACAGCTGTACACACATTTACGCATTCTACAAGAAAAGGTGAGCCAATCTAAATAACTTACATTCCAGTTATTTTCTACAGTTGGTCCCTAGGCCATGAATACATGATAGAAGGCGTTTTTTTCCAGCGCTTTGCCGTGTGCACAAGTAAGCGTTCCCGCGCGTATGACAGCGTTAGTGATACACGTCAATCAATCTAAAAAATTGACACTTTTAAAACCAAGCAATCAGGTTTTATTGTGCAATAGCACGGAAAGCATACCGACAACTACTGTTTCGCATAAAACTGGTCAAAACCACCTCCTATATGCTAACGAGAAATAATCAGGCTATAATAACTCAAACGTGTTTCTGATTGGCCCTACCATGATAGCGTAAATTAGCCAGCACTTTATCCAAAACGAAATAAAAGTTCCCCTTCAATTCATCAACGTCTCCTACCTTCTTTTGTGAACACTTAGCGCTCACTTGAAATTCATACTTACCCAGGCATGCGTATGAAGTGAAAACATGATCCGCAATCCACTTACAGCTAACTTAGTCGCTCTTGGCTCGCACGCTTCCACTTGCTTTTTGTAATACAGCGGGAGTCTAGATAACTTTCAATCTCCAAATCGTAACGTAATCGTTAGCGAAGTTCGTAAAGTGTACTTTCATTTATGCTTAACATGACTCCCGCATTCGGATCTGGAACTCATTGAGATTATTTTTTCACAATAGAAGTACAGTTATAGCTGATTCATTACGAGACAGGTAATGTCACGAACATAATCAATGAACAGTTTTAAGAAATCCTACTAAAAAGTGTACAGCTAAATTACCTCATACATTGCTATAACCTCTATTTTTTCCAACGTAAACAAAAAACCTGAAAGACACCCTCCCCATCTTTCTCTTAAAATCCTATATACGAACATATATAAAATTGCACTATATGGCTGCATCAGAATTGGGCATATGAAGGCATATATGAATGCTTACCATATATGACCAGATTTGCTCAATTCCTGATGTGCCCATATAAGAATAAGAGGTATATATCGCTTTATAAAGCCATATATGGTTTTATATACTTATTTATGGCTTTGTATGAATACTTCTGTATATAGCTATATAGAGATGTTTTCGATGCATATATGAATTCAGAAGGATGGCATAATAGCTTCACGGATCATTTTACAGCTATAATCATTACTGCCTGATAATTATTGGTGCCCCCAATGGTCCTCAGTGGATTCAGCCTTTATCCATTTGCTCATCCTATAAATGTTTGTGTCGACGGTTTATATAAAGATTGAAGAAAGATCGAGTTTGATTAGTTTATTATTTGGTGCATATAACAAAGGTCGACGTATGGTAAGAATATCCACTCTAAATGTGAAGCTCTGAAAGCCGGGGAACACAAGAGTAAAATTGTGTGACATATGTGCACACACAAAACATATTGCTGCAGGTATGATCGAGCCAAGGTACTCGGCTGCTGACCCGCAAGTCGCGGGTTCGATTCCCGGCTGCGGCGGCTGCATTTCCGATGGAGGCGGAAATGTTGTAGGCCCGTGTGCTCAGATTTGGGCGCACGTTAAAGAACCCCAGGTGGTCAAAATTTCCGGAGCCCTCCACTACGGCGTCTCTCATAATCATATAGTGGTTTTGGGACGTTAAACCCCACAAATCAATCAATCATGATCGAGCCAGCTGCATAATATCTATATATAAACACGCACACCTCTGCCTGTACCACAGGTGAATTCGCTAAAGTATCAAGTGAGCGTAGGATGTTAAAAAACAGCCACATAATTTGAACAGCTGTGGCAAGAACAGTGGGGAAAGCAGCAAGCAGGATTTAATAAGCACAATAAAGCCAAGTTCAATGGCTTATGTGCGCATCACGAGGGCTGCACGGCGATGCACTTATGGCAGCACCATGCATGCACAGGCACATTCCTTTTTTTATACTTACAAAACTCGCAAACATATAATGTTGCAAAAATGACTATTTTTATTGTAGGGCCCCACTTTTTTTTCCTCTGCTCGTAGCTCAGCAAGCTTCGTGCCCATTGAAGGCACAAGGAGCTTTCCTAAGCACTCCCAGTCTTTCGCTGTGGTCGTGCTTTTCGTGTACGCTGCAAATAGAAAATAACAGTAACATGTACGATGATGTGTACACAAATTCATTAGATAAGCCTCGCCAATGAGCTCTAATAAATTTATCGCAATAGCCTCTATTCATTCATTATTCATTATTATGAATACAACACCTGAATGAAACACAGTAATGATTGGTTCTGGCAATATACTTAAAATATGTGCATTTTGTCAAACCCCCTACAACGAAATATTCTTGGTTATGTAGTTTGCATGCCATTACTTCAATCAAGCATAAATTATACCTTAAAGTACACAGCAAGTTCGGATAATGGATATTCACATTTGCAGAAACATATGTTTACCTAAAATGGCATCAATACCAGCAGCGTGAAGAGGTGGCCGTTGGGCCACTGACTTATGCATCCCTTTGGCCTTCTGGTCCTCATTGAACATGTCAGAAAGGCATGTCTGTTGAAGACCTCAAGGAGGAGCCCCCGGGCCAACGCAGTTGGCGTCTTTGCTGAACTCTGCACAGCATGCAGTGCCCGCTGCTCAAGAAAGATTGAGCTCCCCGGCTGCAGTTCCACAACCTGCGGACACATATAAAAAGTAAAAGTTAGGCCAAATTCATGCAGCAGACAAGTGTCAGGTTTTATTAATAATTATTGAATATATAGCTTATCTTTATGGAAATATCGTACGATCCTGCAAGGCCCATAGTCAACACACGCAAAGCACTTTTGGGGTCCAAATTATTGGGGTCCTTACTTAAAAACTCTAGGAAGGTGACTTGCTGACATATGCATCGAGACACCATATTTTGTAAATTGTTTTCGTTGAGCAAACATGCACATACTAATAAGTAGCTCCAACTGTATGGCAGCCAGCTGGTTTCTTCAAGAACAATAATTTTCTAGTGCATCACTAAATCTTTATTGCATATATACATCATGTCGCACTGTTGCTAATGTTGAACACTTGTAGATGCCATCCACTGGCCAGAACGCAAGCTATATAGCTCTCACTGGCTGACTAATGTTGCTGACACTAGAAGGAAGCGAAAATGAGAGATGCATGAACTGCACTGCAGTCCTGCCATAGTGCACACATTTATGACAGAAAGAATATCAATACTAATATTTGAGATTACACCCCAAAACCTCAATATGCCGCCGTAGTGAAAGTCTAGCTTTGGAAAATTGGAGCACCTCGAGCTTTTTAACATGGATGTACATCGTACGTACAGTAAGAACTAGCAATGAATTTACGGACAACTGTCGAAGTAATGGGTTAAACTTAAATGGAGACGAGTGAATACGAACGCCATTGTCCAGCGGCACTTAAGGTGTGCATTAGTGTTCAAAATGACTCTCTTTTTTCTTTCCCTTCACTCTTTAATGTTTATTGTAATTCTACAATCGCTAGCAGATCATTTGGTTTGGCTCAGAATGTCGCAATACAAAGTTTATGAAACGATGAAAGCACAAACACTGATGTGTTTGTTGATTTGTGTTGTTGTCGTAGTCAAGCTTGAGTCTAATCACTGCACTGGATAACGAACGGGTGTATGACGAATGAGCTTGAAATCCTATGTAGAAGCAACAAAAAGAGAAAGTGAAAATAAACGTCTTGGACATCTGGTTGCACGACGGGTATAGCGTAAGTTCATTTCAGCGTAGCGAGCCGCCACTAACGATATGCCAAAAGTGTGCCTATTTTTAGTAAAATGGTTGTCGTTTAAAAAAATCATTTAAAGAAGAATCACGACGAATGTACGTGTTCAGGTAACCATCTGGTTTTAGCGATTGTACGCCAATTATTCAAAACAAATAGATTTCCGCAAAACGTGGCTGTGATAAAACTGCCCCAGTTATTGTCGCAAAATTGACAAATTGAGAAATGACGTGCCATCGAAAAAATGGCAGTGGTATATTACTGAGCCAAATAACACATGTGATATGGGTCTTTCCGCCATGCAGCTTGGAAGGTGCTCGTTGAATAATCTTGAAATTACACGCACTAAGATTTAGGTAGCCTCAGGCATTATAACTCATGTTACACTCTTATCTACTGAATCGGTGCATGACACCTATGAAACGTTACCATTACACGAGAATAAAGCTCATTCTGCCTTTCATGCTCGCCCTGAGCGACTCTTCATGCTTTCGCACTAAATCATGTCTTTGCTGTGTTGTTTGTACGTGGTTAGCTTGTGCTCCACCTACTACGCACTGCTGCAGCGTAGTAGACGTGACTGAACTACTTATTTACATCTTTGTCATCTGCATACTACAAAGAAGACAGTAAGAAAGAGCTTAGAAAGCCCGCCTGTCTGTGCGATAACTTCAATACCACCGTTCGCACCTTATGAACCTGATTTTTTTCTCATTCTGTTCCCCATGAAATGTGAGACAGCCGACAAGTCTAGCTTAGTGGCTGACGGCACTTTGCGCTACACAGCACTTACCACGTGTACGCACATGTTCTAGCACCAGTAAAAATATAAAAACCCATCTTTCCTTGATGAATTGCGTGCATGACAGTGCTGCAACAAAGGCCTGGTTAATAGGAAAAGCATTTTTTTTTCAGACAACAAATGACCACTGCTTTCCGTCGGTCACCAACAATGCCACATAAACGCTGAAGAAAATGTAAAAAGAGATGAAATTTCCAGTGAAATTATGTGACAATATATATAGGCCGTGCCATTTGAATCAATTTTCAACGTCTTGGCTTTTTAAAGCGTTCCTAAATTTAAGCACACAGTTATGCACAGTAACTCTATTTCAATTACAGTTTAAGTAGCGATGTGTCGCAGTGTATGTGATAGTACTACAGTTGAATCCCGCTACAACGAACGCCGCTTCAGCGAAATTTTACGACAACAAACAGCACTCTGGAAAGTTGCACTCGCCGATCTTATTACAATGCATTAGCAGCCGAGCAGGATCAAATGCTTTTGTACATCGTTTCAGGCATACGTAGAAACAGTTACATTCGCGCTGACACGACCGAACAAAGCACACATTTAGAATGTGCATGACCTACGCGCACATAGAAACACGGCGTGGCTAGCAGACGACCCAAGGAGCAATCCACACTTCACCTTTCGGCCAGTTGTCGCCAGGCGGTGATTCTGCTTGATTTCACGGCGAATAGACTACTTTCTAGAGCTTACAGCGGCATTTGAAAACTGCGGCACACTAGGCCTGCATTAACAAGCATGATAAGAAGATAGGTCAATTTTAGAAAAACTATGCTTACCTCTGAAATGATATTTTATACACCTAATTCATACCAGAACTATCACACGGCTTTATCTTTTTACCAATCAGAGGCTACAAATACTGTCATCAAGGGCCTTCATATTAAGCCAATGAGACTGTCTCTACTAATAGAAAAGCTTGTGTGGAGGCTAGTTGGAACATACTGCAAGGAAAGGCTGCGCTGCAAAGTTGACGACGAAAAACTGGACTGACCCAGGTAAAGCGCATTTAACAACTGAAGTTTATTGAAACAAATAGCCATAGAAGGGGGGATGGAGTAACATACAAGGGAAGTTTGGCGCACACCTTCGATAGCACTTACAGATAGACAAGTGGCATGCTTACAGATCATGACAAATAAGATAAGCAAAAAATAGGTGTTAGATAAAAAGCAACTGTATTACGACATAGCATATCAGTAGGATCATGCGTGGTTTGCTGCCAGTGGCCACTTCTTTGTATTTTACTTCACCCCCCTTTTTTGGCTATTTGTTTCAATAAACTTCAGTCCGATGTGCTTTTGCTGTGTCAGTTCCGTTTTTTTGTCCTCAACTTCGCGGTGCAGCCTTTTTCTCCACTTTAATTACTCCTGTGCACAATGAAAGCCTTATATAAATAGACTTACATCAGGCTCACTCCAACAGAAGAGCAACTGCGTGGCTGTGTCAGAACCAGGTTCCCTGCTTGGGCCCGCAGGGCTGCAGCTATCAACTGGCCTTTCTTCTTCAGCAGGGCAGGCTGGTGGACAGCTGCTTGTCCTGAAGACCAAACATGGCCCCTGCTCTTTTTCAGACTGCACGTGTGGGGTGACTCGCAGGACCTTGACTCGTGGTTTGGGTCACAGGTTCGTTGAGGTCCACGCGGGTCTGCTGATGTTGGCAGCGTTGCTGAAACAATTTTTTTCAGCACGGGAGGCCGGTCTATTGCGCCCATTTTTTTGGCCGCACCGCGCTTCTCATTGTCAGCCTCCCCGTGACTTCCACAACATGTGCATTGTTTCAGTTCTTTGCCAAGAGCTTCCGCACTTTTTAAGTAGCCATCAAGTTCTGAATGAAGCCAAAAAGGCCACTGTCAGCATGAACATGTAAATGTAAGTGCCTGGAGAAAAATGCTAAGCTGACAATTTCAGCTAAATACTAATTGTTAAATGAAACACTGGTGCCAAAGAAATACAAAGATGATTCTTGTCAACTAGACTAAAAAGGCAACTCGGCCAGTAATCAATGTCTATACTAGCACTGCATTAATTACAGGCTGCATCAATTGCTGCCCGTGGTCAGCAAGAAAACACAGTACAGCCCTGATTATAAATATGAGGTGACCATGCAAAGCCATTTTATAATTCTGATGTATAGTCGATTTAGCTGACATTTAGCTGTGGCCAAAAACAGGATACAAACTGCCTCAATAAGCCTGACCTTTGAGATTCTCAACCCCAACAAATAATAATATCCCTAAGCCTGCAGCATGACCCTGCCCTAGTCTAAGGAAGGTAGAATAGACTATTATTTTTCAAATCAGAGCTGAGAATTTAGTTCAATGAGGTGTGAGTGAATCTTCATTCTCAACATTAAAGGGACACTAAAGTCAACGATTAAGTCGACGTTGGTTGTTGAAATGGTCCAGAATCCTCGCAGTATTACTTTTGTGCCTAGGAAGGGCCTATTTTGAAATAAAGTCACGTTTTAGTGGTCCGCATCGCAGTAGCGCACTTCAAATTACCCGCCTCAAAAAGCGAAGCCACTGGTCCGTCTCACGTCACTGTTGCCATGCCCAACGTTGCCCGGCTTTATTGCGCTAGTAGCAGCAGACCAAAAGCAGTGGGAGCCCCAGCAGCAAAGACGGCCGTTGATCAATTTCTCTCTATCGGCTCCGAGATTGCAGACGATTTTGTTTCAACTGCGCCCCGCTAGATGACACCATCTGTCCCGTGTACCCTCGCGAAAATTGAATGTTTGAACCACTCGCGCAATTTACAATAGTAATGCCCGGCGGTTACCTTTTCCATGAATCAAACAGAAACGATCAAGCAGCATTTTATTGAGTCTCTAGATGCACTGAAAGTTATTTATTTAGTGCAGTTAGATTAATTGCTGGTGTATAATTGTCGTCTGATGTCATCGTGATCATTTAAACAATGCCCTACTGCGTCGTTTGTGTTCTTGTGCATTTACCTTAATTTCTCGGTAAGTAGGGCACTGTTGTTGATAATATTGTCGTTTTAGGTATTGTCATACATTGAGCTTTCACTCTAACGTAAATTATTATTTGACTTTAGTGTCCCTTTAAAAAAAGAAAAGAAATCAAACCTTTTCGATGCAGAAAATAGTATGTACCGTGTCGCAAGTCTGCCTTCTCACGGTAGAAAAGATGATGCAGTATTTATTTATTTATTTATTTATTTATTACATACTGCAGACCCTTAGGTCAAAGCAGGTGGGCAGTTACAAAGGGACATAGTCGAACAATAGGTGGCATTAAGATTGTTTGGGGTGAGTGTTTTATACACACATAGTGAACACAAGGAGCGACATAGCAAATTATTTCATAATAATGCATGTACCGAACAAAAGAGAAAAAAACACCACAAATTCATACTTCATAGGATGTGCGATTAGAGTAAAAATAAATACATAAAAAATACAAAACAAACAACACAATTATTTTCACCGTTCAAGCCAAGAAAACAATGAATACATAAGTATACAATAAGTACAGCACATACAAGATGAAAAAGAAAACGAAAAGAAAAGAAAAACGCTGTAATAAAAGATCGGAAACCTAATTTTTGAGGACAATGCTATTTAGAGCGAGGGAGAAATAGATTCTCTGAGGATGCCCGAGTTGTTCCGTTCCAATCTGAGACCGTGCGTGGAAAATATGAGAACTTATAGGCGTCTGTCCTGCAGAAATAAGGTGTTAGAAATTTGGCGTGATGATGCCTTGTGGGTCTGGTTGATAACAATTTCAGGTACGGCGATGGGTCAATCGCAAGTTTGTGGTTCAGAAGAAGAGAAAGAAGGTCAATTCTTATCTGTTTTCGACGTGTGCTAAAAAGGGAAATGCCATTGGCCTTCATTATTTCAGAAGGAGAGTCGACTCGTCAGAACTTGTTAAAAATGAACAGGACGGCTTTTCTTTGTATTCTTTCCAGGCACTTGATGTTAGTTTGAGTGTATGGGTCCCATACGGCACTCGCGTATTCTAATTTAGGTCTTATTAATGAATAATAGGCCAGTAATTTAACATTGCTTGGGGCATTCTGAAGCTTATATTTTACAAAGCAAAGTTTTCTGAATGCAGAGAAGGAAATAATATTTATATGTTTATTCCACGATAAAATAGTTGTTATTGTAACATCTAAGTATTTATAGCTATTGACTTGCCTAAGTGGCGAAGAACCAAGCTGGTAAGTAAAAGACAGGGATGCTTTTTACGCGTTATAGGGAGCACTACGGTTTTATTGGCGTTCAAAACCATGTCCCATTTTTCGCACCACTGCAATACGTTATTTAAATTGCTATTTAACTCACTGTGATCATCAAGATAATAAATTTTTTTGAATGATACACAGTCGGCTGCAAATAATCGAATTTGAACACCAGTGTTTACTACGCTAACAATATAATTAATATAAACAAGAAAAGCAGGAGGCCTAGGACACTGCCTTGTGGCACCCCTGAAGTGACTGCCAAACTTTGAGAACGTTCACCTCTAATGTCAATATATTGCTTCCTGTCAGTCAGGTAAGCAGAAATCCATCTGATGAAGTGTTCAGGGACGCCAAGAACTCTAAGCTTTATGATTAGTTTATTGTGCGGAACTTTGTCAAAAGCTTTACCAAAATCAAGAAATGTTATGTCTACTTGGCCATTAGAATCAAGAGATGAAGCGAATGAGTGAACTACTGTTATTACTTGGGTCATCGTTGAATACCCTTTTCGAAAGCCATGCTGATCTTGTGTTAGTGCAGCATTATTTTCTAGAAATTCATGAACACAATTGGCTATAATATGTTTCACAAGTTTGCACCATTGGGATGTCAGTGAAATAGGATGATAGTTTTGTACAAGTGTCCTGTCACCTTTCTTGAACACGGGAACAACCCGGGCTATCTTCCAGTCAATAGGCAGTTGTGCAGTGATGACTGAGACATGAAACAAGATTACAAGAAAGTTTGCAAGAAGCTCGGCATATCGTTTGAGAAATATGTTAGGGATTTCATCAAGACCAGAAGAACTCTTAGTTTTCAAGTTAAGAAGCATAATGAATACCCCAGCATAGGATACAAAACTCATATCTAATTGTTTGGAGAATATGCCATCACACGCGCATACAGTTGCGCTAGAGAATACTTCTTGAAAATAGTTGTTGAAGTGTTGAGCAATCTCACTCTTATCTGTAACCGGCTTCCCATCAACTGATATTCTGGTAACTGGTTTCTTGCTATCTTTTATGTAGTGCCAAAACTTATCAGGCTCATATTTTATGAAGTTAGGAAGCGATATTTCGAAATAATAATCTTTTGCTGCACGAAGTGCACGAGCGAGGTCATCTTGCATCTGCCTTATTTTGTCATTGGGCACATGTTTCTTTTTATATCTCTTTATCCTGCGTTTTAGTTGAATGGTTTTCCGATTCATCCAAGGCGTTTCTTTTTTAACTTTCTTCAGTTTATTAGGGACGAAATTATCCAGGCAATAGCGACACATGTCTTTGAACTTGTTCCAAAGTAATTGAGGGTTGTTGCCCTCGAAATCAATCAAACAGTTTTGCAAGTAATTGATAATGCTTGGGTCATTGGCATGAGAAAAGTCCTTAAAAGAACGTGCAGGCACGTGTTTATACTTTTTAAGTGGTTGAAATGGTAATAATTAGCTTACGAGATTGGGATCAGAGAGCCCTGGCTCCACTTCTACAGTGCAATCAGAAAAATCACGACTGATAAACGCCAGGTCATACACAGAGCTAGATGAAATCTGTACACGAGTTGGTTCATGGACTACCTGCATTAAATTATACCTTTATATAATATTGAACATAATGCTAACGTGTTTATTATATGAGCTACTGGCAGCAATGCCTTGCCAATCTACTCCCGGCAGGTTCAAATCACCGAGAAGAACAATTTTCTTATTTTTGTGCATCGACATTTCATTATTCAGCGTCTCAAATACATACGTTGTGGCATATGGAGGTCTGTAAAGTGCGTACAACATGAAACTCTGACCCCAGATAGAGCTTTTAACACGCAGGCTTTCGATACCTACTACGTCATCTAATAAAACCGCCTGAACACTATCTTTAACTAAGATAGCCACGCCTCCGCCCCTAGCCTGCCAATCTTTACGAAATACTGTGTAAGAAGGGGGGAATATGTCATTGTCACATATCTCCTCATTCAGCCAGGTTTCTGTTAAAACAGCTACATGGGCTACATAGAAAACAGCTACATAGAAATTTTGTTGCTACATACTGTAGCAACAAAATTTCTAAGGAATCAGTTTTGTTTTTCACACTGCGGGCGTTTACATTCAATATTCGGACTTGTTTAGGGCTTTTAAAGGCATCATGTCAGTCGCAAGATAATGTCGATGTATTATCGCGCTGACATATATATGGAAGAGAAACCTCGGGCAGTTCTGAAGACCCATCAACAGGTGTGGGTGTTTCGGTAAGCCATCACTGTTAGGGTATGGTATTCTTGGGACCGTCATTCGGGAGAAATCCTCGAAAGAAGGGACTTTGCACTTGCAGCCCGTTGTATGCATATCTGGTCTAACCTCTTCGGTGAGGGGCACACCCGTCCAAAGCATCAGAAGGTCCGTAGTCCCTTCATGCGGGCGCCGAGAACGCACAAAAGAATGAGTCAGGAGGTGCAAAACATTTTTAAACAAATATTCTTTAATAAAGCTGACGAAGTATTAGGGGTGCGTACATTATGTGAATAAATATGGTATGCCGTCATTTTTCAACTTAGTTTGAATGTTGGGCTGGGACAATGCTAAGGGTACCTTGCATACCAGGGTAGTTTAGGTTGCACGATAATGATAAAAATAACACTGTTTTCCCATTGTAATGGCAGCTAGATCAAAGCAGCCGCTGAACTCCTACCCTGGCATAGAAGAGTACCTGCATATCCGCAACTGAAAAACAGCCCAGACCACTTGAACAAGAAAGCTGGTGGAAGTTCCATACTTCAAGAAATCAAGCTCGCCCACTTGAAGATGTTGCTATCACGCAGCAGAAACAATGCTGCAAGATTTTCCAAGCCGTACATTTTCTAAGTCGTTACTATGAAAACTTACAACCACACTCGCTAATACTGCTGGTGGCCCCAAGCAGATAAATTTGTTGAAGGAAGCAGGCCCACAACCAGAGCCTTATCCACAAATTTACAAGCCTAACTTAAGCTTATCCTTATGACTTGAGTCAAGCTTAGCCATAAGTCCACACTTAGTGCGTTTCAAGAACCTACCTTGTACTTATCGCGAAGCTTTGCTCGTACCTAAGTAAGGTTCAATTAAGGTAGCCTATGACCTACCTTAATCCTTTCATAAACAACATGGCGGGGGACAACAACTTGCGTATTTTGTTTATTCTGTGGGCTCCAAATAGTAAATATTGAACGGCACAGCGCACGCGTACACGTCTCCGCCATAGCGAGTCCTGACCAATGCGTGGAACCTGGTTGAGACCTATGACAAACAGGACATTTTGTGCCGTCCCCGCCTTAAAAAAGTGCCGTGAAGAATCTGCTCGCTGTGCTATTTCTGCAGAAAAATATTCATGGTCGTGGGTTCAATGCGCCATGTCTCATGCAGCTGCTCATCGCATCACGCTTTAACGTAGTTGGCACGTTCCAACTTGGAAGCAACGACCTTGTCAATATCTCGTAGCCGACCATGTCACAAGTATTCTGTCGAGCAGATACCTGCTATGGTTGAAAACACTTCTTACCGTACTGGTAAAACTTCTTGAAGTGGGGCAAATACTTTTCTAGTTGTTTGGTCGGCCGTTCACTGAATTACAGTGTGTGGGTTGTTGAATCCTATCGTGAGCTGCTTCCATGTTTTTTCTTTTCTCTGAAGGCACGCAGCCTCCATCTTGATACTTGTTCACAAAATTCGTCAGGACGTAGCTACTTTGTCGGTGAAGTTCACTTCAGTGCACTGTTCTACAATGAGTGCAACTTCGTAAAAAAAGCTGTTATGCTACTCAAATTATGAAATAAATGTAGTGAAATTTAAGAAAAAAAGTGAAATAAGCAGCAACTGCTGCAGTGAGCCCGACGACACCACCGAATACAACGTAAACCTACAGGACGTCGAAATAACAACAAAAAATGTATCAACTAGAGTTGCAGCAAAGTGTTCAAACCAAAAATATGTATTTCACCGAAAACAGCTGGTACCTAAACAAACACTTCTGCTGTTTGCGTTTGGCTGCTTCTGTGCATATTGTTCTTTGATTCTTGTAGCAAAGCTAATTTATTGCTGCTTTAGGTAATGATTTAGGAGCAAACATTCCCGTACCCTCACGTTCAGGGCCTATACATAACGAGTTAAGGACGCCTTTGATAAGGCGCTTTTATGACAGAATAAGGGAGGTTCCTGAAACGCACCTTGTACTTTTTTTCTATTTACACTTTCCTCATCCTTTCGTAAGTATCCTTACCGCCACAAGTTAAGGTCGGTTCATGAATACGGCGGTTAGGGGCCCAGACTCACCCCGTATTTGAATGGTAGGGAGTGTTTTACAAAAATAAAAAAAGGTGTTTGTAAACAAGTGACCAAGCTCCCCCCCCCTTCTAAAAAAATGATATTGCTGGCTACTGGCTTGAAAGGGGGTATGTCATGCCGAGCTCGTCTACTCCACAGATTAAGGTGGAGCAACTTTTCCTGCTCTACAGAGCGACGCCAACTCTCCCTCATGGTGACATTTCACTCCCACCTTTATACTGTAATTGCAATTAACTTGCTCCCACTCCGCCATTGGAAATTGTTTTCAAGAAAAAACAAGCAGCATGAGAAATATAAGAGGGCCATATCGTTGCAGACCAGCAGTGATTTCAACTTTAGATCTAAGTAAAGAAGTGTGTGTGTGAAACACTTTTGATTCAACAGGCATCATCACTGCAAAAGATTTATGTTTTGTCCTGTCCTTAGTATGGGATAAACAGAAGGTCAAAGGATTTTTGGAGGATCTTTTAGTATGCCTTAACAAACCAATAAGTGTTTCTTTTTCTGATTAAACTATAGAATGCAGTTTACGTTTTAAAATAATAAGAATATTTAATCTCTAGTAATTAGCTGCAAACTAGGAAACCTAGCCTTATTGTTCCCATATCAAAATTATGAGCTGTGAGTAAGGGCCGAGCTTTCTGACTCTAAAAATCTATGAAATACCGCTCACTATGCAAGCACTCCATTACAATACACTTGATTTCCCACTACGCATGTGCAAGGCTTCACGACTGGGAAAAATTGCGCTGCTATTGCTGCGGAAATAAACTGTCAACGTGCGGCTCAAAAAGCATCGCAATGCATGCCAGCAGACAGCCATCACAGGCTACCTTTCTATGGTAGTAAGACGGTAAGTCGGGCCAGTTGGTTAGGATCCATCGTGAACTTTCTTACAGCGCAGCACCAGAAAAAATACAGGACAGGGAAGGAGTAGAACAGAAAGAAAAGACGGCGCTGACTCATAACTGTTGTTTTTTTCTTCTTTTTTTTTGCAACAAAAAAAAAACAACAGTTGCGAGTCAGCGCCGTCTTTTCTTTCTGTTCTACTCCTTCCCTGTCCTGTATTTTTTCTGGTGTTGCGCTGTAAGAAAGTTCACGATGTACCTTTCTATGCACTCCAGAGAATGTGGGTGCAGCCCACTGTTTGAGAAAACTACAATTCCGGTCAAATAAAAAATAAGACAACACGCAAAATTTGGGAAGTCTTTCACATATCAGACAAAACAAGCGCATGCATCAGTTCCAGCTCCATTGCACTAGCCTCCATGAAAATTGAATTCACGATATATTGATTAATGATTGATATATAGGGTTTAATGTTCCAAAACCACCATATGATTGTGAGAGACGCCGTAGTGGAGGGCTATGGAAATTTCGACCACCTGGAGTTTTTAACGTGCGCCTAAATCTGAGCACACGGGAAATCAAATTCATCAGAAGCCATATATAGCATTTTAATCAGCATACTTCGATAAGAACTTTTAATCCGCACCACATCAGGTAATTGTGATCACCCCAGGTGTTGCGCCTGAAAACCGTGGAGCAAGATCGCTGAACCCCACTTTCTTCGTAAACCAATTTTTATCTTTCCAGGAAGCTTTCATTCTTCCAAGTTTGATCAATAAACTTTAGTTGATAGTTTGGGCTTGTACTGTCAACTTCTTTTTTTTGTCTCATCCCTAATTTCGCTTTCCGCAACAGTTGTAGCGCAATTTTTTCCAGAAACCAACTAGCCCAAGACCTCACTTTGTTAACGTAAGGCTTCATATAACTTTACACGAAAAGCCCAACTACAAGCGTTTATTTTTGTACCCTTACAGTAACTCGACTTAAATCTTGCTGAGAAATGGTGCCATTTTGCCAAGAAATTCAAAGAGCACTATCTGAAGCAAAAAGAACAGCACTGTTTATATGCCCTCTCATGCACCACTGTGTCATTAGTGGTATGTGGTGACTGTGTAGAGTATGGAACTGAGGCAGCAGCTTCCTTTTAGAAAGTAATTGAACAACTGCTATCGATAAAAAGTCCCTCTGGGCAAAGCACCACCATCAGTGCCACAAGAAACAGTAAAGCTGCTACCATTACCTACTTCGTACAGGGAAGCGGTCACACATTTGGTAGTGCCTTTGTCATGTTTTTTGAATAACACTTCCAACAATCTTCTTGTGGTTTGTGGCAAATGACTCGAGATTTAGGTGATTATGATAGCCATAATGGAAAGCAAATCATATACATCACCAAAAAAGCAACAAACAATTTTTGAACTTCTGCACTGTTGCACTGAACACAATATATTAGTCCTGCTCACTTCATAGACAACATTGAATGTATTACACATATTCAGTACAAAATAAGCTGTTGCAACTGAACCACATGGTAAACTTCCTTCCACCACTGCAATAAAGAAGTTCAGTACTTTTAAAATAAAGCAATGTTTCAAGATGTTTTTGTGCTCATCTTACTGCAGCTGAAAATTAGAAAAGAATGACTCGTAGCTATAGCTCGTATTCTCTCTAACAACCTCACATGTAATGAGCTAAATAAGACGCTGTTTTAGGCAAGCTAATATTAGGTAATTAACATTGTTGGCGTGAAATAGACAAACAGAAAAAGGTAGGGCACAGGACACAAGTGCCTGTGCGCTATGCCCCAACATTGTGTCTTTACTAGGTTTTTGCAGCAGATGTGAGGGAACGACAACGAATTTTCCTAGAACCTGTTTTGTTTGGTGCAACCTAACGATTACAGATCAGAGTGCCTAATATAAAATGGCACAGTAAAAAATACCTGATTCGTTTATAATAAACTTTTAATCTGCAGATTTTGTTGCACAACTGTAAGATTTGGTTGAGGTCCTCATATGTACGTCTTCATGATGTCTTAATTTATTTTTCAAGCCCAAGGGGTAGTATTCAAGCACAAGGGGGACTCTTAAACATATGATCTTGCTCAAATCGCTAAGGGAATCGTAAGACCTGTCACCGATCTACAGTAGACTCCAAGTAAAATGAAATCTGTTATATATAACTGCTGCTTACATAGAACAACTGCCTCCATCACGATTGGTGTCGTACTTAGATTCTGCATCCTTGTTTATTTCCCAGTCAAAGAAACTCCTGTTAAATTGTTCACAATTTTTGGTCACTTGAGGTTCAGTTTACTGTAGCTCTATTTTCATTTCTACCAGAGTCTAATGACATACTCTGGGCAGTTGTCAGTTTCCTGAATTAATAAGCTTGTCTAAGTGACAAAAAAGCCTGGATAATGCTTACGTTTATATTTCTTGTGCTCCTCCCGAAGCTTTTCATTTTCCTTCAGCAAAGACGCAATTTTTTTGCGAAGGCTGCTCACGTCAATGTTTTGTATTTCCCGAAGCAGCTCCAGATTTGGCTTTTCCATTGTCAGTCTTTCTATAGTAACAAAATGAGAACAAACATATAAACTATGATGTATTTATTTATAGTGAAGTCATCATTTATATAGTGCCTCAAGTACAAGCTAATATATTAGTAAGTCTAGGTAATCAGTGAACTTTTTGCTCGCAGCGATTTTTCAAATGGCAGATTTTTTGGAGATTTTAAGAGAAGGTAATATGGTATTTAGGTTTTAACAAAAAACTAGGTAAACTTTTACATCTATTATAAATATAATGTACGAAATGCTCTCAGTATTATTTCTCTAAACGACGAAAAAAGAAGAACAGTCATACAGGTGTACGCTGTGAAATTATTTCTTCAGTAATTAAGCTGGAACACAAGGACAGTAAAGAAAAAATCCTCGTGATGAGAATTGTTTCGAAATAAACATTTTTTAAAACGTATGTGGTTATCACCTAAAGGGGTTCTGCACAAACTTAGTCCCAACGTTACTATTGCGCCTCAATCCTGCAGACTTGACAGACAATCACTGTGAAATGCAACAACGCCTCAATGCTAACAAAATGCACAAAATTGAATGGGAGAGCTCAGCTGTGTGCATGCCATTGAGAATAAGGTGACCAGCTCCTCCATTAGCTTTCCGAGAAGAACAAAAAGAAAAAAAGCTAAAAACGAATATGAACTCAGCCTTTTTACTAAGAGAAGCTTCTCTGATACTCTCTTAATTTCTTCTCTCTGATAGAACTCTGTAGAAGTGTGTCCGGATGATTGTTTTACACACGTACAAGGTTGTCTGGAAGACAGAGTTACGCTGCAAGTGGAGATTCTCGAAAACTGTGTACAGTGAGGGTCTACATGGTACACAGCTTTACGGTATGTTGTCGTCAGTTGATGACGCGGACACGTATTAAGGTAGCCGCTTTGCAGTGGGTTTCTGTGTGCTTGGGGTAGGCAGTTATTTTTAGTGCGGTGACCTTTTGAACATAAATAACGTAGGCCTAGACTTTGCCGGGCCTATCAGGGTATACATGCTGGAAATTATAATAACGTAAGTGTGAGATACATGAACAAGCTGATAAAAGGCACTACAAAGACCTCTTTTGCATGATAAACCCTAGAGAAAGAGCACTTCAAGAGAAGCACTAGCACGTTGCTACTGTTTGCATGTTTTTTTTTCATGCCGGCCATAAAAATGCCATATTGTTCTATATATCACTACTTTTTCTAGATTTCATTTAGCAATGTCCACAAACTAGAGTAATAAGCATATTACAAGCATGTCGTCATTGCAGAATACTGTTGCATGCTGTTCCAGAATACATTGCATGCTGTGCGTAACATCTCGGCAGAGTTTTCGGCGCACAGGATCTCAGCCAATAAATTGCCATCAATTATCATCACCGATCGGCCTTGAAGTGACAAGTCCCCATACAGAGGGTGTGATTGACCACAGGGCTAATTAGCATCACAGAAGCTGTTTCACAGTGTGCATGGTGTTGTTGCTTAACTGGGATGAATGTGTCAAAATGTTTCTTCTCCTGTGAAATAGATGCCATGAAACTGCACTTTCCATGACACATTCTGGCACTATTTACAATGATTTTATCAGAATGGCACTGTACATAAAACCTCATTTGGAAAAAGAGGGTGCAGAAGTGAAATCACTATGCAGAATCAGGATAACGCATAAAATTTAGGGAATTTATAGTGCACATCAAGCTGTGACAAGCAATATGCTGTTCCACGTGATGTGGCATTGACAGCCAAATCTCCAACTGGCTGGTTCAGAGGAAGTTACACATATGAGCCCCAGTCAAGGTGTGCCAAACGCTTCTAGTTAAATACAGTGTCACTGTTTCCTTGTATGTTTTTTTTTCTGGAATGTGTAGCAAATATATCATTCATTTTTTCATAGAACCAATGCTTGGCTAGAAGAGATGATGTAAAGTAATGAAGGTGCTGGTTACCGGATTTGTTACATCTGGATCTAGCCAGCTTGAGCTCATCCGTCTCAAGCTTGTAGCACACGTGAGCGATCTTGCCCTAAGAACGGAACACGGCAGCTGTCGCACGAGCCCAAAACCAGTTTTTCGAGCATTTGCTAGTCGCTGTGATCGACATCACCAGAGATAGAAAAATGAGTTCGTGGCAGAAAATAAGAAACGTCAAGCAACGAGGGAGTAGTGACGTGAGGAGCACGTGACTGCACGTGTGGAGTTGAAGAGCAGGCATGTGGGCCGGGAGGAACTCCCTTTTGCAGCGAGCTGCTCTCCACTGGCAGTGTGAAACCACCTTTATTAGTTGTTTTTGTTTTTCAATCAATCAATCAATCAATTAAAGAACTTTATTTTCAACAAAAACAAAAACATTTATGGTGAAAAAAGGTGGCCGGGAAAAAAGCTGTCCAATGACAGCTTGACAAAGCCCCGGCCACCCATCGGTGGCGGAACGATAGGGTACAGCACCTGATAAAAGAGGGGAAAAATGCATAATAATAGTCGCTAAACAGTTTCAATTTGATATAGTGCATTCACTACGGGCGCAGATGCACTACAAGGTCAAATGTACCAAATTATACACTTGCTAAAAATAAATAACGAGGAAAAAAGAAAAAAAGACGAAAAGAAAAACAAGGACAAAAAAGAAAACAATATTCCATACAGCCAGGCTCACCGGTTTAAGCGAATCTGCTCTAGAGACGCTGACTTTGACACTTGCTCACAGAGGCTAAAACTTGTGCTCGAGAAACAAAAATACCCCCCACATGTAATTAATGACGCTGTTCAAAAAGCGAGAAAACTAAAGCGTGAAGACTTACTTATGAAGCGACCACCGCAAGAAGACCCACAACGAACAAACCTCTGCTTGACTTACAGCAGAAACTTCCCCAATGTAAACAAAATACTTAAACGACGTTACAAGATTCTGGAACAAAGTGAACGCCTGAAACGCGCATTTCCATCCGCTCCAGGCATCGTTTACCGACGACCACGTAACCTTAAAGACACACTTGTCCACTCTCAAATTAACACATCACCTCCCAATAATTCATGCCGACCTTGTTTAAAGCCTCGATGTCTTGTATGTAAGGTGATGCGAGAAACACACAAAGCAACCAGCACACAATCCAAGTTTTCGATTAACATACGAGGAAACCTAACATGCGATTCCTCTAATGTGGTATACCTACTCGAATGCAACGTGTGTGGTATGCAGTACCTCGGACAAACAGAAACACAATTTAGGATTCGCTTCAATAATCACAGAGCCCATGCGAAATCAGCCTAAAGCCTACCTCTATCAAAACATCGCACCCTTCCCAACCATGCATTCGACAAACTATCAGTAACGCTCTTAGAGACTGGATTTAAATCAAATCAAGAACGTAAACAACGAGAGTTATACCTTATCCACCAATTTAACACCCTCGACAGAGAAATAAATTAGAATCCTGGAACACTTGCAGCAATTAAAGCATTAGAAAACAATAACGGCAATAATGAAAATAGTAACTGAGTTCACGGCACTGCAGCTGCGAAGGGCACTGGACAAGTCAAAACAATTCCAAGTGTAACTACTCTTCCTAAGTGCAGCTGTCGTCTGTTTTCTGTTTTATTTTACTACCCAATCAATTGTGCCATGCCCAACAGCAACCCTGTGCACAGCCTGGAGGCCCCTACTGCACGCGTAATCCAGAAGCGGGCAAGGAATTCGCATTGCGCCCGCTTACCAGCCTCTGCCACAATACGCGGAACCCCTCTTTCTACGACGAATTGTTGACCGGACTCCGAGTAGTTAAAGGCTTAGATCCTCCTAAAAAAGCTCTTTTTTTGCCCCACACCGAACTGCCAGTGCCAGGAGGCACCGTCTGGTCGGGAAGAATGCGTTAGTGAAAGGCAGCATACATAGACCACTGACACCAGAAAGGTGTAGGGGAGAAAGGGGAGAGAGATGAAGTGGAAGTGGAAGGAAGAGTGGAAGGGGGGCGCCCGAGGGGAGTCCACCTTATATTCTTTTTTTCTCTTTTTTTCTTCTTCCTACTTTTTCCTCTTTTTTCTTTTTTCTTTTTTTTCTTTTTTCTGTCTTTTTCCTCTTTCATTTCCCTCTGATTTGAGATTGTATAAAGCTGAGCACCAACAAACTGTACCTTTAATCCCGATGAAGGCCAGACTCTAGGCCGAAACGTCGAAATAAACCACGTTGTGACCGCTCACGGAGGATCTACTAGACTATATGCAACGCTACGGCCACTTAACCACCATGCCTATATATATATATATATATATATATATATATATATATATATATATTTATACACACATACATCTTATGAATAATGAAGGAAAAAGGAAAACACTAAACATGCGAAACACGTGTATACTCCTATATTCGAAAAGGCAAGTTTGTTATGTGAACATACTTCTAATTTCTTTTTTTTAGAATAAATATTCTGTTCCTTGCATTTCAAAATAGTTTAATGCTGTTGGGACGATGTGTCGGGTGCGTTGTGTTCCATAGTGTGTGCGTGAGAATAGAACGTGCCAAGGCGGTTGATATCGGACATGATAAGAAATAGCGTTTTGTGAAATGTTCGCGAGTTTAAGAAGTGTGCTCGCTTTCCCGAGTGCTGCCTTTTTGTAGCAGCAAAGCAATTTGTAAGTATATAGATGTGATATTTTCACAATTTGATGCTGTTTGAAAAGAGGGGCGGTGTGTTCTAGAAAGGGAGCATTTGAAATAAGTCAAACCATTTTCTTTTGTAACACGCTCAGCTTTGACAAATTAAGGGCTGTAGTTTTACCCCATACCAGGAAGCAGTAACATAGGTGGGAATTAAAAAGCGCATCGTAAAGTGATCTTTTTATTTTAGCTGGTAGTATGTGTCAATGACGGCTAATTAGTCCTACAGACGTAGCCAATTTCAGCGTACCCGCGTTTACCTGGTCATTCCATGACATGTGCTCGTTGAAGATGATGCCAAGTATTTTAACGCATTTTTCAATGCAAACAGTGAACGAACCTAGGACAAGCTCCTGAGGTACTACAGCTAGCGCGCCGCGAGCACGATATATAACACACTTAGTTTTGGCTTCATTCAATACAATGCTGTTCGCCTTGCACTAGTCATTCAGCTTCGAACAGAACGTACCTGCTTCAGCTTAAATGCTACATAATTCCTAGCCTTTAAAAAAGACAGTGCAATCATTGGCGTAAATGATGAACTGACAAGTGGTGTTTAGTTGTATCTGTGAGTGCCTATTTCGGTAAATTGAAGTCTTTCGTCTAGGTAGGAGCGAAGAAGTTGTGATGCAACTCCTCGAAATCCGTAGCATTCCATTTTCTGTAAGAGAACTTCATGATTGACACGATCGAAGGCTTTGCTAAAATCGAGGTATAGTCCTACTGTGAATGTTTTGTTTTCTATGTTTTCTAATATGAGCTCTTTTTGGAGCAAGAGTGCGTTCTCTGAGGAACGATTTTTTTCTAAATCCGAATTCATAGGTAGTTAAGAGAATAAATCTTCTACTAAAGCTCTTGATGCGGGTATTAATAACTTTTTCAAGGCCTTTCGAAAAAGCTGGCAATATCCAGACTGGATGGTAGTTGAAGAAGCCATTTTTGTCACATTCTTTATAAATTACTGTCACTCTATCAACTCGCATGCAACTTGGAAAAACGCTGCATGATATAGCTTTGTTGTGTGCGATGACAGGAGCGATCAAATCTAGTACGTACTTAACGGGTTTAATTACGAATCCGTCTGCATCGGGACTACGACTGTTCCGAAGGCCGGAAAAAAGAATAATTACCTCAGAAACAGAAGTAGGCTGAAAAAAGAAAGACCGTGATATCCGTGGACAATCTACAGAAGTAACCGGGGAAGTATCTGTATTTCCTATCTGGACAAAAAACTATTGAAACTGTTCGCGAGTGTTTTCCCGCTTAGTAACACATTATCCACCACCATACAGTCAACGGCATCTGATACTGGCTTTTTGTTCAAGAGATTATTTATTTTTTTCCAGACTACGTCACTCGTTCGTAAACAGATTGTCGAAAATTGTTCTAAAATATTTTTCCTTTGCTTTCGAAATGGCTTTGTTCAGTTTGTTTCTGAAACAGGTAAATTCCTGCAGCGTTGCGCTGCAGGAACATCCTGTTTTTTACGTTGATTAACTTTAGCAAGTCTCGAGTGACCCACGGTTTGCGATCCCTCTTGCACCCGTGGTATGCTTTAACTGGGAAAGAAGCGTAATAACACGGTTGAAATATGTGTAGAAACTTATCGTACGCATCATTCACATCTGTAAGGGCCGTTATCTCACTCCAAATAAGGAGCAAAAGTCTTTCTTTAAAATCCTCAAGTGTACGTGTGGATATGTCTCGGTATGTTTTCATTTCATTTCGTTTTTCAGGCGTTGATTGCTGTTCAAGTATTAGCATGATAGCAGATGATCGCTCAAATGGGAGATTATGACGCCGAAATTTACAATTTCAGCAACTGTGTTTGTGATGAACAGGTCAAGCGAAGATGTGAATGTAGTGGTAACACGGGTTGGCGTAATGATTTCATTGCGAAACCCATTACATTGCAGTGTGATTAACAAGTCAACAGCAGGCGCTGAATCTTTCAATACATCAATATTCAAATCACCACCTATAGTTAGGGTATATGCATTGTTGCTCGCAAACGAGAGCAGTTTGTCGAGAATCCAAGAAACCCGCGTATGCTACCATGTGGTGGTCGATAAATAACCCCAAACATTTGCGAGTCTCTCCTAACGCACAAAATCTCGTAGCCTTCCGCGGCAACAGTGTAGTCATCAATCAATTGAAATCCAGAAAAATTAGTTCGCAAGGCCACACCACCTCCTCTACTCTCTTTACAATTTAGGACGAAGTTGTTGCACCCGGGCATCACAAGATGCTCAGTGTCATCATCGTACCATGTTTCGGTAAACATAAGTACAATGAACGCCGTATTAGAAAAATGGATAAATGTAATTATGTCATCACTTTTCGATCTGATTGATCTAGCGTTAATATGCAGGAGTTTAACCGATTTACTGGTTTTTACCTCTGCTGTAGTTTGCGCAACGTGCGCTGGGAGAATTGCACCGTTCGCCATTGTTCGGACGCAGCAGTGATGGCTTGAAACGTCACGGGATTTTGCGCGGTGATCTTGTCAAGATCGCTTTCGCGCTGAACTAGCAGGACAGGTGATGTGTCAGTTTGACAAGCGTAAATAGATTCGTTTCTGAACCATGCGTATTTTCACCCACATTCACGCCTGCGCGCAGTCGTCATTCCCAAGAGTTTCTTGAGATGTGGGCAGAGGTGCTCAGTAATGTAAATTGGTGAGTCTTCCGGAGATTCTTCTGATGATGTCAGACCAAGATGATTATTTGTTAATCGTTTCTTTCGTGCTTTTTCTAGCACCTTGTCGCGCTTACTCTACCTTTGAAATTGTACGATGTTACTGTTCTTTTTGTCTCTCGTGTTTACTCTGTGGCACATTTCTATATCAGCACTTGTGATAGCTTCGCCAACAGCATCACCTAACTTCTTCAGGACATCTGGAATGCTTTCATTGGGTCTTTGCAACATGCCCTTGATTCCTAAATTGCTGTTTCTTGAATATTGTTAGGCTTTGACCAGGTTTGCTTGACATTTACCTTGATTTTTCTCAAGCAGGTTTACTCTCTGGTGAAGTTACTCGTTCTGTTTTATTAAAGTTTTGTTTTCATTTACAGCGGTTGAAACCAGACAGTTAGATTCCTCGAAGCTCTTACTGAGGAATTCCATGGTTCTCTTCATTTCCTCCATCTCCCCGCGAATTTTGCGTTCCTCTGTGCGCATGTTTCTTTCCATAGCTTCTTTCAACGATCAAAATTCTGTTTTGAAGTTTTCCTTGAAATGCTGAAGAACTCTTACGCATTCTTTCGTCATGATGACAGTGCATTAGCGCTAATATGGTACACTCTAGTACACGGCTCCAGTACACGGTACACTAGTTTAATGCACTGGTACAATAGTGGTAGCCGTGGTGGCAGCGGGACAGCATCAAAAACAACGGTAGAAGTAAAGACAGTAAAGTTATAACCTGTAACACGGAGAGGATGCGATCAGGTACTGGCTGTAATTCCGCCACCACCACCGATTGCCTCCTGAGTGAAGTGCACCGTTTTATAAACGTAGCTGCAGACACGTGTCCAGTAGTGGCGTCAGGTGAACAGCGTAGTTTGCTGCGGTACTTAGATATGGCACAGCGACAGTCTATGTGCGCATGAGTGGGCAATTGAAACTTCCAGCGATGACGGTCCCGCTAGACGATAGGCGACAACGAAGGGTCAGGGAAAACCAGCGGTCCACCTCGACGAGCAGGGAAAGCAGCACCGGCGCTTTCAATGTACCTGTGACACGGAGAGGATGCGAACAGGTACTGGCTGTAATGCCGCCACCACCACCTATTTTTCCCAAACGCCCATCGATCAAAGTACGTTATTCACACGTCATTTTGTAATTTTGTCACAAACATGGGTCTTGACAGAGAGGGGCTATGACACTCGTGTAGTACTCAGTACATGTTGCTTTTTTTCACTACACTTACCCTACGCATTCGAGTAGTTCGCTGATTTCTTTTTTCGCATGGTTAAGTACCTCGAGGAAAACAAATTCCACTGACGTTTTACTGGAATGCTGATAAGAAAAAGGAGAGAAGGGTTGTAAAACAGCTAGCTGGGCGAGTTGGTATGTATGCACACTATTTTTTTAGCATGCACAAAATACAGAACAACAAAGAGAGAGACGAGCGCTAACCCTCAACTAATTTATTTTTGAAAGGAACAAAACATATAAGTACCTGGGAACCAGCATAGTGCATGTGCAATTCATGTGACAGGCACACATAAAAAAATAGGGCTAAATGAAAAAAAAAATTTTTCTCCTTATTACATATATGCAAGGCTCCCGTAAGTTTATGTGTTAGTTCATCTTCATGTGTGAACAATATATCTGTATCTTGAAACACGGGAATGCAACGGCATGATTTACAGTGCTCTGACAAGTATGACAATGTGTCTTTTGCTAGTGAGCTAGCGTGCTCTTTTAGTCGTGTATTGATGCAGCGGCCAGTCTGTTCTATTTACATATTTTCACAGGTTAGTGGTATCAGATGTACCAACCATTCTCGGCATATCATGAACTTGGATTCTTCTTTTAGGGGATAACTACATTTTTCCCTGTTTTTACCTTTTTGACATAGGCCTCACACAAAGACACAAAAGAAGAATCAAAGTTCATGAAATGCGGAGAAGGAGAGCTAAGAGCCAGGCTAAAAAGTCACCATGAACTCTGAAACATTCTCTACTACTTTATGCAACAACTAGCTTCGAAGGAACAACTTTACATTATTGTGGATTGTTGAAGAACAACAAATGTTTGCTTCAGTTCATCGCTTCGTCAAATGGGAAGGTCAGTTGTTTTTTATGGTCAACAGGCTTTATGAGCATGGTGATGAGCAGACAGCCATCACTTCACGGCACATTATACAAGTTCGTACGAGTGAGTGCCTAGATCTAGTCCCGGCTCCATCCAAAAATGACCAAGTGCGTAAGAGTTTTGGACTTTGTGGGAATTTCTCCAAACTCTTTTGAGATGAATTTCACAAGCTTGAGCCTAAGTCTGTTATCCTTTTAACCTATTTTATGTCCTATGCATGAAAAAAAGATTCTTAATGCTTTTTTATTTGTGCTATTTTGTGGAAACTGGTTGCATGTTACGCCTGGGACTTCCTGATTTAGTGACGTTACTCGGGCCTCTGCCACAAACAGTTATGCATCTCATGGTATTCGCTCCGTCACTAACTGACCTTCAGTTATCTGTCCTTTGTGTTATGTGACCTGCTCAAGCGCAGTTTTTTCTTCTTACTGTCAGGTCAAGTGCAGGCACCCTGGTTCACTTCCCAATAAAGTGTCTTTCTTTTCATATATCCTAACGTTATGCCTATAAGTTTTCACTCCAATTAATAACATGTGATAGCTAGCTTATGATTACTTATGAAGCATGGCACGACAACACGCACAGAAGGAATGATAGGGACACTGCTGCACTTTCAAGTAATTTATTTCACGGAAGGACATGGTTATTATACAACAAGATGGTGTACCACGTGTAACAATGATGTTAATGCTAAGCATATTTTCTAAAAAGCACACTTTGCCATCACTTAATGTAATCGATGCTCGGCTAATGCAGTAATCATTTTTTACGGTGTGGAAGGCCTCGATAATTCTCTGGTCGCCTGATCTCTGTGACTGGAAAATATTTCAGCCTCAGAGAACACCGGAGAGCAGCCACACTATAAGTCATGCCGCCTGATGTGTTGTCGTGCGCTGCTTCGTAAGTAATCGTGAACTATCTCCAACTCGCCCCAATTTCCACATTACTGATTGCTAGCTTGTTGAGTGTTTTTTTTTTCAAATGGCGTAATTTGACACCACTGGCAGTACGCAATCATTGGGCACATTATTGTCACTTTAGGGACAGACATAAACTGCCTTTCACAAATAGAGTACGTCTGCCATAAAGCTACCAACCCATCATTATTCTCTGGTGAGCTTTTTCTCATGAGGAAGCCCTTGTCAGTAATTTCCCTGAGTATGCATACTCTTTTTGAGACATCAGAGGTTGACAGCCAGTCACGAAATCTTTCATTCCAGTGTTCCACATTATCTTTGTATTCTGCACATTTATATTTATTTCTGCCTTAATACTTTCCCTGTTTGGGTCTTTGATCAGTTGTTTCAATTCATCACCATAATTGCTTAGGCTATTCATATTCCTTGTGCCAGGGAGACAAGAGAGAGAGGGGGATGCCACTTGCATTGCAGCCACATGCTACACCTTTTTTCTTTGTATTACATTATTTCATACTGGTGCCTTCACCTGTCTTCAAGCTCCTGTAATGTTGGGACCAATTTGTTGAACTAATGCTGGTTTTGCCATTGTTTGTCCCACTGGCTGTGGAGAGTGTATTTCCCTCTGGCCTACAGGGTGTGGTTGTTTCACCGGGGCAAGTGCAGCCCCTTGCCTTCGAAATAGGCTTTGGTAGTTCTGATGACATGTCTCCTCTGACATTTCCCTCGCCGTCTTCGCAATGAGATACCTTGGGCCTCTTACTGGAAAGTACTGAGACTGTTGACCCATTTTCAGTGTCGAGCAATGATCTTTCTTCGAATTCAGGAGCTGGTGCTGCATGAATGTCTCTTGCTTCCGGCCTGCACAGTGCTTTGAGCTTTCATCTTACGTTGTTGATGATTACAGTTTTAGGAGTTCTGCATTTACTTGTAGCATTGTTTTGGTTCAACAACTAAAAGCATTTATGCTGGTACCTAATCTCCTTGTTTCTTTGCTGGTGCAAAGAAACATGTTTTATGTGTGCATGTTTTATAATGTGCATGTGCATGTTTTATAATGCCTTATTTATGCCTGCCCTGTCACTCAATTTTTTTTGCAATGCTTTGAGACGCTTTAACTGCTCTTTGAGCTAATCCACTCAATTATGTGCATATGGAACTCAATGTTTGGTGTTAAATCCCTATCTGCTCCTTGAGCTAATTCATTCAATTATGTGCATATGGAACTCAATGTTTGGTGTTAAATCCCTAATATTTTCAGCTGTATGAAGTCTTTTACTGAAAAGAAAGGGTCTTTGTTGGACTTGAGCAGCCGCTTGCACCATGTTTTGCAAATTAGTGTTTCAGTGTGTTTGTGACATGTCCTGAAGTTCCCCTTATTACCTATTTGGTGTTCTGAACTAAAGCAAAGCTTCTCTCGGAGTGATCACGTTTGTTTTATTGTACCTGATGTACCACTGGCTTTGTGGTTGCTGAAGGATACATTTGATATGGCGCACTTATCTGAAACTTCTTTTTGAGGAATAATATATGTTTTTTTTCATTTCAGCTGATGAATCATTACGGTTGTGTTTGAGGTGTACACAAGGTATGGTGTTATGAACAAATTTAGCGCCTTCTTGGAGTGACCACATGTATGTTTTTTTTCACTGTACTTGATGTACCGCCAGCTATGCTATTGCCAAAATGTGTGTCTTTGCCACATCTTTCATTTTCAAACTGTAATATCTTATTTCATGAGTAGCTTCCTCTCATGCTAAAAATGCTGTTTTGGAAGCACTGCACGGAGTAAATGTTCTGCATAACGTTTTTTTCCTTAATGTGAGCTACGAGTGCACTTGGATAATCACAAATAATAGTGCATATCACAAGATTGAAATTGTAGCTGCCTAATAGGTGCTTTTGACAAATTTAAAACCTACGTTAGAGTTTTCATAGATTGATAGTTATGCTGTTTCATGAATGTGTCTGTGATTTCGTGCTTATTTTAGAGCATCCTGATTCCAGCATGATTACCAATTTGTAAAATGAACATCCTAATAAAAAATTTAAGTTTAACAACCCCCTAATTGTTAAATGTATGATTTCTGCATTGACTAGCAGCATATTGTTTTGGTTAAACGACAAAAAGCCTTTCTGATGGTGACTTGAGTTCTTTTTTCTCAGCACAATGTGCCTGTTTCATAATGCCTTATTTATGTCTGCTCTATAATTGATTCACTTTTCCTTGCACTGTTTTGTGACACTTGAACTGCTCTTTGTGCTAAATAGTCCATTCAGTATATATAATGCATTCATTGTGTGCCGAGAAGCCTAAAATCCACGAATATATCTAGTCAATGTGGCATTTAATTACTGAATAAAATGTAAAGTAGCCAATGCATACACAGTTTATTGCAAAAGAACAGATTACGTTGGACCAATAAATGTGTCATGTTGCCAACAGATAAGCTATAAATTGTGCGATCGGTTTCCATTTATGTATACTGTTTCATTGCTACAGAACTGTAATATTGCTTTTAGTATAAATCTGTCACTTGAGCATGCCAATTTGCACGTCTAATTGCTTATTGCTTATATAGATATATTACATCATTAGCAAAATATTGCACAGCCCTGATGATTCAGATTGAGTTAGAAAAAATTCCCAATTGCCCATTGGTTATATATATATATATATATATATATATATATATATATATATATATATATATATATATATATATATATATATATATATATATATATAATGAGATATAACAGACAGTAATGCCAAGGAATGTACAGGGGAAGTTATTAACATTAATGGAATGTAAATAAGAAGAAAGAAAAGTGGATGAAAAAATTACCAACTGTAAGCAGGAATCGAACCTACGACCTTCGAATCCTGCTTACAGTTGGTAATTTTTTCATCCACTTTTCTTTCTTCTTATTTACATTCCATTATTGTTAATAACTTCCCCTGTACATTCCTTGGCATTACTGTCTGTTATATCTCATTATTATTGTGTTAAAAACACGGAAAAACGAGCCCTTAGGTATACACTTCTTTCCCTTATATATATATATATATATATATATATATATATATATATATATATATATATATATATATATATATATATACCAAGCATGCAAAATGGTGCTCGCCTATGTTCCTATTAGTTCATAAGTATACGCCGTAAAATATCAATAATGAATATTGTTTTGAATAATGATGATTGATATAAGAGTGTAAATTTCTCAAATCTCTGCTTTTGAAAGTATGCAGTGCGCACTTACAGTTTATATTGTGACAGCCGAGAGATATATCTATACTATTTTTTAAATGAAACCTGCATGGATATCACAATGGTTTTTTATCAGAAACCTTTGGTACCAAATTACACATTCACAAGTTGATTTGCGAAAGTCACATTCCTGTATTCGCATGTTTTACTATAATCCATTGAGGTCCAATTTGATCACGACGGATCCATATATATATCATTGGGTTGCCTGTATAGCTTGGGATCATGCATTGTTTACTTGTCGCAAGAGAGGCACACTAGTGCCGAAACATGTTTCCTTTCATATGTATACTCAGTAGAAAACTTGGTTCCTTTTATATATAAATTCTACACACTAAAGCACCATCATATATGGTAAAAGATTCATATATGTGGTGTTCCTCCTATATATGAATGTATTTGACGCCATATGTGGTATGGTGGTGCCACATATAAGCAACATTTTACTCCATATATGGGAGAGACCTTCCTTATGAAGCCAGATATAACTCTTATATGGGAAACCGACGTTATATATGGCGATATTTGACTCCATATATGGCAAATAGTAGCCATATATGCAAAGGTTTATACCTATATATGGTAACATATAATCCATATGAGGGCCTTATGTGACATTTTTGTTTGGTTTATTAATCTTGCGTAGACACACGTAACGATGGTGAGCGAGGCACACATTTTTCTTCACACTACGGCGACCCCACCCACAACCCCACGAAGACATATGGTATTAGAACGCCGCAGCGCCAAGTCCAATTTTTCCAGAACTTGCAATACATACTGCGGGGAGAACAAGACATTAGTGAACTTTAAAAACTTTGATTACTAAAACAACAGGACCTTTTCTTCGTCACTCTTTCAAAGCACAGGCCACTTACCGCAAGAACACCCCACCCCGACCCCTTCATTTAAAATTGAAAAAACATTCTTGTAGCACGGGAGCGGTGGAATGCTATCTGCCCGGAATGTTTTTCACCATAACACCCGCAAAAGTGAGAGTGAAAAGAAAAAAGAAAACACGCACCGTCAACAAATAGTCGGTAAAATTTTGTAAACCCCTGTGGGTGTGATCAAGTTGTAATACTCTCAAATTGGCCTCCGCACTTGAAGAATCAATGGCACAGCTTAAACATCCATACCACACAAGGCACCTAATATCCAGAGTACTGCGCTCCTCTTCATTGATTCATAGAGCCAATATACATTCCAAGTAGGCCCACAATTGTCTTTAGTGTAATCACTGCAGGCGGCATCACCTCTTCATGAGCGGCCAAAACAAACGCGCGAATGCAACATAATTACACAGCGCAAGACTACGAGTGGTTACGGCGCAACTACAGAAGCAAAGACAATGACAGAAGGAGCGAAAGAAAGAACGAATGCAGGAACAGAACTTTCAACAAGAACGACGCTGCAGCAGCTGTACGATAGCGCGACTGCAGTTGCAAATACAACTTGCACAAACCAAAAACGGACGCAGGCAGCAGCGCAACAGTGCATTCTACACGGTTCTTTTGCGGAATGGCCATAGTGAACCTGGTGACACATAACTTGAAGCAGCCACCATGTTAGCCGTCTTCAATTCGTTGCCTTGCGACAACTTGAGACACAAGACAGACAATACCGCGCCGGTCGCACGTCGCGGTGTCTAACTAGTAACATCTCACGCTTCAAGCCGGGTAGGTTATCTGGCTCAGACGAGCTTCCAACTGTCGCGGTTTATGTTGTCATTGACCGCAAATGCGTGCGATTTCGTGCGTGATTTGTAATAGCCAAGAGAGTGACATGTGGTGACATCATTACCTCCACCTCTTATTTATTCCTCTTCGCGCAAGTGGAAGAGAAGAGCAGAGCTCATGGGTAGAGCGATACTTTCCTCTCCTTCTCCTGTGGAATACTAACCCAACGTGTCGTTAGTGAGTGGTAATGCTCTCTCCCCCATGTTCTTCTGCATCGGCTAGGCGCGTGACAGGCACACTATCTTTGGCTTCCGCTGACGGGCAATAACTTTTTGAGCTAGTGTGTTAATTGTTTAGCTATCCTGGGTTAAAGGGGCGCCCTACTGTTGTACATAATTTTGAGAAATAGTGATATGAACAAGCAGAATACTGAAGGCAATCTTGCTAGCATTATCGTTCCGTGTTCAAGCCGCTACGAATGAAGCATACATAAGTAAATTAACTGAGTCACATATATCATACCAAAACCGAAGGCTACCCACCACTGAAGAAGGCCGTCGCATCATGAGACAGATCCCCTACGCTCCACCGTAATGAGAACAAATGACGTCAACTTTCTCCAAAGATGCCTGTAAGATCTACCAACAAATCTCCACCCTGAATTTCAACTCGACCGCCGAAAGCAAGGAGTCAAAGAGCTACAGTGCACCTATGGCCTAAAAGTAGGAGTTCATTGTGTGGACGACGGCGTCTAGACCATCAAACATATCTATAACCTTGCTTTCGAGGGCAGTGAGACCTCAATAGTTTTTAAGAGCAATACTCCTGGAGTTTTGGTGTTCATGTTCCTTTCCTTACAGTTTGTCCGATTACTCGCGCTGACTGTTGCGTTAAGATCAGCAAAGTAAACAGCCTATTTAGAAATAGTAAGACCTTCATTATAATATGCTAGTATAATATGGGATCCATATCAGTAAGGACTAATAAATAAAATTGAGCGAGTTTCTGACCCGCAGGTCGTGGGATCCGATTTCGGCTGCGGCGGCTGCATTTTAGATAGAGGCGAAAATGCTGTAGGTCCATGTGCTCAGATTTGGGTAAAATTTGACAACCTGGGTTAAAACACCCCAGGTTGTCAAAATTTCCGGAGCCCTCCACTACGGCGTCTCTCACAATTATATGGTGGTTTTGGTCGTTAAAACCCACATATCGATCAATCAAGTTGAACGGGTACAAAGAAGAATGGCTATAATTATTTTTTCAAGATACGCTCGACCTAATGCTGCGGCTGAGATGCTGCAACAACTAAACTTACCCACCACTTTTCAACAGCGTCGTAGAGACAGACTCAAATTCTTATTTTTGCTTTCTCGAAATACACTTAACTTTCTTGTAGCGCCGTACCTTGCAACCTCGAGCTCTCCAGGCGTCGGGAGGATTTGTTTAACAAGTCCAGCTGCGTCCCCTTGTCGGTCTCTGTGGTGGGTGGTCACCGCTCTTACCGAACACATTCATACTTCTATGGCTTCTCAAGCGTCCACCGTCTTTGATCGGTCTCGCAAGAGAGGCCGCACCAAAGCAAGTTTCCACTTCTCGACAGAAACTAGAATTACTTTTGCGAAGTACCCCATTATCTATAGTGAAAGCACACCTCTAAAAAAACTATCCCCATATTTGGTGGCCAACTGCCTAAAATAAAAAATCGAACCCGCATACAAAGCATCCAAAATGTCAAGCGGTGACCTCCTTGTAGAGCAAACCGAAAAAGACCAAGTGCCTAAGCTATCCCAACTAACCAGCAGTGGAGAAACATGTGTCACCGTTTCGGTGCATCGTCCTCTAAACACCAGCAGGGCAGTAATCCCCGAGGAAGATTTCTTAGGCCTTTGTGACGAAGAGCTTCTCGAAGGATTCCAAGAACAAAACGTCAGAAATGTCCAAATAATAGTTATTCGCCACAATAATGTAAAAGTGCCCACCAAACACGTAATACTAACCTTTGGAACAAGTGAAACGCAGACCTCTCTCGAGGCTGGGTACCTAAAAATCAATGTCAGATTCTTCATCCCCAACCCCGGACGCTGTTTCAAATGCCAAAGATTCGGACACGCCTCGCACTCATGCAGAAGCAAATAAACATGCGCAAATTGCAGCGCAAACGACCACAAATCCGAAAACTGCTCATCAACACCCCACTGTGGTAACTGTGACGGGGAACGCCCATCATATTCCCGGTCATGCCCATGTTGGAAAAAAGAAAAATAAAAGATCGCTCTGACCGTCAAAAAATATCATTCAGTGAAACGCGAAAACAGCTGTCGTACCTTTTCCACAGAAGTTACGCCGATGGGACGCAGTCAGGGGCAGCGTCATAAAGTCCTCAGTAGTCCACAGCTACCACACCCAGTGGTTCTGTAGTGACTCCAACCGCCCTTTTATGGGAAGCAGCACCAGATGATCCATCCACATCAAAGGGCCCACAAACTGCGGTCTCTCTGGGCCCTATATCAATCGAGTATTATGGCGTGAGATCCGTTTTTCAGCGCCTCACTCTCGATCTGCCAACGCCTCAGACAAGGCGATGGAGATCGACCATGAAACCACGGTGTCATCGACACCGAAGAACAAGCGCTCCCTCGAGCGCACCAAAGAAGACAAGGACAGAATCCTAGTAACCAAAATAAGTAAGCGATAGCCGTATTGATAATCGTATTTCTCTATGTTTCTATTTCTTAGTATTGTCACCTATCATATTTTAATCAAACCAATCAATCAATATTGAAAACCCTGGGTTGGTGGATGCTGAAATTGTTGTTGGATATGGTGGAAAGAATAGTGGATATGGTGGAAACATTAGTGGCCATAATGACTGATGGCGGTGAGAGTGGAAAAAATGATAACATATGGTGGTGGTGGTGGCGAGATAATGATGGTGACGGTGGAAAATGCCGGCTCATGGTGGCGAGGCAAAACGTGTTTGGTGGAAGGCTTGGTGGGCAAGGTGGATGATGGTGGCATGATGAAAAAGTACATGACAATAGGTGAAGTCACTTATTTGTAGTGTTTCATTATTGAATGTGCTGAGGTATATGTTTATGGTCAAAAGAAACCAACGCTGCTCATTACGCTTTCTGGCACGTTTGTTTGTTTATTCCTGTGGTGTTAACAACGCTTCAATTTTTGCGGATCACAGAATATGTGGTTGGTAATATGTTTACATTTCGCGCACGTACATACATCAATTTGACATCCGCGATGTGTTTCTTTGTTGTGATGTTTAGAAGACTAGAGTTGTTACTGTCAACATGACAATAAATGTTTTACATCGGCGCGCAGTTGTCGACAAATAAATGGGCTCCAGTTCGCGATTGCCCCTTTCAATGTAAGAGCAGAACACAGCGGTCACTTGATGTTGCCACGCTAGAAACTCAACTCTGGTAATTCCTGCACACTCTATTGTTTGAGCCGTACCATTAAGTTAACAAAGTGCATGCGAATATGCATGAACTTTCATTTTCGACATGCGTCGAGATGAGCACCAGCGAATTCGACTTTCACCCTTTTGTTCTACTACCATGATTTCCACCAAAGGGTAGTAATACCGATCGAGCCCGCACACGTGTTATTGGCGCTTCTGGGCTTTTAAATACACTATTTGGACAAATATTAATGACAATACAGCACAGCTGCGGCATCATTTAACCTAAGTAAAGCCTTTTTATTGTGTACGCTGTCCACGCAAGAAGCAACAAACATCGATGCAACGCGCTTGCTGCACTTCCACCAAATGTATGCTTCCCCTAACCGACAGCCGCCGGTCGCACACGCCGGCGCTTTCCTGGCGCTTATGCGAGAACATAGACACGTCAATTCATATGCTTAGTGAACAAATATGATAGCATAATATTTCTGGCGCACTGCATTCGTTTTGGCCAAGCCGTTATGTAGTTGTTCCTAAAGATAGAGAAACAGCGCTGCGCTGGCACGATTGCGATGTGCGTTGTGCGAAAAACATCAAAATCAATTGTGTGGGCGTATATATCAAATGAGCATACAAGCGTCATAAAGCCTGAGCTGATATCGCCCTTTGGAATGAGTGGAAAACGGATATTAAACTTGGCAGTAACCGCCGATAAACTCCACCTGCTCTTCAGTCAACTGAGTTGTTTTTCTTCCTTGTGGTTGTAAACTGGAACAAAAACATAGTGCTGTTGCCATTATCGAAGTGACAATTGTTACAGGCAGCAGTTGCTCGTGTTTATCAAATGTGCAAATTTTATTAGCAGGTGCAGATCCCGCCCCTCCCGAGTAAACGACAAACAGAACTAAAGTTAAACAGTAAATTTGTTAGTTGACTACTTCTTTAACACGACTACTTTTTTAAGAGTGGTTAGTGTGCTCAGTTAGAGATTCAAAGGTGGTAGGTTCGAATAAGCGCTGTCGCACCTTATTTACGGGTGCTTTCTAAATCGTTTTTATACAATTATTTTTTATTTCTTTAGTGGAAGCTCGTCACGGTGCTTCTGACGCTGCTTCGCGCTCCCGAATTGCCGGCTGGAGCACGCCATACACCATCCGCTCCACCATTCACCACCATACACCATGTGGCACCAACATTTCCACGACCACAATCCACCATTCCTATAGTGGACGTTTTTTCAATAGGGTACTTACTTAATTTCATTCTGCTATGGTTTTATCGTGCATTGGAACTGTAGATGCTTAATTCATAACTTAGGTGACATGAAGGGCATCATTAAGAAGTTCTCACCAGTACCTTTTTGCCTTGAAGAAACAAATCTTGGTGCAAAGACGACCATTTCCTGAAGGGCTTCAAAGTTGCTCGAAAGAACCGCGAACATTGCAACCGCCTTTCAGGAGGAGTAGCCGTAGTTGTGAAGGGCAACCCTCCTACGCGAGATGTTCAAATAAACACATCTTTCGCGGCCGTAGCTGTCACCATTCTATCACACAAAACCATCGCCATCTGCTCGCTATATACTCCACCTCACGCCCTTTTCACCACCAAAAACCTAGAAAATCTAGTAAAACAGTTGCCAAAACCATTTACATTAGTTGGGAATTTTATTGCTTATTCAAATTTGGGGGTAACGACAAAACTGATGCAACAGGGCAAGCTATGGAAAATGTCATTTTATCAAACGACATCTGCCATCTCAACTCCGGGGTTTTTACCTACCTTTCACCAGCCTCACGCGCTTTTAGTTCCTTAGATCTTGCCCTCTGTTCACCGTGTATTTTTAACGATCTTAAATGGGACGTCCTCAACAGGGCTTACGGTAGTGATCATCAACCCGGTATCTTAAAACTCATATCATTCTACACAACCTTAAGAAGCAAGCCTCGCCGATGAAAACTGCAGCTCGCGAACTTGCCAATTTTCACAAAAAACGCAAAGCTCGATGAAGTTTTCTCATCAGAGCTTTTTGTTGAGGAAGTGGATGAAGATTTCGTCAAAGCTTTAATCTTAGCAGCAAATATGGCAATACCACTGTCATTCGGCATCTTACGCAAAAAACTCAACCCTTGGTGGACAAGCGGGTGTACTGACGCCAAAAAACAACAAAATAAGGCCTAGGGAGTTCCACGAAGATACAACACCTACACCGGTCTCATCAACTTCAAACAAGCAAAAGCCAAACCCCGATTTATTCAAAGATAGACTCAAAAGGATTCTTTGCAAAAATACATATCATTCATTAACAGTTCAGTCACATCTAAACACATATGGGACCAGGTGAGGAAGCTTAAAGGGGAGTACTCCTCCTACACAATTCAACTGCTTACCATTCCAGACACACAATCAACACTAGAAGACCAGGCCAACCTTTTAGAACTCTTTCACAAAAAATCATGTTCAGCAAAGTACACCAATACATTCCTGAAATATAAAGAAAATGCAGAAAGACAAAGGATGCCTACTACCAGTACCTCAAATGAATGTTATACCCCTCCACTTGCGCTGCACGAATTAAACAGGGTACTTTTCGTTGGAAAATAAACGCAAAAGGTCTGACCAGGTACACAACGTTATGTTGGCAAACCTATCCCAAGCATCCGCGGAGGCACTTCTCCAATTCTTTAAGAAAATATGGGACTCTGGCATATGCCTGAAAATTGAAAAAATACAATAGTTAAACTGTTCCTCAAACCTGGTAAACACCCAACATCCCCAAGTAGCTACAGGCCCTTTGCGTTAACAAGCTGCCTAGAAAAACATACGAAAGCATTATAAATATGAGACTTACCTTCACTCTGGAATCGGAGCACCTAATAGACGCACACCAGTGCGGATAAAAAAAAGGGCAGTTCCACCACTGATCATCTTGTTAGGTTGTAACAAGAAATGCGACAAGCATTTTATACAAACAGTTCTCTCTCGCAGTCTTCTTTGACTTAGAAAAATCATATGACACAACTTGGAGATAAGGGACTCTCAGAGATCTGGCTGACTTAGAGATTTGCCGAAGAATTCTGAACTGCTTATTCAATTTTTTATCGAATACAAGTTTTCAAGTACGTCTGGGCACGGTATTATCTCGAATATTTGTTCAAGAAAAGGGTGTATGACAGAGCTGCGTTCTAAGCACCACCCTATTTATAGTCAAAATGAGCTGTATCAACGGGGCTATACCCCGTACAGTCATGCACTCCATCTCATGCGCTCCATCTACGTTGAAGATCTCCAAATCGCCTCCCGTGCCTCCAGCCTATCATCCTGCAAAAGGCAACTCCAAATTCAATAAACCAGCTTACGAAATGAGCCGACCAAAATGGTTTCCGCTTTTCAACCCAAAAAACCACCACTGTTCTCTTTATGCAAAAAACAGGATTGTTCCCTGACCCCGTGCTCAAACTAAACAACATCGACATGCCGGTAAAACAAGAACACAAATTTCTAGGAATTGCATTCGAATTAAAACTAAGCTTGCTGGCGCACATGAACACTCTGAAAACAAAAACAAACAGAGCACTCAACGTGCTCAAAGTACTCTCTCATAAGCACTGAGGTTGCGATCGACTTTGCCTTATACGTATTTACCAATCCGTATTTACCGTTCTCGATTTACGCAGCAATTTAGGCTACGGTTGCGTAGTATAAGACTCAGCGCAAAACTCGTACATCAGCCGTTTTGACCCTATATCAAAACTTCGATCTCCGTCTGTCCAGTAATGCTTACAGAACATCACCTGTGCAAAGTCCATACGTAGAATGCAACGAGCCCCTCTATTTCATCGAAGAGCATCACTATCCTTGTCATGTGTTTTAAGAGTAAGGCCGTCATCTGAACACATATGATACGAAATTGCCGCAAAATGTAACTCACCTTTACACTACCTCAACAAACTGAACCTAATCAAACCACCTGTCCTAAGCTTCGAGGAATACTGCCGCTTTTATGCCATTCCTGAAAGGTCACTACATGTCGCTATCAAACCGATAAGGCTACCGCCTTGGTTCCGCCTATCGCAGCTTTGCGAATTTTCACTAAGTCGTTTTAACAAAAAAGCACCCTGCCAGAACACATAATCCAAAATTTTTATACGCTTCAGCATGAATATAGGGATTGAGAAGAATTTTACACAGATTGCTCAAAAACAAAAAAAACCACTTGAGTATTGGGGTCACGACGGCGAAAAGTGCAATTTTTTTAAAAGTACGTCGTGTTTTTTCATTTTTTCAGCTGAAGCTTAAGCCTTGAGTGAAGGAGTTCGCAAAATCATCGCTGACAAATACAAGAAAAAAATCTGTGCGCCTACTCACTAAGCACACTAAAAGCACTACTAAAAATCTGAATGTGAGCCAATAGTGGGCGACATTTCGAACATGGTATACGTAAACAGCCAGACAGCTTCCATTCGTTTCTGCTGGGTTTCAAGTCGTGTTAGGATACCCGGAAACAAAAAAGCACATAGGTATGCTTCCCTAGTAGCCATAAAAGCAGTAGCAAAAGTGGAAATTTGCCTTTAAATTATTCAGAGAACAATTCGCCTGGCTCTTAGCAAAATGGCAACAACAATGGGATACTTGCGCGAACAACAAGCTCCACTTGGTGAAACCCATGTTCGGGGAATGAGAGACCTACCGTCATCAACAACAATTTATCGAAGTTGTAATATGCCGACTTCCCATTGGGCTCACAAACTTGACACACAACTTCTCACCCTCAAAGGAAGAGCAACCAACGTGTGAAAAATGCCAAGAAGCCTTAACACTTATGCATATTCTAATCACATGTCCCACCATTAACACAGAGACAAAAACATTTTTACAAACTATACAAACAACACGTACCTGTACACCCTGCTTTGTTCCTAGGAGATGACCTTATAGTACCCCTGCGTGACGTGCTAAACATTCTGAAAGAATGTAATCTGTTAAATAGGCTTTAAAAGTTCATCTTTTCAGTGTTCATTCCTAAACGTCTTGTGTTTGGCGCAGCGTAGCCTCAGCTGCTTTTGCGCCAAAAAACACCAAATTAACTTTTCTGAGCTATGAGTGTTCCAAGGCGTTCTATACTTGCACATTCCTTGTAAGAACTGCTGTATCATCACCAATTTCTACGTTCAAGCTCTGCTTGTGTTGTCCCGAACACAACAGCCAACCTCACCCACCTGCGCTCCACTAGATATCATCATACTGCTGCCCTGTTTTGCGAATTATTTTGCGCTAGTTTAGGTAATTGTCATATGACGGGGAACCACTGCGTTTTCTGGCATTTTTTTCTATGATGAAACACCACTTGTTCATGCTTCATAGTTTGTTGCTCGCGCATTCTTTCGAGAGGAGAGGGAATCCTGTGGCGTAGGAGGCAGTCACTAATCGTAAAGGCTGATGAAGAAGTGCTTTGGAATAAACATGGCGTACGAGCCAGGCCACGTTTCCCACATCTAGCATGACACACGTCATATATGTGTTGGTTTTTCCCAGCAGTAGTGCGTGAGTTCTATCTTCAACTGACACTTACTCAATCAACCAACTGGGCGCGAGGTGTATATTTGACGATGAAGTGTATCCCATAACGTAAATGCGAAAATGATAGCCAAATATTCCTTCAACAAAAAACAACAATAAAACAACAGAAGAAAAAGGATAAGTGGAAGCTGCAAAACCTACCAGGTTATCAGGGCTGCTGAAGTCGTGGAGGAGCAAGTTCTTGCGCAGACACTCTATGAGATGCGGAAAGTTGGCAAGGAAGCGCACGCAGCAGCTCCTGTCTTTGGCATGCCTCATTCTGCATTGAATAGTCGCTGAAGTTGCTTCAATTCCCAGTAGCTTCCACATGTTTCTGTTCCATGTCGCACCGTCGCGGGCGACTAAGACCGGCATCTTTTACAATCAATACAGCCTTCAGAAATTTAGGGTCTCCTTATTGTTCCTTTATTGTTTCCGTGGGTTGCGAACACTGTTAAGAGTTGCGTACCCTTGCCTGTGGACAGCGCAAACAAAATCACCATGCCAAGGTCGCATGGCTCACATTTCTATTTTTCATTACAATGGCCTATATCTACCAAACTCTCTTTTTTAAGTAAAATGGCCTCGGTTTATCAAACCCTCATTGGGAGCGGAGAATGGGACTGACAAATGTTTGGATAGTTTTAATCCATCGATGTGTCCATGTCGTTTAAAGAGGTCCATCGATCTCCTCTTTTTTTACAGCACTCAGAACCCTTGTGCAGAAACCGAACCCTCTCTTGTGGAAGTTCAAATATTTGCTCAAGGTGTCTTCACTTGGTAGGACTAAGATCTTCTATTTCTCTTGTATTTGTATAGCTTCCGGCCTATCATCTTCAAGAGCAGACACTCTTAATTGTAAATTTTAATCCCTTGGTACTGACTCGCTCGGAAGCAGGAAAAAATGTAGTGCTGCTCCTTTTTGATTTGGAAGCCATTTCGCCATTACTTTCTTCAAAATTGCCTTCCTTTACAGCTTTGTTCTGCTTCGCCGTATCTCACAGTTTTGTTTTCGAGATTGACACCCGTCCAAGCAGTTGGCCATTTTGCTGTCTCAAGTTTTTCTTTCGGCGACAAATGGCTCGCTTTGCAGAAGTGGCACCAGTAGCAGGAGTGGTACGCATCACCTTTGAATTTCTTTCTAATCAGGAACAGCCTTGCGTAGACGCATGGTCGGTATTTTGCACCTACACAGTTAACAAAAAGTCTGACTACATGCTCACGCATCACAGACAAATACACGCACACGCGTGCACACACACAGACACCTACCCGCAGACGTACGCACATGTGCACGCACACACCCTCATCTATTAGGTTTTCTTGATTTGAGAGAAGTAAAGCGAAGAACATTAACTCACAGTAACGTTAACCAGGGATAGATTTCAGTCGAGTTCTTTTTTCTTTTCTTTTTGTGATGTCAATTATATACATGAGCTTTTTTATACCTGGGTAAGAGAAAAACAGCGTTGTTTTTTACCATATAAAACATGAAAGTGGAAATAATAGGTACATATTAGAGGAGTGACGCTGCATCTATTTTTGGCAGCTTTTTAAAAATCACAATAAACTTTAATGAACCGTCTCTCTCCTATACGCTTCAATTCAAGCTCTCTCCGTATCGGTGAAGTAAATAGACCTACCTACCTACGTAAAGTACCGCAACTTCATAGCTTCTGCTGTAAAACGCTTCTACGTGGCATCTGAAGTTACATTCAGAGGCAATTGTCTCAAGTGGGCCATGATTAGCCTCCTCTTTTTCTACTGCGCCAGAGCATAGAGATGCTACGTCGATTTTGTTCCCGTGTGCATCCGCCTGTGCAAAAGATAGACCCCCCTTTTCGTCGTAGGGACGGCCATATACATGTGTTCGGAAGAGAAGTTCGTCCACTTTTTGTTTCAGGAGAGTAGCTTTGTCTTGGCATATTTCTGAAGGCAGTGTTAGTGTGGAGGGGGCATAGAAGACGCCATCAACATGCGAGAACTAAAGGGCTGTTCATCTGGAGGTTGACCGCATCGTCAGAGTGAAGAGTTCTCATCTTCTTTCAGTCATGTTACCGCCTTGTATCTCCAAACCGCAGTCTGCACGGAATGCGCTGCCGACTTCACACGCTTTGCATGTCTCTCTGTAAGGCTCGCAGCGCCAGGCGACCTTTTTTCTCTTCGCACTGGGCTATTGCACGGCCAGGCTGGACTGCACCTACGCACTCGCTACTTATGGCCTTCGCATCGGGTGTAGTACATGCCCCTCGTCACTGCTTTGAGGGGGGCGCTGCAACCCTGACCATCCTCTAACGCTCTGTGGATCGTGCGCTATGCCAGCACTTGAGTGCGGGCGCGCTCCTCCACTCAACGCACGTTGAACAAGTTGTCTAATCATTAAGAACACACAAATAACGTTCCGGCTCTTTTTCCTCTTCTTTCAGCAATTGCTGCAACTTCTCACATTTTGAATGGTAGTACGACACTTGCGAGAGCAATCTTTCTATCATAGCCAGGTATTGACCGCGTGCTGAGCGCCGCTGTTTATTGTTTGCATGCAAATACTTACTGCTTCTTGTTCAGTGAAAGCATCCGCAACATAGGTCTCCGCTTTTCGCTTCCTTGATGTTTGACGTGTGGGCGAAGCTTGGGAAGCAGAATGTTTGCGAAGCTTCTTTGCACTCAAGTAGGAATGATAGTGCTCGAAGAGAATAGCCATAGAGTCTGGAAGAAGTTTAGTGATGCGGCAAGCAGGCACACCTCATAGTGGAAGTGTCTGCTGCATACGACAGTAAATGCAGACTTGTCATTAATGATATGGTTGTCTCTCGAAATTTTGTTTTCCCATTCAGCGTACAGCTCAGCATTGCTTGGGAATTTGTGAATAGAAACATCAGGTGCATTTCCTGTATGAGACTTGCAATACGGAACACAGCAATGCACCATCACACCGATAATATATATTCATGTATATACTGTGCGCGCTGTAGGTTGAGCGACGGTCTTCTCGTGTCGAGAAACCACTACAGACTGAACACTGAGAAATTAACGAATAAAATGCAGCTGTAGTGGGCAAATTCACAATAAAGTCAGCCACACGAGAGAAAAAGGGAAATGGAGTACAACCCGCTTGAGCACTAACAAACGAGATAATTCATACGCATTTCATAGAAAAAAAGCTTGGTGCTTGCCGCAAAGTTGGAACGTTGTCAGTTTATCTTTGTAAACATTTTCTTCCGTGAGCTCAAAAGATAGCGCAGACTCGATTAGCACTGGACAGCTTTAGTTCCAGAGCAAGTAGCTTGCGAGTGTAAGCAGATGCATTCTTTACATTCTTCATGGATATGGCCGCAGTACAAAGGAACGCAAAAGAGCTTCAGATCCCCGGAATAAATGCACCCAAGTGTGGATAACGCCTTGACAGCGCACACCACCACTCTCGGGGAGGGTGCCGACTGAAGGGGTTATAAGCAGCAAGGATGTTTTTTTCCTTACTTTCTCTCTATACGCAGTTATTTTCAACCCTTAGAGTTAGAACTCACGTACATGTTTCAAAGAGCTGTCAAGCTGCAGACCACAGCTTTTATCCCTAGAAACCACTTGAAGTGTGTTTGAAAAAATAAAGAAAAAAAAAATAGCTGGCAGAGGGAAGGCTCGCTCGTCATTGCTGGAAGCAACCTCTCTTAACTGCGGCCACGTTATCCAACTAGACCAAGGGCCGATGGTATTTGGTGCTCTCTGCTTTCAGAACTGGTGCAGCCTTGTTTAGCCCTCTCTTTCTGATCATTGCCAGCGTTTTATGCCTCCTGCATTATGCCTTGTTTGCACATTTTTTGGCTTCTTACTGAATTTTAGCTTGTGGTGTCCTTGAACACATGCATATACATACATGATCTGGCGAGCCGCCTCGTAACATTGGAATTTTTTATAAGAAGGTGATCGTCACTCTACACATGAGTTCTTAAACCTCCTATCCACTCTCCGTCGAGAACCCTCCTTCCGCGGTTTCACATTGACGGAAAATTCTTGTGCCGTGTGAGCGGCGCAAGAGATGGATGGTCAGGGTCGCAATGCCCCTACTGCCGGTGGGTGGCGAAAGTTAATCAAAAACTCTCCCACTGCTTTAGCGGCGGGTAAATAGGCCGTAAGGAAAGAAGTGCGCCGGTACAGTCTAGCTCGGCCGTGACTGTTGATGATCCGGGGGCACCTTCTTTGGCGTGCTGACGATTTCTCCTATTATTCGTCTCCTGGTCAACCCTATCTGGAAGTTGTTGTTCGCTGAGTAGAGCAGGCACTGTTCCTATTGCTTGGGCCGGTCACGGAACAAGCTGACTTCTCTACCGCTTATAATGTGCACAATTTCTCGAAGCACATGATGCGGCTCGAAATGTGCCTCGCAGACCGCACTTGGACTTTCCGTGTGCCCTCTTGGCAAGCGTAAGCTGCATTTCCTATTCTCCCTCTGGGTCAGGTTTTTTTTGGAACGGCAAACGCCGAACACTTAGTCAATTCTCTTTAGGACACCACGCAGCCGGGTGCACAGCAGTTGCCCTGCTGCGTTGGTTTTATTTGGGGAAAAAGAGAAAGAAAAACTATATTTGCGCATAACGCGAAGCATCGCAAATGGTCGGGCCCCTATTCCAAAACTCCGCTGGCCCTTGCCACCTTCTCTGCCTGTTCGATCAGCTAGAGCTGATCATCGCAGGCGAAGCTGGGCCAGGCTAGACAGCAGTGCCTCCCATCGTTCTTGCGTGTTGTTCATACAGTGCTGTTCTTCATTTTGTAGTGTACACTCCCACGTAATGTGAAACAGAGTTGATGCGGCCCCACACCATGGATATATATCTCCGTATGCTGTGGGGTAGAATATATGTAGCCTGTGGAAGTTAACGATTGTCTTTGGAAAATGATCAACGATGAAAAGAATGAAGAGTTTTGGCCTTCGGTTCACGTGCTGCAGCAGCAACCCACAGAGTCGGGCAGCAGCTTATTATAAATAAACTCCTTTTTTCTTCACAACGGAAGGCCTAATTTTCAACAAGTAGTGCCAAAAACCATCAAAATAGCGAACCACGTCGATGATCCCAAGTTCATTGTCTTCCCGCTTACGGATTTGACCGACCGGCTTGCAGCTGCTCAACGCGTCAGCGCAACATGAAAGCTCTGAAACTGAAGCGCAAGTCTGAGAGCGCTCAATTAACACGCATTATCAACGAGGCAAAGACAACGTTCACTCCTCAACGAACGCATCCTCAACGAACGCATCAACCAGCTGCACACAGACTTGACGGAAACTGACTTGGACATCGTCCCTTCGCTATCAACCATGGAAGTGAAGACAGAGTTTGAACAGGTAGTGGAATACAACGATTGAACCACAACCACGTCAACGAAGGTGAAGTATAGGCTATGGCAACTTCAAGATTTCCGGAACTGTGCACTACCACCGGCAGCCACACTGAACCCTTGTCACGCACGCCTTAGCCTGCCATCCAACTTCTAAAAATCAACCTCATGAAGTTCGATGGACAACCTTCAATGTGGACGCCTTTTTGGGAACAGTTCAGTACAACAACGGTGTACTCACTGATGTAGACCGGTTCGCCTATCTACGTTCGGTTTGGATCAGTGACGCGGCATCGGCTATCGCCGATTTCCAGCAACGACAATCTGCTATTCAGAAGCCATAGACATTTTGAACTTATGCTTCACCAAGATCGACGTCATCATTCAGGCTCACATGCAAATACTCATCTAAATGCGACTCACGCAGTCCTCCGACGATCTTCGTAGAATTTAATGCCTTTATGACACGGTCCGAACCTGCAGACTTGTGCCCTGAAGACTCTAGGAGTATCGGAGGATAATTAGTCCGCGATGTTCTACCCCATACTACTAAAGCCACTTCCTCACGATATCGTCCTCGACATCAACAAGGCTATCACACGCCAACGCAGAGAGCACCCAGGAAGGCCCACCCAAGAACAGAAGTCGAGCATTGAATCTTTGCTGTTCTTTATTCAGGAGGAATTAGAGTCTTGTGAACGAACTCTCCTGCACATGTCTGTAAAAGAGCACATGTCGAATCGCCAAGGTACAGATTTACGGACTAGCATAACAGCTTCTTCGCGACATCAACGGTTCACAACCGAGTGATTATTCACATTGGTAAACCAGTTCCAGCAACACCTTTTTTTTGTTAGGCAGACACCCACAAGACAGAGCAGTGCGACTGTCTGGTTCCTCTCGAGGGAAGAAAAAAACGACTACTCAGTGCGGATCGATGTTGGCGATGTACCTTTCAACATCAGTTGGTGGAAACCTGTTGAAGCAACGTAACATGTACAAAGTGCAATCGACGCGATGCCTTAACAAAAGCGTGACCCTCGGTTGCTAAATACGATTAACAGTCCAGAAACATCAACAGCGCCGATGCAGCTAGAAGTAATTCTAGCTGGCAGCTCTAAACGGCGTGTCTTCTTTCAGACAGCGACAGCTTGGACCACTGAACAAGGAAACAAATGCCTAGTTCGAGTTTTATTCCATGGAGGCAGCCAGTGCAGTTTCATCACTGAGAACTTGGCTCAAAATTTAAATTGTCACGTACTGGACAATTCTATCTATCTATCTATCTATCTATCTATCTATCTATCTATCTATCTATCTATCTATCTATCTATCTATCTTTCTATCTATCTATCTATCTTTCTATCTATCTATCTATCTATTTATCTATCTATCTATCTATCTATCTATCAATCTATCTGTCTGTCTGTCTGTCTGTCTGTCTGTCTGTCTGTCTGTCTGTTTGTCTATCTATCTATCTATCTATCTATCTATCTATCTATCTATCTATCTATCTATCTATCTATCTATCTATCTATCTATCTATCTATCTATCTATCTATCTATTTATCTATCTATCTATCTATCTATCTATCTATCTATCTATCTATCTATCTATCTATCTATCTATCTATCTATCTATCTATCTATCTATCTATCTATCAAATCACCTACGTCAGGGTGCTCTGACGATCGGTCCTTAAACTTAGGGAAACCAAATTTAGTATGGGTGGGTAAGATGGTTTGATAAATATGACTCGCTAATCCTGGCATAAAAAATGTCACAATTTCGTCACGTACGCCGTCAAATCCTTTCGCCACACCTCTTTTTTTAACGCGTGAGCGTAAATAAAAAGCTGAAATTCGCCATACGAATGCAAATAATAAACGTTTTTGCACCTGTAGAGGAAGTGGAGCCAAAGATTCTGCGTGGAAGTAAAGTATTCCACCACAGAGCCACGCCAAATCTCCGCCATATTTTGCAAAAAGAGCCTAATGTTTGTGAAACGCCAATCCTGGCTTCAGTGTTGCCTACCGAATTTCTTGCACGTATGTAGCGCCCCTTCGTAATGTTTCGCCTAATATGAAATTACAACAGAGTCACCTTCTATCCGCTTGCTTTGCACAGCATTGATTCCCAAGTTACTTGGGTTCTGCCCTTTTTTTGTGCGTGCGCAGTAGAGGATGGCAAAATTTATGACACGAAAGGATCTTCATTTGGTATTACAAAGTGCCTATACTGCGAAAGCAATTGAGTAGTTCTTATAAAATAAAGCATTTTGTAAAAAATACTTCAAAAATACAGAAAAAAAGTTAGCCTCATGCTTCTCAGCCCCCTGGAAGCTTCGCAGCGCTTGCGGAGCGCCAAGATTGAGAGCAAATGCACCCACTCGTACAGCAGCGCACCATGCAGGTGCAGCCGGCTGTCATCAGCTGCGGGGCCACCTTCTAGCCCACGCTCAGCACACTAGCCAGTATATTTCTAGACACTGTAGTACGAGCCAAGGTGTATAGGATCAAGCAAGCAAGCAAGCAAGCAAGCAAGCAGCCCATGGAGTCGGGCTATAGTTTAGTGTAAATAAACCTATTTTTTTCTTTTCAACCGGAGGCTTGATTTTCTACAGATGTGTTTGTCTGGAGTCTATGTAACGCCACAGATTTGATTGCTGTGATGTTCTTATGTGATGCTGGATGGAGTTTTTTATTATATTTGTGATACTGAAGAATTATAACAAAATTAGGGTCTAGGGGCATTGGGTCCTCTATAGCGGTGTGCAAGGAAGCTCGGCGATTTCTGAAGCCTCGAGCCTACATAATCCTACAAAATCTACAAAATGGTTTCCACTGACGTCCTCGTGCCCTGGCGCCCAGATAATGGTTTGGGTGTATTCAATTGAAAAGTCTTTATGGGCTTTGGTTAGCATTTGTAATGCCTTCGTATATATTCTACCACTTTCGTAGTTTCTACATGCAGCCTTTGAACCGTGATTATTATCAGTGGGGCTTTTCGCTCCATGCCTCTTGCAAGTTTGAAGCGTATACTGCCAGGAGTGACAAAATGGTATGCGTTTTGTTCATTGAGTCAAGCCGAAGGCAAATCTTTTCAACAATTCCTGCGCCACCTGCGGAAGCTAGCTCAGACTTGCAACTTCTCAACATTGATTGACTCTATGATTCGTAACCAAATAGTTTTTGGCATCAACAACCTGAAGTTCCACGAAAAGATTCTCAACATTAAAGACCTCATGCTGCTCAAGGCGAAAACAGTTATGCAAAGCGGCCGAAGTGTCAGCTCAGCAAAATGAGACCTGGGCCCGAGCAGATAGGCTCGTAGCAGCCGTGAAACAGCGCGAACAGTTTAAGTGCGGTAGGTGGAACCGAACGCACAACCATAACGAATGCCCGGTGTTCGGGAAGACATGGTTCACGTGCAAGGGTGTCGATCACTTCGCAGTGTGTTGCCGGAAAGAGCCTGCCGTTAGTGCCACAGTGCACGACGAGGACGACTTCAACATTCTCAATGTCAGAGTGCACATGTGTGCTTAGCTATCCTTGGTGGTCCATATAGTGATGTCATCCGCATAGAAGGAGTGACGTATGCGTGGAATACCTTCGAGTTTTTTGGCTAGAACAAGCATACCTATGTGGAAAAGCGTAGGCAGGATCACAGCGCCTTGTGGTGCACCTTCGTTCGACGGGTAGAAGACTTTGAATTCGTCTTCACCTGCTTCGATGACGACGATTTTTTTTAGTAAGAAAGTGATGGACATTGGTACGTCCTTTTACCGAAGTTGGTCTCTGGAACCCATCTAGTACGGCCTTATGGCTTACGTTGGCAAAAGCGCCTTTTATGTCGACGGCCATGAAAATGTTTTCTTCTGCTTTCGGAGCAATTATTAGTACTTCTTCCTGTGAAGTATAAGGAGTTCCTGTGTCGAGAGGTTTGAGCTGAAGCCTAACGAAGTGTTTAGCAACAAGTTGTTCTGCTCAAAATGCCGTTGAAGTCTGATATTTATTAATCTCTCAAACACCTTGCCTTAGCACGACGTAAGATAATTGGCCTGAGGTTTTCTATTGCAAATTTTTTCCTGGCCTTGGTATCATAATTATAACAGCATGGTTCTATTGCTGAGGTACTGTGACATATACCCAGTGTTTTTTAATGAAGTTCAAAAGCGCTGTGATGGCTTCATCATTCCTGTTTTGAATCATGACATTGGTTATTTGATCCGCCCTAGGCGCTGTGTAGTGTTTTATGTTGGCGATGACCGCTCTGACCTCGGCATGCGTGAAAGGCACATCCAGTTCTGAGTGTGGAAGCCCAGTGTATTTAGCCTGGAAAGGAGCTGTGATGGCTCGTGTTCCGAAACACTTGGTATAGATGTATTGATGTATGTGCCTGCGGATATGACTGCAATTATTTTTCTAAAGAATTTTTTCCTTTACGTTTAGTTTTCAGTGGATCAATCATGGCTCTGAGGACATTCTATGTCCTTGCTGTTCCGAAAAGTTACAATTAGTGAATCGCAGAATTGTTTGCAGTTGGCTGTCACGAGTTAATTGTCATAGTCTTCGGGTTGCTGCAATAGAGATATAATGTTCGCGTGCATTATATTTTGTTTGCGCCTTTTCCGTTGTATAGTGAGGTTTATTCTTGCTTCCTACAGGTGGAGGAGGTGAGCGTCCACATTTGCGGAAACGTGTAACAGGACGTAAGACTCTCACATGTACGGAGAGGTACATATTTAAACGGGAACACCGGAGCGCGTGTCGTCGGCTTGCTGCGGCAACTATAATGTTTTGCGCATGAGCAGTGTGCACTGTGGACGGCGCTTGATTACTGTCTACCACAAAAATTTGAACACGATCACCTGTTTACACACACCTCGTGATCGCTTTATTATTGCTACCCACCAATAGCTTTCATCTTTAGTGTCAGAAGGAACACTAATAGCACAGATAGAACATCACTGCCTTACAATCACTGCCTTACAATTGCGTGGTGGTTTGGGCTAGTTTGTTGGTCATGACGATTGATATAGCGCGAGCTGAGAACGACGACAAAAGGGCTTGAAATCGAGCGCTACCAACTGACTTTATTGTGCAGAGCGCGAAAAGATATAGAGGTGACAAAAAAAGCATGCGACAAAAGATGAGCAATGCAAAGATGAGTGAGGCAAAAAGACAAACCAAAAAAAGAAGAAAGAAATCTAAGGAAACGATACCGAGGAATGGAAGAACTACCACTACTTCTCTGTGCGCCAACATTTTTAAGGAACCTTGATTTCTTTTTGAATAGAGAGAAGGAAGCTTTGCTTACTTACGCATGAGTCCTATTCGCTTGCCATTTGAGCAGCCTCGAGGATGATTCGGGTGCGATCATCTATTTGTCTATACAGCGTCACATGTCCTCAAAAAAAGGCGCACAGTTGCACACAGTCCACTGCTGCGCAAGAAACCCATCTTCCCATTTCTGACATTGTTAGCATATGCCACCTCAGTTGGTCGTTCAGACACCTTCAGGTCTATCTAAAATAACATGCACCATAGAATAGCGAAACCCTAAACACAACTTCGTGGGTACGTCGCACATACGTGGTCCTATATTTAACATCACATTCAGTGCAGTTTCTAGTGGGTTTGTCAATTTGTTAAGACAATTTGAGCAGTGCAGAAAACAGCACGCCAACGCCCGCAAATTTTCCACTTTCCTTGAGCCTGTTAGGCATCCGTTGTTTTTACGGAAGAATAGCGATCCTTTCACACTCTTTTTCCCTGTTGCGCTCGTCTTCTTGTGGTATTGTTGTCGTTCTCAGCTCCTGCTATTACAGTCGTCTGCGACAGTCGTTCAGCGTTCATTCCTCTGAAGGAGGTCCAACAGACTTTTGACACCTGATGCGAAGGCCTCGGTTTGATCCTGTCATTGACTGAGGGGTGCCTGAAAACGATAAACTTTGAATTCAAATGTATACTCTCTGCCTCAGGTTCCTTAATGACTGAGATCACGGCACAGGCATTGGACTTCAGAAATTTTTTCTTAACAAGTGAGTCGTGCACAGCTTCAGGCGATGAAACAAGACTAATAAGATTCTCCTACTTGGCCCCCGTGGCTTTGTATCTTCTCAAGAAAGACAAAATGACATGCCAGAGTGTGAAATATCTCCTAGAGCTTCATTAAAAGATAATATTATGTGGAATTAGACGTCCCAAAACCACCATATGATTTTGAGAGACACCGTAGTGGAGGGCTCTGGAAATGTAGACCACCTGGTGTTCTTTAACGTCGACTCAAATCTGAGCACACGGGCCTACAGAATTTTCGCCTCAACAAAAAATACAGCCGCCGCAGCCGGGGTCTGATCCCGTGACCTACGGGTCAGCAGCCGAGTACCTTAGCTACTAGACCGCGGTGGTGGGGTCATGAAAATAAACCACCTCGATAGACATACGGTTTTCAGTGACTTGATGGTCATACCCATGGCCAAGCACGCAAGACCAAGCTGACGGTGCAGCTTACGCGACCATTTTCATATGGCAAGAAAAGACACTACGGAGACGTGAACTGCCTTAAAATAGCGAGTCCTGATTCCATGTCCCAGAGCGTTGTTCAGTGGGTGGCACAGATCTTTGAAATGAATCGCCTGGATTTTGAGTTGCAAGTGCTTGTGAAACTTCTAAGCTAAGTTAGAGCACAATACAGGCACGTCACCTCATGTATTTTCAACTTTAAGAAGAATGGTTCGTATCAAAATGCGAATTCATATCACGTTACACTGCTGAACTATTTCCAAGTAGATTGTTCATGTTCTACATCCAGGAAGCTCGTCATCGTAGAATGTTGTAAGGAGCGCCACGGCCGGACGTCCACGAAGTTCTGGTGACTCATTCATGGTTACGCAAATGAGCATGTGTTTGGTCAAAACGTTTACCGCGTCGCAAGGTCTTTGTCGCTGACCTCATGTAGCTGCTTTAGATATAGTTGCCCTGCGGCACGCACTGCCTGGCACCGGGCCTGCCGTCGGGCACTTGCTTTGGAGGAAGCTGCCCAAAGGTCTAGTGGCCAGATGCAGTGGCATCCCAGCATAACAGTGCGTGGCGAAACTGACGCGGTATGTCATTGAGATATTCTCTTTTTAGAGCATGCCCAAGTGATCCATTGTCCTCACGGATGAATCTGACAATTTCCGAAAGTTCCTGCCATGTTGAAAAAAATCCCTTCTATTCTTTTATTAATAATCGCGCCTTAGAATCCCCCGAAAAAGAGGAAATTTCCTGTACGGAACATCGCTTTCGCTGGACGGTGACGCCACCGAAGAATATTTTACAACGCTTGCACCGGCACTTAATAGCGAAATGTTGATCAGTGGCTCCATTACTGAGGAGAAAGAACAGAGATAGAGGCCCAGCCATTTGAAGTAATGGCGGATAAACCACGTACCGGAAGCCGTTAGGGGATTGGATTGGCTGTGGTGGTGGCACGCGTTCCCCACTCGTCAGAGACTGTCAGAGTGGGGCGTCGTTCTTAGTAATTACTGCCCCAACTGCGGCAAAGAGGAACAATCCGCCATACGATGTTTGAAGTGGTCAAAGGTGTGTGGCACGTCATCGCTCGTTAATTCGGAGTGTCAGTTCCTTCGAGCGGACAGCGCAGAAGAGGCTTGTGTGAACTACTCGTACTTTAAGTCACGATGTTCGTTTCATGGTGTCGGTGCTGTATAGCCGAACCACACCGACGACCCCAATGAGCTGCATACCCAGCGTAACAGAAGATAACAAGGATCATGGTTCGGTGCTTTACCGAACATATACAAACACAGGGTGAAGAAGTTTTCATCTAAAGGTGGAACACACGTTTTTTTTATTTTGGAGCACAGAATGGTAATATTGAATTCCCTTCACTGCCGTTTTGAAACTCACTGATAAGGACAAAAAAATCTTCCTTTTCGTCACGGATAATGTGTGATCCTGTTCGAACTTGGTGCTTCTTGTGTTTGCGTTCTCTTTTTTTCCTTCAGTGACTCGTCATCTGTGAAAGTATTGCAGTGCTATAAGTTGAATCGTGTCTGTGTTTTATTTTTTGTACGTGCTACTGAAGTAATTCTCCTACATCAGGCAGCTCTACGCCACATGAAGTGCTCTTACTAAAATGCAATAAACTTCTCTATTTATATGATACCCATGTCAATCTAAACGAAGTTTGTTTTTGGTATCATCATTTAGTATGCCTAACAAAACACTTTTATTTTGAAATGTTATTGGCATCTGTGACAATAAATTTTTCTAAAAACAATATGCAACCAGCCTCCCATGTGCCCAATTTTTTGTCAATATAGCTTCATCAAGTATGAGGCCAACTGGGTGGCCTTCAGCTCTCCCATGGCAGAATACCAAGTACTCTAAATTGTTATCTATTTTTTTCAAAACAAAACACAATGTTTCTTTGCTTCACAATTAATGTGTAATTCTGTTCAAGCTTGGTGAGCTTTTGTACACCCTTTTCACTTTGTTTCCTTAAGTGATGTGTGATCTGCGATAGTATTGCAGTGCTGTAGTTACATCGTGTCCATGCTTGTGCATCCCACTGAAGTCATTTTGTTATAAGGAGCAGTCGTACTCACATGAATGGCTGTTAACTATACTTCCCTGTTTGAAGTATTAAAAATCCAGAGACCCGCGCTGGTCAGGTGCATATATCGAGGATCAGTGGGCGAACGCTATGTTAGCCTCGAGAGCAATTTTGGATACGGTGCCAGCCGAATCTATTGAAACGCCTGTGAACAGGGACTTGAGGTCACATAATAAATAGCCATCTTTGGTCAAAATTCTGCGTGTCTTTTCGTTCAAGTCGACTGAATTGCGCATGTGAGTGTGCACTCACCAACGAGCTGAACCAGAATTCGATGCATAAATTTCGACCGGTACAATCATGTACAATGGACAATACAACGCATTGGGATGGGTGGCTTGTGGAGGTTTTTGGCACTCCATAAAGTTCTGACCCAGACCAGTGGTGGTCTAGCAGTTTGTCGTGAAGTGCTTTGTGGTTCTAAGAAGTGGTAAGGAGTATGTCAACATGCAGTTGTATGAGCTCCCTTGACCTTCCGCATCCGATCATTTATTGTGAAAATGCATGCTGGAAGCGTAACGCCGTAAACGTTTGTTCCCACTGATCAGCGTTTGTTTCTTTTTTTGTTTCAAACGAACTCAAGCAGCACGACTTTCTTCTAACGAGTGAGCATATACAGTGAAATTTCTATTGGGCCTAGTTGGTTCATAATCATTGGGGTACTTTTACAGCGCAAACGCAGGCACACCACAAAAGAAGAGGCGACACACACAAGCGCTGACTATCAAGTGACTTCATTTTGGAAACTGTGAATGCATATATATACCTCCAAGGCAGCCTTGCTGTCATGCGCCACGCAATCGACAAAAATACACAAACGTGTTGTCGGCGTTGAGAAATCGACCAGTGTATTACGTACGCGGTGACATGAACCCGAACTCAGATGCGTGCAGGGACAGAGACGTGTCACTTATGCAACGATGGGCACATTTTCTGATAAAGTAGGCTTCCAAGGCCAGCAGCGCATTCTCATCGTTACTCCTGCTAAAGATCAAAGTCCCTTCAAATCGTGTCTCACAATCGCAGCAAGAATTATTATGAATATGAGCCACAAGATGGGCTCCTTTATCTGCATTCTTGTTAATCTTTTGTGAGTGGTTCCTGAGCCACTCGTTGATGCAATGTTTCAGTTTTACTGGCAGATATTAACACAGGAGAGCGAGATGAGAGTAGATTTTGGTCAGAGAACAAACCGGGCTTAAGCATCTAATGGTTTAAATCTAGAAGAAGAAATAGACGTGTGCCGGGAACGTAGCGCGTAGGCAGGATAACCACTGGTCATTAAGGGTGACTGACTGGATTCGCAGTGAAGGTAAGTGGGTGAGAAAAAGACAGAAAGTTAGGTGGGCAGATGAGATTAGGAAGCTTGCAGGTAGTAATTGGCAGCAGCAAGCACAGAACCAAGTTAACTGGCGGAATATGGGACTGGCCTTTTCTTGTAGTGGGCATAGTCAGGCTGATGATGATAAGTATGAGTGCGGATGCTGACGCCGCGGGACATAGACACGAGCAAGAGATACTTGGCATCTAAAAAGCTCGCCGCGGGAAGTGGGGCCGAACTTTAGGGGAGGCACTATGTGCTTTGCGTTCCCCCTAATCCTGTCATGAACATGCCTCACGGTGGTGACTTTAGCCCAAGTTCGACGTTAATCAGCGACGCCCTTCTAGCTTTCACGCCTCTTTCTCTAAATGCGCTCCCGCTATTAACTCTTGCAACTACCTCTTGTAGTTTTTTCAGTCATTATTCATGGGCGTTATTCGTAGAGATGGAGATGTGCCACCAAGCGTAAACGTGAGTGCACCCACGTTAGACGGTGATGTAGCTACCAAACACAATACATTTTGTGCAAGCTCACTTATATCAATGTACAGGAAACGTTAAACTACTTTTGTAGGGACAAGTATTACTTTAGATTTATATCATACGATTTCTGTGACTGAGG